>NC_133334.1:235940529-236642029 GCF_042186555.1 Aquarana catesbeiana
GTGCTACCTCGTGGTCCTCCGTTCCGGAGGCCCGCGTCGCTGCGGCGCATGGGTGGGCCCAGAAGCTTGTCTGGGGCCTACCAAAGCAGCCGAGGAATGGTCCTGAGCTGTCTATCCAGAGTGAAGAGGCTGGACAACCGAGGAGATCCCAGGGGGGGACCCGTCATGGAAGGATCACGCAGAGTGCTGGTCTGGAGAGGGGCCTGGTGACTCGGTTGGAGGACGTATCCTAAAATAACTTTACAGCATAGTGTTGCCGGGTTTGGCTTAAAGGTTCAAGCACTGTGACTGACATTCACCACAAAACCAATACATCCTGTGGCAGAGGATCGTACGGGTTCATCCCAAGCAAGTCTGTGGCAGAGACTTTTGTTCGTGCTACGTACTGGCTGCTAGGCAAGTGAGAGAGGCCTATACAGGCGAGCAAAGAGTGTGTCCCACGAGGGGAGCGCATTCTACTGTAATATTCAACTCTAAAGGACATTTGTCAAGAATCCTACAGAAAGGTATTTGAGCATTCCCTGCAGTTTCCCTTCTGCCTCTATCCTGCTACTTCCTTCGTCAATTGTTCAATAAAGCATTGAAAACGTACTCAAGTGTTGGTGCTTGTATCGTCTGGAGGTAAACTCAATGGAACCCTAGACCTGATGCCGGTGAAACAGAGGGAAGGAGGGAAGGAGAGTGAAGGTAACAGCCTGCTTTAAACTAGCAGCTCCACCGAGAGTTATTGCTACATATATAACCATATAATTTGTATGTAATTGGGGTATCATTGAAAAGAGTCTTTCTCAACCCCTTTACCCTGCAGGAACCCATGAAAACTCATTGGAAACCCTTCTAAAATCAATTAATTGGTTTTCAGATAAAAAAAGATTAGTGGTGTCATGCTACTGGCTCTGCCAAGTGGTGATGGACCTGGAAATATAAAGCCACCATCACAAGAGAGGTCAATTAGCCATAGCCCAAGAAACCTGGGGAGGAACCCAATGGTTCCAAGGAACCCTGGTTGAGAATGATAGATTTAAACTCATGGCACCTGCACCTGAACAGTAATAACCAGGGAAGCAATGTTATTACGCTGCAAAATTTAAGTAATTAATCACACTGACTTCTAGTGCAGGTCGAAAAGTAAAGCTATTACTGGATTACCAGCAAAAACTCAAACAAAAATTGTGCAAGGCTCTTTCAGATCATTTGGGATTGTCTGAGATGTATAGCATTTAGCAAGGTAGGAAGCTGATGTTAGCACTTAAATCATCCCAACACCAGGATGATCAAACCACATTGTTTCTATTACTTCATTGTAATATATAATGAAATAGTTCAACTTACCATAATGCAGAATCAGTGGGAACCCTAAGCTTGTCACTTACCACCAGATACAGCATGCCACCGTCGCCTGCCCCCAGATGCAGCTTGTCACTTGCCACCATCGTCTGCTGCCAAATGCAGTCTGTCACTTGCCATCCGATGCAGTTTGTCGCTTGCCACCCGTAGCCTGCCACCGGATGCAGTGTGCCACTTGCCACCTATAGCCTGCCACCAGATGCAGTGTGCCACTTGCCACCGATACCCTTCCACCAGATGGTGTGTGCCACTTGCCACCCACAGCCTGCCACCAGATGCAGTGTCACTTTCCAGCCTATAGTGAGGGTGTATAGTGAAGGGTGCAGGGTTCTGTAGAGGGGTGCAGGGTACTATGGGTTGGGGGCCTATATATATATATATATAGGGCAGCATAACAATGGATTGTGTCAGTAGGGCGGAGATTGGTGTCAGCAGTTTATTTTTATTATTGTTTTATTATTCTTTACAATTTTTTTGGGTACAATTTTTTTGGAGCCCTATTGAGGGGCTTTGGTGAAATATCAGGGGTCCAAACAGACCCCTGATTTCTCACTTTAGAGACAGAGAAAGGGGACTGAGGACAGAGATTCCCCAGTCCTTTTCTCTGCAGCCAAGCAGCAGGGGGAATCTGCACAGCACAGGGTGATTAGGGTGTGCCCAGGCACACCTGGCACACCCTGTGCGCACGCCTATGACTGTATATATACACAGTACTTTTTTTTTTTTTTACTGAGTGACATCATATTGGAATTCACCCACTAGAAACAGAAAAGTGACGGCAGAAAAAAATTGAGTAGTACATTGAGTCTGCCCATTTAAAAAAAAAAAATGTATGGTTTTTTTTTTGGGGAGAAGGGTTTCGGTTAACTTTTTTGTCTGAGTATAGATCTATGTTTCTCCCAAGCATGTTTGAAGCCATTTACTGTTGACTGTCTCACTCACTCTGCTGAAAGTTTATTCCAAGTATCAACGACCCTTTCAGTAAAATAATACTTATTAAAATTAGTGTGGAACTTTCCCCCAGTTAGTTTGAGGTAATTTCCCCATGTTCTTGGTTTTGGTTTCATATTGAAAAATCTGCTCTCCTGAACCTTATTCACTCCCCTTTCCCTTCTTTCCTCTAGATTGTACATATTAAGTTCCTGAAGTCGCTCTTGATATGTTTTATTCACTAAACCTTTCACCATTTTTGTTACACGTCTCTGGACTTATATTTTATCAATATCTTTCTGTAAGTAAGGTTTCCAGAACTGGACACAGCCTTCTAAATGAGGTCTCACTAAAGATCCATATTGGGGAATCAGGACCTCCTTCCTCCTGCTGGTGATCCCTCCAGTAATGCATTCTAGAATTCTATTCACTTTTCCCACTGCCTGGTCACACTGTTTGCTCATTTTGCAATCATCTGAAATACGTACCCCCAAATCTTTTTCCTCTGTAGTGCTGGCCAACACTGTACCACCAAGGTTGTACTCTCTCAATGGATTATTTTTCCCTAGGTGCATTATTTTACATTTAGAAACATTGAACTGCAGTTTCCACTGCTTTGACCAATCTTTCAGCAATGCCAAATCATGTCCCATGTTACAGACACCTCCAGGAATAGAAACCCTATTACACACCTTTATATCATCAGCAAAAATACATACCTTGCCCAACAAACAGAGCTTTGTGGTACTCCACTAGTGACTGCTCTCTGTTCTGAGAGAACCCCATTTACAACCACACTCTGGTATCTATCCTTTAGCCAACTGCATATCCACTGAACCACCCAAGGGTTAAGTCCTCCTAGTGTGTACAACTTTTGTATTAGATCATTATGTGGAACTGTATCAAATGCCTTGATGAAATCAAAGATATGCTATGTCCACAGCACAACCATGGTCCAAAACATTGGTTGGTCAAAAAATTCAATCAGATTAGTCTGACATGATCTGCCCTCCGTAAAGCCATGCTGCTTTGGGTCCAGCAAGTTGTGTATTTTTAAGTGATCAATGATCCTTCTTTTCAGGAGTGATTCCATGAACTTGACTACAACTGATGTTAAACTAGGGTGACCAGGTGTCCCAGATTGCCTTCACGGTATTGTCCTGGAATTAAATTGACACGGCCAATGCATCCGTTCACGATTCTGTGGCCATGTCTGTCTGTCTCCTCTTCCGGCTCTCCTGCCCAACCAACGATTTCATCCTATCAGCACAGAGCAAGGGGGCGGGAGGAGCTAGAGATCTGCACAGACAGCTGGATTGGCGGAGTCTTTTCATAACAGCTCCTCCCGCCCCCTGCTCTGCTTTGCTGATAGGCCCTCAAGGTAGTAGAGTGTGATTGGTTGGAGGAGCAGGGCTGGCAGTGGGGTAGTAGTAAGATGTGCAGTATATGGCAGATCCTGGTGATTGGTGCTCTGGCACTGCTCGTCTCTCGTGACTGAAATGGGAGCGGGGCGCTGCCTGTGTCTGTGTCCCTGAGTCCCTCCCGTGCTTCCCAGTCCTCGGGTCCAGCTGCCCCCTCCCTGATCGTCTCCCCCAGCTCTGATCCAGGTCCCTCCGACCGTTCCAGGTTGTTAATGTCCAGGGCCCCCTCTGACACTGTCCTCTGCCCTCTACTCCTCCATTGAACCCTGTGTGGGAGCCCTCTCTTCTTCCTGTACCTCCCATCTACCCTGCACCCCTCTACTCTACAGAACCTTGCCCCCAACCCATAGTATTCTGCACCCCTCCACAGAACCCTGCCCCCAACCCACAGTACCCTGCACCCCTCCACAGAACCCTGCGCCCAACCCATAGTACCCTGCACCCCTCTACTGAACCCTGCCCCAACCCATAGTACCCTGCACCCCTCCACAGAACCCTGCCCCAAACCCATAGTATCCAGCACCCCTCTACAGAACCCTGCCCCCAGCCCATAGTACCCTGTACCCCTCTACAGAACCCTGCCCCCATCCCATAGTACCCTGCACCCCTCTACAGAACCCTGCCCCAATCCATAGTACCCTGCACCCCTCTACAGAACCCTGCTCCCAACCCATAGTACCCTGCACCCCTCTACAGAACCCTGCCCCCAGCCCATAGTACCCTGTACCCCTCTACAGAACCCTGCCCCCATCCCATAGTACCCTGCACCCCTCTACAGAACCCTGCCCCAATCCATAGTACCCTGCACCCCTCTACAGAACCCTGCTCCCAACCCATAGTACCCTGCACCCCTCTACAGAACCCTGCCCCCAGCCCATAGTACCCTGTACCCCTCTACAGAACCCTGCCCCCATCCCATAGTACCCTGCACCCCTCTACAGAACCCTGACCCAATCCATAGTACCCTGCACCCCTCTACAGAACCCTGCTCCCAACCCATAGTACCCTGCACCCCTCTACAGAACCCTGCCCCAACCCATAGTACCCTGCATCCCTCCACAGAACCCTGCCCCAAACCCATAGTATCCTGCACCCCTCCAAAGAACCCTGCCCCCAACCCATAGTACCCTGCACCCCTCTACAGAACACTGCAGCCCTCACTATACACCCTGCCCCCAACCCATAGTACCCTGCACCCCTCCATAGAACCCTGCCCCCACCTCATAGTACCCTGCAGCCCTCACTATACACCGTGCCCCCAACCCATAGTACCCTGCACCCCTCTACAGAACCCTGCACCCTTCACTATAAACCCTCCCTATAGGCTGGAAAGTGACACTGCATCTGGTGGCAGGCTGTGGGTGGCAAGTGGCACACAGCATCTGGTGGAAGGGTATGGGTGGCAAGTGGCACACTGCATCTGGTGGCAGGCTATAGGTGGCAAGTGGCACACTGCATCCGGTGGCAGGCTACGGGTGGCAAGCGACAAACTGCATTGGATGGCAAGTGACACACTGCATTTGGCAGCAGACGATGGTGGCAAGTGACAAGCTGCATCTGGGGGCAGGCGACGGTGGCATGCTGTATCTGGTGGCAAGTGACAAGCTTAGGGGTTCCCACTTATTCTGCATTATGGTAAGTTGAACTATGTCATTATATATTACATAGAAGTAATAGAAACAATGTGATTTGATCATCCTGGTGTTGGGATGATTTAAGTGCTAACATCAGCCTTTCACCTGACAAATCACCCAAACTCCCTGTCAACCCAGAGACTACATTCCCCCCCCCCCCCCTTCCACGAAACCGGTCCCCCATGCAAAAAAGGTTGGGAACCGCTGTTCTAAAATGACATCGCTTCCTCCTAGCGTTTTATGATAGAGATAGCCACGCAGGAGGGAAATGAGTGACAGATTCCATCGTCGGCGAGGGTTTTAAAATCATATTTTTTTTGGGAAGGGGGGAGGGAGTAGTTTGGACATGTGGTCACCCTATGCGGCAGCAGTAAACACTTAAAATCCTGTTGCAGAAAATAGAACTGTATTGAAATTTAAAGTGATACTGAAGTCTCAGTTTTTTTAATTTTAAAATAACAAACATGTTATACTTACCTGCTCTGTGTAGTGGTTTTGCACAGAGCAGCCCAGATCCTTTTCTTCTGGGGTCCCTCACCAGCACGCCTGGCCCCTCCGTCCTGCCGTGTGCAGCTTGCTAAGGGGGGCACCCGACCTGAGCCGCTGCTTTGTGTGTCCATTCAGACAAGGAGCGGTGGTTTGGCCCCGCCCATCTCTCTCTTCATTGGCTCACTGACTTTAAATGACATCAGCGGGAGCCAATGGCACCATGCTGCTGTATCAGCCATTAAGGAGGGAGAGTACCAGGCAGCCAAGACTCTCCTGCAATATCGCTGGATCAAGATGGGCTCAGGTAAGTATTAGGGGGGCTGCTGCACAAGGAATGCATTAAGATAAAAAAACATTCTGACTTTACAACTACTTTATGTGGGGCAATGCACAACGAGCCCAGTGAGGAAAGAACCTGACTGGGAGCCCTCACAGGATTACAATGATTAGCAGTGGTAGTAGGTCTCCGGTGTGCCGACAGCATCTGCCTCGAGGGGTGAAGTGTGGCCTGGCCCAAGTAGGGATGCTTGCAGGAAGGATGGCGTGACCCTGCACTGTCCCTACTCATCTGGAACCTCTCTCTGACACAAAGCACTATCCCTGACAGATGGGTGACCTGTCCCTTCACTATTCACAATGCATGCCAAGCCTGGGAGCCAGGACAGTGGCAGTGCATCCATAAGGGCGCCGGAGCGCCCCCCCCCCCCACTCCTGTCACTCTCTAATCACCATAGATAGATTCATGATTGCATGAATCTATCTATGGTCGCTGCTGACAACCCCTATTCAGGTGTTTTTGGTCACTGGGCACCTGAATTACAGCGGTGGGGGTGTTTTTTGGAAGCACCTGATTAGAGCCGTAGGCTCTAATAGGTGTCCAAAGAAGTGAGAAGCCGGCACAACACTGTCCGTTCCTTGTCACTCAGCTCAATGTTAGCAAAGCCGAAGGAATTCGCTTTGCTAACATTGACCCGCCTCTCAGCCAATCAGGTTGCTGGGTCTGTTACCGGTCGCCTGATTGGCTGAAATGTCAGGCGCTGTGATTGGACGCCTATTAGGCGTCCAATCATAGGAGAGGACGGGAGGAGAGGAGGACGGGAGAAGACACATAGAGGGGAGAAGACGCATGGAGGGTAGAAGACGCATGGAAGACACCGCTCGCCATCACCCGCTGCCCCACCAGGAGGGGGCGGGGGGATCACAGTGGCAGCATTGGATGGCACAGTGGCAGCATTGGATGGCACAGTGGGAGCATTTGATGGCACAGTGGCAGCATTGGGAGCATTTGATGGCACAGTGGCAGCACTGGATGGCACAGTGGCAGCATTGGGAGCATTTGATGGCACAGTGGCAGCATTGGATGGCACAGTGGGAGCATTTGATGGCACAGTGGCAGCATTGGGAGCATTTGATGGCACAGTGGCAGCATTTGATGGCACAGTGGCAGTGTTTGATGGGCACAGTGGCTGCAATTGATGATCACAGTGGCTGCGTTTGACGGCACAGTGGCAGCATTTGATGGCACAGTGGCACTGTTTGATGGGCACAGTTACAGTGGCTGCAATTGATGGGCACAGTTGCGGTATTTGATGGCACAGTGGCTGCATTTGATGGCACAGTGAGGCTGCAATTGATGGGGTTTTTTTTCAGAATTTTTCAATTTGTTTGCGTCCCCCAAAAATTTTGAGCACCAGCCGCCACTGAGCCATGGTCTTAAAAAGACTCTGTCTGACCCAAGATGGCTGCCATAGTCACATGGGGCTCCAGCATAAAATCATATAGCTGCTCCAGTGACCTAGGAAAGCATAGAGGAACCATGTTCCTCTTGACTTCCTCTCCCTCTGCAGTGCCTCGCGGTTTGAGTGCCACCTGCTGTGCAGAAAACAGACTGCACCTGCCTACACATACTGTATAAGTTAATGTAAATGCAAAAGCAGTGAAAAGTAGCTCACGCAGCAATTTCAAGGCAAATTAGGGCAACACAGAAGCATGTAAAAGCACTTGAAAGCATGACAATTTTTTTCTGATGCATGCAACACTCTCCTTCCTAATAGACATCCCCTGAGCCTTCTGTTGGGAGAAAAGACCAAAAGTAAATGATTACTAGGGACAGTCTGGCTACAGGAGAAAGGGTGACTTCTTACTGACTCCCTTCAACTACAATGAATCACATAATGCCTGAGAGATGTCCCCTTTATCCCCCTTCTATCTACCTGCAACCTGATTACCCAGGAGAAGTCTGCCAGCAGTTTAGACATTAATGGCTGTGTGTTGAGTTATTTTGAGGGGACAGCAAATTTACACTGTTATACAAGCTGTACACTTACTACTTTACATTGTAGCAAAGTGTAATTTCTTCAGTGTTGTCACATGAAAAGATAGAATAAAATAATTACAAAAATGTGAGGGGTGTACTCACTTTTGTGAGATACTGTAAATGCTGTAAACTACTTTAGTAGTAGTGAGAAATTAACATCCTGCACTCTCACACCTCAGATCAGCCCTAATTCATGCACCTTCACACCTCAGATCCCTGTCCCCCCTGCAAATCTGTTTCACCACTGTACCCCCCTGCTCATCTGTCCCACTACTGTACTACCCTGCACATCTGCCCCACCACTGTACTACCCTGCACATCTGCCCCACCACTGTAACCCCCTGCACATCTGCCCCACCACTGTAACCCCCTGCTCATCTGCCCCACCACTGTAACCCCCTGCTCATTTGCCCCACCACTGTACCCCCCTGCTCATCTGTCCCACTACTGTACTACCCTGCACATCTGCCCCACTACTGTACAACATGCTCATCTGTCCCACCACTGTAACCCCCTGTACATCTGCCCCACCACTGTAACCCCCTGTACATCTGCCCCACCACTGTAACCCCTGTACATCTGCCCCACCTCTGTACCCCCTGTACATCTGCCCCACCACTGTAACCCCTGTACATCTGCCCCACCACTGTAACCCCCTGTACATCTGCCCCACCACTGTAACCCCTGTACATCTGCCCCACCTCTGTACCCCCTGTACATCTGCCCCACCACTGTAACCCCTGTACATCTGCCCCACCACTGTAACCCCCTGTACATCTGCCCCACCACTGTAACCCCTGTACATCTGCCCCACCACTGTAACCCCTGTACATCTGCCCCACCACTGTACCAACTTGCTCTTCTGTCCCACCACTGTAACCCCCTGCTCATCTGCCCCACCAATGTTTCCCCTTTCTCATCTCCCGCACCACTGTACCTCCCTGTACATCTGTTCCACCTCCGTACCCCAATGCTTTTCTGTCTCACCGCTGAACCATCTTCTCATCTGTCCTAACACTGAACTTATCTGCTCATCTGCCCCGCCACTGTAACCCCCTTTCTCATCTGCCCCACCACTGTACCTCCTGCATATCTGTCCCACCTCTGTTCCCCCGCTCTTCTGCCCCACCACTGTAACCCCTTTCTCATCTGCCCCGCCACTGTACCCCCCTGTATATCTGCCCCACCTCTGTACCTCCTGCTCTTCTGCCCAACCACTGTAACCCCCTGCTCATCTGCCCCACCACTGTAACCTCCTTTCTCATCTGCCCCGCCACTGTACCCCCCTGTATATCTGCCCCACCTCTGTACCTCCTGCTCTTCTGCCCAACCACTGTAACCCCCTGCTCATCTGTCCCAAAAATGCACCTCCCTTCACATCTGCCCCACCGTTGTACCCCCCTGCTCTTCTATCAAACCGCTAAAACCCCTTCTCATCTGCCCCAACACTGAACCCCCCCTGCTCATCTGTCCCACCATTGTAACCCCCTGCTCATCTCCCCCATCACTGTACCCCCCCTGCTTTTCTGTCCCAACGCTGAACCCCCTTCTCATCCCTCTCACTACTGTACCTCCTGCACATCTGCCCCACCACTGTACCCCTTTTCTCATCTGCCCCACCACTGTACCTCCCTGCACATCTGCTCCACCGTCGTAGCCCCATGCTCTTCTGTCTAACTACTGAATCACCTTCTTATCTGTCCTAACACTAAACCCATCTGCTTATCTGCCCCACCACTGTAACCCACTTTCTCATCTGCCCCACCACTGTAACCCACTTTCTCATCTGCCCCATCAATGTACCTCTTGCATATCTGTCTCACCTCTGTACCCCCTGCTCTTCTGCCCCACCTCTGTTCCCCCTGCTCATCTGTCCCACCAATACACCTCCTTTCACATCTGCCACACTTCCCTCCCCCCCTGCTTTTCTGTCCCACCACTGAGCCCCCTTCTCATCTGCCCCAACACTGTATACCCCTGCTCTTCTGTCCCACTGCTGAACCCCCTTCTCATCTCTGCCAGCACTGTACCTCCCTGCACATCTGCCCCACCGCTGTACCCTCCTGCTCTTCTGTCCCACCTCTGAACCCCTCCTGCTCATTTTTTCCTCCACTGCTGTACCCTCTTCTCATCTATGATATGTGTGATATGCAGAGTGGTTAAAGGTAGCAGAGATGAGGCACATCTACCTGTCCTGGCACACTCATCCTGATGATCCACCTCTCGATTCCAGCCCACGTGCTTGTATGTGCTTGTATGTGATGTATGTGATGTATGTGATGTATGTGCTTGTATGTGATGTATGGGATGTATGGGATGTATGTGATGTCACATACAAGCATCTGGAATGGATGAGCAATGATAAGCTCAGGTCAGGGGTATTTTCTGAAAGCAGGGGGCCTGTGTGCAGAATCATAAGTTGGGCCCCCGGAGCTGAGAAAAAGTGTGGCGCTCCGTGCCACAGGAAAAGTTGGTTGTGATTTTCATTGCACTTAATACTGGCTGTGGCTTAAAGGGACACAGAGTGCCAAGCATAGGTGTGCGCAGCCTATTGCATTAGAGTGTACACCCCAAATTTATTGAAACATAAATGGTGTCAGTAGAGCGGTGGACTTGACAGTAGGGCAGAGGTTGGTATTAGTAGTTTTTTATTTTTAATATTTTATTTTTTACAACTACTTTAGGAGCCCTGTTGGGGGGCTTTGGTGAAATATCAGCAGGGGAAATCTGCACTGCAGGGGGTGATTAGGGTGTGCCCACGCACACCCAGCACACCCCCTGCGCAGGCCTATGGTGCCAGGGTTCAGTAGTAAGTGGTGTAAAGGTTCAAAGTGGTGCAAAGGTTCAGGAATAATTTCAACAAAGTTGCCAGAAGCTCAACAGCAATTCCACAAACTGTCACCTGATTGTGGTTTTCTCAATCACAGTGAAATTTCCTGGGGAATTCTGAAATTGGAATGCATTAGTGTCTCCCTGACACTTCCCTGCGCTGCTCTGCTGATGGGGAGGGGGTTGAGTGCCGGCAAAAGAGGCTTCGAGTCGAGTGCCGCTTGCGGCACCACTGGCGGGGGTTGCCTATCCCTGTTCTAGGATAACATCATGCCTCTGAAAACACATAATTTGATTATATTGACACATTTCTCTTTGTGCTGATGTGTTTTTTTTATTTGTTTTGAACTACAGGTTGCAAATGCAAGAAACAGTTTGTATTCTGCAGAATCCAGATGATTAAAATGACCTTTTGCATCACCATGGAGACTGGGACTTTTTTTATTTTAGCAGAGATCAAATGCGTTGCATATACAGAGCAGCTGAAAAGGGAACCAATATGTAATGGGGAATAATGCAGAAGGGCAACACATTGCCTTAACAGGTATACACGAGAGCTGGAGTACATTGTACAGTGGTGGTCTACAACAAACTCTTGCTTCTTTACCCGTGTGTCTATCCTTATGCAAAAGGTAATCAGGTTTATCTAAATAAGAGATCATGCATGCACCATTTAACCTAAAATGCAGCTTACTTGTACATAAATCCCAACTGTCCCTGGTCTCGAGGGATTGTCCCTCATTGGGAATAAAGTCCCTCTGTCCCTTTTTCCTCCTCATTTGTCCCTTATTTTGGTCTGATTTATATAGTTGTATATAAAATGCACTACTTACAGTATATACCAAAAAGTGTTTTATGGTGCTAAATTTTTCATCCAATTTCTAAATTGCTGCATTTGTAAATTCCAAAAAACAATATAAAGGAATACTAGTGGTAAAAAAGCACTTGTGGGTTTAACCAGTTTTTTTTTTGTACAATTCTCGTTCAATTACCTCCCGCCCGTCGACAAATGACGGCGGGCGAGATGCTCCTTTGTCCTGGGACAACATCATATGACGTCGCCCCACTCTCACCACGCTTGCACGCACGTGGGGCCGTTGTGTAACTGGGACATGAAATGACCCCGATCTCTGTAAAGTGCCGATGATGCTGCTCTTTACCCATGTGATCAGCTGTGTCCAATCACAGCTAATCACATGTAAACAAGAAAATGCAGGTTGTTGGCTCTCCTCGCCTCACACTGACAGAATGTGAGGAGTGTAGAGTCAATCAGCGGCATTTCCTCACAGGGGAGACCTATATAGATAATCAAGGCACTGATTATCAGTGCAGCCTCAACAGTGCCCAACAGTGATGCCAATCTGTGCTCATCAGTGATGCAAGTCAATGCTGCCTTTCAGTGCCGCCTATCATTGCCCAATAAGTGCGGCCTATCAGTGCGGCATATCAGTGCCGTCTCATCAGCGCACATCAGTGAAGGAGAAAAATGACTACAACATTTTCTGAGAGAAACAAACAAAAACGTGTTTTTTTTCAAAATGTTTGGTCTTTTTTCGTTTTTTTTAGCAAAAAAAAACAGTGGTGATTAAATACCACAAAAAGAAAGCTCTATTTGTGTGGGGAAAAAAAATGATACAATTTTAATATGGTTACAGTGCTGCATGACTGCGCCCATTGTCATTCAAAATGTGACAGCGCTGAAAGCTGAAAATTGCCCTGATTTTACTGTTGTGGGTTTAGTAACACTTTAAGTGTGGATAGATGTCAAGTTATAGCCCGGAGAATAAAAACAAGACTGTAAGTCTCCGTTCATACTGCCGTAATCTGAAATTCACGTGACTTACGGTGAGACTTTGGCAGGAGACTTCCTGGCGACTTGATTACTACTTTGAGGCACAAGTCTGATAGAAGTCGCCTTGAAGTAGTACAGGAACCTTTCTAAAGTCTGAGCGACTTCAGTAGTGCTAATTAGGACAGCTCTCTTGACTAACCTGAGATTTCACATGAACCTGATTTGTCAAAGTAGGTTCATGTGAAGGCATGTCAAACCCAAGTCTGATGCCACATACACATGAGCGGACTTTCCGGCATACTTGGTCCGGGGATGTGACATCATAAGGGGGCGGGGTCTCCGCCTATATAAGTCACAACGGAGCCCTCAGAGAGCAGTCCAGCCGGAGAGAGCGTCGTGTCAACATCTGGAGAAGAGAAGAGGGAAGAAGACAAGAAGCTCAGAAGTCCGGACCTCCGCTGAAGACAGCGGAGGAGCCGGCCAAAGAACTGGAACACAGGGAGAAGAGGCCGGAGAGAGCGGAGAAGAACCAACTGGACGCCGGGAGAAGAGGAACCAGAGGGACCCCCGAAGCCGGAAGAAGACCCCCGAAGCCGGAGGAAGACCCCCCCGGAGCTTTTTAATAAATTATTTTTAAAACCTGTGTAGTTTATTTTATTATTGACACTTTTTCCCTAGGTGAATGGGTAGAGGTACCATGTACCCCATACTCATTCACATAGGGTGGGGGGCCGGGATCTGGGGGCCCTCTTATTATAGGGGGCTCCCGGATTCCGATAAGCCTCCCGCCCGCAGACCCCGACAACCAACGGCCAGGGTTGTCGGGAAGAGGCCCTTGTCCTCATCAACATGGGGACAAGGTGCTTTGGAGTGGGGGGACCCCGCAGGGCGCCCCTTCCCCCAAAGCACCCACCCCCCCATGTTGAGGGCATGCGGGCTGGTACGGTTCAGGAGGGGGGGGCGCTCGCTCGTCCCCACCCCCTTTCCTGACCGGCCGGGCTGCGTGCTCGGATCGGGGTCTGGTATGGATCTTAGGGGGGACCCCACGCCGTTTTTTCGGCGTAGGGGCTTCCCTTTAAAATCCGTACCAGACCTAAGGGCCTGGTATGACCCGCGACGGGGCTCGCAAGGTGTCAATCTCGCCGATAAAAGCGGCAAGATTGACTTCATTTTCTAGTCCCGTCGCACCTGAGTCACGTTCAAAATTAACGGACTTGTCCATGTGTGGGCAAGTCCGTTCATTCTGAAAGTCTGCTGTAACTCCGGCGAAAGTTCGTCGGAAAGACGGGCGGACTTAGCCCGCCGGAAAGTCCGGTTGTGTGTGGACAAGTCCATCCGTTTTAAAGTCTGGCGCACCTGGCAGACAAAGTCCGTCAGAAAGTGTGCCGGAGCACGTATGCCAGAAAGTCCGATCGTGTGTACGCGGCATGAGGATAGGGCCACAAATGCGTTCACACCTCCATCTGTAGGCCAAACTTTGACAGCTGTAAATGTATATATTGAGTAAAAATTTTTAGTTACTCAAATTCACTGACCAGCTGCACCTTCTTTAGTTTAAATACTCTACAGCCACAGCGGTGTCACTTTGTATGCGAGGACTGCAGTGACAATCCTGTCCAGCACCTGTAGAATGCTCCATTGGATAGTGGTAGGTGGTTTATAGGCACAACAGTTGAGGTAGACAGGTGGTGGGTGAGTACTACACTGTTACTAGCTTCTGTCCACCACACCATCTATTTACAACCTCAGGAAACTTTGCTGAAGCACACTAAGGCCTGGTTCACACTAGTGCAATATCAGATGCAAATTGAGTTGCACAAAATTGCATGGCCTTTTCCATCTTTGCTACTAAAGCTGTTTGCCAGGAGTGGGGAGAGGGTTGTCAACCCACCATTTATACTGTTTGTCAGGAACCGAGTTACTCTGGAATAGGCCCACCGCCATACCATTTACAGACACCCTTAATTTATAGCATATTGTCTGCTGCAGGATTGCATGTTAGACTCTGTTTCAAGACATTGCTGCCTATCCGCATTACCTTTATAATTAACTTATCTAGCTTTCACCCTGTTTCCTATCTTAGAATTTAACCAAAGACCAGATCAGCATGTCATCAATGGATGCAGGGTTTAAAGGCACTCTTATGCCCCGTACACACGGTCGGACTTTGTTCGGACATTCCGACAACAAAATCCTGGGATTTTTTCAGATGGATGTTGGCTCAAACTTGTCTTGCATACACACGGTCACACAAAGTTGTTGGAAAATCCGATCGTTCTAAACGTGGTGACGTAAAACACGTACGTCGGGACTATAAACGGGGCAGTGGCCAATAGCTTTCATCTCTTTATTTATTCTGAGCATGCGTGGCACTTTGTACGTCGGATTTGTGTACACACGATCGGAATTTCCGACAACGGATTTTGTTGTCGGAAAATTTTATATCCTGCGCTCAAACTTTGTGTGTCGGAAAATCCAATGGAAAATGTGTGATGGAGCCTACACACGGTCGGAATTTCCGACAACAAGGTCCTATCACACATTTTCCGTCGGAAAATCCGACCGTGTGTACGGGGCATTACAATGCACCAATGCTTTAAAAATGGGCCCCAACAGTAGCCGGCAGAAGGGACAACTTAAGAACTTCCCCCTTGTTCCTTAGTTCATTTAAAACTACCTATATTTCACTGTCTGTTTCCTATTTGAGACTGATAGGGTCAGGATGGTGTCCTGCAGTCAGCTTTAGGCCTAGAATAGCCACCCTTGTGTATATGGGCAATGTAGTTCCAGGGGTATAGACATATCTGCTTTCTTTAGCTGGTTCCTGTTGCATGCTGGGTGACAGTGTTACTGTTTAAGCTGATATGGATGCCCAGTAAACCCTTAGACCCCTTTCACACTGGGGCATTTTTCAGGTATTTTTCAGGCGCTTTAGCGTTAAAAAAAAGCGCCTGTAAAGCGCCTGAAAGAAGCCTCATCTGCAATCCCAATGTGAAAGCCCGAGCCCTTTCACACTGCCAGCGACGAAAAATGCTGGTAAAGCGCCACTTAAGACCCTTTTCACACTTGGGTGGTTTTCAGGCATTTTTCGGGCGCTGGCACTGTGAAAGGGCTCGGGCCATTGGCGCACCCAGCCCAGTGGCAAAAACACGAAAGCGCTGCAAAGAAGCTGCTTGCAGGACTTTTTTTGACGCCCTGCCAGCGCAGCACTCCAGTGTGAAAGCACTCGGGCTTTCACATTGGGATTGCAGATGAGGCTTCTTTCAGGCGCTTTTTTTAATGCTAAAGCACCTGAAAAACGCCTCAGTGTGAAAGTGGTCTAAAACTGCCAATCTTATAAAGAACTGAGCCTACTGCCCATGGTTTTCTTTGTGAACGAAGGGTCTGTATATCCAGACGTGTGTGTTAGAGAGGCTGAGGTTTACTGAGAGGTCAAGGTTAGCATTAGAGGACCCATCTCAAACAACAGCTCCTTCAGGGGTGGCACTACATATTCTTAACTCAAAAAGTACCGTATATTGCTATTATATTGTAAGCTATTCTGAGCAGGGCCCTCTTAATCCTCTTGTATTTTATTGTATTATAACTGTATTGTCTCCCTTTTATATTGTAAAGCACTGCATAAACTGTTGGCGCTATATAAATCCTGTATAATAATAATAATATTGCTCTCATTGCCGGTTCACACTTGTGCGAGTTGATAATGAATGCAATGCATTACAAAAAAACCTAGATTCGGATGTCATCCAAAAAGTCATTGTTTTCAATGACGGTCATTCACATCTATGCGTTGCGATTCCTCGACAAATGCGACAATAAAAAGGGTCCTGTGCGAGTTTACAGCGTTGCGTTGCGAATTTAGTCTCCATAGACATCAATGTAAATCATTCTGGGATCGCATTGTTGGTTCAGATATGTGCAAATTCTTCACCTCCTGCTCCTCCTCCCAGTTCTGCCCCCTCACTTCCTGTTTCCTGTGTCCATTTGTAAACAGACAAGATCATGGCCCCCAGGAGTCGAAACACTGGCATCGACGAGGAGCTGATCAGACTTGTCTGTGCCAGGCCATATATATGGGACAGACATATACCAGAATATAAAAATAATGCCCGGAAGAGCAAAGCCTGGGATGAGATTTGTAAAAGTTTGTATGCAGACTGGGAAGCCTTCACACCTCAATTTCTCAAACATAAATGTAAGTATATTTCTATTTATTCATCCCACTGACCACCAATTCCACTGTCCACCAATGTAAGGGCATACATCCCACTGACCACCAATGTAAGGAGCATTCTTCCCACTGACCACTAATGTAAGGGCATGCATCCCACTGACCACCAATGTAAAGAGCATTCTTCCCACTGACCACCAATGTAAGGAGCATTCTTCCCACTGACCACCAATATAAGGGCATGCATCCCACTGACCACCAATCCCACTAACCACCAATGTAAGGAGAATTCTTCCCACTGACCACCAATCCCACTGACCACCAATGTAAGGAGAATTCTTCCCACTGAGCCACCAATCCCACTGACCACCAATGTAAGGAGCATTCTTCCCACTGACCACCAATCCCACTGACCACCAATGTAAGGAGCATTCTTCCCACTGACCACCAATCCCACTGACCACCAATGTAAGGAGCATTCTTCCCACTGACCACCAATGTAAGGGCATGTATCCCACTGACCACCAATCCCACTGACCACCACCAATGTAATGTTATGGAATGATAATGCATGCTCAGTATGTTGACACAGAAAGCGCAGAAAAAACATGACGCACTGCTGAACAATATAACTTTAGCAAATTTATTGAAAAAAGTAACAGATAATAAACCATGCAGCATTGACAGCAAAATGTTGCTTGTCTTTATTCAATGGCATCAAGCTGCCATGATACCTGACCGGCAGGACTCATAAAGTAGTCTGTGAATTCCTCACGGATGCTGGTCCTTCTGTAATTGCCCCTTGTGCTGGTCCACTCTGCGCCTTCCATGTCATCCATCAACGAGTCCTCAAACAGGTATCCATGTCTAGCCCAGCTTCAACTCTTCTGGGAAGGCTGTCCACAAGGTTTAGGAGTGTGTCTATGGGAATGCTTGATCATTCTTCCAGAAGCGCATTTGTGAGGTCAGGCACTGATGTGGATGAGAAGGCCTGGCTCGCAGTCTCTGCACTATTTCATCCCAAAGGTGTTCTATTGGGTTGAGGTCACGACTCTGTGCAGGCCAGTCATGTTCCTCCACCCCAAACTTGCTCATCCATGTCTTTATGGACCTTGCTTTGTGCACTGGTGTGCAGTCATGTTGGAACAGGAAGGGGCCATCCCCAAACTGTTCCCACAAAGTTGGGAGCATGAAATTGTCCAAAATGTCTTGGTATGCTGACGCCATAAGAATTCCCTTCACTGGAACTAAGGAGACAAGCCCAACCCCTGAAAAACAACAAAAACAACCCCACACCATAATCCCCCCTCCACCAAATGATTTGAACCAGTGCACAAACAAGGTCCATAAATATATTTTAGGAGCCCTGTTGGGGGGCTTTGGTGAAATATCAGGGGTCTAGAGGGGAATTTCCTTGGTCCCTTTCCCTGTAGCCTCTGCTAAACTCGACAATATATAAAGTGAGAAGTGTTCTGTGCTGAGCAACTTCCTGTTCATTCACAAACTGAAGCATAGTAAACACAATTTTACAATGCTTTAGTTATGAATGAACACAGCGAGTGACCAATACCGATTACTCACTGTGGTTATTTAGAAAAGGAAGAGGCCAGTAAATGACAGTGTGAGCCATTGGCTCCCACTGCTGTCAATATAGCCAGTGAGAAGGGAGCAGGGGGCTGGGCTGAGCTGAGCGGAAGCAAGCATACACAAGTGCCCCCAAAGCAAGTGGCTTTCTATGGGGCACTCAGTGGGGGGAGGAGCTAGGAGTGCTGTCGGAGGACCTGAGAAGAGCAGGATCGGGGCTGCTCTGTGCAAAACCATTGTCTAACATGATAGTTATAAAAAAAAGAAAATCCTTTAAAACAGAAGTTATCCCAAAAAGGGAAGTTCTGATCTTCCTCCCCCCCCCCCTCCTCTGCCATATATGGAATACATGTTTTTGGGAGGAGAGAGTACCTGGTTTTGACAGGTACCCACTCCCACTCTGGTTGGATTACCCTGGTGGGTCTACCAGAAGTATTCCCCCTCCCTACCCATAACCTTCCGGGACACGTCACAGGTCCCAGAGGGCTGTGGGACCATTCACAAAGCGCAGCACGGCTTGTGCATACACAGTGGGAAGCCTGGCTGTGAAGACACAAGGACTCACAGCCAGGTGCCCACAGTTAACATGCTGGCACTGGGGACCCGAAGAACAAGGAAGAATTGGCTCGGGTGACGACAGAGCTGGATCCTTGGACAGGTGAGGGTCTGTTTATTAAACGTCAGCAACTACAGTTTTTGCAGCTGCTGACTTTTCATTTTTTGAGTTTAATATCACATTGACTACCTTCCACCCACCGTATAGGCAAATGATGGCGGGCGGGATGCTCTCTCGTTCTGGGGCGAAATCATATGACGTCGCTCCAGTCTCACCCAGGAACACAGCGCGACCCTGATCTTGGTAAAGAGTCGATGACGTGGCTCTTTACCCATGTGATCAGCTGTGTCCAATCACAGACGATCACATGTAAACAAGTGCCAGTAATCGTCTCTTCTCGCCTCACACTGACAGATCAGTGGCATCTGCTCACAGGGGCGACTACACAGATAATCAGGGCACTGATCATCAGTGCAGTCCCAACAGTGCCCATCAGTGATGCCAGTCTGTTCCCATCAGTGATGCCAATCTGTGCCCATCGGTGATGCAAGTCAGTGCTGCCCTTCAGTGCCCATCAGTTCCACCTATCAGTGCCACATATAAGTGCCACCCATCAGTGCCCATCAGTGTGGCATATTAGTGCCATCTCATCAGTGCCCATTAGTGCAGCCTCATCAGTGCACATCAGTGAAGGAGAAAAATTACTTATTTACAAAATTTTCTGATAGAAACTAATGCTGCGTACACACGATCGGAATTTCGGCCCGCAAAAGACCGATGAGAGTTTTTCATCGGAAAATGCGACCGTGTGTATTCTCCATCGGTCTTTTGCTGGCGGAATTCCAGCCAGCAAAAGATTGAGAGCATGCTCTCAATTTTTCGGTCGGGAAAAGTTCCTATCCGAAAATGCGATCGTCTGTGGCAATTCCGACGCGCAAAGTCCCTACGCATGCTCGGAAACAATTCGACGCATGCTTGGAAGCATTGAACTTCATTTTCTTGGCTCGTCGTAGTGTTGTATGTCACCGCGTTCTTGATGGTCGTAATTTCAGCGAACTTTTGCTTGACCGCATGTATGCAAGGCAAGCTTGAGTGGAATCCCGTCGTAAAATATCGACGAGAAATCCGCTCGTGTGTACGCGGCATAAGAAAAACGTATTTTTTCACACAAAATTTTCGGTCTTTTTTCATAAAATAAAAAACCCAGCGGTGATTAAATACCATCAAAAGAAAGCTCTATTTGTGTGAACAAAATGATAAAAAACTGTCATTTGGGCGCAGCATTGCAGGACCGCACATTTGTCATTCAAAGTGTGAGAGCACTGAAAGCGGAAAATTGGCCTGGGCAGGAAGGGGGGTAAAAGTGCCCAGTATTGAAGCTGTTAAATAAAGCAGTCTTTTTTTTTTTTTTATTATTGAGGTGTCTAGGATGCTATGATATCAAAGTGACCGTGTTTGCGGGAAATAGTTGATACTTGGCACAAACAGTTGGATCTGAGGCGGAGAGCGCGGCGTGCTTTATGGTAGGAGATACGGCTTTTTATCTTTGTACAACGTATGTATTACATTTTTCAATATTTAGATAATAGTGTCCCTTATGTCAGCTAACAAAGACGTACACGCAGTCCTTTGATAACATCATCAGAGTGAAAAGGCAGCACTGCACAAAATCACGTTTGTTTCCATGTAACAACTGATCGCATTTTTTTTTTTTTTTGTACAGCTGTGATAACATCGCATCAATGTAAGCGTAGAACAAAGCGCTCTAAATAATTGCGCCCAAGCAGAACATTACCACATTCTCATCCTTCTGCCCTCTGCTGAAAGCATGATGGGGGGGGGGGACACGGCTTCCTCTCCAGTTCAGCTAAATAGAAAATAACAGCGAAGAAGTGTGAGTCAGCATAGACGCAATCTCCAAGATGTATTATTGTTTATGAAGAGCTGGAGACTAGTACAGCTTGTATTATTGGAAAGAGAACATAACGCATGGCATTAAGATTTACACCGCATCCAATGCACTTCCTGGAAGACTCCCTGGTAGAAATATATTTGGGGCAGGCTCGTGTTCCAAAGTTGTCTGAGATACATACTGTTTAACCAATTACTTACTGGGCACCTAAACCCCCCTCCTACCCAGACCAATTTTCAGCTTTTAGCGCTGTTACTCTTTGAATGACAATTGCACGGTCATACAACACTGTACACAAATGAAATTTGTATCATTTTTTTCCCACAAATATAGCTTTCTTTTGGTGGTATTTGATCACCTCTGGGTTTTTCATTTTTTATAAAAAAAATTAAAAAAAGCCCAAAAAAAAAAAAAAAAATACAAAACCGTTTTATATTTTGTTGCTAAATTTTGCAAACAGGTAATTTTTCTCCTTCATTGATGTACTCTGATGAGGCTACACTGATGGGCACTGATAGGCTGTACTGACGGGCACTGATAAGGCAGCACTGATGGGCACTGATAGGTGGCATTGGTGGGCACTGATGGGCGGCACTGAAGGGCATTGATAGGTGGCACTGAAGGGCACTAATAGGTGGCACTGATAGCTGGCACTGATGGGTGGCAGTGATGGGCACTGTTCGGCACTGGTAGGTGAAACTGATAGGCAGCACTGCTAGGTGGCACTGATTGGCACCACTGGTGGTCACTGATAGGTCGCACTGATGTACTGTGGGCACTGAATGGTGGGCACTGATTCGTGGCACTGATTGCTGGCATTACTGGTGGGCACAGAGGCTCTTCCTCTTCGGGACCATGTCCCTTAAAACAGAAGCCCGCGATCGTCTTTTTTTCTTCTTATGCTGTCAGCGTGAGAAGAAAAAAAAACGATTACCGATCCTCTGTTTACATCACGTGATCGGCTTTTTTTCAGCGTGAGAAGAACGATTACCGATCCTCTGTTTACATCACGGGATCGGCCCCTTACTCGGATCTGTGATCACCCGAGTCTCACCGTAGCCGTCTTTCGGCTATAGCGCGGATCTGAACAGGTTAAAGGGGGCTTCCACTTTCATCAAGAAAAAGCTTTTTGTGGCTGAAGCTCTGGGAGAGAATAAAAGCTCTCCACACCCGAATTTTCCCCCCACTTACAGAATTATGTACTGTATGTACTCGAGTATAAGCCGAGTTTTTCAGTACAATTTTTTGTGCTGAAAGTGCCCCCCTCGACTTATACTCGAGTCAAGCACTTTTCTGGTGCAAAGAATAACATTTTCCAAACGGACTTTGGGGGCCCCGTATCTCGGGACCACTTGGTCCTAGGAACCCCAGTGGAACTAGCACTAGAACATATCCAAAGCTGGTGTTCCTAGCACTAAGTGGCCCCGAGATATGGGGCCCCAAAATCGGTACGGAAAATGTCATTCTCTGCTGCAGAAAAGTGCTTGATATTTTCCGAACTGACTTTGGGACCCCAAATCTCGGGGTCACTTGGTGCTAGGAACCCCAACTTGGGATATGTTATAGTGCTTGTTCCACTGGGTTTGCAGACCAAATTTGGGGTTCCTAGCAGCAAGTGGTCCCGGGATACGGGGCCCCAAAGTCGGTTAACTGTGTCCATCTGCAGCAATGTCATTTTGGGACTCTTTGGGTTCAGAGACCCCAAATTTTGGCTGCAGCCAGGGGGCATCTAGGAACACTTAACTGCCTAGTTTGAAGTTTGGGGGACCTATGGCTGCAAATGGGCATTGTTGACCCTCTTTTCCACTTACAGTAGCTGTGCATTTCTCACCCTAGACTTATACTCGAGTCATTAAGTTTTCCCAGATTTTTGTGGTAAAGTTAGGTGCCTCGGCTTTTCGGGTCGGCTTATACTCGAGTATATATGGTAAGTACAGTAGGGGGACATTTTTTTAAATCGGTGTTTAATGAATCAATATTAGTTGTTTGGTAAAATATAAAGGATGATGTTACGCCTAGTAAATACCGTATTTATCGGCGTATAACATGCACATTCATTTTAAGAGGGAAGTTTCAGGAAAAAAAACTTAAATTTTAAAAAAGGAACTTTGAAGCAAAATAAGGGTCAGTGCCCATCTGCAGCTTCACCATTGCCATCAGTGCAGCCTGATCGATGCCCATCTGCAGCCTAGAGAGGACAGGGAGGGGGGCGGGATGAGCACTTAGGGTTGCCACCTGTCCGGGATTCACCCGGACAGTACGGGTCTTGAATCATGTGCCTGGGTTTTGTACTGCCTGTAACCCGGCACATGATTCAGCCCAGAACAAGAAGAGACCATTCAGGCGGGGGACCATCGGAAGCAAAGCTGCAAAGTTTAGGAGTATTTGTATTGCAGGTGATGCAGTGAAGGGTTAAGGTAACAGGAGAATCAGAAGAGATGATGAGTGTATGGGGGGAGGGGGGAGTGTGCATCACAGATGACAGATACCTCCTGAGCAGCACACATGTCTGTACAAACCTCCACCAATCACTCACACTAGATCATGTAAAAGTAATGTGTGACCATTCATGTAACCTGTATATATGTGATGAGTGTACACTTCTGATTATACAGAGCTTGGACAACATCGGGTTATAACATATGAATTGTCATACATTACCTTCACATCATATGTACAGTACATACAGAGTGCTGGGTTATATATGTATGTGCTTACAGTTTATAACAGATTGTTTTCATTGAATAGTAATGCTGTATGATTTATTGCTGTATATATTAGTAGATGAGTAGAAGAGCTTTTTTTGATTATAGACATCCTTATCTGACCATTTCTCAGCCCCCAACTCCCCCCAGATTGTATCACCCCCAGATCTTCATACATCCAGCTGAGGGACATCATTCCATAGTCACTTTCCTTTCCTTATCTTCCCAACATCACTCCCTGGTCACCCCACAGACACTGCAAGAAATCCCTAACCATTCTGCCCCCCATCATACCCTCCGCACTCGTCTCCTGTACATTCTGCTCCCAACATACCCTCCGCACTCCTCTCCTGTACATTCTGCCCCCTACATACCCTCCGCACTCCTCTCCTGTACATACTGCCTCCATCATACCCTCCGCACTCCTCTCATGTACATACTGCCTCCATCATACCCTCCGCACTCTTCTCCTGTACATACTGCCTCCATCATACCCTCCGCACTCCTCTCCTGTACATTCTGCCCCCTACATACCCTCCGCACTCCTCTCCTGTACATTCTGCCCCCAACATACCCTCCGCACTCCTCTCCTGTACATACTGCCTCCATCATACCCTCCGCACTCCTCTCATGTACATACTGACTCCATCATACCTTCCGCACTCCTCTCCTGTACATACTGACTCCATCATACCTTCCACACTCCTCTCCTGTACATTCTGCCCCCATCATACCCTCCGCACTCCTCTCCTGTACATTCTGCCCCCTACATACCCTCCGCACTCCTCTCCTGTACATTCTGCCCCCAACATACCCTCCGCATTCCTCTCCTGTACATACTGCCTCCATCATACCTTCCGCACTCCTCTCCTGTACATACTGACTCCATCATACCTTCCACACTCCTCTCCTGTACATTCTGCCCCCATCATACCCTCCGCACTCCTCTCCTGTACATTCTGCCCCCAACATACCCTCCGCACTCCTCTCCTGTACATACTGCCTCCATCATACCCACCGCACTCCTCTCCTGCAGAATCATATGTAAAGGGAAACAAACCCTGTGCATTCAGATGTAAAGGGGAAAGCTGCGGATTCAGATCTAAAGGGAAACTCTGTTGACTCTGATGTAAAGGGAGACTCTTGTGATTAATTCCATATGATTAGAAATATTATTTAATCACAAAAATATATGTACAGTGTATACTACATAACAAAATTGCTGTGCATTGCTTTGTACAGAGGTAATGAATTTAATGTACTACAAAAAAAAAATAAAAATTGGCGTGCGCTGCTTAAGCGTTCGGTTTTGGCTTGACGAAAAGGTGGCAACCCTAACAAGCACCGACAGATTACATACAGGTGGAATCTCCTATGATAGACAGAACAGTGGTCCAATGGCGGCCCAGGATACGGGGCTTCCTATTACAGAGGCCGCCAAGTAAACAGGAGATTCTCACTGTATGTAATCTGACTGCGCTCGTCCCGCCCCCCTCTCTGTCCCCTCCGAGGCAGCTAAAATTGAAGTATTGGCGTATAACACGCACACGCTATTTGCACCCAATTTTCAGGGTGAAAAAGTGCATGTTATACGCCAATAAATACAGTAGATGCCTAACATGTCATAAACAACTTGAGCTCCGGAAGGGTAAATCCTTCCTGACCAGGCCATTTTTTGCGATATGGCACTGTGTTACTTTAACTGACAATTGCACGGTCATGCAACGCTGTACCAAAATATTTGGTACAATTTTTGTCCTTATTTCCCCACAAATAGAGCTTTCTTTTGATGGTATTTGATCACCTCTGCAGTTTTTATTTTTTGCACTATAAACAAAAAAGCAATATTTTTTACTTTCTACTATAAAACAAATCCAATAAAAAAATGGAAAAAAATCTAATTTCTTCATCAGTTTAGGCTAATATGTATTCTGCTACATATTTTTGGTAAAAAACTAATCAAATAAGCGTAAATTGATTGGTTTGCACAAAAGTTATAGTGTCTACAAACTATGGGATATTTATATATAATTTTTTACTAGTAATGGCGGTGATCAGCAACTTATAGCGGGACTGCGATATTGTGGCAGACAAATTGGACACCTAACTGACACTTTTGACACTTTTTTGGGGACCATTGACACTAATAAAGTGATCAGTGCTTAAAAATATGCACTGTCACTGTACTAATGACACTGGTAGGGAAGGGGTTAACTTCAGGGGTGATCAAAGGGTTAACTGTGTGCCTGGGTTGTGCTTACTCACAGTGGGGGAGGGGCTTTGACCTATGGGAAGTCAAAGATCTGTGTTCCTGATTAGCAGAAACACAGGATCTGTGCCTTCCCTTCTGACAGAATGACAATCTACCTTGTTTACATGTCGTGTGTGTAATTGGCGAAAGCCGGTGGACATGAAGTCCGCAGTACCTCTTGCTGAGATCCCACTGCGGGACCTGACCAGTGGCGGGGTGCGCACGTGCCCCAGACCTGGGTATGTCAGATCACGCACTAGGTGATCTGACTAGGCCGCCCTGCCACAATAAATGTACAGTGGCCGGTCCGCAAGTGGTTAAAATTGCATACACCCATGAAATGCCAACAAATTACGATACTTAAAAATCTCCATAGGTGACACTTTAAAAATCTTTACAGCAGGGGTACTGAATTAAAATTCACAGAGGTCCGGTTAGTAAAATCTTCTTCCAGCAGAGGTCAGAATCGCATGTTTGTGATATGACTCAGATCCTGCACATCACAGCACCCTCTCCTCCTAGGCGTTCCCATCTCTGCAGCTGGGGAACGCAGGCGAAACTGCAAATTTTTCTGACCTGCAGAGGAACACGCCACACTTTAGCACATACCTGTGCCAAACCGCATGGTCCTGCAGCACCACACAGCTTGGTGCTGGGAAATTAAAAAAGAAGGGTCAGGGGCTTGTTTCCCCTCATTTCTCATTGGTGCCCATTAAATTAATGCACATGCACAGATTTGAACTGAACCCCATATCACAATCCCATCCTTACATCAGTGTCCGATAGGGTTGCCACCTGTCCGGGATTTGAATCATGCGTCCGGGTTTCAGTCCACCTGAAACCCAGACACATTATTAAAACAGGAATGTGGCTTGGAACGGGGCTTGACAGGAGAGTGAGGGGGCACTATGTGCCCAGCAGTACTATTCTGGAGTGCCCAAAGGTGTCTGAGGTCTGTTACAATCCTATAGTGTATACTAAAACAAAAAATGTTTATTGTGCGTCGCTAAAGTGTTCGGGTTTAGCTTGAAGAAAAAGTGGCAACCCTAGTGTCCGCAGTGCTCTCATACCCCCTTGACATCAACCCCCTCCAATAGTACTGTCCTCAGACCCCCACATTTACTGCCCTCAGTCCCCCCCATCACAGTCCTCAGCCCGCCATTACAGTACTCAGCTCCCCCACATTGTCCTTAGCCCCCCACATTATTGTCCTCAGCCCATAATACAGTATTTAGCTCCCCCACATTATTGTCCTTAGCCCCCCACATTACTGTCCTCAGCCCCCACATTAAAGTCCTCAGCCCCCCAAAACAGTATTCAGCCCCCCACATTATTGCCCTCAGCTCCCTCACATTACTGTCCTTCGCCCCCCATTACAGTATTCAGCTCCCCCACATTACAGTCCTCAGCTCCCCCATTACAGTCCTCCTTCCCCCATTATTGTCCTCAGCCCCCCAATACAACATTCAGCCCCCCACATTACTGTTCTCATACCCCCTATAGCAGTTCTCAGTTCCCCTCAATACCCATGCATAGAATGCATGAAGGTAAAAAAACATTGTGCCTTTACAAACACTTTAATGTGTAACTTAAAGAGGAGGGCCAATTAAAAAAAAAAAAAAAATTAAAAGTCAGCAGCTACAAATACTGCAGCTGCTGACTTTTAATTGGACACTTACCTGTCCCAGGGTCCAGCGATGCGGGGGATCGAAGCCCCGCTCGTCTTATCCTCCGTTCAGCGGCGCCGGCATTGCAACTGTGGGCGCCGGGCTGTGGCTTCACAGCCTGGCACCCACTGCGCATGCGCGAGCGGCGCCGAGTGCCGTCATTGGCCGCTCAGTCACCTGGGACCTGTAACGGGTCCCAGATGATTGACAGGAGGGAGGGAGCAGAGCTGAGCCCTTCCTGTGCCGAGACG
Source organism: Aquarana catesbeiana (assembly GCF_042186555.1). Classification (NCBI taxonomy): domain Eukaryota; kingdom Metazoa; phylum Chordata; class Amphibia; order Anura; family Ranidae; genus Aquarana; species Aquarana catesbeiana. The sequence continues at coordinate 235,968,386 of NC_133334.1, forward strand.
GAAGTGATGTCACCAGCCCAGGCACTGAAAGAGGCAGACTACGAGGGACCACCTAGCAACAGGCATTTAGAGGTGAGTAAAAAAAAAAAAAATATATCCAATTTTTAGGATTTTTCATGTAGTTTTTTTTTTTTTGGGTGGAACCCCACTTTAAGGAAAAACAATTTTTTTTCGTTTTGGATAAAATCCTGATAGGTCCTCTAATCCCTCACCACTCTGTCCAAAACTAAAAAAAAGTTTTGCCTTTTAGTTATACTGTAAAGCGGAGTTCCGCCCAGAAGTGGAACTTCCACTCATTTGTCTCCTCTCCCCCTCCGGTGCCACATTTGGCACCTTTCAGGGGGGAGGGGGAGCAGATACCGGTCTTTGACAGGTATCCTGTCCCCACTTCTGGGAGACCCAGCCGCGGCGCATTACGTCAGCAGCTCGGCTCCCTCAGCGGTGGCTCGCGCGTGCGCAGTAGGGACAGCTGTCCGGTGCTGCCGCCGCCATTGCCGGTAAAGGAACCGGGTAGTGAAGCATTACGGCTTTACGCCCTGTCCCTACTGCGCAAGCGCGAGCCACCGCTGCGCTCTCCTACTGGCCCGGCGGCAGGGGAGGGAGGAGGAGGGAGCCGAGCTGCTGACGTAATGCGCCGCGGCTGGGTCTCCCGGAAGTGGGGACAGGATACCTGTCAAAGACCGGTATCTGCTCCCCCTCCCCCCTGAAAGGTGCCAAATGTGTCACCGGAGGGGGAGAGGAGACAAATGAGTGGAAGTTCCACTTCTGGGCGGAACTCCGCTTTACAGTATAACTAAAAGGCAAAACTTTTTTTTAGTTTTGGACAGAGTGCCGACCTCGCTGGACTCCAGAACAGGTAAGTGTCCTATTATAAAAAGTCAGCAGCTGCAGTATGTGTAGCTGCTGGCCTTTAATTTTTTAAGAGGTGAGCGGACCTCCACTTTAAATTGACTTTGGAGTAGCCAAAATCCCTATGAGGATAATTCTGGAGCCACTGTTGACCTGCTTCTAAGAATGACAGTTGACTGTTTATCATGCTGACCCTCTAAAATCCGTACTTTCTGAGTTTGTAAACTAGAGCATGAATGCTGATCTAGAGAACTGAGGTAGTTATTGTAAGGAAAATGGTTTCCCTCATGCTTATATAAATGTTAGAGTGATGCCTTAAATTGAAACTTTCCTTATGCTGTAGTATGAAAAGTTTGAAATGCACTTGCAAGGCTTTTTGCAGAAAACATGCTATTTGCGTGCAAGAGCTAGCAGGAAGCTGCTTGTGGTTATAAGTGAGAGACTTATCTTGGAACATTGCCAAGAGACATAGCGTACCTCACACCTCGGCCTTATATTCCAATAAGTTTAGGTAAAGTTAAGAGCGTATATTTAGATAAGGGACTTTAGATGTTAGATATTTAGATAAGGGACTTTAGATGTTAGATATTTAGATAAGGGACTTTTTAGTATATCTCTGGGCAGAATACTATGCAAATATATATATGTCATATAACATGTAACCTGTGATAATTGTACTTTTGTGATTGGTTAGACTAGGGCACTGCCCCTTAGTCTGCCCCTACTGATGTATAATGTTGTTACCCAATATAACATGTGAACTTCCTGTAATGCCCCGTACACATGGTCGGACATTGATCAGACATTCCGACAACAAAATCCTAGGATTTTTTCCGACGAATGTTGGCTCAAACTTGTCTTGCATACACACGGTCACACAAAGTTGTCGGAAAATCCGATCATTCTGAACGCGGTGACGTAAAACACGTACGTCGGGACTATAAACGGGGCAGTAGCCAATAGCTTTCATCCCTTTATTTATTCTGAGCATGCGTGGCACTTTGTGCGTCGGATTTGTGTACACACGATTGGAATTTCCGACAACGGATTTTGTTGTCGGAAAATTTTATAGCCTGCTCTGAAACTTTGTGTGTCGGAAAATCCGATGGAAAATCTGTGCTAGAGCCCACACACGGTCGGAATTTCCGACAACAAGGTCCTATCACACATTTTCCGTCGGTAAATCCGACCGTGTGTACGGGGCATTATACAGCGTATTCTTGATCAATCCATCCTTGTGTATAGTTTCTTGATTACCTGATCGATCAAGGAAATCTCCTGGTGTCCAACATAGTCCAGCTCGAGCGAAGGAGGGGCGCACCTGACCCTTAACCCTTACAGAGTGGTACCAGAAGTGGGGCTATGATGGCTATGTCTCAAAATAGTGTGGTAATAGGAAATAATGTAATTGGGTGTTAGCTAAAAGCAGTGGAAACTGCAGTTTAATGTTTCTAAATGTAAAAAAATGCACCTAGGGAAAAATAATCCATTGAGAGAGTACAACATTGGTGGTACAGTGTTGGCCAGCACTACAGAAGATTTGTGAGTACTTATTTTAGATGATTGCAAAATGAGCAAACAGTGTGACCAGGCAGTGGGAAAAGTGAATAGAATTCTAGAATGCATCACTAGAGGGATCACCAGCAGGAGGAAGGAGGTTCTGATTCCCCTATATAGATCTTTAATGGGGCCTCATTAGGAATACTGTGTCCAGTTCTGAAGATCTCACTTACACGAAGATATTGATAAGATAGAACGAGTTCAGAGACGAGTAACAAAAATTGTGAAAGGTCTGAGGGATAAAACATATCAAGAGCGACTTCAGTCTGGAGGAAAGAAGGGAAAGGGGAGACATGATACCTTTAAATACATCAAGGGAGTCAATAAGGCGCCTTTCACACGGACGGCTATTCTGCCGCAGTTAAAAGCATGTTTTTTTTCCTGTGAATTCAAGACTCCAGGCACTGCGATCAGCTGCATTTGCACAGTGCGATTAGCTGCAGTTGCGTTTAGCTGCGGTTTGCCATTTCCATGGCAACCCGACAGGGTACCAACTCGCACTGCTTGGTATGAATCTTGAGGGGGAACTCCACACCAAATTTTAAATAAAAAACCGGCGTGGGTTCCCCCCCAGGGGCATACCAGGCCCTTCGGTCTGGTATGGATGTTAAGGGGAACCCCCTACGCCGAAAAAACGGCGTGGGGTCCCCCCCAAAATCCATAAAAAACCCCGATCCGAGCACGCAGCCCAGCCGGTCAGGAAAGGGGTGGGGACGAGCGAGCGCCCCCCCCCTCCTGAACCGTACCAGGCCGCATGCCCTCAACATGGGGGGTGGGTGCTCTGGGGGAGGGGGCGCCCTGCGGGGCCCCCCCACCACAAAGCACCTTGTCCCCATGTTGATGAGGACTAGGGCCTCTTCCCGACAACCCTGGCCGTTGGTTGTCGGGGTCTGCGGACGGGGGGCTTATCGGAATCCGGGAGCCCCCTTTAATAAGAGGGCCCCCGGATCCCGGCCCCCCACCCTATGTGAATGAGTATGGGGTACATGGTACCCCTACCCATTTACCTAGGGAAAAAAAGTGTCAATAATAAAACACACTACACAGGTTTTTAAAGTAATTTATTAGACAGCTCCAGGGGTCTTCTTCCGGCTTCGGGGGTCTTCTTCCGACTTCAGGGGTCCCTCCGGTTCCTCTTCTCCCGGCGTCCGGTTGGTTCTTCTCCACTTTCTCCTGGCCTCTTCTCCCGGTGTTCCAGTTCTCCTGCCGGATCCTCCGCTATCTTCATGCCGCTCTTTTGCTAGCGGAGGTCCGGACTTCTGGCTTCTTGGCTTCTTCCCTCTTCTCTTCTTCCGATGTTGACACGACGCTCTCTCCAGCTTGAATGCTCTCAGTGCGCTCCGCTCTGACTTATATAGGCGGAGACCCCGCCCCCTTATGCTGTCACAGTCCCTGGGCATGCTGGGACTGTCACGTTTTAGGGGGCATGGTCACCAGGTGATGACCACGCCCCCTAAAACGCCACAGTCCCAGCATGCCCAGGGACTGTGACGGCATAAGGTTGCGGGGTCTCCGCCTGTATAAGTCAGAGCGGAGCGCACTGAGAGCATTCCAGCCGGAGAGAGCGTCGTGTCAACATCGGAAGAAGAGAAGAGGGAAGAAGGCAGAAGTCAGCAGACCGGGCTCCTCCGCTAGCAAAAAGAGCGGCAAAAGAGCAGAAGATAGCGGAGGAGCCCGGCAGAAGACCCGGAGAGCGCGGAGAAGAACCAGGGAGACCCCTGAAGCTGGAAGAAGACCCCCGGAGCTGCCTAATAAATTACTTTAAAAACCTATGTAGTGTGCAGCCAGGGTTGTCGGGAAGAGACCCCTGTCCTCATCAACATGGGGACAAGGTGCTTTGGGGTGGGGGGGTCCCGCAGGGCGCCCCCCTCCCCCAAGGCACCCACCCCCCCATGTTGAGGGCATGCGGCTTGGTATGGCTCAGGAGGGGGGGGGCACTCGCCTGTCCCCACCCCCTTTCCTGACCAGCCGGGCTGCGTGCTCGAATAAGGGTCTGGTATGGATTTTGGGGGGGACCCCACGCCGATTTTTCGGCGTAGGGGGTTCCCCTTAACATCCATACCAGACTGAAGGGCCTGGTATGCCCCTGGGGGGGAACCCACGCCGTTTTTTTATTTAAAATTTGGCATGGAGTACCCCCTCAAGATTCATACCAAACTGCCGGGCATTGGCACACCGTCCATGTTTTTATACATTTTAAAATGTTTGTTTACATTTATTTATAAGTATGTGTGTACAATTTGTATGTGTGCATACGGATGAGAGAGGGCTTGATCTGCTCCCCCTACCTCTCTGTGTCTGCCTGTCAGTGGGAAATTTGAAGCCCAGCAGCCAGAAGATACATTGTGGATGAAAGTTTCCTATGCCTGAGCCTCCATCCTCGAGTGAGCTCACCATCCATTGTGACTGAAGTCTTTCCTCTCCCTCCCTTCTCTCTTTTTCTCTTCTACCTTAGTGAAAACACTAAGGTAATAGGGATAACTGCCATTCTATGGTATTGGTGGCTGAGCCTGGGAGCCTCCAGTTATGGAGAAACGTGTCGGGCAGAGCTAGAGTGTGACGTCATCATGCACAAGCACGGCTGTGCTTCTGTATACCGCTTGTCTACCCTTTTTACATGTAAGTGCAATTTGTCTTTGATTAAAAACTCTATTTCTTTGCAATATTACATTATGTGGCTTCCCCCCTTTTTGTGCATAATGTACATGGTTACTGGAGACCTTTTATATGGAATAAGGATCAAGGCATGTATTCTGTTTGCGGAGACACTGCTGTTGTATCTTACTGACGGGGCCACTGAGTTATCTGGATGCCTGATGGTGAGATTGTCGGCCTTCCTGGAGAGATAAACCATTTATGATCTCCATAATTTAAGCTCACCTCTGTCATGTAAGAGGCCTTATTTGCTGAGAAGCACTTTTTTTTGCACTGGAGCACCTTTAATTTTTTTGAGCATAGAGCACTTGAAGAAACATGGACACTTTAAGTTGAATTACGAGTTTATTGGATATAGATTTTTGAATTGATTTTTAGATGCATTTTTATATTTGTAGTGATCAATTTGAGTATATGAATTTCTTAAGTTATATCTGAATTTTTACATGTTTTTTTTTCAATCATGTACATGGATGTTTACTTTTTAACAATATGCACTAAATTCCAAAAATGCATTAAAACTGGCTGCAGAGCCCAAATCACGCCAGGACTCATGGGGTGTGGATTATGACCACAAGAGTGAGTACGAATCTACTCATCTGACTGTCCCCAGGTCTTTAAAGGAACGAGAAGCTTTCATGCAGGCTAGCAACATAAACTAAAGTCAATACATTTTACCCCCTTCTCCGGCACAGCCAGGCAACACGCATTCTCTGCTTGCATCCAAACACAAGAAGTCAGTCCCTTGGCTTTGTTTTTATATTTTATTAGGGGTTACCACCTTGGGGGTGAAGAGATGTATGGGATGCCCAACTTGGATCAAAGGACAAAAAAAGGGACTACTTCCTTCCTATGTACAGGGTCTTGAACTGTCCTCCTTTCTGGACACTGTCTCTCATGAAAAATAATGCAAAAGCTCCTTAACCACTTCAATACCAGGCACTTAGACACCTTCCCGCCCAGGCCAATTTTCAGCTTTCAGCGCTGTCGCAATTTGAATGACAATTGCGCGGTCATGCTACACTGTACCCAAACAAATTTGTTATCATTTTGTTCCCACAAATAGAGCTTTCTTTTGGTGGTATTTGATCACCTCTGCAGTTTTTATTTTTTGCGCAACAAAAATTTTGAAAAAAAACAAGTTTTTCTTTGTTTCTTCTTCAATGATATGGCTGCACTGACGGGCACTGATACGGCCGCACTGATGGGCACCGATGAGGTGGCACTGATGAGCACTGATGATGGGCACTGATAGGCGGCACTGATGGGCACTGATAGGTGGCACTGGTATGTGGCACTGATGGGCACTCATAGGCGGCACGGATGGGCACTTATAGGCGGCACTGATGGGCACTCGTAGGTGGCATTGATGGGCACTCGTAGGTGGCATTGATGGTTACTTATGGGTGGCACTGATAGTTGGCACAGATGGGCATGGATGGGAACTGATATATGGGCACTGATGGGCACGGATGGGCACTGACAGGTGACATGAATGGACACTGATGGGTGGCACTGATGGCACTGCTTGTTTGCAGTGATGCCCCTAAGGGTGGCATTGCTGGGCATCACTGCAACATATTGGTGCCAATCAGTGCCCATTTGTGGGCACTGATTGGCACATATTTGGCACACTGGGCACATGTGGATGGCCATGGGGTACATACCTGGCCATCCAAATGTTGCCCCTTCCCTGGTGGTCCTAGTGGCGATCCCTGGTGGTCCAGTGTGGTGATCTGCGGGGGGGATGCGCTGATAAACAATCAGCGCAGACCCCCCCTGCCAGGAGAGCCGCCGATCGGCTCTCCTCTACTCGCATCTGTCAGACGCGAGTGAGGAAGAGCCGATCAACGGCTCTTCCTATTGACAGTGTGATCAGCCGTGATCCGCCGGAGGCTCTTTACCAAGATCGGTGGAGCGGTGTGTCAGACTGACACACCGCTCCACCGATCGCCGCGATGCGCGCCCCCGGGGGCGCGCTGCGGCATGTTATCCTGCTGGACGTAATATGACGTCCAGTCAGGATAACAGAACCACTTCCCGGACGTCAATCCGCCATAGGGCGGGCGGGAAGTGGTTAAAGACTAGGAAATCTCAGTCCCTTAGGAAGTAGCACAAAGTGTTGTAGGTTGCATAAATGAGTTTCTCCAACTCCACTGTAGACACTGATCCCAGTTCCATTGTCTACCAGCCCACTTGGCTGCTACCAAAGATCTCCCATGTCAAGGGAAAGGAAAGATTTAAGCACAATGCTGTCTTCCAGAAAAGCTGACAACATGTGACAGTCTCTCCCCTTGTTGTAAGTCCATGACTGTGCTGATGTACTCACACTGTCCTCCTTGCTCCCGCTGCTTCTTAGGCAAGATTCCTTTCAAACTGCACTGCTGTCAGGATCCTCCCAAGCCAGCCCGACCTCCAGCCCGAGGCCCTCCCCCCTTCCTGGCAGGGGTTCCCCTCTAGGTCCACCGTCAGTCTCCTCAGCATTGCATCTTCCACCCGACCCCCCTGCTGCTATGACTCATCCATATTTAAGGGCTGGCTCAGCCACCATGCCAGTCCCACAGCCTGGGGATTGGCCAAACTCCCCTAGGTATGCAGATCAACCCTCCTGGCCTCTGCCCTCCATGTCTAGAACTCTCTCCAAACTTCCAGAAACAGGGGGAGGCACCAGAGACCTGCCTGTATGAGTCATCCAGCCTGACCCGCAATAAACTCTTGACCCAGATTCAAGACTCATTTTACCATGAGCCAATACATTTGCTTGCACTATTCTAGTAACAGACTAGAGGGTGCTACATAGACTTTGGGCGAGCCTAATTAAAGGCTACTTCTGCAAGCTTTTAATGCTGTCTGTGACTGGTACATGCTCCAAATTAGAAAAGTTTAAAATATATATAAACAAACACTAAAAAATAATTATTTTTTAAATTGTGGATGGGAGGATGTGTGTGTGAGGGGGGGGGGGGGGGGGGCTGGACTGCAGTGGGGAAAAATAGATTTTTAGAGTGAAGATCTGCTTTAACATTTGGCCTGACCACTTCTGTAAACATGTAAAACACATCACCTGCCTGGTTAGTAGTGCTCAGATGACAAAGCACAGGGTTGATATTTCCTGTTCAAGGGGAAAAAACTTCTACGAAATGACAATAAAGTTGAACTTAAGTGAAGCAACTTATTGCAAATGCAATAAAACACTCAATATGGTGATGTGACTGCTTATGTCACACATTCTTACACAAGCTATGGGATGAATTTGTATATGTTTCTTTCAAGGTTACTCAACTATGTCTTGTCAACACAAACAAAGAAATGAAAAAACGATAGTCGTGACAAAAGGCCTTCTAAGTGTGTAAATAATTGTAACAGAAGTTAGCCATACAGAATAGATTTCTTTTGTTGAGCACGTGGGTTAAACGAGAAATCTAATGCCGTGTACACACGGGCGGACTTTTCGACCAGACTGGTCCGACGGAACGAATGTGTGTGGGCTTCATCGGACCTGCAGCGGACTTTTTCGGTCGATAATCAGACGGACTTTAGATTTAAAACATGTTTCAAATCTTACCGACGGATTCGAGTCCGGTCGAATAATCAGTTAGTCTGTATGCTAGTCTGACGGACGAAAACCGACGCTAAGGCAGCTATTGGCTACTGGCTATGAACTTCCTTATTTTAGTCCGGTAGTACGTCATCACGTACGAATCCGTCAGACTTTGGTGTGATCGTGTGTAGGCAAGTCCGTTCGTTCGAAAGTCCGTCGGAAAGACTGCCGGACCTTTGATGCTGAAAAGTCCGCCTGTGTGTACACGGAATAAGAGATTCTTCCATCCAGGTGTAGCGCTTACCCTTGCAAGAGCCACTGATGTATGGGTCCCCAGATGGTACCGACCCTTCCAGCAAATTCACACCTTCTGAAACACCAAGGCTGAAGGAGGATTTATTTGGGCTATACATCCAATGGGGCATCAACAAAAAACAGCAGAGTAACTAAATAAAATAGATTTGTACAATACAGATCAATGCGAAGACCAACTTATGCTAGACCGACTCTCCTCCAGGTACCTGAATTCCAAAAACTTGTGGGGTCCTAATTAAAGATGATTTGTATCCCAGAAGTAAAGAGTATAAGTCCCCAAACTAGGTCCCAAGTTAGGTAGGGTGCCTTCCCTTTAGGAGAAGCATAGGGAGAGTATGGTCAGTGGCCTCTCACCACTATGCATTCTTATCGGAAGCCTCAGTGGTGTCCAGAACCTGTGGTGTTAGTGGTGACTCTGGACTTTCTCTGGCGATCTTTCATGAAACCTGGCTTCTCCTTCTTTTTCCTCCTGCAGCTCAACTTCTGGGACTTGTAGTCCCACACAGTTCTTCCTTCTGCTGGAACAACACCTCCCACTAGTCCTTTCTGCTCCCACAGTACTTTTTCTTACCGGGCAGTGCTGCAGCCAATCAGTATCCTCCTGTTAGCTGTCCTGAGCTGTGGGCAAGGCTAAGAACCATAGCTCCCGACTGTCCCTGATTTTGAGGGACTGTCCCTGATTTGGCGCAATGTCCCTCTGTCCCTCTGTCCCTCATTCCTCCTCATTTGTCCCTCATTTTGGTCTGATCTATATAGATGTATATAAAATGCACTTTTTATCTATTAAAAAGTGTTTTCCAGTGCTAAACCTTTCATCCAATTTATAAATTGCTGCATTTGTAAATGCCAAAAGCCAGTATAAAGGAATAGTGGTGGTAAAAAAGCACTTGTGGGTTTAATCAATATTTTTTTTTGTACAATTCTCCTTTAAGGGGGCGTGGCAAGGGGTATGTCCTATACCTACATACTTATGCTGATAAGTGTCCCTCATTCCCATCTCAAAAAGTTGGGAGGTATGTAAGAACGGCCAGCAGCTAATCAGAAATCCTCCTGGCTGGTTGTTAGGTATGGGTCCTGCCCCTTGCCTGCACCAACAGACAATCAGTGCTTTGTCCTTTCTCTTCCCCCCTGAAGCTTCAACTCAAGCAGGGAGGAGAGAAAAGATGTCCTGCTGCTGTTTATTCTCAGCAGTGCTCGGCAGGATTTAAAGAGCCCATTACAGTGCTACACAGGCTAAACAGCATGAATATAGAAATTTCCTGTACCAGCTGTTGTGTTTAGACAGCCACTGCATTGATGGCTGTCTGATTACTCAAACAGTGACTGTATCTGATGTAGTCATTGTTTGGCCTACAATTTTCCATCTGACTCTTGATTTTTCAGTTGAACTTTGTCAAGCTGGCACTTCTCAAATTTTAGCCTATTTAGAAGGAAGAGAGGGGCACCAATCAAACTGCACCAAAGTACAATCAGAACAAATGACATGTACACTAAATAAATTCAGCACACACCGAGGTTGATTTACTAAAGGCAAATGGACTGTGCACTTTGCAAAGAATACCCAATCACATGCAAGGAAAATGAAAATAAAACGGAAAATTTCCTATCAAATACTTACCGTAATTTTCCTTTCCTGATGGACTCATAGCAGGGGTGCCGATGCTTGTGGCCGACAGTCGCAATGACCGCCGGCCATGAGCGATCGTGACCAGGAGACACAGAACAGGGACGAGTGTGTGTAAACACACACTTCCCTGTTCTGTTCTGACAGGAGTGACAGATCGTGTGTTCCTATGGGGCTAGGAACCACGATCTGTCACTTCCTGTAGTTAGTCACTCCTCCTTCAGTTAGAATCACGTAGCAGGGAACATAGTTGGATAGTTACTAGTAAAAAAAAAATAATAATAAAAATGCTATAAATCTATCCCCTATTTTGTAGACGCTATAACTTTTGCACAAACCAATCAATATATGCTTATTGCGTTTTTTTTTTTGTACCAAACATATGTAGAATACATATCGGCCTAAACTGAGAAAAAATTAGCTTTTTTTAAAAAAAAAATGGAGATATTTATTATAGCAAAAAGTACAAAATATTGTGTTTCTTTTTAAAATTGTCGCTCTTTTTTTGTTTATAGCACAAAAAATAAAAACCGCAGAGGTGATCAAATACCACCAAAAGAAAGCTCTATTTGTGGGGGAAAAAAAAGGACATCAATTTTGTTTGGGTACAACTTCGCACGACCTCGCAATTGTCAGTTAAAGCGACGCAGTGCCGAATCGCAAAATACGCTCATGTCAGGAAGGGGGTGAATACTTCCGGGACTGAAGTGGTTAAAAACACTATTTCTTTGCAATATTACGCTATGTGGCTTCCCTCCTTTTTGTGCATAATGTACATAGTTACTGGAGACCTTTATGTAGAGTAAGGATCAAGGCATGTATTCTGGTTGTGGAGACACTACTGTTGTATCTTACTGAAGGGGCCACTGAGTTACCTGGATGCCTGATGGTGAGAGCTTCGGCCATCCTGGAGAGATAAATCATTTATGATCTCCATAATTTAAGCTCACCTCTGTCATGTAAGAGGCCTTATTTTCTGAGAAGCACTTTTTTTTGCACTGGAGCACCATTAAATTTTTTGAGCATAGAGCACTTTGAAGGAACATGGACAAGTTAAGTTGAATTACGAGTTTCTTGGATATAGATTTTTTAATTGATTTTTAGATGCATTTTTATATTTGTAGTGATCAATTTGAGTATATGAATTTCTTAAGTTATATTTGAATTTTTACGTTTTGTTTTTTTCAATCATGTGCACGGATGTGTAACACTTTAACAATATGCACTGGTTTTTAAATTGGTCTTCATTTAAAGGGACAGCATGCTTTTCATTTACAGTGCAACTCTAAAGTGTTTGGGTTTGGCATAAAGAAAATGTGGCAATCCTAGTGTGTGTGCAGCAGCTACATCACCACCTCAGCAACCAATCAAGACTGGCAAATACCTGTAACCCTGAAGAAGCCAGGGAGAAGAAGTGGGTGTCGGCGAGGGAGCTTGTGGACATCGTAAAACTGGAATAGAGGTGAGTACTTACTATCTTTTTGCTGCTTTAAATACAGTATTTTATCCTAATACTATTCCAATTCAAGTAGACACAGATAAGACACCAGAGAACAATTATTATTTTTGGTGGTAACTTAACAGTAGCTCAGGTAAGCAGTACTCAGCAGTAATTCTGCCAGCTACAAGCCCCAGTTCTAAACATTTTTAGGATTTGTGGCCAGCTTCTATTTCACTCCCGCATCATATTCTAAATCTAAATTCCAAAAATGCATTAAAACTGGCTGCAGAGCCCAAATCACGCCAGGACTCACGGGGTGTGGATTATGACCACAGAAGTGAGTACGAATCTACTCACCTGCCTGCCCCCAGGTCTTTAAAGGAACGTGAAGCTTTCATGCAGGCTAGCAACATAAACTAAAGTCAATACATTTTATATAGATGTAGCACTACCCCCGCAGGGGCCACTGGTAACCGGTTCCCCTTCTGCAAAGCCAGGCAACACTCATTCTCTACTTGCATCCAGACACAAGACGTCAGTCCCTTGGATTTGTTTTTATATTTTATTAGGGGTAACAACTTAGAAGGGGTGTAGGGATATATGGGATGCCCAACTTGGATCAAAGAACAAAAAAAGGGACAGTTTCCTTCCTATGTACAGGGTCTTGAACTGTCCTCCTTTCCGGACACTGACAGTCTCTCAAGAAAAATAATGCAAAAGCTCCTTAAGGACTAGGAAATCTCAGTCCCTAAGAAATTAGTACAAAGTGTTGTAGGTTGCATAAATGAGTTTCTCCAACTCAACTGTAGACACTGATCCCAGTTCCACTGATTGCAGAAACTACCAGCACACGGCTGCTACCAAAGATCTCCCAGGGCAAGGGAAAGGAAAGATTTAAGCATAATGCTGTCTTCCAGAAAAGCTGAATACATGTGATAGTCTCTCCCCTTGTAAGTCCATGACTGTGCTGATGCTGTACTCACACTGTCCTCCTTGCTCCCGTTGCTTCTTAGGAAAGATTCCTTTCAAACTGCACTGCTGTTAGGATCCTCCCAAGCCAGCCCGAGGCCCTCCCCCCCCCTTCCTGGCAGGGGTTCCCCTCTAGGCCCATCGTCAGTCTCCTCAGCACTGCATCTTCCACCCGACCCCCCTGCTGCTATGACTCATCCATATTTAAGGGCTCCCTAACTATGCAGATCAACCCTCCTGGCCTCTGCCCTCCAGAGTCTAGAACTTTCTCCAAAGTTCCAGAAACAGGGGGAGGCACCAGAGACCTGCCTGTATGAGTCATTCAGCTTGACTTGTAATAAACTCTTGACCCAAATTCAAGACTCATTTTACCATGAGCCAATAGATTTGCTTGCACTATTCTAGTAGCACACTAGAGGGTGCTACATAGACTTTGGGAGAGCCTATATAAAGGCTACTTCTGCAAGCTTTTAATGCTGTCTGTGACTGGTACATGCTCCAAATTAGAAAAGTTTAAAATATATAAACAAACACTAAAAAACAACTATTTTTTAAATTGTGGATGGGAGGGTGTGTGTGTGAGGGGGGGGGGGGGGGGGGGCTGGACTGCAGTGGGCAAAAATTGATTTTTAGAGTGAAGATCTGCTTTAACATGTGGCCTGACCGCATCTGTAAACGTGTAAAACACATCACTTGCCTGGTTAGTAGTGCTCAGATGACAAAGCACAGGGTTGATATTTCCTGTTCAAGGGGAAAAATCTATCTATCTTTCTATCAAATGACAATAAAGTTGAACTTAAGTGAAGCAACTACTTGTAACTACTTGTAAATGCAATAAAACACACAATATGGTGATGTGACTGCTTATGTCACACATTCTTAAACAATCTACGGTATGAATTTGTATGTCTCTTTCAAGGTTACTCAACTATGTCTTGTCAACACAAACAAGGAAACGAAAAAACGATAGTCATGACAAAAGACCTTCTAAGTGTGTAAATAATCGTAACAGAAGCTAGTCATACAGAATAGATTTCTCTTGTTCAGCACGTGGGTTAAACGAGAAATCTAAGAGATTCTTCCATCCATGTATAGTGCTTACCCTTGGAGGAGCCACTGATGTATGGGTTCCCAGATGGTACCGACCCTTCCAGCAAATTCACACCTTCTGAAACACCAAGGCTGAAGGAGGATTTATTTGGGCTATACATCCAATGGGGCTACAACAAAAAAAACAACAGAGTAACTAAATAAAATAGAATACAATACAATACAGATCAATGCAAAGACCAAACGGACGCCGACGGACCAAGTCCGGCGGACAATCCGATCGTGTGTGGGCTTCCCCGGACTTTCAGCGGACTTCTCCAGCCGCAAATCTGACTGACTTTAGATTTGGAAATCCGGTCGTCTGTATGCAAGTTTGTCGGACAAAAAAACGATGCATGCTCAGAAGCAAAAACTAAACGGAAGCACTCGGTTTAGTAAAACTAGTGTTCGTATTGTAGGTAGCACATTCCTCACGCTGCAAATTCTGTGATCGTTGAATGCAGCACATTTAATGTCTTCTTTAATAATGCTATAAGAACGAAGATGTTTTGCTGTTCCTATTCACACAGAGTTCTCCCAAACTGATTTCTGGGTTCTTTTTCTCTTTGATCTCATGAATGATATAGTATTTTTTTAAAAAGCCATGTCTCCATACTAATACTAATTTTTACACTTTTTTGGGGGGGGGAGTCATCTTTTATTTTAGATTTTATCCAGATTTTTTTTTTTATTATGATTGTCGAAATTATTTTATCTTTATCTACATTTTTTATTTTTTTGGGTTTATAAAGTTACCACAAAGAACCATTTTTTTAATTTATTTTTGTAGTTCTTAAATTGAACACAAATACATTTTTCTTTTCTTTTTTTTTTTTTTATTTTAATTTTGTTTGGTTTATGTTACCACAAAGAACCATTTTTTTTTTTGTATTTGGATTTTTTCTTTGTATATAAAGTTAACACAAAGAACCTTTTTTGGTTATGTATGTGTATATGTGTATATGTATGTATATATATATATATATATATATATATATATATATATATATATATATATATATATATATATATATATATATATATATAAATATTTTATTTTTTTTTTGGTGTTTTTGCAACCTCAAGGAGATTGTTGTCCCTTGTTAATTTGACATTATCTCTAAATCAATGATGTTAATTAAAACACAAAAAGTCTTTTCATAAACTAAAATATCCATTTATTTATGGTAAAAAGAAAATAAAGAGGAAGTCAATGCTGGCAAAAGTCTGTGGACAAGAAAATTGGGATCTTGAGGAGTCCATATAAGAGGGAGCACAATCTGGTCCAGGAATCCCAGAGATCAACAGCAGCAGCAGATGATATAGATGTCCCCAGACTGTGGTACTACAACAGCCTGCGTCTTCTGTCAGACCAGACTGAACCCAGGTCATCACTTTCTTCTCTTCCCTGCAGCCTTTCCTCCACGCTGCCCTGCACCCTTCCCTGCAGCCTTCCTTGGAGGCTGTGGCTCTGGTGGTTGAGTTGTGGCAGGAGGAGAAGGAGGGGGAGGAGGAGGAGGGGCGGCTGCCTCATTTATTTGTGTGTTGGCAGTTAGCTCGCCGTTCAGCCCCTTGTGTATCATTTCAGCAAACAGTTTTTCACAAATGAGGCGTTGGCCCCACTGCATTTGAAGCAGCCTGCTGGCTAAATAGCACCCATAGGCCTCCTCAGCTTCGGGGGGGCTCATCAAAAAATTGGTTGGCCTCTCGCATGAGGCGCAGGGATGCCTGCTGTGTCACCGTCCCCTTCCTGGCCCTTTTTGTAGGAAGGCGGAGGGGAGCCACTTGGGATTGGGTCAGGCTCCTACTGGGCCCAGCCACCTCCTGCCTGACACTGGGTCCGGCCTCCTGGATGACACTGGATCCGGCCTCCTCCTGGATGACACTGGGTTCGGCCTCCTCCTGGATGACACAGGGTCCTGCCTCCTCCTGGATGACACAGGGCCCAGCCACCTCCTGGATGACACTGGGTCCTGCCTCCTCCTGGATGACACTGGGTCCTGCCTCCTCCTGGATGACACTGGGTCCGGCCTCCTCCTGGATGACACTGGGTCCGGCCTCCTCCTGGATGACACTGGGTCCGGCCTCCTCCTGGATGACACTGGGTCCGGCCTCCTCCTGGATGACACTGGGTCCGGCCTCCTCCTGGATGACACTGGGTCCGGCCTCCTCCTGGATGACACTGGGTCCGGCCTCCTCCTGGATGACACTGGGTCCGGCCTCCTCCTGGATGACACTGGGTCCGGCCTCCTCCTGGATGACACTGGGTCCGGCCTCCTCCTGGATGACACTGGGTCCGGCCTCCTCCTGGATGACACTGGGTCCGGCCTCCTCCTGGATGACACTGGGTCCGGCCTCCTCCTGGATGACACTGGGTCCTGCCTCCTCCTGGATGACACTGGGTCCTGCCTCCTCCTGGATGACACTGGGTCCTGCCTCCTCCTGGATGACACTGGGCCCGGCCTCCTCCTGCCTGCAACTTTCATCCTGTGTATAAAAAAGGGACATCGTTTTAGTTGTTTGTTTTTGGTTCATCAATGACACACAATTTGCTTCTTATGACTTGTAAATTCAATGTTAATACATCTATTAATAAAAGAGTCTAGAAATCAGACATCATAATTTTTTAAAGCAGGTGACAAACATATTTGGCCACTACTGTCAATTGATATGTATACATCATTTTTAGGAGAAAATTATTTTAATCAATTATAACATCTAGTTAACATCATTAATATTAGGACAGTAAATATTTTTTAAATTAATTTACCTGACTCAAGATAGTCACATCCAGTTCTTCCAGGATGGAAGACCCAGCTTGGTCCTCATCAGCCTCTGCTGGGTGGAGGGAAGGGTGCATGGAAGAGTGCATGGAAGGGTGGAGGGTAGGGTGGAGGGAAGGGTTGAAAGTGATGCCCTGGCTTTAGTCTGGTCATCAAGAAAACATAGTTTATTGTAGTACCACAGCCTGGGTACATATACATTATCTGCTGATGCTCCTGATCTCAGGGAATTCTGGATCTTGTTATGCTCCCTCTTATACATGTTCCTCAAGATCCCAATTTTCGATCACAACATCTCCATCGTTGCTTCTGGGATATACGAATGTCAGAAGTCTCTCCAGCGTTGACTACCTTACATGCTTAAGATAATATTGAGGGTGTTTGACCTCCCACAGATTCCTCATCTCTGTATTGATCGATAAAAGCCGACAGAAATTCAGGCTCCTTAAATTTTGCATTCATAATTTCTGTAAAAGATAAAGACACAAGACAAAAAACACTTATGTTTCTGCTAAACCCTCATCATCTTATCCCAACATAGGCCTCATCAATCTGTCAAGCCATATAGGCTGCTTGCTACAAAGTTTTTACCAAATTTTAAAATTTAAAATTACCTTCGTTTTCTAGCGTCCCGGTCCACTATCATCTACGCACAGAACGTACGTACGACACAATACGTAATAAAGTTTTATACACTGCGCATGCGTAAAACTCCGCCTGCTTTGCCTGCCCCTGACGTTCTTTTTCTTTACGCATATTTTCAGCCCCCTGTTTTTACGCACAGAACGTACGTACGACACATGCGTAATAACTCTCTTTATACACTGCGCATGTGTGAAACTCCGCTTGCGTCGCCCGCCCCTGACGTTCTATTTTAACTCATATTCTCCGCCCATTCTTTCTACGGTGCATAGTGGGATGAACAATGGCGGAGACACATCAGGTGTGTACTACCTCAGGTAGAGACCAAAGCCTGGAGCCCGGAACGTCCCGATCTACGAAGCAGAGATTTAAGGCCTCCAATATGTCCTTTAAAGAGATGGTGGAAATGGTGGCAATTCTGAGAAAAAATGACTATGATGGGAAGTATGGACCGTACGCCCGGCCTAATTTTAGAAAAGCAAAAATAATGGCGAAGGTGGTGAAGACATTACATCTTTCTTTTGGGGTACAGCGCTCGAAAGATCAGATTAGGAAAAGATGGTCCGACCTCAAACTCCGGGAGCCGGATCAGTACAGGCGGATCCGTAAAGTACTTGTCGTGTGTTCATATTCTGTTTAT
The DNA here is from genome assembly GCF_042186555.1 of Aquarana catesbeiana. Classification (NCBI taxonomy): domain Eukaryota; kingdom Metazoa; phylum Chordata; class Amphibia; order Anura; family Ranidae; genus Aquarana; species Aquarana catesbeiana. Next base: position 235,986,494 of record NC_133334.1, read on the forward strand.
TACCTTGTATACTGCTATATATCTATATATCTAGATAGATATATCTATCTATATAGATATGTCTTTAGAAATTGGAAAAATGTATTAAACTAGGAACTCTACACAAAAACAGACAATTTGTACACCACTTCACTACAATGTTTGAAGATTACTATGTACTAAAATATCTGTGTGCTAAGTATATTTTTTGTTTCATTCACATAGGGGAGAAAAGACAAGATGAACCCAGTCCCCCCCAACCGCAACACCATAACTGGGAAATCAGCCCAAGCCCCACTGAGGATGTGGAAGAAGGAGAGGTGGCCAACATGGGCACCCCACCAGGTGAGTGTCTGACACACCAGCTTACGGTAATCTATGTATGGCTGCATATTTTGTAAATAACATTTTCTACTCTATTTTAGGTGATCTGGTTGTGCTTGAATCAAGCAACAGCGCCACCCCCGAAGTATGCGACATGAGCACCCCACCAGGTCAGTGTCTGAGACACCAGATTATGGTAAGGTAATTTATGTATGGCTATATATTTCTAAACACATCTTTTTTTCATTCAATTTTAGGTCTGGGTGAACATTTTAGCACAGACAGTGCACAATGCCTAATTGGTCAGATAATGGCCTGGAATGGGGAGATTGATTTAATGCAGAATCGGCTGGATCGTATGCAGCAGGAAATGAAGAACATGATCGATGTTTTGGGGAGAATCTAAATGCCCTTTTTCAACCAAAAAAACATCGATCATATACTTCATTTCCTTGTTTGCTGACCCCATTCTGGGCCTTCTCTTTTCTCTTGTAAAAATTATATGCCTGTTTCCCCCCCCCCCAAAAAAAAAAAAATAGAGGCCTGTTTTTATAAAATAAAAAAACAAAAAAAAATAGAGGCCTGTTTTAAAAAAAAAAAATAAAAAAGAGGCCTGTTTGTTAAAACAAAAAGAAACAAAAATATTGTAAAAAAAAAAGGACCTAATTATATTGTTAAAAATGTCTAAATATAGATATATTTTTGACTATCAACATTTTTAACAAACGCATAAGTGAATGTACACCAAATATTAAAAAATCTGTTTAGTAATTAACAAAATGTGTGGTTTCTTCTTTCAATGCTCAGTATCAGTTTGTTTAAAGTTAAAATAGTTGGTTACAGTGACAATGGTGGTTATTTAATAAATGAAAATACACTTGGCCCTACAAGTGCTCTACGATAACCTAGGAGAAAGCCAAAAAGAAAGGCAAGCAATAAATATAATTCAAGATTTGATCAAGATTTTTTATTTTGACAAATTAAATATTCTGGGGCATTGCAATGGCCCCCTACCCATAAAATAATCTACATATTGATCACAAACTTGACGGGCACTTTGGGGGGCCAAGCCAGTACGAACAGTATCCAGGCCCGTCAGATTGTCACTAATAATAAGTCCGGCCTCAGGCCCAACTGGCAAAATATAATTTGGGGAATGTTTGTTCAAAAAGTTGTACAGGATGCAGCACGCTAAAATGATGTAATTAAGTTTGTATTCCGCAAGGTTTATCGATGTCTGAAACAGGCGGAACCGGCTGGCCAGAATCCCAAAAGCATTCTCAACAACTCTTCTTGCTCTGGCCAGCCGGAAATTAAAAACCCTCCTCTTTGGGGTGAGGGTCCTTTGGAAGAATGGCCTCGTGAGGTGCTTGCTCAGAGCGAAGGCTTCATCTGCTATGAAGACAAAGGGGAGTCCTTCCACGTTATCCGCATCAGGTGGCAATTCCAGGCCACCACTCTGGAGACGCTGGTAGAACTCCGTCTGGGCAAATACTCCTCCATCCGACATCCGGCCATTCTTCCCCATGTTCACATACAGAAAGTCATATTGTGCCGACACCACCGCCATTAAGACAATACTATGGAACCCCTTATAATGAAAATAGTATGACCCCGAATGGGGTGGTGGCACGATGTGGACATGTTTCCCATCTATAGCCCCTCCACAGTTGGGAAAGTCCCAACGGGTGGCAAAATGGGATAACACAGTCTGCCATTCCTGTGGCGTTGAAGGAAACTGGGCAATCAAACAAGAAACCAAAAATCAGTAATTTTGAAAAGAACATTGCAAGAACATTATACACTTAAAACATTATTGCCCAGCATCAGTATAACATTAAATAATTGAAATCTTCTTTAATAAATAATATGGAAAGGCACACTTATCAGATTGCTCACCCCCTCTGATGGCACATTGTTACAAGGACACGCAGGGTTTGATTGACTAAAGGCTACAAGACTGTGCAGTTTGAAAAGTGCAGTTGTTGCACTCTGCAAGTGCAGTTGCTCCACAGCTTAGTAAATGAGGTAAGGTAAAGGCTTCATGTTGCAAGGAGTACCCAATCACATGCAAGGGCAATTAATCCAAACACTTTGTGGCTTGCACATGATTGGATGATGGAAATCAGCAGAGCTTCTGCTCATTTACTAAAGCCCTGGAGCAAATGCACTTGCAGAGTGCAAATGCATTTTGCAAAGTGCAACATATATTTGCTTTTTTAAAATCAACACCACAGAACATTATAGCAAATTATTAGGGGGGGAGGGGATTGGAAATCGAGTTAATGACACACACACTATTTGGATGGAGTTTAGGGGGGGGGGGATTGGAAATCGAGTTAATGACACACACACTATTTGGATGGAGCGTGGGGGGGAATTGGAAATCGAATTAATGACACACCACTATTTGGATGGAGTGTGGGGGGGGAATTGGAAATCGAATTAATGACACACGCACTATTTGGGTGGAGTTTAGGGGGGGGGATTGGAAATCGAGTTAATGACACACACACTATTTGGATGGAGTTTAGGGGGGGGAGGGGATTGGAAATCGAGTTAATGACACACACACTATTTGGATGGAGTTTAGGGGAAAAAAAATACAATGCAGCTGACAAAATATATTCAAAGTGAGTAGACTAGGTGGATATGTGCCCAGCATTGCATGCTGGTAAGGTTAGTGAAGGCAAATATACATGCAGGACAAAAAAGAACATGAAAAAATTACAGCATGCATGAGGACAAAAAGGGGACATTCACACTATATTGCAATGATGGTAAGCAGTGTTTGAGTTAAGAAATACATTACATTATCAAACATTAAATAAAATAACGTGATGCTAATAAAGGATAAAATTCTTACCTTAATATGCTCCTTCTGCAGGACCTGAATGATGGCAGAACAGGTCTCTGGGATAATGATCCCCAGAGCCTGGGGGGGAGATGCCTGTCGAGAACTTAAGGTCCTGCAGGCTTCTCCCTGTCGCCAAGTACCGCAACGTGGCGACTAGCCTCTGCTCCGGAGTGATGGCTTGCCTCATGCAGGTATCCTGCCTGCTGATATAAGGGGTGAGCAAAGCCACCAAACGGTCAAAAACGGGGTCCGTCATCCGGAGAAAGTTCCTGAAATCCTCAGGATTATTCTCACGGATCTCACGGAGCAATGGCATGTGACAGAATTGGTCACGCTGGAGCAACCAATTCTTCGTCCATGAACTCCTCCTCGCCCTGTTCATGGACTGGTCTTGGGCTGAAGAATGAACTACAGCACCAAGCACATACAATGCACGAGCTCTATGACGAGTACGTACAGGTAACATGGCTTCAAAACGGTCGGCTGGTCAGAACGCACTTAACAGAACGCACTGAAGAACAGCAAGGCCTGTGAAGAGTGACCTGAAAATCAGCAACGAGCGGACAATAAAACAAAGATTGCTCAATGCCAACTGACCAAACGCACTGAAAAGCAGATACAAACCTCACAAGCACAGACTGAACAACAGTTAAAACGAACTGAAAAATACGAGTCTCACAAGCGCGAATGGTCTCTCACCAAACTTCTACTAACATGAGATAAACACGAGATTAGCAGAAGGAGCCCAAAGGGTGTCATACGGGCTATTGAACTTCCGTTTTATAGTCTCGTCGGACTTTGTGTACGTCACCGCCTACTAGGCTGTCGGACTTTTGTGTGATCATATGTAGGCAAGTCCGCCGCAAGTCCGACAAAAGTCAGTCGAAAGTCGGACGGGTTGTTGGACTTTTGTAGCTGAAAAGTCCGACCGTGTGTACGCGGCATAAGTCCCCAAACTAGGTCCCAAGTTAGGAGGGCACCTTCCCTTTAGGAAAAGCACAGGGAGAGTATGGTCAGTGGCCTCTCACCACTATGCATTCTTATCGGAAGCCTCAGTAGTGTCCAGAACCTGTGGTGTTAGTGGTGACTCTGGACTTTCTCTGGCAATCTTTCATGAAACCTGGCTTCTCCTTCCTTTTCCTCCGTTCCCTCTGCAGCTCAGCTTCTGGGACTTGTAGTCCCACACAGTTCTTCCTTCTGGTGGAACGACACCTCCCACTAATCCTTGCTGCTCCCACAGTCCTTTCTCTTACTGGGCAGTGCTGCAGCCAATCAGCATCCTCCTGTTAGCTGTCCTGAGCTGTGGGCAAGGCTAAGAATTATAGCTCCCAACTGTCCCTGATTTTGAGGGGCTACCCCTGATTTGGAGCAATGTCCCTCATTTCTCCTCATTTGTCCCTCATTTTGGTCTGATCTATATAGATGTATATAAAATGCACTTTTTATCTATTAAAAAGTGTTTTCCAGTGCTAAACCTTTCATACAATTTATAAATTGCTGCATTTGTAAATGCCAAAAGCCAGTATAAAGGAATAGTGGTGGTAAAAAAGCACTTGTGGGTTTAATCAATATTTTTTTTTGTACAATTCTCCTTTAAGGGGTATGTCCTATACCTACATACTTTTGCTGATAAGTGTCCCTCATTCCCATCTCAAAAAGTTGGGAGGTATGTAAGAATGGCCAGCAGCTAATCAGAAATCCTCCTGGCTGGTTGTTAGGTATGAGTCCTGCCCCTTGCCTGCACCAACAGACAATCAGTGCTTTGTCCTTTCTCTTCCTCCCTGAAGCTTCAACTCAAGCAGGGAGGAGAGAAAAGATGTCCTGCTGCTGTTTATTCTCAGCAGTGCTGGGCAGGATTTAAAGAGCCCATTCCAGTGCTACACAGGCTAAACAGCGTGGATATAGATATTTCCTGTGCCAGCTGTTGTGTTCAGACAGCCACTGCATTGATGGTTGTCTGATTACCCAAACAGTGACTTTATCTGATGTAGTCGCTGTTTTGCCCCAGAATTTTACATTTGACTCTTGATTTTTCAGTTGAAGTTTGTCAAGATGGCACTTCTCAAATTTTGGCCTATTTAGAAGGAAGAGTGGGGCGCCAATCAAACTGCACCAAAGTACAATCTGAACAAACAACATGTACACTAAATAAATTCAGCACACACTGGGTTTGATTTTTTTTTTTTTTTCCATAAAGAAATTTTTATTTAGTTTAAAGAAGATAAACAGAGAAAACAGTACAATTAGTACATGAAGTCACAATAGTAGCGTTTACAGTAAGCGGATACAACTTGTGAGAATAGCCTAGAATGAGTAGACCAGGAACAAAACAGAAGAACAGGACATAGCATCTTAAGGTGGAGGTTCTCATTTCTATTTTCACCTCCCCCTCTCTCCCCCCTTGCATCACCAAGGGTAGGAGGTAGCATAACAGTTTGTTCCGAAACAAAACTATGAGAATAATGTATCCTGATGTGGCGTAGTTAGTGACGTAGAAAGAGAAACAAAGAAGAAAAAAATATGTAGAGAGACAAGAGGGGAAGGGGATCCAGTAGGGAAAGGAAGAGGAAACAAGGTGGGTGGGGGGGTGAGGGTGTATGAGGGGGTGTGTGCAGGTCAATCTCACGTGAATCTCCAGCCCAACCTGACCCTTACTACGGTCTAGTAAGGGGCCAGACCAGTTTATTCAATTCCACTCTATGGAGTATACTGTCGGTAGCGGTCGGTGGACGTACAATGGGTCCAGCATGCCCAGGTGAGGGGAAATTCGTGCATTAGTTCTTGATAGATATATATCAGTTCTTCCATATCCTTTATTTCTTTCTCGAACATCACGGGACACAGAGCCACAGTAATTACTGATGGGTTATATAGGTATCACTGGTGATTGGACACTGGCACACCCTATCAGGAAGTTCAACCCCCTATATAATCCCTCCCCCTTGCAGGGATACCTCAGTTTTTACGCCAGTGTCTTAGGTGATGGACGTGTAAAGATGTCCTGTGCTGAGCTCCAAAGGGAATATCCTAAGATCCTATACTGGGGCAAGCCAGGCGAACCGGATCCATTCAAAGTGTCTTTTCATGGCCTAATTGAATGGTACCCGGGCCTCGTGTCCGAAGAAACGAGGTTTTACCCGTAATGCTTCTCTTTTTAGAGAGCTGGACCCCGCAGATCAGAAAATGGCTTTAAACTTCCTAATTTCTGGCGAGGTGCTTTACGGTCCCAGAACTGTTGGATCCCCCTACTGATGGGGGCCCCAGTCTCTGACGGTTTTTTCAAACGGAGCCCACCGTGAGAGGTGAAGATTGGGTCTGTGTAAACAGCACCCTGCGGCTGGATAAGGTAAGAGGAGATTCCACAGAATTTTTGAGTTCTAGTGGCTTTTCTCCTTTAAGGTAAATGCATGCTATGCCTATTGTGACCACCGGGGGCTGCCAAGAGCACAAACCTACACATGCTGACTGACTGTCTCAGGTGTTAAGTGCTGATTATTCCCAGCATCTCAAAGCAGGCTGCAAGCAGGTAAGGTGGAAAGGGGGGATTTCTCATGTTTGAATGTTCCCCCCAGGCTAGAGAGGGGCCACAGGGGTCTAGAAAGTGGTTATACCACCCGGGCTCTGTGGCCTAATGGCCACCATCTCTGAAGATAGCCGTTCAGGCAAATCTTGTTACCAGTCTCCCTCCTTCTCCCCCCCCCATCCAGAGCCTTTTCTCCAGAAGCATGACAGGAGAGTCGGCAGTGCGGGAAGCGCTCGTTTTTTTCAAAACTCGAGGGGGGGGGGGGGGCGGTAGAGGAGGGGGCGGGATGTCAGCACAGAGTGTTTAGACTCCCACTCAGGCCAGCTGCAGGCTATTAGAGGCACTCTGTACAGGTGCACTCAGCCTTCTGAGAGACACAGAGCTGACGGTCGCATGTAAGGTGGGACACAGGCATTCTCCTAGGCAGCATTTACTGAAGTAACACCAGACTGAGCATTGGGTAGCAAGGCTTTTAGCCAGACTACATCGCTCAGCGGGCAGTGTTCATTTGTATACCTCACACCTTGTTGCTTTGCACTATGGGTAGAAGAGGTTCAAGCACCCCAGGAACCAGAGACACTAGGGGATCTCGTTCAGGTTCTGAGGGCCCCCTGTCGGCAGCATCCTCCCCCCCTAAAGATGGGCCAGGGACGGCTAGCCAGGGAGAGCCATCGGGGTCAGGGGCTACACCTGCTTCTGGCACTTCAGCCCCTGTATATATTACACAAGAGGTTTTTTCCTCAACCATTAATGGTCTAGAGGAAAGATTAATGGCCGTGATTACGTCTTCACTCAGTGGAAGAAAACGCACTAGGCCTTCCTCTGTTCCCCAAGACCCTCAGACAGAGGAGCTCTGGGATAAAGGAGATGAATCCCTTTCAGAGGATCGGGATGGGATGGATGATTCCTCTTCGGGGGAATCAGGTGGAGAGGGACCCAAGAGGAGAAAGTCTTAGTGCAGATCCTCACTGGATTGGTCCGATCCACATTTAAGTTGCCCATACCTGAAACTGCTAAAGAATCCTCTTCTGCTTTGGGGTCACTGAAACCTTTCCAAGCAGCACATGCTTTTCCTGTTCATACTTTACTTGAAAAGCTTATTTATTCTGAGTGGGATCACCCAGACAAACGTTTTTTTCCACCGAGAAAGTTTTCAACACTTTATCCGATGGAAGAAAAGTTTATTAAAATGTGGGGAATACCGGCTATTGATGCCGCCATTTCCTCCGTAAATAATAGCCTGACTTGTCCTGTAGACAATGCTCAGATGCTCAGGGATCCTGTAGATAAAAGGATGGAATCCCTATTGAAGGATGTTTTCTCCTTAGCAGGATCAGTGGCCCAACCTGCAGTAGCAGCGATTGGAGTCTGTCAATACTTAAGAGACCATGTTAAGCAGGTCATCAAAGTATTACCTGAACAGCAGGCCCAGGGGTTTGCTAACCTTCCAGTGGCCTTATGCTTTGTGGTTGACGCCATTAGAGATTCTATCGTGCAAACCTCCCGTCTTTCACTGGGGTTGGTGCATATACGTAGAATCCTATGGTTGAAAAATTGGTCAGCCGAAGCACCATGTAAGAAGCTACTGGCTGGGTTTCCATTTCGTGGTGCAAGGTTGTTTGGAGAGGACTTGGATAACTATATCAAGAGAATCTCTTGTGGGAAAAGCACTCTCTTACCTGTCAAGAAGAAGAGTAAGCGTCCCTCTTTCAAACGGACTCTTTCCCCAGCGCCGGGGGCTTCAGCCTCCAGGCAGTCTCGACGGCCGCCTCCATCGGGGTCCAGAGACAAGAGTCAACCCCAGGGACAAAAGAAGTCCTGGGGAAAGAAGCCTACTAGGCAAAACACTAAGACCTCTGCATGAGGGGGCGCCCCCGCTCACTCGGGTGGGGGGAAGACTGCGACAGTTCTCAGAGCTCTGGCACGAGGACTTCCAGGACAGATGGGTAGTCTCCACGGTAACCTTAGGGTACAAGCTGGAGTTTCAGGAATTCCCTTCTCCTCGGTTCCTCAGATCAAATGTTCCCAGAGACCCAGAGAAGAAGCAGTCGCTCCTTCTAGCGTTAGAGCGACTTTTGTCGCAGGAGGTCATTATGATAGTTCCCGCAAAGGACCAGGGATTGGGCTTCTATTCCAACCTTTTTACGGTCCAAAAGCCAAATGGGGATGTCAGGCCCATTTTGGACTTAAGGGATCTGAACCGATTCCTAAGGATTCAATCCTTCCGCATGGAATCAATTCGAACAGTAGTTCCCACCCTGCAGGGAGGAGAATTTCTGGCATCAATAGACATCAGAGATGCATATCTGCATGTGCCCATTTTTCCTGCTCATCAGAAGTTTCTGCGCTTCGAGGTAGGAGGGCGCCGTTTCCAGTTTGTGGCTCTGCCTTTTGGGATAGCCACTGCACCTCGAGTGTTCACAAAGATCTTGGCTCCTCCTCTGGCCAGATTAAGGGTATAGCTGTCATAGCATACCTAGACGACCTGCTCTTGATAGACCGGTCGGTAGCCTCTTTGAATGGAAACTTGAGGACCACGGTCAGGTATCTAGAACACCTAGGTTGGATCCTCAACTTAGAAAAGTCTTTCCTAAAACCAGTAAGAAGACTGGAGTATTTAGGTCTGATTATAGATACAAGCCAGGAGAAAATATTTCTACCTCAGGCAAAGATCACTGCTTTGAGAGAGCTGATTCTGACAGTAAGGACCAAGAAGGGTCCCTCAGTCCGCCTTTGTATGAGGCTAATAGGGAAGATGGTGTCTTCATTCGAAACAGTTCCCTATGCTCAGTTTCACTCAAGAATGCTGCAACACAGTATTCTGTCGACCTGGAACAAGAAGATTCAGGCATTAGACTTTCCGATGCACCTGTCGCATGCGGTGCGTCAGAGCCTTAATTGGTGGCTCATACCCGAAAACCTGCAGAAGGGGAAATCCTTTCTACCGGTTACCTGGACGGTGGTAACAACAGATGCCAGTCTGTCAGGTTGGGGAGCAGTTCTGGAACGGGCTGCGGTCCAAGGGGTATGGTCCAAGACAGAGAGGACCTTACCCATCAACATTCTGGAGATCCGGGCGATACATCTAGCTCTAAAGGCCTGGACTATCAGGCTACAGGGTTGTCCGGTCAGGATCCAGTCCGACAATGCCACAGCAGTGGCTTATTTCAATCATCAGGGAGGCACCCGGAGCCGAGTTGCTCAAAAAGAGGTGAACCAGATCTTAGTCTGGGCAGAGAAGCATGTGCCATGCATATCAGCAGTTTTCATCCCGGGAATAGAGAATTGGCAGGCGGACTATCTAAGTCGCCAGCAGTTACTTCCAGGGGAATGGTCTCTGCATCCTGACGTCTTTTGGGCCATATGCCAAAGATGGGGGGTTCCAGATGTAGATCTCTTTGCATCCCGATTCAACAAAAAGATAGACAGATTTGTGGCAAGGACAAAAGATCCTCTTGCATGCGGGACGGATGCGTTGGTGATTCCGTGGCATCAGTTCTCACTGATTTACGCATTCCCGCCTATTCTGCTACTACCACGACTCCTTCGCAGGATCAGGCAGGAAAGGAAGTCGGTACTTCTGGTGGCCCCCGCTTGGCCCAGAAGGACTTGGTATGCAGAAATAGTAAGGATGACGGTGGGTTCCCCGTGGATACTACCGGTACGCCCAGACCTGTTATCTCAAGGTCCAGTATTCCATCCTGCCTTACAAACGCTAAATTTGACGGTTTGGCTATTGAGACCCACGTTCTGAAGAGTTGTGGGCTCTCAGGTCCTGTCATATCTACCTTGATTAATGCAAGGAAGCCACCTTCCAGGATGATTTATCATAGAGTCTGGAAGGCTTATATAACCTGGTGTGAATCCAGAGGTTGGCATCCCAGGAAATATGTCATAGGTAGAATCCTTGATTTTCTACAGATGGGATTAGAGATGAAGCTGGCCTTGAGTACCATCAAGGGCCAGGTCTCTGCTTTATCAGTATTATTTCAGCGGCCACTTGCTTCGCATTCTTTGGTCCGAAACTTTATGCAGGGGGTGATGCGTCTTAAATCCTCCGGTTAAAGCGCCCCTAAACCCCTGGGACTTGAATTTGGTCCTGGCTGTGTTACAGAAACAGCCTTTTGAACCAATATGTCAGATTCCTTTGGTCTTGTTGACAAGGAAATTAATTTTTCTGGTGGCCATCTCTTCTGCTAGAAGAGTATCAGAATTAGCAGCTCTTTCCTGTAAGGAGCCTTATTTGATTATACACAAGGATAGAGTGGTACTACGCCCTCATCTTAGTTTTTTCCAGATCCCTGTTCTCCGGAAGAGAGATCTCTACATTCGTTGGATGTAGTAAGAGCAGTTAAGGCCTATCTAGGGGCAACTACTCAGATCCGCAAGACGGATGTTTTGTTTGTGCTGCCAGAGGGTCCCAATAGAGGACAGGCAGCGTCAAAAGCTACCATTTCTAAATGGATTCGACAATTGATCATTCAAGCTTACGGTCTGAAACAGAAGATTCCTCAGTTTCAGATCAGGGCACATTCCACAAGGGCTATTGGTGCTTCTTGGGCAGTGCATCACCGGGCCTCTATGGCTCAAATCTGCAAGGCCGCAACCTGGTCTTCAGTCCATACATTCACCAGATTCTATCAGGTGGATGTGAGAAGGCATGAGGATATCGCCTTTGGGCGTAGTGTGCTGCAGGCAGCGGTACAGGGTCCTCAGGTCTGATTGCACCCTACTTGGTCGTGGTTCCCCCCCCTCAGGTAGCATTGCTCTGGGACATCCCATCAGTAATTACTGTGGCTCTGTGTCCCGTGATGTTCGAGAAAGAAAATAGGATTTTTTAAAACAGCTTACCTGTAAAATCCTTTTCTTTCGAAGGACATCACGGGACGCAGAGGTCCCGCCCCTCTTCTAATACACTATATTGCTTGGCTACAAAACTGAGGTATCCCTGCAAGGGGGAGGGATTATATAGGGGGTTGAACTTCCTGATAGGGTGTGCCAGTGTCCAATCACCAGTGATACCTATATAACCCATCAGTAATTACTGTGGCTCTGTGTCCCGTGATGTCCTTCGAAAGAAAAGGATTTTACAGGTAAGCTGTTTTAAAAAATCCTATTTTTTGAGATTCTCGCAAGCCACTCCCTGATCGTCGGAGCATTTTTAGATCGCCAATGTTTAGGTATGCAGAGTTTAGCCGCGTTTACCATGTACATGGCCAACGACTTGTAGTAGATCTTTTTTGTTAGTGATGTGTGGTGGAAGAGGAATTGGACAGGAGTATAATCTAGAGTGAATGTAGTGACATGAGTTATAAGGCTATGAACCTCTTTCCAGAAGGGTTGTATCCTTTTGCAATCCCACCAAATGTGGAGCATAGTACCCTCCATCTTTTCGCATCTCCAGCACATGTTAGGGATGGTAGGGGAGAATTTGTGAAGGCGAGATGGGGTCCTATACTGTCTAGTTATCACTTTATAGCAATTCTCTTGAATGGCTACATTCAGTGAGCATTTGTGACTGTATTCGTATACTGTGTTCCATTCCTCATTGGTTAGAGGTGTTTGTAAGTCCCTATTCCAGGAAGCTTGTGATGGGTGTAGGACATGTGTGTTCTCTTCCGAGAGTAGGGTGTATAGGAGGGATATAAGGTGCCTTTGAGGAGTTTATCGATGGCAAAGGGATTCGAATGGTGTGAGTTGTCTCGTCCAGTTGACTTGGTGGGTATATGTTGTGAGGAAGTTGCGGATTTGCCTATATGTCCAGAAGGGAAATGAGGTGGTCTTAGTGATGGTGTTAATTTTCTCCAGCGGGATAAGGGTCCCACCGGAGAAAAACTGGAGAGCTAGTATTTCCTCAAAGGACCATTCCTGGTTTAAAAAATTATGGGAGTCGCCCAGAGGAAAGGCAGGGTTTTCCCTCAATGTGGTTAAGGGGCCCGGTATAGGCGCATATGTCCCAGATTGCAAAGCTTTTTTAAATGCCCGGAGGGAGGGATAAATGAGTTGATGGGAAGAGAGGGTTGGTGGCCAGTGTTTGTGAGGTATCCAGGGGAGAAGATGAAGGGGTGTAGGCGTAAAGGAATTTTCGAGGTGAACCCATTTCTTTTTTTAGAGTATGTATGTTCCAGTCTGCGATTCTGGTAAGGTGACACGCTGCGTAGTACCTGTGTATGGTCCGGTAGCCCAATGCCTCCTTTGGTTTTATGTAGTGTGAGGCGGGAATATTTAATTTAAGTTCTTCCATTTAAAAGCGGAGCATGCTTTCTGGTAGGCCGCAAAAAAGCTTGGTGGAAGATGTATCGGGACAGATTGAATCAAGTAGAGTATACGTGGAAGGATGATCATTTTGATCAGTGCTGATCGGCCGAACCACAAGACATTCAGTGACATCCAGTCCTTCAGATTATTTTGGGCCTTGGTAAGGGCAGTGTGAAAATTTTTCGCATAGAGGCCCGACAGGTGGGTTGGAATTTGGATGCCGAGGTAGGTGATTGCCATCCCTTCCCAATGAAATGGAAAGGATTCCTAGCAATGGGAAACTTCTTGTGGAGGAAGGGTGATATTTAAGGCGTGCGATTTTGTGTGATTGATTTTGAGATTGGATAAGATGCCAAAGGCATCGATATCTTTGAGGAGGTTGGGCAAGGAAATTCGGGGGGAAGTTAGGGAGAGTAAAATATCGTCAGTGAAAGCTGCGACCTTAAATTCCCTTTCCTTCATGGTCACTCCATGTACAGTCAGGTACATAAATATTGGGACATTGACACAATTCTAATCTTTTTGGCTCTATACACCACCACAATGGATTTGAAATTAAACGAACAAGATGTGCTTTAACTGCAGACTTTCAGCTTTAATTTGAGGGTATTTACATCCAAATCAGGAGGTAGGAATTACAACAGTTTGTATATGTGCCTCCCACTTTTTAAGGGACCAAAAGTAATGGGACAGATTAACAATCATCCATCAAACTTTCACTTTTTAATACTTGGTTGCAACTCCTTTGCAGTCAATACAGCCTGAAGTCTGGAATGCATAGACATCACCAGACGCTGGGTTTCATCCCTGGTGATGCTCTGCCAGGCCTCTACTGCAACTGTCTTCAGTTTCTGCTTGTTCTTGGGGCATTTTCTATTCAGTTTTGCCTTCAGCAAGTGAAATGCATGCTCAATCGGATTCAGGTGAGGTGATTGACTTGGCATTGCATAACATTCCACTTATTTCCCTTAAAAAACTCTTGGTTGCTTTCGCAGTATGCTTCGGGTCATTGTCCATCTGCACTGTGAAGTGCCGTCCAATGAGTTCTGAAGCATTTTGCTGAATAGGGATGAGCTTCGAGTTCGAGTTGAACATGAGTTTGTCAGTTCGCCGAACAGCTAACAATTTGGGGTGTTTGCGGCAAATTCGAAAGCTGTGGAACACCCTTTAAAAGTCTATGGGAGAAATCAAAAGTGCTAATTTTAAAGGCTTATATGCATGGTATTGTCACAAAAAGTGTTTGGGGACCTGGGTCCTGCCCCAGGGGACATGGATCAATGCAAAAAAAAGTTTTAAAAACGCACGTTTTTTCGGGAGCAGTGATTTTAATAATGCTTCAAGTGAAACAATAAAAGTGTAATATTCCTTTTAAATTTCGTACCTGGGGGGTGTCTATAGTATGCCTGTAAAGGGGCGCATGTTTCTCGTGTTTAGAACAGTCTGACAGTAAAATTACATTTCAAAGGAAAAAAAGTAATTTAAAACTACTCGCGGCTATTAATGAATTGTCGGTCCGACATTTCACACAGGGGGGGTGGGATCTGGGGGTCCCCTTGTTAAAGGGGGCTTCCAGATTCCGATAAGCCCCCCCGCCCGCAGACCCCCACAACCACCGGGCAAGGGTTGTGGGGTTGAGGCCCTTGTCCCCATCAACATGGAGACAAGGTGCTTTGGGGACCCTCCCAATGTTGAGGGCATGTGGCCTGGTATGGTTCAGGAGGGGGGACGCTCTCTCGTCCCCCTCTCTTTTCCTGCGGCCTGCCAGGTTGCGTGCTTGGATAAGGGTCTGGTATGGAATTTAGGGGGAGCCCCACACCATTTTTTTTTTTTTTTTTAATTTTGGTTCGGGGTTCCCCTGTGGGAAAATCCCATGCCATTTTTATCAATGAACTTTTATGTATATTGTCGGACCAACAATTCATTAATAGCCGCGAGTAGTTTTAAATCACTGTTTTTCCTTTGAAATGTCATTTTGCTGTCAGACTGTTCTAAACACGGGAAACATGCACCCCTTTACAGGCATACTATAGACACCCCCGAGGTACGAAATTTAAAGGAATATTACACTTTTATTATTTCACTTTAAGCATTATTAAAATCACTGCTCCCGAAGAAAACTTCAGTTTTTAAAACTTTTTTTTTTGCATTGATCCATGTCCCCTGGGGCAGGACCCAGGTCCCCAAACACTTTTTATGACAATAACTTGCATATAAGCCTTTAAAACTAGCACTTTTGATTATTCATGTTCGAATCCCATAGACTTTAACGGTGTTCGCGTGTTCGAACAAATTTTTTGCCTGTTCGCATGTTCTGGTGCGAACCAAACAGGGGGTGTTTGGCTCATCCCTATTGCTGAATATGAGCAGATAATATTGCCCGAAACACTTCAGAATTCATCCTGCTGCTTTTGTCAGCAGTCGCATCATCAATAAATGCAAGAGAACCAGTTCCATTGGCAGCCATACATGCCTATGCCATGACACTACCACCACCATGCTTCACTGATGAGGTGGTATGCTTTGGATCATGAGCAGTTCCTTTCCTTCTCCATACTCTTCTCTTCCCATCACTCTGGTACAAGTTGTCCATAGGATGTTGTTCCAGAACTGTGAAGGCTTTTTTAGATGTTGTTTGGCAAACTCTAATCTGGCCTTCCTGTTTTTGAGGCTCACCAATGGTTTACATCTTGTGGTGAACCCTCTGTATTCACTCTGGTGAAGTCTTCTCTTGATTGTTGACTTTGATACACATACACCTACCTCCTGGAGAGTGTTCTTGATCTGGCCAACTGTTGTGAAGGGTGTTTTCTTCATCAAGGAAAGAATTCTTCGATCATCCACCACAGTTGTTTTCCATGGTCTTCCGGGTCTTTTGGTGTTGCTGAGCTCACTGGTACACCGGTACAAAAAACAAATACTTCAACAGGGTACATTCTACTCTGTACTGCGACGCAGCGCATAAATACACTACATAACAATACATATCCAAGCATACAAATAAATTACATTCATCCTGCGGTATGATGCCTGATGTGTTGCGCAGAGTAATGGTACCCCGAAACATCACATCATGCATTACGCCGCATTACGCTGAAAGCGTTATTTCAAAAACATGTCACAAAATGTCGAGTCATACTGTCAAAATAGCATTCAACTGGCAATGGGTGTTAATGGGGGGGGGGGGGAGAGTTCAAAGGCCTGAAGCTTTATTGAACTGCCGAAGGATACAGAGGGGAGAGGGTGGGGGGTAGGGGAAATCTTCAGACCTCCTCTTCCCCCTTAAAGTCCATCAAGTGATAGTCTCTGAGCAGACTGTGGACCAGTCTGCGACAGTCCTCGATGGACATTCTCTCCCGCTGAGGCACTTTCTGGCGCACCATACAGCGTCCTTAAAGCAACACAGCACCCGCCAGGCACTTTCAATGTCCTCCTGTGAATGAGTTCCACAGAAGAGTCCGTTCAACACACCAAAGTGTGTGATTGCAGTCTGTGGTACAAAGTCTTTAAGTTCTGATTCCAAGGCCCTCAACAGGTCCTGTGCAAAGGGGCACTCCCAGAAAACATGCAAAGCAGTTTCCTCCTGGATGATGCAAAAAGGGCAGTTTCTGGCATGCATGAATGTCCTGAGTGGCAATCCCCCTTGGATTTCCATCCATGCCAGATCTTTGTGGCTGTTGGTGAGTCTCTTTGAAGAAACATAACTCCAGACCACTTTGCAAGTGGCTGAAGGGAGGCCTGGAAGAGTCTCAAGAATGTCAGATGATCTAATCACCTTGTGGATTGTTTTTGGCTTTCACAAGTCGGGCTTCACTCCATGCAGCCCCAGCTCCTTAATAAACTTGAAAGAGTCCAAGTAGTACCAAGGAGTGTCCCAGTTGTAGGCGATGGAGCTGTCCCATTTGTCCCATCCAAGGGACCTCCAAAGAGGCAGGAAGAAACCGGACATGGAGTTACCACCAGCGTCTACAGTTCTGTCAACCAAAGTCCTGCGGATGCAGTTACAGGCAAAGAACACCCTCAGCAGAGTGGTGATGTCAGGCACGCCCTTACCGCCCTTGAGAGGTTCCTTGAACATAACCACCTGCTTCACTCTGTCCATTTTGGAGCTCCAGATGAAGTGAAACACCGCCCTGGTGATGGCCTTGCAGGTGTTAACCCGGTGGGGCCAGGCCTGGGCGAGGTTCTGCAACACGGGGAAAATCTCGCTGCGGAGTACCAGTGTTTTACCTTCGATGGTGAGTTCTCTGAGGCTCCAAAGTCCAAACTTTTGTCTCATCTTGGTTAGTCTCTCCTCCCAGGACTTCAGGGCTGCACCCTCAGCTGCAAACCAGACCCCAAAAATTTTGATGAAGTCCGCTTTGATGCTGAAAGGAATGGGTGCAGAAGAAGGCAGGAACCACTTTCCGAAGAGCATGACCTCTGACTTCCCGCAGTTGACCTTTGCCCCTGAAGCTTGGCCAAAGTCCTCACAGGACTGGGCGAGTGTGTCGATGGAGCGCCGATCAGCACAGAACACCGTCACATCATCCATGTAGAGTGAACACTTGACCTCCCGTCTGTCCGGTCCTGGTGCGGTGATCCCTCTGATCTCTGGGTTCCGTCTGATGCTTCGGGCGAAGAGCTCTATACAGCAAACAAAAAGCAGAAGTGAGAGAGGGCAGTCTTGGCTGACCCCAGGCAGAATTGGAAAGGGGTCAGTTTTCCAGCCATTTACCAACACCAAACTACAAATGTCATTATACATTACATTTACATACGAACAAAACATTTCCCCAAGACCAAACCTGCGCAAAGCTCTGCACATAAACTCGTGGGAGACTAAGCGACCATCGCAGCCCGGGGTCCTGCCCCGCCTAAAGGATTTAGCGGCAGAGTGCAGCTCCTCCAACACCAAGGGGGCGTTGAAGGCCGATGAACCTGCAGGATCAATTTGGTTAGAGATACCTGACAGGAACCTGTCGGCCGCCTGTGTATCTGTTGTTTTCGGGGAGTAGAGGTTGGTGTAGTAGTCGCTGACCACTTGCATCACAGCCTCCTTCCCCTTCTGGAGTGTTTCAGTCTCGTCACCCATCTCTGACAAGGGTGTGTGTCCTGAGTGTAGTTTCCTAAAAAAGAAAGAATTGTATTTCTCACCTTTCTCAAGATTCTCCACCTTGGCACAGAAGACAATGTGCCTGGACTCTTCCTCAAAGTGCCCTTTCAGGCACTTCTTGGTGTCCTCCAGGTCCTGCCTAACGTCCCAGCCGCAATGATGAAGGTCCTGCAGGGACTGCAACTGATGTTGCAGTCTCCTGAGTTCCCTCTTCCTGGCACACACTTGCTGGCATCCCCTTGCCTGAAAGAAGCTGCGCAGCTTAACTTTCACAAACTCCCACCAGTCACTTACCCTTCCGAAGAATTTCTTTTCCTCTGTCCAGGTGGCATAGGACTCCCGGAGTTCCTCTCTCTGATGGGTTTGTTTTGTTTTTTTCAGCCTAATGATGGCTTGCTTCACTGATAGTGACAACTCTTTGGATCTCATATTGAAAGTTGACAGCAACAGATTCCAAATGCAAATAGCACACTTGAAATGAACTCTGGACCTTTTATCTGCACCTTGTAAATGGGATAATGAGGGAATAACACACACCTGGCCGTGGAATAGCTGAGCAGCCAATTGTCCCATTACTTTTGGTCCCTTAAAAAGTGGGAGGCACATATACAAACTGTTGTAATTCCTACACCGTTCACCTGATTTGGATGTAAATACCCTCAAATTAAAGCTGAAACTCTGCAGATAAAGCAAATCTTGTTCGTTTCATTTCAAATCCATTGTGGTGGTGTATAGAGCCAAAAAGATTATAATTGTGTCGATGTCCCAATATTTATGGACCTGACTGTATATTAGCCAGTGTTAGTGGTTTTGAAGCGTAAGTGCCTTTAAGGAAGATAAACCTGCCATCGGGGTCAATAAGAGAGTCAGTTAAGTGAAAATTTGCATGTTTAGAATCTAGAATAGAAACCCCTTTGATCTTGGAGTCAGGGTTAGTGGCATGGAAAGCTGAGTGGTATATGTGGTTGGAAAGTTTAGGTACGGATTCTGAGCGAAAGTGAGTTTCTTGCAGAAACATGAAGTGGGCCTTATGCTTAGTGAGGGAGGACAGTATTTGGGATCTTTTTTCTGGTAAGTTGAGGCCTTTTACATTGAGCGATACGCACTTCAGCATCAAAGAAGGCGGAGTTGTAGTACCCAGAGGGCAGGTGATGGGTATCGAATAAGGGCATAATTTGGTGTGGGGAGGGAGATCAACCGGGAGACGAGCAGATCCACACGAGGGGTAGGCGACCGATATAGGGGGTAACAGAGATGGGAGAGATGGAGGATGTATCGAGTATGAAAGGAGGGGTAGGGAAGAGGGTATGGAACAGTAGGGGTTTAAAAAAAAAAAGGAGAAAAAAAAAGGGGGGAGAGGGCAGTGATGGGATAGTACAGAAGGGAATAGATAGGGAAATGTAGAGAAACCAGAGGTGATAGTAGACCTGCTACTCCACCTATAGAAGGAAGTGCTGGGGGTGTCAGCAAGAGTCCGGAGGGACTGCTGAGTGGGAGTAGAGGGGAGGACAAAAACCATGAGCTATCTGTGAACCGGGGATCGAGGATAAAGGAGATTTTGAGATTGTGTAGGGGAAAACTGTGGGGAACCAACCGAGTAGAAGAGCATTTAAGAACTTCTTAACCACAACGTAAAAATCAGCAACATTAACATTATTTCAGCCATGGGTTAGACATGCATTAACTGTGTGTTTCATCAAATTGTAAATGATCTGATTAGAAAAAACACATAAAGGGGGGAGTACTTAAGATAACATCTGTCAATCACAAGCCCCAAATTTCACCCCTGTTAGGTAAGCAAATATGTCTAGGTGATATTATCTCTGAGCCTTGGATAAGCTATGGGTATTATCGGTATCAAAGGTAGTCCCTGTAACAACTCGGGAGCCAGGGGAGCCACACCCGCACCGGTGATGATATTTACGAATGCAAAGAAGACTAGCTATGCATAGAGTATCGAGGATCACAGGCTAATTGGGTGGACGGATTTGTGAAGTGCATGGATTGACAAGAATTTGGGTGGGCAACTACATTTGTGGGACTTGATGTGTAATCAAGGACTGCCTGTCAGTCTCCCCGGGCTCCCAAGATACATCATGCCCCCATTATCTGCTTGAGGCATATTTACATATGGCATACAAGATATATTGTCTTGGTGGAGGCTGTCTGTAAGGGTAGAGGGAGCGTTATAAGACTAATGATACCGATTTTTCCCCCTGACCGCCATGCTTGATGTAGTCGTGCAAAAATAGCTAAGACCCCTGAGCATGGGATGGTATCAGTTGAACAGCCCATTAGAGCATGTAAATGGCATCTTGCAGGATAAACAAGGTTAAAGTCACTACAAGCTGGCGATTACTTCTTTATATGTCTATTAGTGCACCTATAGAACCTTACTTGTTTAAGATATAGCACCACCTGGGGCATGTCACTCGAAAGGTTATAGGTCTAGCCGGCACAGCGTGTCTTGGCTGCTAGAGGTGTGATATTAACCAAGTTCGAACAAGAAGGGTTTTCCGGCGCTCTAGATTTTGTGATGTCGGGAATGGAATGGTATAATAATGATTCTAATAGTACATTAATGTTGGAACAAAAGGGGGGAGAAAGAGGAGGCCGCCATCCTCAGAGGGTGTCCATAGCCTCTGTGAGCATAGCAATGAGAAGGAAGGGGGGGGGTGTGGAGGCGCCAACTCTGCTGACACTGTCATATGGTGTAGGTGTAATGCATACACTTACTGGTAAGTCGGTTCAAATGGGGTGGCGATGTCCATCGAGGGTTGTGGTGTCCTGGGATGTGCTGGTGTAGAGGTGCAGGCTATAGTGGCAGTCCTTTGGCTCAGGGGATGTTGGTTCCTGGTTAAAAAAGGCTGTACAGCGGTGTCCAGTATGTGGAAGCTCCACACTTAACCACCCTGGAACGCGGAAGTGGAAGAGACGTCAGCGGTGCACAGGAAACGTCCAGACACAGATAGGAGATAATACAGGCTACGCGCTCGGGGCTCACAGCTCCTTCTACTGGCCTGTTTGCTCTCAGGAGGAGAGCAACTTAAATAGAAGTACAGGACATCTGACTGACGGGATGTGGGCGGGATGTCCGCGGCTGTGGAACCACAACAGCCAGCGGACCCGCATTGTGAAACAAAGGATGTTTTAAAAAATAAATAAATGTAGGAAGTGGGAAAAAACATGTTCAAGGTCAATAGTTTAATGTGAAAAGGAAAAAAATGTTTTATTTAAAAAGGATCATTGATTTAATAAGCAACTATTATATAAAAGAAAAAAAGAAAAAACCTTTTTGATAAAAAATTGGTAAAAAAAAGTGTCAAAAAAGGGATTAAAAAATGCATGAGGATGCATTGTTGGTTGGTGGACAATGGAGCATATTATGGGATAAAAAAGTAGGGGGGGTGGGAAAAAGGGTTTTATCCCCCAAGTTATGCCTTATCCCAGGGAAACAGAGACGGAACCCAGTGGGAAATGTTTAACTAGAGGGGACAAGGATTGATAGTCAAGGGTAAAAAATATTGGTAAAAAATATATATGTATACATTAGTAAAAGTTATATTGATAAAAAAATATATATATAATATATGTATAGTGGGGGTCAAGCTACAATAAAGAGTATGTCTCTATTTCTTCATTGAGTCCCCCCGGCGAAAGAGTGTTCAAGGAATATATCCAGTACGTTTCTTGCTGACTTAAACATTTAAAACGTTCTGCAGTCGGAAAGTCTTTGGGAATGGCCTCTATGACCCAGACTTTGAGGCCTTTGGTGGATTTTTTGTGTTCTTTCAGGAAATGGAGAGGGACACTGTGTTTGTCACAACCCTTGTCTATGAAGCGCCTGTGTTCGCCAAAACGTTGGCGTAAGGTGCGTATAGTCCTGCCCACATAAAAACAGGCCACATGGGCAGATCAAGCAGTATACCACGTACTCACTAGAGCAATTGTGGAATTCTTTTATTATATATGTTTTTCCTTTGATGGTGAAGTCTTTTTGCCGTGGTTCATGAATTTACAGGTGAGACATAATTTTTTCCTGCATTGATACATTCCCACTAGTGGAATGAGGGGAATATATGAGATTGAGGTGGATGGGGCATTTTTGATTTTACTAGGTGCTATTTTACTCTTTATGTTTTTGGCTTTGCGATAGGATACCTTGGGTTGTTGGGTGAGAGAGGGGCCCAGAAATGGGTCTCTGAGCAGGATACACCAATGTTTGGCTATGATGTTCTCCATTCTTTTATGACAGCCATGGAACTGAGTTGTGAATCGTGTTGGTTGTAAATCATCTACAGTTTTTGCCTCTGGTCGAAGTTTTGTTGCTTGTTGGCTGAAAGCTTTTTGGACCAGATTTGGTGGGTACCCTTTGTCCTGGAACTTTTCTGAGAGGAGTTTGCCTTGTGTATGGTAGTCTTCATCTTTGGTACAATTTTGCCGAATTCTATGGAATTGACTCATAGGTAAATTTTTGATCCACCTTGGGTGGTGACAGCTCTGGTAGTGGATGTAGGAATTTCCAGCAGTTGGTTTGACAAAGTTTGTGGCATGTATTTGGGATTCACTGTGGAAAAGTTCTAAGTCCAGGAAGGCTAATTTGTTGGGGTCTTGAACATGAGTGAAGGATAGCCCTAGGGAATTGTGGTTGCAGTGCTCAACAAAGGGCTCCACGCTCTCTTTTGGACCATCCCAGATTATTATGATATCATCGATGTAACGTCCGTAGTAAATATGAGCAGCAAAGGGATTGTTATATAGGACATACTGTAGTTCCCAGTAGCCCATAGTCAAATTGGCATAGCCTGGAGCAAAATTGGCACCCATAGCGCTATCTTGGGATTGTAAATGTATGATTAAACTCAAAATAGTTGTGTTCTAAACAGAATTTGGTGGCCTCCAAGATGTACTGTGCCTACCTGGGGCTCATAAACCCCAGCTCGGGCGGCTCAGGTACATGGAACACCCGGGGGGCAGCTGGAGAGGAGAGTGGGCAGCCACACCATTCAGGTGGAGAATGGATCATGACAGGCTCAGGCAGCAGCGCGGTAGTGAGAGACAGAGAGGAGGAGGAGAACACCCGCGCCGCTGGAGGTAGGTTCCCAGCTGAAAAAAAATAAAACTGCCAAAGGGAGCCAGGGCTTTCCTCACCCTTGGGATGGTGTCACCCCTGTAGCGGGTGGTACCCGGCTGCGGACCGCACCCCCCACACCCCCCTAGCGATGCCACTGCTAGAGACTCCATCTGTTGGTTTCCAGGCTCTGCAATCAGATCGGCTGTCATGGCGGTGGGTGCGGTGCCTGGAGGAGGAATGAGAACATCCCCTCTGTCATGAAGATCCTGCCAGTAACCGGCATCCCAGGCGCACGGGAACTCGGCCACGGGTTCCATTGCGCATGCGCGCGCGTTCATGGGTGCGGTCACGCACGGGCACGCGCGTGCGCACTCCCGCTGGTGTCAGGCGGGCTATTTAAACCTGCCTGTCACACTCCATCCCCGCTGTCTGCTCTACAGCGTTCTGTGAGTGTTACCTGATCTGATCTGTGTATCCTGTTATCTGACTCGGCTTCCTGTTTGACGATTCTGCTATCTGCCTGCACCAGACCCTCTTGGCTTGCCTGACCATCCCTCTGCATTACCCCTGGTACCTCTGCTGTCCGACCGTTGCTGACCACCGGCTTGTTGACCCTCCGCTGTGTACACCAGCTTCCAGTCTGCTATTGTCTGCTGTTGTTCCTGGTTCCAGTCCAGCGTTCCAGGCTATCTTCTGCTGTGTTCCAGTCCAGCGTTCCAGGCTATCTTCTGCTGTGTTCCAGTCCAGCGTTCCAGGCTATCTTTTGCTGTGTTACAGTCCAGCGTTCCAGGCTATTACCTGCTGTTGTTCCTGGTTCCAGTCCAGCTTCCAGTCTATTACCTGCTGTTGTTCCTGGTTCCAGTCCAGCTTCCAGTCTGCTTACCTGCTGTTGTTCCTGGTTCCAGTCCAGCTTCCAGTCTGCTATTACCTGCTGTTGTTCCTGGTTCCAGTCCAGCTTCCAGTCTGCTTACCTGCTGTTGTTCCTGGTTCCAGTCCAGCTTCCAGTCTGCTGCTATTACCTGCTGTTGTTCCTGGTTCCAGTCCGGTGTTCCAGGCTATCTTCTGCTGTTGTTCCAGTCCAACGTTCCAGGCTACTACCTGCTGTTGTTCGGGGCTCCAGTCCTGCATTCTAGTCTCCGTTCCCAATCTACTCTTCAGGTTCCTGACTCCAGAGGGTGCCACCACTACTGGACTTTCAGCAACTGATTGATCCTGCCAGGCACACATACCACTCTTCACTCCGGGCCCTCTGTCTCCATTCCAGGGGAACGGGAGTGGGAGCTGTAAGGGAGGTCTTTTCCTGCACTTCAGGCTCACAACCTACCAGGTACGTGACACCCCCTGTTGAAGGGTCCTAGATGGGGAGACATGGCGTCTGGACCTATATGGAGAATGCCGTCGTTGCGGCCTGGCAGGGTCTCTGCCGTCCCGAAGAATGACCTGGCGATCAGACCTGAAAGGGCTGACAAACAAGAGAGAAAGGAATAGGCATGCCATTAACACACAAGCTCATAGCATGCCCAGCAATTTTCTGGCCCTCTCCCTCTGCCCACACATACCTTGTGCATGGGGCCTGGCGGCGGTGATCTATCCATGGCATCTGGAGGAAAACGCTCTTGCAGGAAGCAATAATCCTAGGACAGGGAGCAGAATGAGGGGTTACACAGGGAGAAAAAAAAGTTTGCTTTCCCTTTAAGAACTGCTCCCCCCCCTGCAAACCACGGGTAAGAGGTAGTGCCTCACCACATTAGCAGATGTCCAGGGCTTGGGGAAGCTGGCGCTCACTGCACGCAGGATTTTCCACAGAGGCAGGGGCTGAAGCAGCTTTTAACCCCCCCGCCCTGGTGATGTCATCTACGCGCCTCCTATGCGCCTGCGCAGCGAACTCCAGCTGCCAGCGCCACGCATGCGCGAAACCAGGCCTCGGTTTCCCCCTGCGGCTCACGCATGCACAGAAGCCTCCCGCAGCCGTGGCCAGGAAATACCAGGGCGTTCTGGAACGCAGAAGCGTTCCAGACGCCATGAAAAGGCCAGAGAACACTAGAGCAAGGGAAATGAGAGAGAGAAAAAAAATAAGAGAAAAACATAGATCACATAAACCGCTGCCATGGAGGAGAACAGATGTCACAGGCACCATCTTCAGACCCTGCCAGTTCAGCTGCACCATGCTGGTTGTCCTGTCATGGGCATACACAGGCCGGCCCCCCACCACCTGGGCATTATGCCTGGAACCACTCACCCGCCTGTGGCTGGGCTCTTACACCGCTTCATCACAATGGCGTCCCTAGGGGGGGCACAGGGGGCCCTGACCCCCCCCCCCCCCCCAACATTATGCTGTGCCCCACCATGTGCCCCCCCCAATGAAAAAAAATATTTTTTTTTTTTTTACAAAAAAATCAATGTCTAAGAGGGAGAGAGTCCCCAGTCAGCTCCTGCAGGTGATTCCTCCCCCCTCCCTCTGCTTGCTGACACTGCATAATGCGAGCGCTTACACAACCACGGCCGCCCAAGCTGCTCCTTCCCCTGCATCCTCATTGGCAGGGAGAAGAGCGAGTTGCAGGAAGGACTCCACCAGGACTCTCAGTTACTGAAAAAACAGACTGATTTCTCCCATCCTTAGGACAGGAGAACCAGCCTGTAAATTCCAAGAGATGCCAGAGCAGAGCAGTCAATAGCAGGGGCAGGACAGCAAGAGGAGGCTGGGGAACCCCACAGTGGCAGAACACCAGGGCTCGGAGGCAAGACAACCTTTGCAACCCTGATAGTTCTCCCACTGCTTTGGATCCTTATATTTTCTTGGTATGATGGTGACATATATCTCTTGTTTTCTGCCACCCTGGGGGACCCCAATACAGTAGGAAGGGAGCTCACTGCAGAACATGTGAAAAGGCTGTTGTGGGGTCGTAGTAAAGGGCCCCAGTATATATATATATATATATATGTATGTATGTGTTTTATAGTTGCCCCCCTACTTTTGTCCCTGTCCCCCCCCATGTGCCCCCCCTAAATATGAAAGCTGGAGACGCCACTGCTTCATCAGTATGCCCGACTCCGGACCACAGGGGCTCGTTCATCTGGACTGGACATCAAATAAAACGTAAGTGCATATGCTGTATTGGTCCAAAGAGTTGGACAAAAAAGGAACGCAGTCTCTGGCTGAGAGCTCACATTTATGGGAATGGGGTCGTCTAGCATTGCAGAGGAGGTGGGGTTAACCCCACACATAGGCTGCCATGGAGTCTGTCAGGAAAACAACATTTTTACTTGTACATGATTGGATGATGGGAGTCAGCAGAGCTTTGTCTCATTTACTAAGCTCTGGAGCAGCTGCACTTGCAAAGTGCACAGTCTTTTTGCCTTTAGTAAATCAACCCCACTGTCATGCACCATTCTGCACATAGCATAGTGTAGTATACAACCCCAGTATACTTACCACATTTACAATATAGACTAAGGAGGAGAACTGGTCTTGTGTATGGTGTGGGCTACCTCCACTCACATGACAACCAAAGCCAAAACCTTTTTCATTTAGGATAGAATAGGGAAGAGTTATAACCACTGTCAATTTTTTCCCCATCTGTGTCTCATTAGGGAGATCTCCCTTCGCATCCTGATAGATAGGAGAGAATTTCTTTCCAATGTGAGGGATATGACCTTTTTTTGTTACAGGTAGAATTTTTATTAGTAGATTTTTCCTCTATTCCTTTGCTGATAACAGCACTAAATTTTGGACTTATCCTAAGTTTCATTCTTGGTGACATTGGTCGCCAGGACAGTAAAGCAGGCCATAGATTATGTGATTTTCTTTCTTGCAACCATGGGTTGCAAGATTTAAAATCTTCTCCCATCAGCCCCATAAACCCCATCAAAGCAAGGTCCATAAAGACATGGATGAGCGAGTTTGGGGTGGAGAAACTTAACTGGCCTGCAGAGAGTCCTGACCTCAGCCCGATAGAACACCTTTGGGATGAGTGTTTGACCTCACAAATGTGCTTCTGGAAGAATGGTCAAACATTCCCATAGACACACTCCTAAACCTTGTGGACAGCCTTCCCAGTTGAAGCTGTTATAGCTGCAAAGGGTGGGCCAACTCAATACTGTACCCTACAGATTAAGACTGGGATGCCATTAAAGTTCATGTGTGTGTAAAGGCAAGCGTCCCAATACTTTTGGTCATATAGTGTATAACAGCTTTCACTCTTCTGGGAAGGCTGTCCACAATGTTTAGGAGTATTACTTTTGGTAAAATAGTGTGTATATATAGGACTCATTCACAATGTATCCAGTGCCAGTTTCTCCCCCAAACAGACCCACTCTAATTTGTCTAACATCTAGATTTTCAACAATTCAATCAAAATTGTCCTAGCTACATTTACGATATTTATAATAGGCAAATTTTACTTTGCCTGATCCCGATTGCTAAAAAACATTTACCTTTAAATGGCAAACCTCTGATTTTATCTATAACTCGGCATTGATTTTATTGGTAACTCACTATTGATATACTGTAAATGGAGGACCCGCTATGCTCGATTCTACTCACCCATTGCACACTCAGCACCCTGTCAATAGGATTTTGAGAAGCAAATTTTTGTTTGCATAAGATGATGTTTGCCCACTGCACTACCAGTCAGGTAACTTTATAAAATTAAGAATAATTGATGGTCAATGAATGTTGGCTCAAGCTTTTTTAATTTTTTTTATAAATACATTGTCTATTTCAGGTTGATATTTAAAAAAAAAACAAAATGTATGGCAAACAGGAGAGGTTTGAGAGGGTCCGGAACCCATGGATGCGCTATATACTATCCCCTATTGAATTGGAGGATAAGGATAAGGGTGGCATGGGTCCTGGGTCAAGAGGAGAGCTGATTTCCACCTTTTTCTTTTTATTTCTTTTTAATTCCTACTCTCATTAAAGCGGAGTTCCACACAAAAATGGAACTTCCGCTTTTCGGAACCCTCCCCCCCTCCGGTGTCACATTTGGCACCTTTCAGGGGGGTGCAGATACCTGTCTAAGACAGGTATTTGCACCCACTTCCGGCATAGACTCCCATGGGAGTCTACGCCACTTCCCGTCCCCACCGCGCTGTCTGCTGGGAACACACAGCTCCCAGGAGAGAGCGGGGACCACTTGGGACGCGCAGCGCGACTCGCGCATGCGCAGTAGGGAACTGGGAAGTGAAGCCGCAACGCTTCACTTCCTGATTCCCTCACCTAGGATGGCGGCGGCAGTTGCTGAGAACCGAGCGGGTTCTCGGCCTCCCCTGCCGACATCGCTGGACCCTGGGGCAGGTAAGTGGCCATGTATTAAAAGTCAGCAGCTGCAGTATTTGTAGCTGCTGGCTTTTAATATTTTTTTTTTTTGGCGGTGTGGGTGGACCCCCACTTTAATACTACCTCTTTCATTTGAAGCTATATGCCCTTTCTTTTCTTTTTTAGGGATAGATAATGATTGCCACTCTTATGGTATTGGATAAATGAGCGTTCAGGATGAGATTCCGGGTCTAGGGCATATCCACTAGTCTACATTGGCATCACTACTGCTTGGGCAACCAGCTGCTGCACTGAGAATTGGACCCTCCCTGCTGAAGCTAGAATTGATCTAATGACTGATTATGATGCCTTGCTAAATATACTTATACCATTCTCCCATTGTGCTAATGAAATGTCATAAATAAAAGACTAATGTCGCATACACACGATTGGAAATTCCGCCAGCAAAACTCAGATGAGAGCTTTTTGTCAGAAAATGCGACCGTGTGTATTCTCCATCGGTCTTTGGCTGGCGGAATTCCAGCCAGCAAAAGATTGAGAGCATGTTCTCTATTTTTCGGTCGGGAAAAGTTCCTGTCCGAAAATGCGATCGTCTGTGCAAATTCCTACGCGCAAAATTCCTACGCATGCTCGGAAACAATTCAACGCATGCTCGGAAGCATTGAACCTAATTTTCTCGGCTCGTCGTAGTGTTGTACATCACCGTGTTCTTGACGGTCGAAAGTTCAGAGAACTTTTGTGTGATCGTGTGCATGCAAGGCAAGCTTGAGTGGAATACCATCGGAAAAACCGTCCAAGTTTTTTCCGACAGAAAATGCTCTTGTGTGTACGGGGCATCACAGTCAAATTCTTGTAAAAATGTTTTATGAAATTCAGAAAAACTGTTAAAACAGAAAAAAGTTGTAGACAGGTAAATTGTTTGTTGCTATTTTTATATCCGTTAATGACTTTTATGATTTGCATGAGATTTGCTTTGAATGCCCGCAAACCTGAGATCACAGGATGTGCAGTAGCTGAATTTGCAACATAAGTGCCACCAAAACCATATCAAGAGGATATTTAGAATTTACAAAACAAAACATATTTACTCCATGTGATGGCTATCGAAACTGTTCTGGCTTTGTGTTCTTGTCAGGATGAGACTATGATATGCAAAACATCAGCTATACAAGTCAGAGGCAAATATTGTAAGTGCTATAGGTCCCATTTTAGGAGTCAATTATGAAAAGCTTTCACCTAAGGTGAGCCTGTGTTTTGCCTAAAATAGGAAAAATAACAGCTTGGCTTGGTAGCAGACACCGCTAAGAACTTCACGTTTCTTTGCTGTCCTCATCTGCCCCTGGAGATAAAAACCCCAAAATGGTTTATCACCAGGCCTGAGTGCTGTCATGGGGGAATGGGGGTTTAATATGTATAACCCTAAGCAAGTTTAGGTCATGACACCTGGTTGGGGTGGTGGGTAGCGATGAACCGAACAGCCCTGGGCAGGGGTTCACCAAACTTCAAAGAAGTTCGGATGCTGAACTCAAACCAGTTTGAAACCAGTGGGAGCCAAATCCGTAACATTAAAATTGCCAATTTTCTGGGCTAACATGCAAAAATGTTTTGTATTGCAATTTGTTTTTTAAATTCCATACAGCCAGTGATTTTTTTTTTTTTTAGGACTGACAATTATAACAAAGTTTATAATTGCTGGCAAATTATTTTCACAGCTGTCATTGCCAGGTTTTTTGCTTTTAAAAAGAGCAGCATAATAACAAACATGTTATACTTACCTGCTCTGTGGCTCCTCCTCTTCATCGTGTGCCCAATCGGAGAGCCGCTTTCCCTGGGGGCACCCGTGCAGGCACGCTTATGAGTCCCGCTGCTGCGTCCCTTGACACAGACAGCAGAACTCGGCCCCGCCCCCAGCTGCCGTGTCACTGGATTTGATTGACAGCAGTGGGAGCCAATGGCTTCCGCTGCTATCGATCTATCCAATGAGGACCCGAGACAGCGGCTGGAGTCACTGGGATCATGCACATCGCTGGAACGATCGGGTTCAGGTGAGAAAAAGGGGGGGGGGGGGCTCTGGGGGAAGCTGCAGCACAGAAGGTTTTTCACCTTAATGCATAGAATGCATTAAGGTGAAAAACCATGAGACTTTACACCCCCTTTACACTATTTCAGTTTTTTCTTTTGTGAATGTAATTTTTGCTATAGCACATGCCACAGTGAGTCCCCCCAAAATGCATACCGGACCCTTTGAGTCTAATGTGGATTTAAAGGGTGTACCTCACATAAAAAAACAAGAGGTCCCCCAGGAAATCCATACCAGGTCCTATTTCAGATTTAAGGGGCACTCCACACAAAAAAATGCATTAAGTCCCCCCCTAAAAAATGTATATTAGACCCTTAATCTGAGCATGCAGCCTTGCTTACTGGGAAAAAGGAGAAAAAAAGCGTGCGCCTCTCCACTTCCTGAACCACAACAGGCCACATGCCCTCAACATGAAAGGGGGGCGGGGGTGCCCTGGCAAAGCACCTTGTCCCCATGTCAATGAGGACTTCCACACAACCCTTGCCGGGAAGTTGTGTAGGTCTGTAGGCAGGGGATTATCGGAATTTGGAATCCCCTAATGCTAAGGGGGCCCCAAAAATTGCCCCCACTATGTGAAAGAATATGGTGTACATAGTACCCTTAATGATTCACAAAAAAGTTGTAGCCTAGAAATAAAGACACTCAAACATTTGAAAAAATCCTTTATTAAAAAAAAATTAAATCCCAAAAAAATGTACTTCGTTTTAAAGGCATTGTCAGTCATGATGCCCGCTGCTACCACCTCACCAAGCGAGAAAAGCCCAGCACAAACTGTCATCGGCTATATAACAACTCCTGGGCCATAATCTCATGCCCTGGGCGGTGATATCACAAGGGGTGGGGCCTCCAGATGATGACAGCAGGTGGCCCCGATCCATGGCTATATAAGTAATAGCACACAGCTGACCCAGCATTACAGCAGGAGAGAGCGTCGGGAGAACATCGGAGGAAGAACAGAGGGAGAAGACAGTGGAGAGAGGAGAACTGGCAGCGGGAGAAGACAGCAGCGGAGGGAGAAGAAATCAGAGGGAGTAGAGACGCCGGAGCTGCTTTAATAATTACTTTGTCAAAAACCGGTGTACTGTTTTTATTTTTGACACTTTTTTTGAGTGAATGGGTAGGGGTACAATGTACCCCATACTCATTCCCTTAGGGTGGGGGGATGGGATCTGGTTAAATCTTGTCAAAGGGGGCTTCCAGATTCCAATGAGCCCCCAGCCTGCAGACCTCGACAACAACTGGCTAGGGTTGTCCCTATCAACATGGGGACAAGGTGCTTTGGGGTGGGGGGTACCCCCCCCCCCATGTTGAGGGCATGTGGCCTGGTATGGTCCAGGGGGGGGGGGGCGCCCGCCCGTCCCCCCTATTCCTGACATGACGGGCTGCATGCTCAGATAATGGTCTGGTATGGATTTTGGGGGGAACCTCACACCAAAACAATTATTCCACTATTATTCCACTGGTATGCTCATGGGGGGAGCCCCATGCCATTTTTTTTTGTCATTTTGGCGAGGGTTCCCCTTTAAGATCCTCAGCGCACAAGCCGCACCGCAAGTCAGATCATCATGATTCGACGTTTGGTGCAACTTCTATTCAAATCAATGGGCTCTCATAGGGAACCATTGATTTTGACAAAAAAAAAACTTGACAAGGCTTAATGTGGCTGTATCCAGCATTTAGCAGATTTTACCAGCCCCAGACGCTTTTACAGCTCTAACGCCGGTCCTCAGAACGTGCTGGCCCTGGGTTTTTTTTACAGCTTGAAAACGCATATGCCACTTACAGCTCCTAAAAGCCTGTGTGTACATGGACACATAGAATAACATGGAAAGGCGTTTTTTAAGCTCAAAAAAAAAAACGTCTGACGCTGCTAAACTGCTAAAAGCAGCTGTAAAAACACCCTGTGTGCATGAGGCCTTACTTTCTGGTCAGATTTTAGGTCAGGACACAGGAAGGAGTTGACCAGCTGATCTCATTAGCACACACCCTGCATTATTTACCCTCAGCTGGTCAACTCCTCCCTGTGTCATGACCTAAAGTCTGACCAGGAAGTAAGGCAGAAGTAAAAAAGCAATGTGTTTTAACAGCTATGGAGAGAGTGAAGTAAGCCTGTGTAGAATTAATGGAAAGTTTTATATTTGCAAAATAAGTACATTAATGCTATATTGGTACCTGGAGGAGCTGGAATTCAGAAAAAAAAGGTGAACTTAGCCTTTAAGATTTGTTTTACCCTTAGGCGCGAAGGGGCTAACTTTAAATTCTGTTAATGAGGCAAGGGGTGGAGACCATAGGCGTCGCCGGGGTGTGGCTATCGAGGCTGGAGCCCCGAATGTGGAGCCCATAGCCCAGAGTCTCAGCGGGTTGCGGCTGCAGCGGGCGGCATTGGAGGTGGAGGAGAGACGAGCAGGCGGACGAGCAGAGATGACATCATCTCTCTCTGCCGGTCCGTCACCACTCTTCCGCCCTCACAGCCGGGCCATTTCAATGTGGGAGCGATGTGCGGCGAGGAGCAGAGAGATGACATTATCTCTCACTGCCTGCCACACATCAGCGATCTTCCGCCCTCTCAGTGCATGCCTTTTAAATGTCAGAGGTGTGGCGGGGAGCAGAGAGATTACATCATCTCTCACTGCCCGCCCCGCATCTACGCTCTCCTGCCCTCACTAAATGGACCAGTGCTGCCAGCCTGCCACCAATGCAGCGACAATGCACATTTGGTGGCACTGGCTGCCATGGCAAGTGACAATCTGCAAATGGTGGCAAGTGACAATCTGCAAATGGTGGCAAGTGATGTGGCAAGTGACAATCTGCAAATGGTGGCAGGTGACGTGGCAAGTGACAATCTGCAAATGGTGGCAAGTGACAATCTGCAAATGGTGCCAGGTGATGTGGCAAGTGACAATCTGCAAATGGTGGCAAGTGACAATCTTCAAATGGTGGCAAGTGACGTGGCAAGTGACAATCTGCAAATGGTGGCAAGTGACAATCTTCAAATGGTGGAAGGTGACGTGGTAAGTATCAATCTGCAAATGGTGACAAGTGACAATCTTCAAATGGTGGCAAGTGACAATCTGCAAATGGTGGCAGGTGATGTGGCAAGTGACAATCCACATCTAGTGGCAGGTGATGGTGACAAGATCTTTTGCAGACCTAGCTACGCCCCTGGTGGAGAATATGGCACGGCTGCATAACAGTGCAAGTAAATGTCCAGAATATATTGCTGAAGAACAAGATATAGTCTCATAAGTCTCATATAATATCCTGTGGAGGACAGAAAACTAGTGATCTGTGATCTGCAAGCCAGGTGCAGCCACAGGTGGAGCGTTACAGGGAAGTTCGTATTGGTTTATGGAAGCAGAGTTTTTTCCAGTTATATACCAATAATCTATAATATACTAAGGAGAGGCCATGCACATCATAATTGCACAAGTTCTAGTGTCAGACTTTTAAAGTCCTGGAAACTTCTTACACTCATTTCCTTTTTTAGCAGAGTTTATTTCATGAAACTGCCCTATGATTAAAAACAGAAGTTTACTTGAAAGTGAAACTCTGTTTTTTTTAAACAAGAAAACAATACACTCTATTAGAACTATGTATATATTGCAAAAAAAAAGAATCTAAAAAAAAACTTACTGCAAGTCTTCCCATTCCCTTTCTCAAGCTGACTTAGTAGGAGCTTGTGTTTTCACTACAACTACCTCATATCAGTCTAAGGGGTCCAATTAAAAAGCAATAGCATGGCATACCAAGGCCATACTGAAAACCACCAAAAACAAAGCAAATTTCTAAACCACAGCTTCAGTAGAGAACAGGAAGTGCAGAAGTGTAGAATAAGAAAAACAAGGTTTTATAGACCCAGGCATTGGCCCTGGGGAGAAACAAACTTTGTGAGCCCTTATTGCACCCCAGATTAGCTACACCCAAGTAGAGATCTGCACATCCAGCTTTTGTCTGACGAAAAAGCGAAACCGGCTGTCGAAAGCACCATACTAATGATCCGACAAATTTTTCCATCCGATTTTTGTATCTTCTGTACCAGCTCGTACACACGATATACGAAAATCGGATGGAAAAATTAGTACGACAAGCTGTCTGCTGATTTTCAGGATCGTTATTATGGTGCTTTCGACAGCCGATTTCGCTTTTTCGTCAGATAAAAGCTGGATGAGCAGACTATAAAATTTTGGTCGGATGTGAACTCAACGTCCGATTTTCGTTTCATTATTACGGTTTCCGTACTAAAAAAATCGTAAGAGCAAGACTACGCATGCTCAGAAACAAAAGACTATGTACAAAACTATTCAACACATTACGTCACTTCTGACGTATTCTGTCGTACGAAAATTAACCTCTTTCACTTTCAACATGAGAGTAAAAAACAAAAAACAGACGTTCGGTCGTTAGAAAATCTAAGCGTGTGTAGGAGGCTGCTCTGTCTTGATCACTTTTTTGCTGGAGGTTCCTATATATTTTACATATGGAATATGGGATTTTCGAGATAGAAACATTTACCTAATTGAGAACATTATGGCTGTAACATTATTTCATTATTAGTAAAGGTCAGACAGGCTATGGCTAAATGGCTAGACAGGCTATAAGGAACCAAAAAGACCTCCACTGAACTATTATAAAGCACAATAGAGTGTTTTTGCCCATGTAGGGGAAAGCAACAGGTTTGCTTTAATGCCCTCCCCCTGTCCCACATACTCCATGCAACTCTGTTCAGCTGCTTGGAGGGATAAATATAGGAAAATACCCAGTTCTGCCGTCTATGAAACAGGCATGCAATGCGACTCAGTCCATGTGAAAAGGTGCTTAGTGACTGGCCCGCTACTCTCACAAGGAGGAAAAAAAAAAACAAACAAAAAAAAAACAATTACATGAAAAAAGCACTTAACTCCCCAAAACATTTTATATTTTCTGAAATCAGAGGACTCATAGATAAATGATGGTAGTTGCAAGTTTTTATATTGCACAATATTAGATTAGCACAACTGTTTTTAACCACCTGCAGCGGCAAAGTGTCTCTCCTGTTCTGGATCACGTACCTGCTAATCACTTACCTGTGATTAGTCACAGCACAAGCCAATCAGCGGGTGCCAGCCAATGGATGACCGCTGTCACCCGCTGATCGGCAAGGAGAAAGACAGAACAGAGCTCTGCCTATGTAAACAAGAAAACAAAATTAAAAATATAGTGCTAAAATAGGATGTAGCACAATACAAAGTACATGTAAAATATACTTGTTAATCAAACAACAAACGAATCAATGTGTATCTGCAGAGTCCCAAATAAATAGTGAAAACCACTGTGTGATGAAGTGATGGTTCATATATCTTCACAGTGCTTCTGGTGACCCACCACCTTCAGGTGCAATGCCTGCTCACCTCAAATACCAGACCCCACTACAGAGTCTAATATGCCTCTGACCAATTCCTCCTATAGGAGAAAAAGAAAGAAACCTTTTTCCTCCCTTCCCGGGGTATAGCTGCTGCCAAATCATTTGGTGGAGGGGGGATTATGGTGTGGAGTTGTATTTCAGGAGTTGGGGTTGGCCCCTTAGTTCCACTGAAGGGAACTCTTAAGGCGTCAGCATACCAAGACATTTTGGACAATTTCATGCTCCTAACTTTGTGGGAACAGTTTGGGGATGGCCTCTTCCTGTTCCAACATGACTGCACACCAGTGCACAAAGCAAGGTCCATAAAGACAAGGATGAGCGAGTTTGGAGTGGAGGAACTTGACTGGCCTGCACAGAGTCTTAACCTGAACCCAATAGAACATCTTTGGGATGAATTAAAGTGAAGGTCTTCTCTTCCACATCAGTGCCTGACCTCACAAATGTGCTTCTGGAAGAATGGACAAACAATCCCATAGACACACTCCTAAACCTTCTGGACAGCCTTCCCAGAAGAGTTGAAGCTGTTATAGCTGCAAAGAGTAGGCCAACTCAGTATTGAACACTACGGACTAAGACTGCGATGTCATTAACCACACGCCGACCACTGCACGCCGATTTACGTCGGCAGAATGGCATGGGCAGACAAAAGGGTGTACCCGTACATCCCTTTAAAATCCCTGCCTAGTGGGCGCGCGCTGCGGGAGCGTGCCGGCAGGCCCCGCAAACTCGATGTTCACCGGCGGCCCGCGATTGCAGTGAGGAGAGGCAGAATGGGGAGATGCCTATGTAAAAAAGGCATTTCCCTGTTCTGCCTAGCAACATGACAGGGATTTAATGCTCCCTGTCATCGGGAGGATGTTGTAGTGAGCCCATCGACCCTACAATTAGAACACATCTAGGGAACACACTTAACCCCTTGATCGCCACCTAGTGTTTAACCCCTTCCCTACCAGTGACATTTATACAGTAATCAGTGGCTATTTTTAGCTTTGATTGCTGTATAAATGTCAATGGTCCCAAAATAGTGTCAAAAGTGTCCGATTTGTTTGCCGCAATGTCGCAGTCACGATAAAAATCGCAGATCGCCCCCATTACTGGTAAAAAAAATTAATAATAAAAAAATAACATAAATCTATCCCCTATTTTGTAGACGTTATAACTTTTTTGCGCAAGCCAATCAATATACACTTATTGCTTTTTTTTACCAAAAATATGTAGAAGAATACATATCGGCCTAAGCTGTGGAAGAAACTAGTTTTTTTATATATTTTTGGGGGATATTTATTAGAGCAAAAAGTAAAAAAAAAAAAAGCTTTTTTTTTCAAAATTGCCGCTCTTTTTTTTTTTGTTTATAGCGCAAAAAATAAAAACCGCAGAGATGATCAAATACCACCAAAAGAAAGCTCTATTTGTGGGAATAAAAGGACGTCAATTTTGTTTGGGTACAGCACTACCACGCAATTGTCAGCTAAAGCGACGCAGTGCCGAATCGCATAAAATGCTCTGGTCAGGGAGCGGGTAAATCCTTCCGGGGCTGAAGTGGTTAAAGTTCATGTGTGCATGTAAAGGCAGGTGTCCCAATACTAATAGTGGATGTGCCTGGTATCAGAGGTATAGTGTTTAGCCGCCTTTTGTTTTATTTAATACAAACACAGGTATTTTTCTTGTTTCTTAAAATATCTAACCAGAAGACACATACATGCACACCCATTGAAGACACATACATGCACACCCATTGAAGACACATACATGCACACCCATACCTCCCAACATTTTGAGATGGGAATGAGGGACACCTACTAGCAAAGGTATGTAGACATGCCCCCTACCACACCCCTTTAAAGGAGAATTAACCCAACAAAAAAAAGGTTAATTAAATCCACAAGGGCTTTTTTTACCACTACAATTCCTTTATATTGGCTTCAAAAATTTACAAATGCAGCCATTTAGAATTTGGATGAAAGGTTTAGCACTGGGAAACACTTTTTGAAAGATAAAAAGTTCATTTTATATACAACTATAAGGATCAGACCAAAATGAGGGACAAATGAGGGGGAAAGAGGGACATTGCTCCAAATCAGGGACAGTCCCTCGAAATCAGGGACAGTTGGAAGCTATGCACACCGATTGAAGACACATACATGCACACCCATTGCATTGCAAGCAATGGAGAACCACAGTGTAGTGCAGAGTGCTATACACAGTACATCAATAATAAAGTTCCACAATTCAAAGTGATCGTTAGGAGCAATAAATACTTCATTGCAGGCTGCCAATGTAAAGGAATCTGATGAAGGAGTGGTATCTGTGTTTAAGATCATAATACATTGGTGATTGCAAATCCTCACTGATCCTCACCTAAGTTCCTAATCACTGACACAAAAGCAGCTTTGTACTCAATCCTTATTGCTGCTAACACACCCATGCTGGGTTGGGACAAGCTTTTACAACTAGATCAGTGTATGCAGTGGACAGTGTGTCTCCACAAATACTCATGAAATATTTACTGCGGTGATGAGCCTTCGCTGTCCAATCAGCAGGCTGAAAGCGGGTTGGTGACCGCGTTGTCTTGCAGAAGGAGCTGTGAGCTCACTGAATGGGCTGTCCCATAGCTCCCAACTGTCCCTGATTTGGAGGG
Source organism: Aquarana catesbeiana (assembly GCF_042186555.1). NCBI lineage: Eukaryota > Metazoa > Chordata > Amphibia > Anura > Ranidae > Aquarana > Aquarana catesbeiana. Next base: position 236,024,998 of record NC_133334.1, read on the forward strand.
ACTGTCCCTGATTTGGAGCAATGTCCCTCTGTCCATCTTTCCTCCTCATTTGTCCCTCATTTTGGTCTGATCCATATAGCTGTATATAAAATGCACTTGTTATCTTTAAAAAAGTGTTTCCCAGTGCTAAACCTTTCATCCAATTTCTAAATTGGTGCATTTGTACATTTTAAAAGCCAATATTAAGGAATAGTATTGGTAAAAAAAAGTAATTGTGGATTTAATTAACCTTTTTTTTTGGTTAATTCTCCTTTAAGAGGGTGTGGCAGGGGACGTGTCCTATGCCTACATACATTTGTTAGTAGGTGTCCCTCATTCCCATCTCAAAATCATGGGAGGTATGCATCAATGGCTAAATACATTTACAAACCTGTCCAGGAACACAACACAGATATTGATATTCACACATTTCAATTGTGTATTTAGCTGTTTGCCTTGAGGGTGAAGCACATCTTCCTTCTGGTGAGCTGCAACAGCTCAGCATAAGCCAGCTATAGGCAGCTCGAGACATGGGTGGCCGTGTCAGCACCACCCAGCTCAACAAAAGCTAATTTAAATATTGACTGAGCAAAAGAAATATTATCAGCCAAATAGTGATTGCGTCCTATCAGATGCAGTCACTGTTTGGTAGCGCCATTGTGTTTAGGAAGCCACAGGTGCCGTGTGTAGGCAGGTGCAGTTAGCTTGCTTGCCACTAGGTGTCTCTGTTCCCAATATAGCATGGTACAGTGCCCTGAAAAAGTATTCATACTCCTTGAAATTTTACACAGTTTGTCACGTTACAACCAAAAACGTAAATGTATTTTATTGGGATTTTTTGCGATAGACCAACACAAAGTGGCACATAATTGTGAAGTGGAAGGAAAATGATAAATGGTTTTCAAATTTTTTTACAAATAAATATCTGAAAAGTGCGGAGTGCATTTGTATTCAGCCCCCCTTAGTCAATACTTTGTAGAACCACCTTTCACTGTTATTACAGCTGCAAATCTTTTTGGGGATGTCTCTACCAGCTTCGCACACCTAGAGAGTGACATTTTTGCCCATTCTTCTTTTCAAAATATCTCAAGCTCTGTCAGATTGGATGGAGAGCGTCTGTGAACAGCAATTTTCAAGTCTTGCCACAGATTCTCAATTGGATTTAGGTCTGGACTTTGACTGGGCCATTCAAACACATGAATATGCTTTGATCTAAATTTCTAAACCATTCCATTGTAGCTCTGGCTGTATGTTTAGGGTTGTTGCCCCGATGGAAGGTGTACCTCTGTCCCAGGCTCAAGTCTTTTGAAGACTCTAACAGGTTATCTATTAGGATTGCCCTGCATTTAGCTCGATCTTCCCATCAACTATGACTAGCTTCCCTGTCCCTGCTGAAGAAAAGCTTCCCCACAACATGATGCTGCCACCACCATGTTTCACGGTGGGGATGGTGTGTTCAGGGTGATGTGCAGTGTTAGTTTTCCGCCACACACAGTGTTTTGCTTTTAGGCCAAAAAGTTCAATTTTGGTCTCATCTGACCAGAGCACCTTCTTCCACATGTTTGCTGTGTCCCCCGCATAACTTCTTGTAAATGGGACTTCTTTTGGCTTTCTTTCAACAATGACTTTCTTCTTGCCACTCTTCTGTAAAGGCCAGATTTGTGGAGTACACAACAAATAGTTGTCCAGTGGACAGATTCTCCCACCTGAGCTGTGGATCTCTGCATCTCCTCAAGAGTTACCATGGGCCTCTTGGTTGCTTCTCTGATTAATGCTCTCCTTGCCCGGCCTGTCAGTTTAGGTGGACGGCCATGTCTTGGTAGGTTTGCAGTTGTACCATACTCTTTCCATTTTCAGATGATGGATTGAACAGTGCTCCATGAGATATTCAAACCTTGGGATATTTTTTTAGAACCTAACTCTGCTTTAAACTTCTCCACAACTTTATCCCTGACCTGTCTGGTGTGTTCCTTGGCCTTCATGATGCTGTTTGTTCACTACGGTTCTCTAACAAACCTCTCCGAGCTTCAGAGAACAGCTGTATTTATACTGAGATTAAATTACACATAGGTGGACTCTATTCACTAATTAGGGGACTTATGAAGACAATTGGTTCCACTAGATTTAAGTTAGGGGTATCAGAGTAGAGGGGGCTGAATGCAAATGCACGCCACACTTTTCAGATGTTTATTTGTAAAAAATTTGGAAAACCATTTATCATTTTCCTTCCACTTCACAATTATGTGCCGCTTTGTGTTGATATATCACATAAAATATATTTATGTTTTTAGTTGTAACATGACAAAATGTGGAAAATTTCAAGGGGTATGAATACTTTTTCAAGGCACTGTAAAGCCCCATACAAACCATTAGATTTTCTGCTGATTTTTGTCTTCAGATTTACCAAAACCATGTAGTGCAAGGGCCTGCTTGATTGCATACAAATTGAAACTCTTAAGGTTTGACCTCATATTATATGGTTTTGATAACTCTGAAGACAAAAATCTGCACAAAATCTAAGTGCGTATGGGGTTTTGGAGTCTCTAGTGATCTCATGAGTGTAGTTAGTGCTGATATAGTTCAATTACATAGTTGGTGAGGTTGAAAAAAGACACAGGTCCACCAAGTCCAACCTGTGTGTGTGTGTGCACTTTTATGTCAATATTGTATATCCCTGTATGTTGTGGTAATTTAGGTCCCTATCTAATGGGTTTTTGAAATTATCTATGCTAACTACTGAAACCACAGCTTGTGGAAGAAAATTCCACATTCTTACCGCTCTTACCATAAAGAACCCTCTACGCTGTTTCCAGTTAAATCGCTTTTCCTCTAATTTTAGTGAATGGCCGCGTGTCTTATTAAATTCCCTTTTGCGGAAAAGTTTTATCCCTATTGTGGGGTCACCAGTACGGTATTTGTACATTGAAATCATATCCCCTCTCAAGCATCTCTTCTCCAGAGAGAATAAGTTCACGATGCAATTCGTGAGGACATCTCCGCTGTGCGTACGTCTTCCCCACCCATCATACCTTGCCCAGCAGCACATTCAACACTCTCCTCTTTTGAATTGGCTACTACGGAATTGGTTACAAAAATTTTCTCGGATGCCCACCTAACCAATTGTCCCTTGGATCCTGTTCCCTCACAACTACTACGGTCACCCTCTTCTTCTATCCTATGCTCCCTCACCCACATCTTCAATCTCTCCCTTTCTAGTGGCATTTTCACCTACCCTCTAAAACATGCGCAGATCACTCCCATTCTTAAAAAGCCCTCACTAGACCCTACCAACCTGAACAACTTAAGACCCATCTCATTACTCCCATTCACCTCTAAACTTCTAGAACGCTTAGTCTACAACCGTCTTAGCTCCTACCTCAATGAAAATAACCTTCTTGACCCCTTACAGTCTGGCTTTCGCTCGCAGCACTCCACGGAAACTACCTTACTAAAACTCACTAACGATTTACTAACTGCTAAAACCAACAGCCAGTACTCCATACTCCTACTACTTGACCTCTCTGCGGCCTTTGATACTGTTGACCACCCGCTCCTTCTCAATAAACTACATTCCCTTGGCCTCCGAGATTCTGCTCTATCCTGGTTCTCTGGCTATTTATCACAGCGCTCCTTCAGTGTCACCTACAACTCTGTCTCCTCCTCTCCATTGCCCCTTTCTGTGGGGGTCCCCCAAGGCACCGTTCTTGGACCCCTTCTCTTCTCTATCTACACCTCCTCCCTTGGTCACTTAATAACTGCCCACGGCTTCCAATACCACTTATACACTGATGACACCCAAATCTATCTGTCTACTCCTCACCTCACTCCTTCAGTCTCCTCTCGCATTACTAACTTACTAACTGACATATCAGCATGGATGTCGCACCACTTCCTTAAACTAAATCTCTCTAAAACTGAGCTATTAATATTCCCCCCCGCCCCTGCCCCCCTCCATGACTTTTCATTCAAAATCAACAATGCAACCATCAGTCCCTCCCCTCACGCCAGGGTACTAGGTGTAATCCTAGATTCTGACTTGTCATTTCAGCCTCAAATCCAATCGCTGTCAAAAGTTTGTAGAATTCACCTCCGTAACATTTCTAAAATTCGCCCTTTTTTAACAAATGAAACCACTAAGCTCCTCATTCACTCCCTTGTTATCTCTCGCCTTGACTATTGCAACTCCCTTCTCATTGGCCTACCTCTCCATAGGCTACCCCCTCTTCATTCTATCATGAATGCTGCTGTCAGACTTATCCACCTTACCAACCGCTCAGTGTCTGCCAACCCTCTACTTCAATCCCTACACTGGCTCCCAGTCACCCAGCGAATTAAATTCAAAATTCTAACCACAACATACAAAGCCATTCACAACTCTGCCCCGAGCTACATCACCAATCTTGTCTCCAAATATCACCCAAATCGACCTCTCCGCTCTTCTCAAGACCTCCTGCTTTCAAGCTCTCTCATCTCCTCCTCCCATTCTCGTCTCCAGGATTTCTCCAGAGCCTCTCCCATCCTCTGGAACTCGCTACCTCCATCTATCCGGCTATCCCCTACTCTTGCTACCTTCAGGCAATCCCTGAAAACTCATCTCTTCAGGAAAGCCTATCACGTCTCCAACTAATCTCCTACCACTTCCACCAGCTCATTCCCCACAGTTACAACCTTTTGTACCACCTGCCCCACCCTATTAGATTGTAAGCTCTTCTGAGCAGGGCCCTCTTAATCCTATTGTATTGTATTATAACTGTATTGTCTCCCTTTTATATTGTAAAGCGCTGCGTAAACTGTTGGCGCTATATAAATCCTGAATAATAATAATAATAAGTTCAGTGCTTGTAATCTTTCCTCATAATTAATATCTTCCAGACCCTTTATTAGCTTTGTTGCCCTTCTTTGTACTCGCTCCATTTCCAGTACATCCTTCCAGGGGACTGGAGCCCAGAACTGGACAGCATACTCCAGGTGCGGCTGGACCTGAGTCTTGTAGAGCGGGAGAATTATCGTTTTATCTCTGGAGTGGATTCCCTTTTTAATGCATGACAATATTCTGTTTGCTTTGTTAGCAGCAGCATGCCATTGCTGAGCCTATCATCTACTAGGACCCCCAGGTCCTTTTCCATCCTAGATTCCCCCAGAGGTTCTCCCCCCAGTGTATAGATTGCATTCATGTTTTTTGACACCTAAATGCATTATTTTACATTTTTCCACATTAAACCTCATTTGCCATGTAGTTGTCCACCCCATTAATTTGTTCACATCTTTTTGCAAGGTTTACACATCCTGCGAAGAAGCTACTGCCCTGCTTAGATTAGTATCGTCCGCAAATACTGAGATTCAGCCATTTATCCCATCCTCCAGGTCATTTATGAATAAATTAAATAGGATTGGTCCCAGCACAGAACCCTAAGGGACCCCACTTTCCACATTAGACCATTTTGAGTATTCCCCATTTATCAACACCCTCTGAACTCACCCTTTGAAAGATAAATAGTGTATTTTATATACAACTACATAGATCTGACCAAAATGAAGGACAAATGAGGAGGAAAGAGGGACAGAGGGATTTTGCTTCAAATCAGGGACAGTTGGGAGCTATGATTTTATGCCAGGCCAGAGTCCTCTGATGAGTGTAGTGGTAAAGCCTGGGAATGAATGTGCCATCTGGGAGTGTGCCCAGCTGGGAAGATCTATGAAGGGGACATTGGGAGACACCGATATATTACCCACTTCCTGACCACGCTATAGCTGAATGACGGCTACAGCACGGTCGTCCAGTTCTGGGAGGGTGTCATTTGACATTCTCCTGTGATTGCGCTCACCACGGTTGGCGCGTTCTGTGATTGCTGTGTCCTTAGGACACAGCGGATCACAGATCGGGGTAAAGGGCCAATCACAGCAACCCTTTACCAAGTGATCAGCTGTGTCCAATCACAGCTGATTATGATGTAAACACATCCAGGCATTCCTTTCCTCAGGCTGACAGCGTGAGGAGAGCCGATAACTGGCTTGTGTGAAAGGGACATCTACACTGTTAATCAGGGCACTGATTATCAGTGTTCTGATTATCAGCGCAGTCCCACCAGTGCTACCTATCCGTGCCCACCAGTGTTGCCAATCAGTGTCCACCAGTGCTGCCAATCAATGCTCTTTAGTGCTGCCAATCAGTGCCCATCAGTGCCTCCTCATCAATGTCACCTATCAGTGCTGCCTACCAGTGCCCATTAGTGCCGCCTATCAGTGTAGCCTCATCAGGGCCTCCTCATCAGTGCCCACCAGTGCCCCCTCATCAGTTCCCATAAGTGCCGCCTCATCAGTGCCGCCTCATCAGCACACATCAGTGAAGGAGAAAAATTACTTGTTTGTAAGATTTTATAACAAACTATGAAAAACATTTAGTCTTTTTCTCAAAATTTTCTGTCTTTTTTTGTTTATTTAGCAGAACATAAAAAACCCAGCAGTGATTAAATACCACAAAAAAAAAAGCTCAATGGGTACAGTGTTGCATGACCTCGCAAATGCCATTCAAAGAGTGACAGCGCTGAAAGCTGAAAATTAGCCTGGGCAGGGAGGGGGTAAAAGTGCCCAGTAGGCAAGTGGTTAATGAAGGCATCTTAATCCTACTTGGTGAAGGAAGCTGAATACTGTGGACTTAGTATATGTGAGGAAGTGGCCCCAACTCTGTGGTGCTCCCAAAGAGAGGTGGTGTTCAGGCTTATAAACCATGTGCTGGCGTTCCGTGCCTAAATGAAAACTACAGAATGTCTAGTCCTGTATACGGCATTCTGCGCTGAAGAATTCTGTTAGTATGTCAAATGTGGTGTCAGATGTCATTCATATCTTACAAAGCTAAAGTAAAGTGCGAAAAAATGCATTCCATGTGTGGATATTTCTTTATTTTTGAATGTCAAGGGCTTGGGCCAGAGATGGCGTGAGCGAACCTATGGCCAGGAGTTCGACACAATATGGTGGAAGGTTCCATCATTACACAAGAGTAGTTGTCCTATCCAAGAAGAAGCGGGGCACCCTTACACATAGCTGTCTGAATATGATAGCCAGTGTTCTGTTGATTACAGCAGATCGTCGGATAATGCCTCCGATCTGCTGATTAGCTGGCATGACATCATTACTGCGCATGTGCAGATCGTCAGAGGCATTATCCAACAATCAGCAACGCGCGCCGCAGCTTTGCCCCTTGGCAAATCAATTCTTGGCGGTGTATCAGTACTGGTGGGACAGCAATATGATGTCCCTAGGCAGAGCCGCCCAGCATCCTCCTCCTTCCTTTGTGTGTAAGCTCTGGAGACCCCGCCGATCGCTTCTCTGGACACATGATCACCGATATTCCCACAAACCTTTCCCAGACAAGTTTAGGATGAAAGGCACGGCAAGCAAATAAATCCCAAAGCCGGATGAGGTGGTCTGTATCCAAGGGGAGCCAGTGTTCTGTCGATTACTGCAGGATGTCGGATAATGCCTCCGACGATCCGCACTTGCACAGTAGTGACGTCACTCCAGCTGGTATGGTTTAAGAGGGGGGATTCGCTTGTCCCCCCCTTTTCTGACCTGCCAGGCTGCATACCTACAATCTATACCAGACCCTTATCCGAGCATGCAGCCTGGCAGGTCAGGAAAGAGGGCTGCATGCTCGGATAAGCCCCCCTGAACCATATCAGGCTACATGCCCTCAACATCAGGCTCTGCCCCCCCACCCCAAAGCACCTTGTCCCCATGTTGATGGGGACAAGGGCCTCATCCCCACAACCCTGGCCAGTGGTTGTGGGGGTCTACGGGCAAGGGGCTTATCAGAATCTGGAAGCCCTCTTTAACAAGGGGGCCCCCGGATCCTGCCCCCTTCTCTATGTGAATGAGTATGGGGTACATTGGGCCCCTACCTATTCACCCAAAAATTGTCAAAAAGTAATAAAAACACAGACAGTTTTTGACAATTCCTTTATTAAAATAAAAAACAGTGTCCCCCGATGTAGATCCATCATCAATCATGATACCCACGCACTGCTGGAACCCCCCCAAAAAAATCATGACACCGCCCCCCTTGTGACATCACTGACCGGTGCACGCTGGATCCGTGACGTCACAAGGGGGGCGGTGCCACCAGGTGATGTCACCAGGTGGCCTCGCCCTTACCTATATAAGAACTGAGGGTTTTAGGGTTAGGGTGGGTTTAGGGTCAAATGGCGGAGGAGGCATTTGGCAGTCAGCCGTCTTAGCGAGCGGAGCTCTTTTTTTTTCTTGGGTTCCAGCAGGTGCGCGGGCGTCGTGATTGATGATGGATTTACATCAGGGGACACTGTTTTTTTATTTTTTAATAAAGGATTTGTCAAAAACTGTCTCTGTGTTTTTATTACTAGTTGACACTTTTTAGGTAAACGGGTAGGGGTGCAATGTACCCCATACTCATGCACATGGGGGGGGGATCCGGGATCTTCCAGATTCCAATAAGCCCCCTGCCCGCAGACCCCCACAGCCACCGGCGGGGGTCGTGGGGATGAGGTTCTTGTCCCCATCAACATAGGAACAAGGTGCTTTGGGTTGGGGAGATGAGCCTCAAAAACAAGAAGGCCAGATTAGAGTTTGCCAAACAACATCTAAAAAAGCCTTCACAGTTCTGGAACAACATCCTATGGACAGATGAAACCAAGATCAACTTGTACCAGAGTGATGGGAAGAGAGAAGGAAAGGAACTGCTCATGATCCAAAGAATACCACCTCATCAGTGAAGCATGGTGGTGGTAGTGTCATGGCGTGGGCATGTATGGCTGCCAATGGAACTGGTTCTCTTGCATTTATTGATGATGTGACTGCTGACAAAAGCAGCAAGATGAATTCTGAAGTGTTTCGGGCAATATTATCTGCTCATATTCAGCAAAATGCTTTAGAACTCATTGGACGGCGCTTGACAGTGCAGATGGACAATGACCCGAAGCAACCAAAGAGTTTTTTAAGGGAAAGAAGAGGAATGGTATGCAATGGCCAAGTCAATCACCTGACCTGAATCCGATTGAGCATGCATTTCCCTTGCTGAAGACAAAACTGAAGGAAAAATGCCCCAAGAACAAGCAGGAACTGAAGACAGTTGCAGTAGAGGCCTTGCAGAGCATCACCAGGGATGAAACCCAGCGTCTGGTGATGTCCATGCGTTCCAGACTTCAGGCTGTAATAGATTGCAAAGGATTTGCAACCAAGTATTAAAAAGTGAAAGTTTGATGGATGATTGCTAATTTGTCCCATTACTTTTGGTCCCCTCAAAAGTGGGAGGCACAAATACAAACTGTTGTAATTCTTACGCCGTTCACCTGATTTGGATGAAAGTACCCTCAAATTAAAGCTGAAAGTCTGCAGTTAAAGCACATTTTGTTTGTTTCATTTCAAATCCATTGTGGTGGTGTATAGAGCCAAATAGATTAGAATTGTGTCAATGTCCTAATATTTATGGACCTGACTGTATATACAGTATGTAAAGAGAAAGGAAGAATGTCCCATGGGTTGGTAGTCAATGAACAAATGCCTTTGTACATTGGTGCCCAGTGAAGGGTCCCCTTACATTGGTGGTTAGTGGTCATTGAGAGATGTGCCTCCTTACATCTACAGTATGTTCAGAGAAAGAAATAACGTCACTTACATTGGTGGTCAGTCAGAGAAGAACCCCCTTAGATTATGGTCAGTGAGAGATGTCCCTTTCATTAATGATCAGTGGAGAAATGCCTCTGTACATTGGTGTTCATTAAAGGGTCCCCTTTCATTGGTGGACAGTGGAAGATGGGCCCCTTGGATCATAGTCATTGAGAGATGTGCCTCCTTATAGCTATGTTCAATGAAAGGAAGATCGCCCCTTATATTGGTGGGTCAGCCAGAGGACACCTTAGAATATTGTCAGTGAGAGATGTACCTCTTCACTTATATGTTCAGAGAAAGGAAGAATATCCCTTACATTGGTAGTGGAGAAATGCCTCCATACATCGATGTGTTCTCCTTACATTGGTAGTTAGTAGGTGAATGGTCTCTTAAATCAGTGGTTCTCAACCTCAGTCCTCAAGTACCTTCAACGGGCCATATTTTGGGAACTTCCCTAAGGCTGGGTTCACATCGCAGTATGGAGCGGCTCACAGCAGGAGTCAGGTGCGTCCCTGTTCACTGTTTCAGGTCCGATTTCAGCCTATATTTTTGGCTGAATTTGGACCTGAAAGAGACCAGAAGACGCACAGGACTCCTGTGCAATTCGCACTGGAGCCGCCCCAGAGATGTGTGAACCGGCTCCATAGAGAGCTGGACACAATCTCCTGACATGCAAATTGGATGCGGGGAAAAAATGCATCCAATTCGCAATAGTGTGAACCCAGCCTTAGATAAAATAGCTCTTATCAATACCATATCATTGATATTGATTTAAAGCAGCTGTGCAAAGTAAAGGAAAACCTGAAAACATGGACCGTTGGGGGTACTTGAGGTCTGAGGTTAAGAACCACTGCCTTAGATAATGGTCATTGAGAGATGTGCCTCTTTACATCTATGTTCAGAGAAGAGAAGAAGGTCCCATACATTGGTAGTTAGTGGAGAAATACTTCTGTACAGTTCAGTATATTGGTGGTTAGTGATCATTGAGAGAGGTGCCTGCTTACATCTATATTCAGAGAAAGAAAGAACGTCCCTTACATTTGTGATCAGTCAGAGAAGGACCCCCTTAGATTTTGGTCAGTGAGAGATGTGTTCCCCTATATATATTTTCACAGTAAGGAAGACTGTTCCTTACATTGATGGTCAGTGGAGAAATGCCTCTGTACATTGGTTTTCAGTGGAAGTTCCTCTTACACTGATGGTCAGCAGGAGAGGGACCCTCTTAAATTCTAGTAAGTGAGAGATGGTCCTCCTTACATATCGTATGTTCAGAGTATGGAAGAACGTCCCTTACATCAGTAATCAGTGGAGAAATGTCTCTGTAAATTGGTGTTCAGTGAAAGCCCCCCTTAGTTCATGGTCAGCGAAAGATAATCCTTCTTACATATACATATGTTCAGAGAAAGGAAGAATGTCGCTTTCATTGGTGGTAAGTCTGAGAAGGGTCCCCTTAGATTATGGTCAGTGGCAGATGTGCCTCCTTATATACTGTAAATTTTCAGAGAAAGGAATTAAGTCCCTTACACTGGTGGTCAACGAAGGGTCCCCTTACACTGGTGGTCAATGAAGGGTCCCTTTACACTGGTGGTCAATGAAGGGTCCCCTTACACTGGTGGTCAATGAAGGGTCCCTTTACACTGGTGGTCAATGAAGGGTCCCCTTACACTGGTGGTCAATGAAGGGTCCCCTTACACTGGTGGTCAATGAAGGGTCCCCTTACACTGGTGGTCAATGAAGGGTCCCCTTACATCGGTGGTCAGTGGCAGAAGGGTCTCATTTGATCGTAGTCGCTGAGAGATGTACATCCTTACAGCTATGCTCAGAGAAAGGAATGAAGGCCCCGTACATTGGGGATCAGTGAGAAGAATGCAATACATACAGCTAAAACTCTAATTGGTGTCATGCCACTGTCCCTATCAAGTAGCATTGACCCCGAAAACATGCAGCATCATCAGATTGGAGGCCAATCAGCTATTGCTGAAAGAACCTAGCAAAATAATCCTGGTTGAGAATGATTGGATTATAGTGACCTCAGGAAGTCTCCACATAACTGATCACTGCAGTTAAAGTAGAGCTACATTTTGTTCATTTTGGATAAAGTACGGGAGGGTTATAACTTATTAGCTGCTTGTGATCATCAGAAGTAAATCCGGCAAGCTGGTTGTACCCAAGTTGATTGATTGATCAACTTCGTACATTCAGCCTGCCCATTAATGGTTCGAATCTCAACCGGTTCCTGCTGAACTGTCTGAGATTTAAACCGTGCATGGCCATCCTTGTGTACCATGAGTTGTACATTTGTCATTTTTAGCCGAGTTCCCTGAGACTGGAAACATATTTCAAGGGTTCCTCTGTGTTGAAAAGGTTGAGAAAAGCTGCTTGAAAGTGTAACTATAGGAAAACACTTTTTTGATATAGTAATGTACATGAAATCTGACACCTGACACAGTATACATGAAATCTGACACCATGTACATACATTTGCACAGTATGCATGAGATCTGACACCTAACACTGTGTACATGAAATCTGACACTGTACATAAATTTGACACCTGACAGTATACATGAAAACTGACACCATGTACATGAAATAAGACACCTCACACTGTATACAAGAAATCTGAAACAATGTAATGAAATATGACACCATGGACATACATTTGTCACAGTATACATGAAATCTGACACTGTGTACATAAAATTGACACCTGACAGTATACATGAAATCTGAAATCATGTACATGAAATTTGAAACGCTGTACATAAATTTGTCACAGTATACATGAAATATGATACCATGTAATGAAATATGACAGCATGCACATGAAATTTTACACTTGACACCATGTATATGAAATCTGACACTGTGTACATGAAATCTGACACCAGGAAATGAAATCTGACATGAAATCTGACATTGGGGTTGATTCTTTAAAAATGGAGAGTGTAAAATCCGGTGCAGTTGTGCTTTGTAGCCAGCTTCTAACTTCAGCTTTATCAATAAAACCTGGAATATGATTGGTTTCTTTGCAGATCTGCACTCTCCAGTGTTAGTAAATAAATGTGTACAGTACATGTATATCACCCATCAGGTGGGGGGAGGGGGGATCCTCCATGACATGTAGTGTGTACATGGTGTGTGATTGCAGTGTGTGATCTGAGGGTGTCGCGGTGTGTCGGGGATGGAGCTCTCCTCTCCTCCTCTCCTCCTCTCCTCCTCTCTCCCCTCCTCTCCTCTCCTCCCTGCACCACACACACTGTGTGCATCCTGATCTGCTCGCTTCTGCCATTGACGTCATTGATGGGACACGTGACGCGGGGCCAGCCAATGGTAGTGGAGAAGCTGCTGCAATCTTGTCCCCGTAGCCTGGCTGTGACACACACACTGACACCCGTCCGATCCATGCTCAGACCCCCCCTTCCCCCCCGGACTGGATGTGACATGCCCGGGGCCGATCAGTGACCAGCAGCGGGCGGCGGCAGTACCGGGCAGCGGGGACCCCCCGGCGGTGTGTTGGGATTGTAGAGGAGGAGGAGGGGGGGAGGCACCGGTTGCTATGGATTGTACGAGCGGCTCATGTGGGGGAAGCGATCACCGGCAGATCGAGGAGAACAAACCCCTCCTGGGGGGGGAGATGTCCGGTCCGGAGGGGGGGAAGGGCGCCGTGCCGTGCCGGAGGTCCATGCTTCACTTCAATGGGATGAGATACAAGCTTCTCCAGGAGGGGGACATCCAGGTGTGTGTGATCCGACACCCCCGCACCTTCCTCAGCAAGATCCTCACCTCCAAATTCCTCCGACGATGGGAACCCCATCATCTCACCCTACAGGACAGCAGCCTCACCTCCGCTACGGTACGTGGGGACCCCCCGGGGGGGGAGGGGAGGGGAGGAGGAGGAGGAGGGGACCCCCCATCATTATAATCACCCCAAATCATCATTATCACCCCAAATCATCATTATCACCCCAAATCATCATTATCACCCCCCATCATCATTATCACCCCAAATCATCATTATCACCCCAAATCATCATTATCACCCCAAATCATCATTATCACCCCAAATCATCATTATCACCCCCCATCATCATTATCACCCCCCATCATCATCATCATCACCCCCATCATCATTATCACCCCCATCATCATTATCACCCCCCATCATCATTATCACCCCCCATCATCATTATCACCCCCCATCATCATTATCACCCCCCATCATCATTATCACCCCCCATCATCATTATCACCCCAAATCATCATTATCACCCCAAATCATCATTATCACCCCAAATCATCATTATCACCCCAAATCATCATTATTACCCCCATCATCATTATCACCCCCATCATTATAATCACCCCATCATTATAATCACCCCATCATCATTATCACCCCCCATCATCATTATCACCCCCATCATCATTATCACCCCCATCATCATTATCACCCCAAATCATCATTATCACCCCAAATCATCATTATCCCCCCAAATCATCATTATCACCCCAAATCATCATTATCACCCCAAATCATCATTATCACCCCCATCATCATTATCACCCCCATCATCATCATCACCCCCCATCATCATTATCACCCCCATCATCATTATCACCCCCCATCATCATCATCACCCCCCATCCCCCCATCATCATTATCACCCCCATCATCATTATCACCCCCCCATCATCATTATCACCCCCCCATCATCATTATCACCCCCATCATCATTATCACCCCCATCATCATCATCACCAGTGTGATCCGGGGGGAGGGGATCAGCTCCATCTCATTCTTTTCATTACAAAAAATAAATGTCACTTATTTCCACACTTCTCCTCTGAGCTGCAAATAACTGACATTTTCTGCTACTAAGAATCCATCTCCTGTGTGAATGGAGGAGATCCAGTGCTGTCACCCCCAGCAACCAATCAGCATCCGCCTTTCCTCCGATGAGAAGCGGAATCTGATTGGTTGCTATGGTTACTGCACTTTGCACATCCATTTTTGCTCCGCTGACCGCCTGGTTAGATAAAGCTGTCAGGGGCCATATTGTGATCAGTGTATGTACTACATGTGGGGGGCCCCCGAATAGAGACCCCCCCAATGGGGGACATCATACAAGTGTCTACATACAGGATGGAAGCCGGGCCTGATCTGACGCAGAACCTCTCCAGCAGACTTCGATCGCTCCTCCGGGGGGTGATCGATGGTCCAGATGGCTGGGTGGTTGTGTGTTAGATGTACGGTGTGGACACCGGGGCGTCTATGGGGGCCAAGAGGCTTTCTAGTGTGACTTTGTGTCCAATGGTTGGGAGTGGATGATCCCTATTGGTACACCGATGTGTGCCGGAGATATACCGGTGTATGGAGAGGCTGCGTGATGTGCAAAAGACATCGGGGCGATCCATAGATGTGTAGTGACCGGCCGCTCTGGTTATGTATGGAAAGGTCCATGTATTGGGTCTGCAAGACGTGAAAGGGATGGATATATCACTTTGAGCGTATATATATATATATATATATATACATACATACACACTCTTAAAGTGATGCACATATATATATATATATATATATATATATATATATATATATATATATATATATATAGTGTGTATACACTCAAGGATATATATATATATATATATATATATATATATATATTGGAAGAGAAATAAAAAAAAAAAAAAAAAAAAAAAATATATATATATATATATATATATATATATATATATATATATATATATATATATATATATAATATTTAATATTTACACTCACAGTGGATGGGCATACAGTATATATGTCTGTGGGAAAAGAAGACAATTTATATGTATGTAGGTATGTATGTGTGTGTGTGTGTGTGTGTGTGTGTGTATATATATATATATATATATATATATATATATATATATATATATATATACACACACACACACACACACACACACACACACACACACACACACACACACACACATTTTGTCCATACACTTCAAGTGTGTTTTTTGTTTTTAATTTTTTATATAAAAACACACTCGAAGTGTATGGACAAAATTGTGTATCTATATATATCTCTATCCATAGTCAGTGTATGCATATACAGTATACATGTCTGGGGGGAAAAAAAATAATTATATATATATAATCAGGCACTTCCAGCATTTATTTATTGCACTGGTTCAGCAGCTTAAAAAAACAAAAACAAAAGTCTGGTGGACCAGCAAAAACATTGACTTCAATGAAAAAAACAAAACAAACCACTAGTGGTACTTGCTGCATGTGAGATGGTTCCTTTATCCTAGTTACAGCTCTTTTTTTTTTTTTTTTTTTTTTTTATTATTGAGAATACATTCAGCCCTCCTGCTCAATGTGTTTATTTCTACTGTGGTATAAACATTTTGTAATATATTGTATTTATTATCAGACAGGACCGATCTTAGATATTGCTTTTCTAAGTTTTTATATTATTATTATTTTATTTTGTTATGACATTCATAAAATTGAATTACATTTTGAATCTTTTTTACCAGTTTTGTTGGAACAGAGTACTGAAAATGTCTGCCATTGCAAGAGTGTTTGTTTCTGTGTGTGTTGTGTGTGTATGTGTATTATTTTTTTTTTTTTTACATAAAGAATAAAATTAAAAAAAAATGACATAAGCACAGTAATATTGGATCCAAAATTTCCCATCCAGGGCGTATTTTAAATCCAATTTCTTAGAAATAGGTGGTATATTTATCAATGTAAGCTTGTTTAATGGAAGTGTCTATGATGTCTTGTGCTTGTAGAGATTCCCCAATGCAGTGTATGCAGACAGCTCACTGCAGCACATTACTGGTCTACCACCGGAGTTCTGTATATATTATATCACAAGAGGGTTCTGGGAAATGAGCATTATATGCACAGACAGCAATAGATCTAACATTTTTACAGAAGATTTTTTTTTTCTTAATATTGTTAGCATGGAAATCCAAGTTAAAATTTATGGATGTTAAAGGAAAAAAAAAAATCTTAGCATATCTATTATAATAGACAAAGTAGAAATTTGTTTATTGATGACATTGCTATAAAGGTATGACTTATCTATGTATACATATCGGTTTATAAATCGTTATTTAGTCTTGAAATAGAGAGAGATTGAAAATGATAAATTATTAAATTATCAACAGCGAATAAGTTGGTATTTTTGCAAATCTACAATGCTTTTTAATTTTTAAGAAGCAGCAATCAAATTTATAATGGTAATTATCAAAAATGTATACTTAGATGATCTGATCAAACTTTTTTTTTTGTAATGCCCCTTAATCTCTATATCTTTTATACATTTGTTATTTACATCTTGAGAAAAAATGTAATTTGGTTACAACATTGCAGTGCGAAACATGTAAAACAATGTAACTCCTGCTGAACCTGGGTAATATTTATGAAGCACTTTTAGCTTGGGCCCTGGTTCACGTGTAAGCGTGGCAGGAAACACAGTGAATCCTGATCGTTTCCCGCACCGCATTGAGATTGCACTCCGTTCATGTGATCTGCCACTAGTGTTAAATGAATGACACCCCAAAACAGACGGCGGTGCGATTGCAAGAATCGGATCTCATGGGTGGGAACACCCATGTGATCTGATTCTGGTGTGGCAAAAAAAAGATGTCTGCACCGTTTTAGTGCGGTGCAAATTGGGCCCATACAAAAATGAATGGGCTTGAATTGCACTGCAAAGAATCGCATGTGATTTGAATAGGAATGCTGCGCAATTCCTATCTGTATCACATGCAGCATCCCGCACTAAGGTTATGTTTCCACTAGTGCGACTTTTCATGCGATTTGGGACTGAAAAGTCGCATGACAAGTTGTACCCCATGATTTCCAATGAGTACCATTCATATCTGTGCGACTTCAAGTTGCTGCGACTTCAAAGTAGTTCCTGCACTACTTTGGTCCCACTTTGATGCGACTTGAGGTCTATACATCTCAAGAATACACAGGCATTTCTTCAAGTTGCGGTCAAAAATCGCGGCAAAATCGCGTGACTTTGGGGAGGCAATAGTGAGAACATAGCCTTAGGGCTTTTTCACACAGGCATTATAAATAGGCGGTTGGGTCCCGTTTTTACCACGTTCTGGTTGCTTACCAAAATGATTAAAATAGGGAGTGGTGGCATTTGGGGTGCCCCGTTCAAGATGAAGATTCTGCCCGTGATTCCATATAGCCTAATGCAGGGAATGCATTGTTAAAAAAAAAAAAAAAAGTCCAGGCTTTAGAACCAATTTAAGTCCCGGTTCACACTGTCACATCGCATGCCATTCGCACAGAAATCGCACCGCATTCCTGTGCAAATCACATGCTATTCTACCTGGTGCGATTTGAACCCATTCACTTTTTGAATGGCTCAAATTGCACCTCATCCGCATGAAAATAGTTCAGGCAGCTTTTTTTTTTTTTTTGCACACCCATGCAATCCGGTTCAGGCAAACACACTGATTTTTGCAAGCTTTTGGGGTGGTAACTCATAATTGACGCATGCAGCAGATCGCATGAACACAGTGCGATTGCTATGCTGTGTGGGAAATGCACATGAATCGCTGCATTTCCCGCATCGCATCAGTGTGAACTGACACAAAGGTGTATTTGCAAAGGAAAAGCAATGACGTTAAGCACCACCCTTTAATGTTAGGTGTTGCAGCTTCTTGATTTGGGTTCACACTGGTGCGGTCCTGGGAACTGCATCTGATTCGAATAGGAATCTCACCGCATTCCTGTTCAAATCGCATGCAATTCTTTGCAGTGTGATTTGAGACCATTCATTTTGTATGGCTCAAATCGCACCACACCCGCATGAAAAAGGTGCATGCACCTTTTTTAGTTCTGCACTGGAATCGGGTCGCATGGGTATTTACACCTATGTGATCCGATTCTGCCGATTGCACTGCGTTTTTTTTTAACAGTTTTTGGGGTGTCGTTAACTTAACATTGACACTCGCAGCAGTTCGCATGAAGGGAGTGCGATTGTGATGCAGTGCGGGAAATGCACAGGAATTGTTGCAAATCCTGCGCCTCATTATTGTGAACCTAGGCTCAGGGATTGGTCCAGCTCTAACGGCAAAAGAAATGATGCGATGCTTGGCAGACAAACGGTTCATATCTATACAGTCATTAGCTAGGAGAATACTAGAACTCTGGCTAGGCCACTCTCAGGCTGGGTTCAAACGATTGCGAATTGGATGCGGAATTCCCTGTTCCTTGCTGCGGTGTGAACCCAGCCTTGTGGCCCGTACACACGATCCGAATATCGTACGACCGTTTTCGCTTAATAGTCGCAAGTAGTAATTGAATAGCTAAATAAAGTCATGAAAATTCTCGTAAACACAGAAAAAAAATTCAGAAGTGATGTCTTATGTTGTAATATATTTGTATTGAATTTTCGGACGACAACTATACTGACTAACCGCAAAATCGTACGATCTGGAATCGTACGAGGAAAATTTTCGTGCATGCCCGATCGAATGAACGGTCGTGATCGGCTGTCGAAAGTAGCGTACACCCGATCCGAAAATCGTACGATCCTTCCTCAGCCGACCGTTTTCGTACGATATTTGGATCGTGTGTACGGGCCATTGGACTTGGGATGGTCTACTAGGAGGTCTTGAAAGAAATCTAGTGTTAAGAGCCCTTTTACACTGAGGAGGTTTTCAGGCGTTTTAGCGCTAGAAATAGGGCCTGTAAACCGTGCACTGTGGTGGTGCGCTTGTGGGACGTTGGGAAAAGTCCTGCAAGCAGCATCTTTGGGGCGGTTTGGGAGCGCTGTATTTAGCACCCCCAAAATGGGCAGCGCTTCAGAAGCTCCGCAACACGGGCGCATTTAACCCCTTTGGGGTTATAAGCACCCTGCTAGCGCCCGAAAAGTGCCGCTTACACAGCGCTAAAGCAAGCGATGCTTTAGCGCTAATGCGACTGTGGCCCCAGTGTGAAAGGGGTCTTAGCCTGGGTTCACGCTAGCGCAATCTCTGAGATCGCATGTGATTCGCACCCTCCCCGCAGGTGCTGATCACATGCGATCTCTGAGCAATGCGAGTTCAGCCATACAGTTGTATGGCTGAACTTGCATTGGATTCGCACAGAAAAGAGTGCAGGGATTTGCTTTTCCCTGCACTAGATTTGGATCGCATGGTTGTTCTCACCTATGCGATCTGATTCCTGTGCGAGTTCACAGTTCGCACTGCGATCTGTGAACTAAAGTGGGGGTGTCAAGTTAATGACACCCGCAGCGGTTCGCACAAGGCAGAGCGTTGCGAATTTGCATTGCGAATTCTTTATGTGTTCTTGCGATTCTACTGCAAATTTTGCAATCTATGGAGCTGAATTTGCATCGCACATGGATCAGACTCGGACAGGACCCTTTTTTTACGCAGCTTAGATTCGCAACGCATTGATGTGAACGGCACTCCATGGAAAACTGTTATTAAAATGACTTGCGAATTTGAGCGATCGTAACAGCTCAAATTCGCAATAAAATTCGCAGAAGTGTGAACCTAGCCTCAAAAGAAAATTCTTTCAAAATTTGACCATGTATGGCCAGCCTAAACTTAATTGAACAACCTGAAGTTAGCAGCTGATTGGTTACCATGCACAGCTGCATCAGATTCTGTTCTGTAAAACCAGTTTTATTTTATTTGTGTAGTACATATATGTGGCGGCAGGAAAGGTGGGGTTTGACACCCAGCCACAGCACATATGCGTCCACAGTGGCCTTAGATTGTATGCTGAGAAATGCGCTTCCAGCACAGTGACCAAGCTGAGTCTCAGCTTCTGATCGGTAACAAGTAGAATGGACTCCTGATCCTGTGTGCACTGTGAGAGCCAACACACTGCAGTTACATGATACAAGAGCTGCATTCTTCCCATGAGGCTCCGTTCACACTTGAGCGTTTTGTAGCTCAAAGCTGAAAAGCGCTCAACAAGCAAAAACCTTTTTGTTTTCAATAGCCCTTGTTCACATCTGAGAGTCCTGTTGCTTGTAGTAAAACGCCTGTCGCTCAAAAAAGTACATGAGCTACTTTTCAGGCAGAATTGAGCATTTTTTGTCCCCATTGACTTCAGTGGAAATGCCAGAAAAGCACAACATGAGCTTTTTTTTCGAGTGTTATTTTTTGTCACTTGTTTTCTGCTCAAATATCTGCTCTCCAGCAGCACTCAACACCTTTTAGTTGAAAAAAGCATGAAAAAAAATGCCTGATAAAAGCTGTAAAAATGTGCAATTCTGCTAAAAAAAAAAAAAAGTTAAAAAAAAAGCTTGAAAAAAACACGTGAATATAGCTGCAAAAGCGCGCAATTCTGCTCCAAAAAAACACTTGATAATGTGACACTTTGGTGTGAATGTAGCCTAAAGCCCACTTAAAGTGGCAGCGGATGGTGATGTACAGGCAGTGTGAGTTTGGGGCTGGGCATCCACGTGAATGTCAGCTTGGAAGCGCCCTCTGTGTCCATTCAGCCGCTACTTACCAATTGACATGAATAGGACTGCCTGCATGGGGATTCACGGAACATCTGTACCTCCCCATGCAGGCAACCACGGCCCTCACACAGGTGTACCCTGCGGTATGCCTGTGTGAACAAAGCCTAATGCCGCGTACACACGGTCGGACTTTTCGTCTACAAAAGTCCGACAGCCTGTCCGACAGACTTCCGACGTACCTTCGGCGGACTTGCGGCAGACTTTCTTACGAACGGACTTGCCTACACACGACCACACAAAAGTCCGACGGATTCGTACGTGATGACGTACACCGGACTAAAATAAGGAAGTTCATAGCCAGTAGCCAATAGCTGCCCTAGCATGGGTTTTTGTCCGTCGGACTAGCACACAGACGAGCGGATTTCGGGTCCGTCGTACTTACGACGTAAAGATTTGAAGCATGTTTCAAATCTAAAGTCCGTCGGATTTGAGGCTAAAAAAGTCCGTTGAAAGTCCGGAGAAGCCCACACACGATCGGATTACCAGCCAGCTTTAGTCCGTCAGCGTCCGTTGGACTTTTGTAGACGAAAAGTCCGACCGTGTGTACGCGGCATTAGGCTCGGTTCACATATATGCGAATTGGATGCGTTTTTAACTGCAGCCAATTCGCATAATGTGAATCGAACTGGCTTTCAATGGAGCCGGTTCACAAATGTCTGGGGCGGCCGCGGTCCGTTTTTAGGGCTGCTTCACACCAGATACTTCCAGTTTTTTTTCTATGGATCCTGAACTCATGCACAGTAATGCTTTCCAATCGCCCTAATTCCCACCACTTTGTTGGGGTCAGACGCTTTAAAAAAAAACCCCAAAAATACAGCGGAAGGCGGGTAAATGCAGCAGAACATGCATAAACCTGAGGGGGAGGATAAATGCACTGAAACACATCAAAAAGTATTGAAAATGTGTGTAAACGTTCATGTGGTAAACTATATTAAAGGCTGGGATTGAGGTGTGAACTTGCCGTAACTGTTGTCATTTTATTCAAAGGCAGAAAAACAACTGTCCGGCACCGCGTGTTTCTGACCCGCAGATTTTTATTCCGCTTTATCGGTTATGTCTCAAGTTTCTCAGCGATGATACAAAAGATTATCTGTGTATCTTGTTGATCATCATTCTTGTGACTTTGACACTTTCAGTTTGCAGAGATCTCTGACTGGAAAATAAGTCTAAATATGGTAAACTTATCACATTTCAATTAATTGTTTACATGAGGCCTAGGCCACAGCACTGAGGAGTGTCAGGAATGGCTGCTTCTGGAGGAGAAGGCCACCCCTAATAAGAATAGAACTGATAGGTGATTTGAGGAATTGGCAAGATCGCTTAGGTACTGTGAGAGTGTGAGGGCCGCTTCGTACCAGGAATCACACAGAAACGCACTGCATGTTCCTGTGCGATGTGAGCTCGTTCATTTTTGAAAGGGCTAAATCCCCCTGGACTACGGCAAAAAGTAGTGCATCCGCTACTTTACAAAACGCACTGCAACCGGGTCACATGGTACTTCTGTAGTATGTGATCCGGTGTAGTATGTCTTTACCTTAATATGGACACGCTCTGCAGATCGCAATTGTAATGCATTTTGAATGTTGTGTGGGAAACGCACGGAATGCAGGATTTCTGCGCCGCATTCTGGTGTGAACGGCCCCTAATCCTGGGATTCCCTGTATCCAATTCACATGACAGGCAAGTATGATCGGCTCTCAATGGAGCTGGTTCACACAGGTCTGGGGTGGTCGTCGTCCAGATTGCAGAGGGGCCCTGTGTGTCTTTTTGGATCTGGTTCAGGTGCAAATTCAGGCAAAAATTCGGACCTGAATCGCCCCTGAACCGGTGAACAGACATGCACCGAACCCGTGGCTGCACATATGTGAACCCGGCTTAAAGATCAACTAGTCCTAAAAATTCTCCCTCCCCCCTCCTAATACCTGTACTAACTAACCCATGTATTTAAAAAAAAAAAAAAAAGAAGAAAAATTATATATATATATATTCTCAGCCTGGTCCGGTCATGCGATTTACCCCCCCCCTCGACAACAACTGTGAATGCTGGGAACAATGACATCAGCCATAGACTCCCATAGTGCAGCCATTGTTGGCGCTCCCTCCTTCCATCACCACTGGCTGACACAGGGGAGCCGGATCACCAGATTTGACATTTTTTTTTTTTTTTTTTTTTTTTTTTTACACAGTCGTTTAGGTGTTAGGAGGAGGGAGCATTTTTCAGACTAGTTAGGCTTTAAGTGGAATTCTACTTCACCGCTTGCCCACCCGTAGGGCATCACATGACATCCTAGTATTTCCGTGATTATAGCGCGATGATGCCTGCTCACGAACATTGGACAGAGAGCAATAATTCTAGCACCAGACCTCCTGTGTAATGCTAAACTGGTAATCTCTACAGGCTTTTAAAGTGTCACCCATAGAGATTTTAAAGCGTTGACATGTTAGGTATCTCTTTGCTTGGCGTGACATCGTCTTTTACATTCCACAAAAAAATTGGGTATTCTGTTGTGTTTTTGTTTCCTAAAAAAAAAAAAAAAAATGCTGCTCAAATACTATGTGACATAGAAAATTGCAACACACACCATTTTATTCTTCAGGGCCTCTGCTTAAAAAAAAAAATAAATAAATATGTGTATGTCATATTTTGGGGATCTTTTAACTTTCCAGCAACAAAAAATTATGATTTTTACATGTATAAGAGAAATTGGCTGGGGGGGGGGGGGGGGGAGTGGTTAAAATTTGAATTCTGAGATAACACTACCTGCGTAAGAAAGATGTTTAAATTTACCTGTGTTCATGCTGCTCCGCTCCAGTCAGCGGTGGCTGCAGGGGAGAGGAGGGAGCATCTTTAAGATTAGTTTTATAGTCTCATGACCCAATCCTGTTCATGTGAAAAGTACTCTAGTATTCTCTGCTTGCTAGCAGCACACACCAATTCGTATTATAGGTACTGGGGCATATCTGAACGCACGTAGGCTACACAGCACACATGCATTGCATAGTAGGGCACCTCAGTGCATGGTAATGCAACCCTTAAAGCCGAACTCCAGGGATTACATAAAAATGCTTGTTCACTCTAGGGCAGTGGTCTCCAAACTTTGATTGCCTTTATTGTGCCCTTGGTCCTCTATTCTATTCTCTGACACCAACAATCGGGGGGGGGGGGGGGGCATTATTCCTGTTGCTGACACCAACAATGGGGCATTATTCCCGTTGCTGACACCAACAATGGGGCATTATTCCCATTGCTGACACCAACAATGGGGCATTATTTCTCCAACTGAAGCCATCAAACGGGCAAGATTCCTCCCACTGACACCAATGGTGGGGCACAATTTCTTCCATTGACGCCAACGATGGGGCATAATTACACCAACAATGGGACACTAATCCTTTCATTGACGCCAATGGTGGGACACTAGTGCTCCCGCTGACACCAAAGATAGAGCATTGTTTAATTCCACTGGGCACCAGAACATTTTCCACTCCCACTGGCCCAATCTGCCCCCCCTAAAGTCTGAAGGACAATACAGCGCAATTACAGCGTGACATAAAATATTGCAATTACCGCCATTTTATTCTCTAGGGTCTCTGCTAAAAAAATATATATAATGTTTGGGGTTCTAAGTAATTTAATAGTCAAGCAAAAAATACTGATTTTAACTTGTAAGCAACAAGTGTCAGAAAAAAGGTTTAGGCTATGTTTCCACTATTGCGTCCCCAAAGTTGCGCTATTTACACTTTGCTATGCAATTTGTGTTGCGATGTCATGCGACCGGTGAAAACCATGTGAGAACAAGTCACACCGAAGTAGGAACAAAGTAGTGCAAGAACCTTTTTTGGAGTCGCTGCGACTTGAGTCGCACCAATTAGAATGGGGGGCCATTGAAATACATGGGTTTTGACTTGTCATGCGACTTGACATGTGTCAAGTCGCACAACAACTCGCAGTAGTGGAAACAGAGCCTTAGTCTTTAAGTGGTTAAACTTCCCTTATTTACAGACCGAAGTTCATCCCTTCTGATCTAAAAGAACCAAATAATACTCAGCTCTACTTGATATAATTATTATTATTTTTATTGATTAATATATTAATATCTAATACTATTATTTAAGAACATATTTAAATGTTGTAAAGTAAAAATAAAAAATATTGGTGTCAGTAGAAGGAATAGTGCCCCATCATCGGTGTCAGTAGAAGGAATAGTGTCCCAAGGACCAGATAGTTTGGAGACCACTGCTTTAAGACATAGATTCTTGTGTGCATTTAAATGGCCGATTCAAACAATCTTGTTTGTTAATAATATCTTTATTTTTAAGGTAGCCAGTGATCTGAACCTTAAGGCGCAATTTTCAATGTTTATAAGCAGTTACACCAACAGTTTTTTCCTTTTTGGGATAAAGGTTTTACATAAATAAAAGCTGGTTATTGTAAGCACCCCTGCCAGTGTTTAAATGGTTTGTCATATCTCTAACTAGTGCATTGTGCTGGAGAGCTTGTTCTTTTGAAAAACAGACTCACTGACCAGATCACTAGATAAAAATATAAGAAAGAAAGCCTAAAAAAGAAAATGAATGCAGCCATTACATCTAAGGCCCCTCGCACACTGCAGCTTGAAAAAGCTCGATACAGCTTGTTTTTTCACTAAGCTAAAATGCAGCCCATTAATTGTAATGTGCCTATGCACACAGGCGCGTAAACAAGCGCTGTGTATTCTCCAGTAAAAAAATAATTAGAAAAATCTGCATTTTTGGTCAGTAATTTACGTCTAATGCACGCAAATGAGCACATTTGCACGCAATCGTCCATTAACATTTTAAGAATGAGTACGCACGGGTGTGCAAAAATGCACGAATGCATGTGTGTGAAAATACACGCAAATACAAAAAAAAAAAAAAAAAAGTCTGAAAAAATAGATGCTTAAACAGGAGTATCGTGTGGAAGAGGCCTAAAAAATGGTAACTTGCAATATAAAGTTTGGTTTTTGGGTTTATTACTGCTTTAAGCACAGTTTCAGAGCTTGTATTTGTAGTTCTTTAACCACTTGACCTCTGGAAGGTTTACACTTCTTCTTCGGCCATTTTTTGTGATGCAGCACTGCGTTACTTTGAAGTTGCACGGTGGTCCGTTAAAATTTATCTTTTTTTTTTTTTTTTTTTTTTTTTTTGCCACAGTCTTCTTTTGGTGGTATTTGATCACCTCTGCAATTTTTTTTTTTTTTTTTTGCGCTATAAACAAAAATGACTGACAATTTTGAGAATTTTTTTTTTTTTTTTTTTTTTTTTTTACTTTCTGCTATAGAACATATCCAGTAAAAAGAAATGTAAAAAATCAAATGTATTCATCAATTTAGGCCAATATGTATTCTGCTACATATTTTTGGTAAAAAAAAAAATCCCAATAAGCGTATATTGATTGGTTTGCGCAAAATTTAAAGCGCCTACAATCGATATATTCATGGAATTTTTTTTTTTTCTACTAGTGGCGGTGATCAGCGTCTTGTAGTGGGACTGCAATATTGCGGCGGACAAATAGGACACTTAACTGACACTTTTGACATTTTTTGAGGACCAGTGACACTAATACAGTGATCAGTGCTAAAAAAAATATACACTGTCACCGTACTAATGTCACTGGCTGGGAAGGGATTAACATCAGGAACGATCAAAGAGTGAACTGTGTGCCGAGCCAGTGCCTAGGGGAAGGCATCAACCATTGTCCCTGCTTTGCAGAAACGCAGCATCCATGCCTTCCCTACTGACAAAACGGCGATCTGCCTTGATTACATAGATCGCCGTTCTGGCAATCTGCTTAATGATAGGTGGGTACCGGCGGACATGGAGAATGTGGTACCTGCAGATCAACTTCCACTTTGTCCTCCTGATCACAGCGGGAGCAGATTGCCAGTGGTGCGCATACGCGATTCAGATCCGGAAGTGCAGAATCACGTGATCCTGCGCAGCAGAGCCGCCTAAGTAAGTAATGTTATACGGCTGGCAAGTGCTTAAGCTGAATTTCCTTGTTTCCTAACATTGCCTCTAAATCCAGGAAGGTGTGCGTTCCCTTTAAATGTAGATAAGAGGTGCACATGGGCCCATGTCATAAATGAATCTTTACACGTGCTCTGAGCACAGATGGCAAATATAGTGACATATTGAAATGATGGCAATAAAATCATTGGTAAAACATTTTATAGCAGCTGCTTGAAGGATGCGTTTTTTTTTCTGATGTTTTTCTTCCCCAAACTTACGTGCAACTACAGGAGGAAATGTCACAGCACAAAAAAGATGTTACTTTGTGTGAAGGAACCACTACTAATAACACTGCCAAGCACCCAACGTGGATATATAGAATTGCATACGTGGAACGAGCGCCAGACCAAAAGATAAGCGTTCAATGTGATTTACTGATATTATGCTAAAAGACAGAAAATGCGTTTCAGGCGTCAAGGGAACTCCCCCTTTATCAGGGCTTCACCTAAAAATGTGGACCTTGAATGGAGGACCTTGAATGGTCACACAATAAGAATCAAGATTGATTGCTTATGCAGATACTGCTGGGGAGTAATTCTCCTATTCACACAGAAAAGCCTTATTTTGAGTCCATTCAAGGATCTCATAAGACAGCCGACACGTTTCAGGGGCCAAAGAACCCCCCCCCTTCATCAGGGCTTCGGTTAACCACTTGCCAACCATATAACTTAGATATACGGTGGCAAAGTGGCACGGCTGCACCTGGATCCCGTACCTAGTATGTGACCTGCCACTTCCGGGTCTGGGGCAGGCATGTCCTCTGCCAGGATTATACATCGGTGGGTACTGCAGACTCAGTGTCCGCTGGCACCCGCCGATCTTTTGGTATAGAAGGAGAACGGTGGTCTACCTATGTAAACAAGGGAGATTGCCGTTCTGTCAGTACGGGAGGCATGGGTCCTGTGTCTCTGCAAAGTAGGGACACGGATCTGTACCTCCCCCACAGTAAGAAAACACCAGCTAGGCACCCAGTTAACACTTTGATCGTCCCTAATGTTTAACCCCTTCCCAGCCAGTGTCATTAGTTCAGTGACAGCTCCTATTTTTTAGCGCTGGTCCTCAAAAAGTGTCAGTGTCCGATTTGTTCGCTGCAATGTTGCAATCCTGCTATACGTCGCTGATTGCCGCTATTAATAGTAAAAAAAAATATATACATAAAAATATCCCATAGATTTCTAGACGCTATAATTTTTGCACAAACAGTATGTGCTTATTGTATTTTTTTTTTTTTTTTTTTTACCAAAAACATGTAGCAGTATACAAATTAATCTAAATTGATGAAGAAATTCGATTTTTTTTTTCTATTTTTTTACTGGAGATTTTTTATAGCGGAAAGTAAAAAAAAAATATTTTCTTTTTTCCAAAATTGTTGTTTTGTTTTTTGTGTTTTTTTTGGTTTATAGCGCACAAAATGAAAATCACAGAGGTGATCAAATACCACCAAAACAAAACTCTATTTGTGGGAAGAAAAACATACATTTTATTTGGCTATACAGTGTCGTACGACCGTGCAATTGTCAGTTGCACTAAAGGGGGGTAAAGTTTCCGGAGGGCGAGTGGTTAAAAATGAGATCCTTGTCATACAGACTGAACATTGAGTATATGTTGTATTCTGGAATATCTCACCTCCTAGCAGTAGGCATTGCTATGTACGATTTACTTCTGAGCTGGTTCATTACTCTGATTTTCTTGATAAAACTTATAAATAAAGAATAAAATAAAAAAAAAATGAGAAATTGAGACTCAAAATAAGGCTTTTCTGTGTGATCCTTGATCCTTATTTTGATCCTTATTTTGAGTCCATTCAGGGTTCTCATTTTTAAAGTGTTACTAAACCCAGGACCCTGCATTCACTATATCTGGTCTCCCACAGTACACAGAACATGGAAATGCAATTATTTTAGTAAATATAAACTGCTGAATACCTTTTCTCATCAGCAGTATATAGCAGTCTTGTGACTTTTATCAGTTTCTGGCTAAAGCTTGTAGGAGAAGTTTTCATTCTACTCTGACTGTCCTATGAGGCTGCAGGACCCCTGACCCTTTGTCTGGACAGTGCTGATTGGCCCTGCAAGGGCTGATCACATGCACAAAAAAAAAATCTCTCTAGCAATACACACCAAACTGAGCATGTGCAGAGTGCCACCAAGGCTCTATACTATCAGGAGATGGATTGGTGTCTGTGGAAGAAGGGGGGGATCTGAGACGACAGGATCAAACAGCCTGTTTACACAATGCGCAGGATTAACCCTGTAGGTTCCACAGTGAGCATAACCAGCATATACAGACTGATTTTCCTGTTGTGGGTTTAATGACACTTTAACTGAAGCCCTGATGAAGGGGGAGTTCCTTCGACATCCGAAACTTGTTGACTCTCTTTTAGCACAATGCCAATGAATTAAAGTGGAGTTCCACTCCTAAAATTATTTTTGCATTATTCAGCTGCATTAAAAACAATTAATAACATTTGGAAAAAAAAAATTTTTTTTACTCACCTTTTCATGACTGTTGCTAGGGGGTCCCTTGTAATCTGCCTCTTCCTCTTCCTGACGCCTGACGTCATTTCCCTCGGTGCCCGTGCTCACTAGTGCTCCTGGGAGATGCTTGTCATCACTTCCCAGGAGGCAGTGGGGAGCGCCGAGGGCTTCGTTGCCATCACAACGGGGGCGGGCACTTCCGACAACGCCGCCCGTTGTGATGGCAACGTCAGAAGTGTACGGCGCATGCGCGAGAACGGGCGGTGCATGCTGGTCAAGCTGCACCAGAGCCAGGAAGATAGTGCTTGTGGGCTTCACATGCCCCCAAGCACTATGGAAACTGCCAGTAAAGAGGCATATAAAATATATTTCTCTTTGAAATCGGCAATCGAGCGCAGTGCTCTGTTGTTAGGTTCGAAACATATTAATCCTAAAAAAAAAAAAAAATTAACAGTGGGAACTCCACTTTAAATTGGACTTTTTTTTTAAATCTTTTGGTCTGGCGCTTCTTCCATATTTGCACGTTTTTTGTTGTGGTAACTTGCTGGGGTACCCACTGGAGGGTAGCCTTGTCTGTCCTGAGGAGCCCAGTGCATCTTGGTTGCCTTTTTTCTTTTTTGCCAAGCTTTAGCCTAGTCGGGTTACTTTAGAGACTTTTGTTTTGCTCAGAATTGCGCATTTGTTGCCTGGTAGACTTCTCGGAGCACCTGAAAAGCGCATAAACACTACTTTTTCAAGTGTTTTTCAGATGCTTCTATTAAAGTCTGTAGGGGGAAAAGTGTGATTTTTTTTTTTTTTTTTTTTTTTTTGCCCCAAAAGAAGTTCATGTATTGTTCTGAACTTCAGGCGAAAAGCAAAACTCTGAAAGGGAAGATTGAGGTTAACCGAAATCCTCGACTTGAGTGCTGTAGAGCTTTTGGAATCCGGTGATGGGTCTGAATGAGAGCTTGGTTCTCAGGGACGTGTCCTCCATTATTGACACTTGTATCTCCTCTGGATGATGGAGTTTACTCTGCTCCCAACAATGCCGGCTCACAAAAGCTCAGGTGGCCCTGGGCACCACTGAAAGCGCCCATGAATAAGAGCTTTAATCAAGGCAAACAATATAATGTACACAACGTTTTTTTTCTGAAAACAAACCCCATTTACTGTAGAACTGAAATTGCAGCTGGAATGTACAATTGTTGGCTGCGCAGCAATTGGTAAGAAGGCATCTTCAGTTACCATGGCGACTCTTCTTTTATAAGAGAGCCAGAGAGCATATTTGCATTTGTTTGTGCAAGTAAATGAAAGATTTAACCCCTCGGCTCCCATAGCCGTAGAAATTTTACACAGGGGAAGTTTGGACCCTTGGATAGATGCACTGCAACGTATCTACTGATGGTTTATGGTTTTGTTTTTCTACTTTTAATCAGATGATTTGGAAATGCTGTTTTTCATTTCCCCTTTTGATGTTTTATCTGAAAAAAACAATTTTTTTTAAGTTAAAGGACAACTGTACTTTTAATTCTTGTTGTTTAGTCATGTTTGACTCTTCCTGACCTCATGGACCATAGCTTGCCAGGCTTTTCTGTCCTCCACTTTTCCTCCCGGAGTTTGCGTAACTTCATGTTCATTGTTTCGATGATGCTTTCTATCCATCTTGTTTTCTGTCATCCTCTTCTCCTTTTTCCTTCCTTTTTCCCTCCTTTTTCCCAGCATCACAATCTTTTCCAATGAGTCCTCCCTTTGTATTAGGTGACCAAAGTATTCAAGTTTTAGCTTCAGGATCTGTCCTTTCAGTAAATATTCAGGGTTGATTTTCTTCAAGAATGACCGGTTTGATCTTCTTACCATCCAAGGGACTTTCAAGAGTCTTCTTCAATGCCATAGTTTTAAAACATCAATTCTTCGTGTTCAGCCTTCCTTACGGTCCAACTTTCACAGCCATAGGTTACTACTGGGAATTCCATAGCTTTGACTATATGGCCCTTTTTCAGTAGGGTAATGTCTCTGCTTTTTATAATGTTGTTTAGGTTTGCCATTGCCTTCCTCTCTTAATTTTAAACATATAAATGGATCCCAAGCAATGTAACCTCTTACCTATGGCTTTCTTTTTTCCTGTGTGTTAAGAGCTGTCATTACGAGTCAAGGACATTGTAAGCATTGCATTGTTTACACTCGTAGTAAAAAAGTGGGGACAATAAAGGCTTTATATTAAGGCAAAGTAACACAATTCAGTTCCATAAAAATATATAATTTCATTACACCAATATGTATATTATAATTTGATCACGTGTGACCATGTAAACATTTCCATAATACAGAGACATATCATATTCAAACCATAAGGGGTTCTACAAAAAGTTTTTGCTTGTGTATTCCTACTGACTTAGTCCAACACGTTTCGAAGCATAGTTGCTGCTTCCTCTAGGACGTTGCAGAAGCATCACATAATTCTTATATGCTGAGCATGCATGAGCCCCACAAGTTCCACTAAGCTGCCACCAGAGACGATGTATCCACCAAACCCACCATCAGAAGGAGGAGGGCATCCACCTTTTAAACATATAATCTGGTCCTCATCATGCACATCTAAATCTGCCCTGGTTTACATGTGCATGATGAGTTGCTGTCCTGGTTTATACGTGCAGGATGAGGACCAGATTATATGTTTAATAAGTGGAGTTGGCTGGAACTCACCCCCTTTAAAATCACATTTTGTTGCTTTGCAGCCTGAAATGAAAACCAACAGTTTTTGTTATATCCAGCTGTATTTGCTCAGTGCAGCTTATAACATCAAAGTGAAAGATATAACACCCATATATTAAAAAAAAAAAAATCCAGAAACAGAATCACCGAGTTGGAAAAAGGAACCCCCTCTTGTGTCAGTATTTTGTTGAACCACCTTTTGCTTTAATTACAGCATTTAGTCTGTTGGGATATGTCCCTACTAACAATAGCAATATATGCCTACTCATCTTTGCAGAACTGCTCTAATTCAGTTAAATTTGGTTGTGACTGTTTGTGGACTGCAGTCTTCAAGTCATTCTACAGATTTTCAATGGGGTTTAAGTCTGAGCTTATCTTATTCTAGCAGTTTGTGATCTTCAGTGAACACACGAGTGCAGTGTACTACAGCAGATAAACAGTACTCTATGGCTAATGGTGCTAAAGATAGTGTAAAACCGGGGCGTTACTTATTTTTAAAGAAGGAATATAAGCTCTATTCGGCTTTGAGCCCAATCAATATCTTTAAAGGGGGATTTTGGCCCCCGAAATGCGTTTAATGTCTTATGTTCATGTTGTCCTTCTAAATTTTTTAATTTGGGTGATCTTGTTGTCTTGAGGTGGGTGGGGTCTCCGCTTTTGTGAAGAAGATCCAAATCCAAGTTGTTGGACTTAACAAATGTATTGTGCTCACGTAAAAGTAGTAAGCATCCCCTACACATGTGTAGCTGCGTGGAGAGATTTTGTTTCCAGATCAAGAATGCACAGGGTTTAGCTAAACTTATGCAGTGGCTATCTTCTAGCAGTTTGTGATCTTCAGGGAACACAAGTGTGGTGTACTGCAATAAATATACCATAATTTATGGCCACTGGTGCTAAAGATACAACCGACACCTTGCTTACTTTCAAAGAAGAAACCCAACATCTAATCGGCTTTGAGCCCAATAGATACCTTTTGTTACACTGACTAAGCTCTGATAAAGGGGGAGTTTACCCTGGAACCAGTTTACTGTCCTATGTTCATGTTGTGTGAGGGGTCTTCAAAAAGTTTCCTCACTTTTTTAATATCGAATAGAGTTAAAAAAGAAGTGCAGAGACTTTTTGAAGACCCCTCGCACTTTTGGAATTAATAGAGGACTCTTGAGACGGCAGTTTTGTGCTTTTTCTGGTTTATTCAGTTGGGATTTTTCAATTTGGGTGATCTTGTTGTCATGGGGTGGGGGGGTCTCCGCTTTTGTGAAGAACAGCCAAAACCAAGTTGTTGGACTTAAGTGATTGTAAAGGCTCGTTTTTTATTTTTTTTAAATAACAAACATATCATACTTGGCTCCATTGTGCAGCTCGTTTTGCACAGAGTGGTCCTGATCGTCCATTTCTGGGGTCCCTCTGTGGCTCTCGCGGCTCCTCCTCGCATCAGATGACCCCCTAAGCGCTCTCCCGAGGGGGTTACCTTGCGCTCCCAAGTCCAGCATTTGCATCCATAGACACTAATGCCGGACTCGGCCCAGCCCCCCGGCGCCCTTGTCATTGGATTTGATTGACAGCAGCGGGAGCCAATGGCTGTGCTGCTATCAAGCTATCCATTCAAGAGCCGGGACCCTGTGGAGAGAGGGACAGCGCGTCCTTGCCGAGGGAAATACGGGGCTCAGGTAAGTAAAACGGGAGGGCTGGGAGGCCGCCAGGTGTTTTTCACCTTAATGCTGGGATGCATTAAGGTGAAAAAACACAAGGGTTTACCACCCCTTTTAACTAAAGATTTGAGTCTACTGCCTCACCCGCACTTCACTATGACCAGCTCCATGGCTGAAGACCTGCATATTTTGTCTGTGGACACCACTGCACTATAGATACTCAAGAATGAAGGAACATCGAAAGGCTCTCGTGTATTTTCTCTTTTAATTTTCCAGGCAATTACAGTAAGTTTCCTATTCCGCCATACAGATGACACAAAGCCTCTTCAGTTCTCGGCCAGCATCCCAATAGTGCATTTTAATATTTACAAACTCCATTTGCAAGATAACTGCTCGCTTGGGGACAAAACCTGATCTACTCCCCGAGGGAGAGTGGGTTGTTTGTTGTGTCAACACGCTTCAATCGGTAACATCAGTAGAGGAATATCAGTTCAACCTCACATATTCATCAGATCCTGTTCACACGGTTTTATTTTAATAGGAGCTCAGGTAATGTTTGAAATGAGGACTAAGCACCTAACCGGCTAACACTTTGGGGTTGATTTACTAAAACTGGAGAGTGCAAAATCTGGAGCAGCTCTGCCTGGTAACCAGCCGGCTTCCAGGTTTTATTGTCTTAGCTTAATTGGACAAGGTGAAGTTAGAAGCTAATAAAAACACACTAAACTGTGTTTGCATGGATGTCACCTAGCCACATAACAATAAATGGGATTCTTACATTTTGCCCATTTCACCCAAAACCAAGATTTGACTCTACTAGCCTCATGGAATAGTAGTCCATTCAGATTAAAATGCTTTCAGAGTGCTAACGTGTCTTTCCTAACTTTTGGATGTGAAGTGGCTGATGCTCAATAAGAATTAAAAATATTCATATCTAATGAAAACCAGCAACTCAATCCATATTGAAGCCTGGGCTTGTTTTATATGAGTTGCTTCTTCATAGGAAACCATATTTTTAGCATACCAGCATCAGGTTTCAATATAAAGGTTATAAAACTATTTCTGCATTAATAGCCTAATTTTAAACAGCTCACTAACCTCAAAAATGTCTTAAACCGAGATGGTGGTTTTCTTGAGAAACAAAAAAAAAAAAAAAGAAACCTTTAAAATTTACTATGTAAATTCTACAGTCTCAGTGATGTAGAGGAAACACTACACTGCTGGCACCCCAAGGTGAAATGTACAAGTGCAGTTAACCAAAGGTCATTGTTAGAGATTCCATAATTTATTGGGGCTGCACTCTCCAATGTTAGTAAATCAACCCCATAGTCATCTGGCTAGTGAATCCAGTGTTGTCCTGCCATGAGCCACTGCCATAAGCCATGTCCTGTGCCAACATCTTTGTAGTGATGATAAATGAAAAGGAATGAAGCACTCTCACCAAGGGAGTCTTCGGGGTATGGAAGTAGAG
This sequence comes from Aquarana catesbeiana, assembly GCF_042186555.1. Lineage (NCBI taxonomy): Eukaryota > Metazoa > Chordata > Amphibia > Anura > Ranidae > Aquarana > Aquarana catesbeiana. The sequence goes on from NC_133334.1 coordinate 236,060,462, forward strand.
TCCACGATGGGGTGCTCAGGCTGTGGTGTCCCCTGGACAACACTTAGGCAACAGTCAAAATAGGAAAAGCCGGCAACTCAATGTCCATATCCAAATGTAAACATTTATTGGTACATGTAAAAAGATACAAGGCTGACGCGTTTCGGTACACTGCCTTGGTCACAGCACAAAAGTCTTTGTAGTAATGTCATTGGGTGCCTCTTCAGGCAGCTGGTCCTCTGATGATGTGCCGCTGGGCTGGTCCTTTTTCAGCCTTAGTGAATGGAAACCAGAGCATCCTGGGATATGTGACATGCATACGTATGGATGAGACATTGTTGTCATCTAAGCAAGAATGGTGGCTGGGGATGGGAGTGTACAAATATGGGGGTGGGAGCAATAATGCCTAGTGCATCAAGGGGCTGAAAGTCTGTTTTTAAGAGAATCTGTTGCCTACTCAAGAAACAAAGCTATATAATTCTACCACATAACAGGACTCTGGTTTGGCCACATCTTGAGTATGCCATCTAGTTCTGGGCACCAGTCCTGAAGAAGGATGTGTTGAAACTGGAGAGCATCTAGAGAAGGGGAACAAAGCTAATGGAGGAGACTGGAGGATCTCGGTTACAAGGAATGACTACAAGCATTAAACTTATTCTCCTTAGAGAAAAGATGCTTTTTTCCCAAACTTCCAAGACACGCTGTTTAAATTGGCCCTAGTATGGGTATGTATGCATGTGAGAAAGCGATAAAATAATACCTCAACAATGATTCTAGCACAGGGAAGAAACAATTTGGTTTCACAGAGCTTTAAAAGACACGCGGCCACTCTTTGAAATTGTAGAGAAGCGGTTTAACCTCAAACTGCGTAGAAGGTTCTTTACTGTTCGAGCGGTAAGGATGTGGAACTCCCTTCCAAAATCGGTGGTGTAGGTGAGGAGTGTCGATAGTTTCAAAAACTTTTAGATGGCCATCCTGATGAACACAATTTACAGGAGTATGGGAATTGGTATTGACAAAAATAGATGCACACATCCACACCGGTTGAACTGGATGGACTGGTGTCTTTATTCAACCTCACCAACTATGTAACTGAATAGAAAAAAATACTGCAGCAGGCATGCAAGGAGCTTGCACATAGCTTCCTAAACCCTCCGGCCATGAGCACCACAGTGGCTTAGTGGTCAACACTAGGTTCCTTGGTTCAAATCCCCAATAGAATGCTATCTGCATGGAGTTTGCATGTTCTCCCTGTGCTTTTGCTACTTTTCTCTGGGTACTCTAGTTTCCTCCCACACTCCAAGATGTGCTGTTTAAATTGGCCTTGAATGGGTATGTATGCATGTGAGATAGGAATCTTAGAATGTAAGCTTGGACTGATGTGAATGTACAGTATGTAAAGTATCAGTGCTATATAAATACCTATAATAAAAAAATAAATGAATGGCCCATTGCCAGGACATTGTGATGGGTAAAGCTCTGGCACGTCCTTATGGTGCCGAAGTTTGACCGCTTGTCCTGTTGGTTGGCCAGTGAGATTGGCCGTCATAGTGATAAGCCAATATGAACTGCATAGGCAGTCAGCGCTTTATGTCTGCCAGTCAGATATGTCAGCCAGTCAGATATGTCAGCGCTTTGCCTGCCAGAACTGGCTGCAATTCAGCCATGATAGTAATGGATGGGAGGCTTCGGCAGGTATGTGTACCTCCAACTGTCTGCATTTTAATACCTGCAACTGTTTTTATTATTCCCATGGAAAAGAATAGTAAATGCAGAAAAACTCAAGGACCGTGAATTTCTCTTCTTTTTTTTTTTTTTTTTTTTTTTTTTTTAACTCATTTGCAACGAAATTAAGCTCTACTGATCCCTGACTTTGCATAATGGATAATAAAAAAGTAATACGCTTTATTTTTATAATGCACACAAAGATGCATATAAAACACATAAGAACACCAATCCAAAAAGTGTGTTATAGGCATGGGAGGGTCCTAAAAAAAAAAAAAAAAGAGATAAGTAATAAATGCTCTTTAAAGAGTTTAGGATTTCTGTGTCTCAAACCACAGTATGGAATCTGTCAGAAAAGTGGACGTGTGTTTTAAACTTTTGTAAACTTCCCTACTGGCGGGTACAAGCAGCGGGCTTCAGATGTCTGAGCTATGCTATGACACACTGTTTATACATAGAGCTGTGGCTTGAGGTTTCCAACTCGAGAGTCGCTGGTAGCAGCTGCATCCTGAAGACATGATCTCTACCTCTGTCCAAGAGGAAGTCACACCGAATATTTGTGTTACAGTTCATGCCGCATACAACCCTGCGTGCTTTATCCTTTTATCTTTGCGCATGCAGGGTTGTTGTTTATTGGAGCATGCTGCAGCATTGCAGGCTATATATAACCATAGGTAGGTAGATTGACAACCTGATTGTATGAAAAGTCCGTGACCGGTTTGTAAAGGCTGAGTTTTACTTCCCCTTTTTCATTGCAGATCCTCTTTCCTTGCACAGTCCTAAAGATTAACAAACTGGCTTGTCGGTTTCCCTTTTGAAACCGCCGGTAGGCTAAACTCAAGCCTTTCATTTAAAGGGAATACTATATAGGTGACCTGGTCCCTATACAATATTTTTTAAAGGGTAAATCCACCTTTAGGACTGTGTAACATGGTGCAAGCGGTTCTCAATGGATAACGCATGCGGTGATCACTGCACTCGCAATCCATTAACAGATCCTCCAACTCTAACTAAAAGCCCCTACCTCGGTACAGATAGGGGAGCTGGAGTACAGCAGGCCATAGATGGCGTGATTTAAATTTCCTGCTACCTAAGGTTGCAGGAAAGAAAATCACTCGCTTTCCCCCATGAACACTGACTGTCCCTTCCTCAGAGCTATTGTGATCTCCCGGCGGTGGGGTGCCAGCCCTGGCTTGAGAACACAGTGATTATTGCTAGCGGCTATAACCACTGGAAATAATCGCATGCTGAAAATCCAATATACTGGTTGTACCCAAGTCGATCAATGGATTGATTGTGTACAATCAGCCTGCTCATAGATGGGGGGGCCGGCCGAGATTCGAACCATCTATGGCCGCCATTGCTCATGGTTGCAATGCTTTGCAGGCTAATTTGCAAAGTAATAATAAATGCTGATTTATTTTTTTATTTATTTTTTTTATATATATATATATTATTTTGCAAAAGGTGGGCTTGGCCCCTAAACCAAGCTTTACCTGTAAAAGAAGGTCCTGAGAAATCATCTGTTGAAAACTGACAGTTCTGGAAGTGACATTCGCCTGAGTCCCCAACAGCTCTCTGTGGTTCCACCTGCTGACCACGTTACTATCAGGCGGGGGTAGGGACACCGATGATTGGCACTTTCAGAACTGTTGGTTTCTGTTTGGAATTTATTGGTTTCTCCGGGTCGGAACGGAGTACATGAAATGGTAGAAGATGAGCGTGTACACTCCTTTTACTAATATGGCTTTTTTTAGCGTTGCACCGATACTGTTTTTTTACCGGCGAGTACGAGTACTGTACAGATACTTTTGGTACTTGTCGATACTGAGTACCGATACTTTGCAGCCCATACAAAATGAATAGTCTCAAATCACACTGCAAAGAATCGCATGTGATTTGAACAGGAATGAGAGTACGAGTACAGATACTTTTGGTCAAGTACTCATCGATACCGTGAAATAGTATAAAATAGTATAGTCAACAGGTCATCTTAAACCCGGAGCTGAAAGAGTTGGTTCATTTGCGTACTGTAGGTCAGAAGGGTCGAATTGAATGGCAATCCCACCAATCCCAAGGTGGAGAAATGTCCCTTTTGTGGCATAACCTCTCCAGTAACAGATATAGCTTGGCTTAAAAATGTTTTTTCTGACATCAGGGTTCCTTAAAAACTGTTTTTTTTTTTTTTTTTTTTTCAAAACAGTCGTTGGAATTGCAGGTATTACTGTAAAGTCATTGATGTTTGATCTGCTGAACCAAAGACTTATTTCACATTTGTGGTTAATTTATTAGTGTAAAGGAAAGCTGTCTATACCTACCTATACTTAAGGTGCTCTGGTCCGTTCCCATGATCACCCCAGCGGCTGGCTTCAGTAGAGGAGAGGCCCAAGTGATAGCATCATCCATTGGCTTGCTATGGGGCATCTGTTAGCTATTCCTCCTCTACCCTGAAGCCACCACTGAGAGCTGATCATGTGACCAGACCAGAGCACCCTCCGTAAGTATAGACCTCTTTGTCTTACAGGGTAGTTAGAATAGGTTTGGAATGGGGGTGGGATGGAATGGGGGAGGTATAGGTATGGTTCGTATTTGATTGGACTTCAACTTTAAAGCTGAACTCCAGGAAACTTAAAAATTCTCCCTTGCAGTGGGACTGTGCCCATAGGGTTAACTGCCGCGTACACACGGTCGGACTTTTCATCTACAAAAGTCCGACGGACGCCGACGGACTAAAGCTGGCTGACAATCCGATCGTGTGTGGGCTTCCCTGGACTTTCAGCGGACTTTTCCAGCCGCAAATCTGACGGACTTGCTTCAAATCTTTACGTCGTAACTACGCCGGACCCAGAAATCCGCTCGTCTGTGTGCTAGTCCGACGGGCAAAAACCCACGCTAGGGCAGCTATTGGCTACTGGCTATCAACTTCCTTATTTTAGTCCGGTGTATGTCATCACGTACAAATCCGTCGGACTTTTGTGTGATCGTATGTAGGCAAGTCCGTTCGTAAGAAAGTCTGCCGCAAGTCTGCCGCAAGTCTGCCGCTAGTCTGCCGCAAGTCAGCCGAAAGTCCGTCGGACTTTTGTAGCCGAAAGTCCGTCGGACTTTTGTAGCCGAAAAGTCCGACCGTGTGTACGCGGCATAAGGGACATGGAATAGTATTTTACTTACCCGATCCTCCGCTATTCCATGCTGCTAGACCAATCCATGCAGCGTCTTCTCCCCTATGTTCTCATGGTCTAAGATCCTTTGCTCTCTATCGGACGTGATGACGTCAAGGGACAGTGCATCGGTGGAGCATAGGGAAGCGCCGTCTGCTGGGGTTGCAGAGGATCAGGTAAGTAAAAGTGCTTTTCATTTACCCGTTGGAGAGTGGGCAAGGATTCCACGGAGATGGGCTTTAAATTCTCTTGTTTCGTGGATTTTCATAGTGTTGCTTTATAAATAGTAACCTATTAAAATTGCCAAAGTTTGGCAGACTTGTCTTTTGATTTCTAGGAATCCATAAAAAAAAGCTGCTTTATTTTGTATTTTGGGATTCGTGAGAAGCCGCGTCACCTCTCATGGAAGGTCGGGGCCAGAAGCTAAAACCTCTGAAAATGGAGAAATTATGGAACGGCAACTTTAGACAGCTGTTGATGAATAGCCGGGCTTTGACTTTCTAAATATAATTTACATGTTGGAAGCTTGTACAATGCCTCTTCTCTCTATCAGTGTTCTGGGAAGTGAACATTTTAATGATATGGTTAAGCTGAGTAAAAATGTCATCTCTCTATCAATAAATACCTTGCCTGAAAGCCCCGGGACCGAGGAGGGTATTTATTACACTGTAAAATCAAAGCCGTATTTGAAGCTTATAAGGTACTCTCTTGGCATTCACACATAAACGGGCTGCTTTGCTACACACTTACAGGACACTTTAAGGGCTTTAGAAGGTATCCTTTTATGTCTGATGGTTCCTTTAATCTTTTATGGTTAAATACTGTCTGTAGAAACGCACACATGGGTATACTTTGCAAATTTCACCTTCGTTTTTTTTGACTGGCTTGCTTCTGCATAGGCTGTCTGTTGGAGTGTATGTACAGTACCACTTGTCTTTCCTTTAGATCTTCCATGTGTTCAGTCCTGTCCTACTGTGTCATAACAATGTGACATATGGATATATATCCCCGGGTCGTTGCCTTTTCTGTGTTATTTCTACTTTCACTGAGCCCTGTTCTCTGCATAGTAAGCGAGACTATGCGTTCACCGATCACTCCCGGAGTTACTTCCGGGTATCACGGGCTCCGGTGCTGTGATTGGCTGGAGCCGCGATGACATCACACCCACGCATGCGCACGGGAGCTGCCGGTAACGGCACAGTCTAACTGAAGCAACGGCACGCATTGCCATTGCTTCAGTGCGATGACGTTGGCACATGCAGATGCAGGGGATAGCTCCTAAACCGTGCAGGTTCTCCTAAACCTGCACGGTTTAGGAGATATCCAGGGTAGCTACAGGTAAGCCTTTATTATAGGCTTACCTGTAGCAAAAAGTGGTTGTAAAGGGTTTACAGCCACTTGAAATCGGTGATGAGCACTGTACAAATTGCTGTGTATGAATCCATTCTAATCTGCTCCGTTTGCTTGAAATGTGTCCTTTTTTTTCCTTTTCGTGACGTCAGTGGCGCATGCGCATATTTCACCCGATTCATGGCACACTCATTGTGGGTATATGAAATGACAGTCCATTCATCCATATGCATGTCTTCTCTGCGGCATGGCTCCGAGATCCCGCGAGATTACAGTGCTATTCACAAGTTCCTGAAACACCCCATGTGACTTGCTACGTTACGTCACAGGGGGTGTAAACTTCAGCACTTTGCATGGGACACAGGAGCAAGGAGATCAGCTTCATCAAGTAGATTGTGTCAAAAACATATTAAACGATCAATAAATATGTGTTGCAAAGCTTGCTCAGCTCTCTATGCTTCAATATATGGGATATTAATGCTATATTAATCGGGAATGAAAACGAGGCTTGGCTACAACATTACTGAGCAACATCCCTTCCATGCTGCGTTCCACAAGCCGTTCAAGCCTCGCTTTCAGATCGCTCTACTGCAGGGTAGTCTTCCCGATCACGATTGCAGACTGAGAGCTGTGGTGCGGTCTATGGTCTGTGTGGACAGCTTTACCCCAAATGTCTGCATACTTAGATGTGCCTCTTTTAATTATCCACCATATGAGTTGCTAAATGTTGTACCTTCATTAAATGTAACCACATTGCTACACTTAGAGGCGCCTCTCTTTTATAATCTGTAGCTCTCGATGGATTTTGCTTCTAATCCCCTTGTGGAGGCTTCCATTTGTGGATGGACATTTTATGGTTACACAACCTATCACATTGCTATAATCTTTTTATATGGACTATAAACTGAAGGACCTATGAATAAATGGTTGTGGAACGAATCATTTGAGTTTCCATTATTTCTTATGGGGAAATTCGCTTTGATATACAAGTGCTTTGGATAACAAGCATGTTTCCTTAACAAATTATGCGCGCAATGCAGGGTTTTACTGTATATAGATTTTATAATGCTCTCCAAATGTACAGTTTTCATGACCTATTAGTACTTTGTAGCTAAAAAGTTTTTTCTATTTTCCGTGAATAATTCCCCTGCATGCACAGTGTAGTCGCTGCACCTAGTTTTGCAGGATTTTATGCAAATAATGTAAAATCATTAATATAGCCAAAAACTTTAATAATACCTTTTTTAAATGTAAAATTTTTCATGACTAAAGGCCCGTGCACACGATCAGAAAAATCACGCGTAAAATACCGCTTTTAAAGCAATCGTACGATAATCTGATGGTTCGTACGCAGCTTTCGAGAGTCAATCACAATGGTCCATCCAATATTATCCAAAGGGACAAATGCAAAAATGTTTCTCGTAGGATACCAGATCGTATGATTTTCGTTTTAATCAGTACAGTCTTCGTCCGAAAATAGAATACGACTACAATACAGGACATCGCTCTGTTGTACAAGAATTTTTGTATCCTCTTCATTTTTGATTTGGAGACTAGCATGCAAAAAAAAAAAAAAAAATGGATGAATGATAATCTTGCGTGTACGAAGCATAAGGCCCCATTCACATCCTGTGCGTTTTGTAGCATCTACAATCCCATGTATTTCAATAGTGGATGTTGGCCTATGTGTAGCTTGATGCCTAAAGCGCCAAAAACTACATGAGTTACTTTTTGAGGCAGATTTGGGCAGTGCAAAAGTTTCCAACAGTTGTAGATTATCTACTATCCTACAGAGAACTGCAGATTATCAATCTATTGCCTGGTACATACAATGAGATTATCGAACGAATGATCATCCGTTTTTTTGCATGCTAATCTCATAACGAAAATGAAGAGTTTACTAAAGTTATGAAAATTCTCATACAACAGAATAAAAATTTGGAAGTGATGTGTTGTGTATTTTGTAGTGTATTTTCGAATGACAACTGTACTGATTTGATGAAAATTGTATGATCTGGTATTGTACGAGAAACATTTTCGTGCTTGTCCCATCGAATAATATCGGACAAATTGTTGTGATGGGCTCTCAAGCTGTGTGCGAACAATCAGATTATCGTACGATCGCCTCGAAAGCAGTATTTTTTATAAGATTTTCTGATCATAAGCTACTTCATCTTTACCTGGTTGTTACCCATATTGTAGAAGATACTGCCAAGTCTGATTGCAATGATAGAAAAAACCTACCTTGATGGGTGTTGCCATGTTAGAGCCACTGCCTTGTTAAAGAGACCACTATATATACAAAGCTATGTTGACATATTAAAGAGGAAGTAAACTTCCATCGAAGAATTTGTACCTATAGGTTAAGTCTATAATAAGGCTTACCTATAGATACTGTAAATATCTCCTAAACATGCACCATTTAGAAGATATTTATTGTATATGCAGCTGATGACGTCATTGGTGCATGCACTCTGAAGGAACAGCCACCCGTTCCTTTTCTTTTGCAATGACCGGCGGATCCCGCGCGCGTACCAGAGTCTGCAAACCCGGAAGGAAGATAGGTGAAGATGGATGCGGCCACCAGCGGTGACAACAAGGGCTTTGTTTACAGGCAAGTTTCATACTCATAGATGCATACTAGCATATTATGCATTTACTTTGCAGGTCAAAAAAAAACAAACAAAAAACATTGGCTTACTTCCTCTTTAAGGAAACATTACCATGGTATAATATAATCTAGCTGGTGTGTACAGTAAGCTGGCAGCTGATTGTCATGTGAACTTTGGTGTAATTTCAAGCAATACAGGTTTAATACAGCTAGGCACAACTGTAAGTGCTGCAAATTTACACCTTGAGAAAGAAGCTCTTTAAACAGATTTTTAGCACGTTAGAACTGCTCTTCGCTGTAATATAAAAAATTAAGTTATATAATCGTGTCCTGGCCGTTCCCATTTTGCTTGTGGGCATGTGAAGCCCACAAGCACTGTCTTCCTGGCTACGGTGCTGCTGCTGGTCCAGCATGCACCGTCCCGTTCTCGCACATGCGCAGTAATGCGCCGTAGCGTCGCTGTAAAGTATACAGGTTGCCACAACAAAGGGCGGCATCGCTGGAAGTGCCTGCCCTGGGCTGGGATGACTCACATCTCCCAGGAGCAGTAGCGAGCGGAAGCACAGAGGGAAGTGACATCAGGAGCCCAGGTGCTGAAGAAGGCAGATTTCGAGGGACCACATAGCAACAGGCATAAAAAGTTAGTTTAAAAAAAAAAAAATGGCTCCAAATGTTTTTTTTTTTTATTATTATTTTATTTCATGCACATTCATGGCATATTTTTTTTTTTTTTTTTTTTTTGGGTGGAACTCCACTTTAATGACTTGACTTGTCAAGCATGAGCATCTATTACATTTTTGTAGTTCACTGGTGAGAAAAGTATTTCACACTTTTGTGTCAAAAGGTACAGGTCCAACTTTACTGGGTAATATCTAAAACCTGCAACCGCTGCCCAAACCTAACATCTTCTGGTGAAACATGTATCGCCTATTTGTTAAGAAATATCCTACACTTTCATGTCATGCCAAGAAATCTGCTTGCCAAGACACTGGACCTATCTGTTAAATCCAGAACTCCTACTTTACTGACACTCAGGGGAATCCTACTTTATCACAAATGGAGTACAAAAAGATGAGAGATATTAGGAAACATTTTTACTCCAAAAATTGAATTTTAAGGCTTTTTCTAGTAAACACTGTAAAAGATCTGTGCGGGAGGGTTAAGACTGTTTCCTTGCTTACAAAAAATTTTGTTAAAAAAACTGCACACATTTTATGTGGAAAGGGTGAGGAGAGTCAAGGATATTTGAAGTGGAAGTGAGCCTTAGTTCAATAACCGATAACAATAACCGATAGATGGGCCTTGTTATCTAGGTGGGAAAATGGACCCTTGTCCTACGATGGTCTACACCAGGGGCGCTCAACATGCGGCACAAGACAGCTATGAATGTGGCCCAACACAAAATTGTAAACCTACTTAAAAATGTTGATTTTCTTTTTTTAAATGCATTTACACTTAGCGAACACATGTGGCTGAAGTAAAATTTGACAGGGACTCTTTACTGGACTTTTATAAGTTTTTATCTTCCCCAAAAAAATATCCCACTCTGCACAATCACGCCCTATTCATGTCATCGGTTTTCGGCAGCACCTATATTTGTGAGCAACGTTTTCAAGAGCCAAAATATCTGATATAGCTATATATTTTCTGTTCATCAGCTATCCTTATTGTTAGTGTGTTTTATGTTTGGCCCAAGGCAATTCCTTTTCTTCCAATGTGGCCCAGGAAAGTCAAAAGGTTGGACACCCCTGCTATACAGGCTTGGATGGTGATGGGAAGCAAATTATTTCATGAAGGACTATTCGTTGACTTACTTTGCCCTGGCCTACTAATTAGGCTCCATTCACACAGGGGCAACTTTGGATCCAACTTCAAGTCGCCCCAATTCGCCCCTAGTCTCGCTACATGAAAAAAATCAATGTAAGTGAATGGATCCGTCTTAATACACACTACTGCGGTCGCTCCGACTTCAGAAAAGGTTCCTGTACTACTTCAATCTGACTAGAAGGCGACTTGTACCCACTGATTTCAATGGAAGTTGCCTACAAGTCTGATCAGCGTTCATACTGAGGCAACTTTACTCCACTAAACAGCCAGCCCCCTCCTTCTCACACCAAGCTCTGATTGGTCACTTGTAAAGTTCCCTGTCCTGGAGGCGACTTCAAGTTGTGTTGTAGTTGCCCCAAGTCACGCTGTGATTCATACTCAAGTCGTGTCCAACTTGCCTCCCAAAGTCGCGCTGAAAGTCGTGTTGCCCCTGTGTGAATGGGCTCTCAGTGTTCCTGTGCTGAACGCTAACTCCTTAAAGTCACAAATAAGTAAGTAAAGGTCATGAGTTGAACCCCTGAAGAGGAAATGGTAAGCATAGATTCTTTAGCTTGTTGGATGTCTGGCTCAGGAAATTAGAGGTGGATCATCAACCAATTGGCCCAATTTATATAGCTATGTACATTCTCTCAAGACTACTCTTTCTTTTAATGGTCTATAAAGCAACTCTTGTTTGCTGTCAACTTCTTTCACCTCTTGACATTTCCTAAAAACTATTTGGGTATCAAACAATATCCAGAGTCAAATGTTTACAAGCCTAGCAAGGAAAAAATTAAAGCGCCGCTTACAATAGCGGCGCTTTACCGCCGACGCCGCCCCCGCCTCAGTGTGAAAGGGCCCTTAGTGGTATTTTACTAAAACTGGAGAGTGCAAAATCTGGTGCAGCTCTGCATAGAAACCGCCAGCTTCCAGTTTTTTTTTTTCTTTTGTCAGAGCTTCATTAAACAAGCTGAAGTTAGAAGCTGATTGGCTACCATGCACAGCTGCATCAGATTTTGCATTCTCCAGGTTTAGGAAATCAACGCCCTTATCGACCTGGGCCTAATACCACTGAAGTGTCAGAATACATGCTTGTTTCTGGTCAGAGACTCTCAGGATTACAGACCCATATTTTCTTTTGAAAAGTTCCTTTTAAGGCTACAGATAACAAGTTTATGACCAGTACGTGCTATAAAAAGATGCAGAGAGTTACACTTATCAACATTTACTATGTAGAGTTTTGCAAGGCCAGTAGCACTCAAGGGCATGGGACTGAAATAAACTCTTTATGCATATTTGTCAACTTCAGGAGAAAAATGATGGTCACTAAATGACACTCAATAAACCAGCCCTGCTGTTAAAGGAGTATTTTTTCTTGTCATGGTGGAGAACTTGAACTTCAAGCTGTTTCATATCTAAAGGAAGAGGCAGGAGATGGCCTACGTCTGAAACGGACTAACGCACACCAGATGTCCTCCATCTCTGGCATTCTTTCAGAATATGCTCACCATGAGATATTTCGTTTTGAGCTATACTGTGTGTGCCAAGTCTACAAAGAGAGCAAGTCTTTTGGAGCCGATTGTGGAATTTTTATTTTAAATTAAGCCCAAAGAAATCCAGCATGCCAAATCTAAGACTTTGCAATCTCGGTTTTTTTTTACCTGTAATGTTCCTTTTGCTAATGCTGAAGGGTCAAGATTTGTACTTCTTTAAGGTTTTGTTCCTATAGCTATCCTGAAAGCCATGGGTCAAAAAAATTCAAAGTATTCAAAGTTTGCTTTGATTACAGTGTTAGGACCCTGGAAGGATTCATATCACAGAATGCTATGTAAAGCACACCCAAACTGCTGCATGCAGGAGTTTCATTATAGTGTCACCTAGGCCTGGTTCACACCGTTGTAGTTTGCATATTCCAGGTGCATTTTGCATTTTTTTATGCACGTTTTTGCTCAATTGAAGTCTATGGAACAAAAAAAACAACAGAAAAAAGTCCCTGGCCCTTTCCATAAAATGCACAGATGTGAACGTGACCCATAGGAAACCATGTTAAATGGATTGTAATGTGTTTCTGCAAAACATGCATAGGTGTGAACCAAGCCTAAACCCACATCATAAAAAACTATCAATAAATGGTGTATTACATGCTGTTCATACTCAGTCACTATGGGATTCGTTTTCTGTATTCTAAAAAAAAAATCTGGTTGATCTTGCTGTTCTCTGTCTCCCCCTTCTGTCCATGTCCCCAATTCAGCTAGGGATTTTGCAGAACAGTGTTGGCAGCTCTGCACCTGCTCAGTTTTCAGTGAGTTTCAATGCTGAGCATTTCTGCCCTATCACATCTGAGCAGCTCATGTGACTATAGTGTGGGTATATACACAGTGGTAATTGACAGCCCACTCCCTCCCCTCCTCCTCCATGCCCACTAACCTGCTAAACTTAATAGGGGTGGGATATTACTTGTAGATTGATGGAGGCTATACCTCCCTTTTATTCTAAGACACAGGCTGGAGGGTCATGACACAGTGTGTGATCTCAAATAAATATATATTTGTTTGATGATTTAAAATGGTTTATTAATATTACTTATTTATTTTTACTCTATTCCAAAGGCTGTTTTTTCTTTTTTTTTCTTTTTTTTTTTGAACATGTGACCAGCACTAGAGGACTAGAAGCTCCTTCTGCTTATGTTTCCCTGCAGACAGGCTGGGAAAAAGCTGGGTCATGTGACAGCTGTATATCGATTAGGAAAAGGTATTAGGTATTTTTTTTTTTTTATTATTCAAATAATTACAATGCCATTTGTTCACATGCAGCAATAGAAGGGCCAATGTAAATTAAACAGTGTGTGTTTAGTATCACTTTAAGCTCTGTTACAGCACAATGCATATAGCTACATATACCTGAACTGCACCATTGCCAATGAGCATAAAGAGCAGTATGAACCCTATCTGATGATTTTTTGTGATTCATGTATTTAAGTGATTTAAACAAATATGTTGAGTGTGTGCCTTATTTTCAACATTGTCATTATTTTTTTTTTATTGCATTTTGGTGCATAATAAAAAAAAAAAAAAAAAAAAAAAAAAGTCCATACCTAAATTCACATTGATGAGTGGGGGCATGCATGTTCCTTTTCCATCTGTTTGTTGTGTTGCCTGTTTGGTTGTCTTCCAACTTGACCCCATTTTGCTCATTAGCATTTGGTCTGCTGGACAGAAGCAAGCTACCTCTCCCCTTTAGGTCTATAGAAACCAGACCTTAAGGCTCGGTTCACACTGGGGCGACTTGTCAGGCGACCTAGTCGCCTGACAAGTCGCCTCCCGTTCTGTGCTATGGAACCGTTCTAATCGGAGCGACGCAAGTCGCTCCGACTTAGAAAAAGGTTCCTGTATTACTTTGGGGGCGACTTGGGGCGACTTGCATAGACTTCTATGCAGAAGTCGTCTCGCAAGTCGCCCCGCAGTCGTTTGCAGGTCGCCTCGCTGAGGCGACCTGCAAGTCGTGCCGCCCATGTGTGAACCGAGCCTTAGTAAGTGACAACTGGAAATTACATTTCTGGCACTATTCCTTTTTCAAAAAAGACTTTTCTCTTATGGGTAGAATTTTCATTTAAGCAAACTCCTTATTCTGTAGTAGTGGAAATTTTCCTATTTTTACCATAACAAATGTGGGTTCGCAATATAGTTTACCTGGAACCAAATTGATTACCACACTTATGTTTACCGTGAGGAACTCCGTTGACCTGTGTTTGCATTATTAGGCCTTGAGATATGCAAGTCTTACATTGCTATGAGTATATTGCTGTTATACAGACCCAGCGTTTTACTGTTTGAAACAAAGTAGAGTTCTACTTGTTGGTTTTAAATATTCTGGTGTAAAGAGGGCCAACTGCCTTTTTCAACCACTCTAGCCACAGCTTGGCCAAGCCTTCAATAGCCAAGACTTCTATGGCTAAGGTAGGAGCAGGGTGGCAAAAGTTGGTCTAGGGGGCATGAAGTATAAATACAACCCTGCAAATGGTACATAGCAGGGGTCTGCAAACTTTCTAAACAAAGGGCCAGTTTACTGTCCTTCAGACTTTATGGGGGCTGGACTGCTGTCAGTGGGAGTAGAAAATGTCCACGTGTCTGTATGAGCAAACCATGCCTCAGGCTTGGTGGCCAGTGGGAGGAGGAATAATGCCCCATTGTTAGTATCAGTCGGAAGAATAGTGCCCCATTGTTGGTATCAGTGGAAGGAATAGCGACCCATTGTTTGCTATTAGTGAAAAGAATAGTGCCCCATCTTTGGTGTTAGTGGGAGAAATGGTGTTTCATCGCTGGTGTCAGTGGAAGAAATTGTACCCCATCGTTGGTGTCAGTGGGAGGTGGAGTGGCTGGTGTCAGTGGGGGGAATAGTGTTCCATCGTTGGTGACAGTGGAATGAATAGTGCTTGCATCAGTGGGCAAAGGGCCGCAGTTTGGAGACCACTGGTTTATAGTTTAACCATTCCACCTAATTGTTTTAGCATAAAAACAAGGGATTTTCTACTTTTATTTCACAAGCATACCACTTTTTATGAGTGGTATTGGGGTCCACTCTCCTGTATCTCCTTGTCCTTTTTGCGTAATAAAGACCAATCCAATCATCTGGAGTGCTCAGTATTTCTTGTTTTTCTCTACCCGAGGAGAACACTACCACAGTGGCTTTTATAAAAGAAAATAACTGGGTTTTGCCGTAGCTGAAGAAAACCAATGAGTACCCATTAGAGGTGCACTGAAATGAAAATTTTGGTGACAAAGTCAAAAATTCAGGATGCAATTGGCCGAAACTAAAACTAAAAATGACCGTTTAAAAAAAAAAAAAATAAATAAAAATTTATATATAATTGTATTCAACTTTTTAATTAATATCATGAATTTAAATTAATATGACTTTGTCTGCCATTATCGGCACCTTTAGCACAAGAAAAGCTAAATAAAAATGCATCTCTTTAATTCTATGTATGTCTTCACACTGGTCCATTGCTCGTCCGTTGTGGTGTTAAATATCTTGCTTGCTGCATTTTTGGTCAAAAAACGCACCAAGAATGCACTTAAACGTTGAAAAGCATTGAAAACACATCAATAACGCACCTGTGTTACGTTTTGATACGTTTTTTGAATTCACATGACCTATGAAAAACACCACCAGTTTAAAGGGCACTTATAGGGGTTAGCGGCTAAATAGAAACTATTTTGGGACAAGCTAAGTTGGTTTTGGTAAATATATATATATATATATATATATATATATATATATATATATATATATATATATATATATATACACACACACACACACACACACACTATATTAACAAAAGTATTGGGATGTCTGCCTTCACACGCACATGAACTTTGATGTCGTCTTAGTCTGTAGGGTTCAATATTGAGTTGGCCCACCCTTAACAGCTTCAACTCTTCTGGGAAGGCTGTCCACAAGGTTTAGGAGTGTTTTTATGGCAATATTTGACCATTCTTCCAGAAGCGCATTTGTGAAGTCACTGGCACTGATGTTGGATGAAAACGCCTGGCTCTCAGTCTCCACTCTCATCCCAAAGGTCTTTATCAGGTTGAGGTCAGGACTGTGCAGGCCAGTCAAGTTCCTCCACCCTAAACTTACTCATCCATGTCTTTATGGACCTTGCTTCATGCACTGGTTCGCAATCATGTTGGAACAGGAAGGGGCCATCCCCAAACTGTTCCTACAAAGTTGGGAGCATGAAATTGTCCAAAATGTCTAGGTATGCAGACGCCTTAAGAGTGCACTTTACTGGAACTAAGGGGCCAAGTCCAACCCCTGAAAAACAACCCCACACCATAATCCCCCCTCCACCAAATGATTTGGCCCAGTGCACAAACCAAGGTCTATAAAGACATGGATGAGCCGAGTCTGGGGTGGAGGAACTTGACTGGCCTGCACAGAGCATATTATTTATTTATTTATTTATTTCAGGTACTTATATAGCGCCGTCAATTTACGCAGCGCTTTACATATACATTGTACATTCACATCAGTCCCTACCCTCAAGGAGCTTACAATCTAAGGTCCCTAACTCACATTCATACATACTAGGGACAATTTAGACAGGATCCAATTAACCTACCAGCATGTCTTTGGAGTGTGGGAGGAAACCGGAGTACCCGGAGGAAACCCACGCAGGCACAGGGAGAACATGCAAACTCCAAGCAGGTAGTGTCGTGGTTGGGATTCGAACCAGTGACCCTTCTTACTGCTAGGCGAGAGTGCTACCACTACACCACTGTGCCGCTGTGAGGAAGATGTTCAAAAGGCACCACCATCAGGGACATGCAACATCCTCTGACCATGTTGCATGTCCCTAATGGTCATGAGTTTTTTTTTTTTTTTTCACTTTTATATAGTAAAAATTAAAAAAAAAAACTGTTAATACTACAGAAGAAAGCTTTGTCTTAATATAAAATTAATTTGGGTACAGTGTTGCATGATCGAGCAATTTGAACCATAACAGCACAGTCAACTGAAAAGTGGCCTGGTAATGAAGGGGTGTGTACAAGCTGGTACTCCTGTGGTTAAAAAAATTTGAGCATTATACACCAACAAAACATGTTGGATTTCACTGCCTTGAGCTCGATTATCTGGGTCCAGTGTTGCCTATATAACGTTCACTATCATGAGGCTTGGCTATAGAATTACATTTTTTTCACGCTCCTGCCGGGAAACTGAGTGATAAACCCAGCTATATAAAGGAACCAGTAACAAAGGTTGCACACAGAGACGGGTTAGAACAGATGGACAAGTAAGAATCATTGAAGCGAAGCTCAGTAAATTCAGTGGTTCTGACTGTGTAAACTTGTTTTTCATTTTCTTTGGAGCCACCAAATGGCCAAGTTTACCATCCAGGCTTGCGTCTGTCTTCTGATTATATAAAACGACAAATAGAATGAGTCAACAAGGAAGTGTTGACCTGTGAGCACAAAGAATGGACTGTAACCCCAAGACTCTTTATCATCCATAGCTAACCACTACATATGTTTGTGTTACAATAACCTGTTGGATGGGAGGACTTTGGAGCACTTGGAGTTGAACTTGCCCTTCAGACACCTACAGAGTGGTTTTAACGGCTCATGTTTTTTTACCTTCATGCATTTTATTCATGAAGGTAAAAAAACCTGTGTGCAGTGCCCCAGCCCCCTAGTATTCACCTGAGCTCCCTCTCGATCCAGCGATGTGCTTGAGAGCTGGGCATCTCCAGGGTCTCTCATTTCTCATTGACTGAGAGAGCAGCGGGGGCCATTGGCTCCTGCTACTGTCAATTAGAGCCAATGAGAGAATAGGGGCGGGTTCCAGCTGCAGCTCTGTGTGTTTTATGGCTGGTTTCAGACAGGGGGTTCGATCAGGGCCGCCTGTCAGTTTTTCTGGTCTTATTGCTCTCTATGGAGCAGCGAACATGTCCGCTGACACTCGAGGGCATCCGATCTGGGCCTGTCTGCCAAAAATAGATGGGGAATCCATTCCCCATCCATCCAGTAGATCACATCGGATGACAGTCAGTTGGAAAGGGACAGGCAGTCTGTTTCCATCTGACTGCCCCATAGAGAGCAGCGGGGCTGTGTCCGCTCTGCATAGCGGAGCAGACGCAGACCTGTTATCTGCCAGCTTAGCGGAGATTAGCGGAGAGGTCCCCTGCTGAGCAGGCGGATGCGCATAAGAAGTCTGCCCCATGTGAAAGGGGCCTACGGACGCATAGAGTGGGGCTCCAGTGCCCCCAGAGCAAGCAGCTTGCTATTGGGGGCACTGGCTGAAGAAGAGGAGCCAGGAGGCGCCGGTGGGGGACCCGAAAAGAAGAGGTGGGACTGCTCTGTGCAAAACCACAGCACAGAGCAGGTAAGTATAACATGTTTCCTGTTTTTGTTTTTTAGTTGACCTAGTCTGGATATTTGTCATGTTAAGTGCAGGCATGCTATGTAATTGGTAATACATAGCTTCTCACAGAGAACACAGTACATCCCTTCACAATGCCTTCGGCTTTTGTCCACAGAAAGATAAAGCCATCTTGTTAAAGACTAATTCCAGACATTTTATATTTTTACATGGAGGTGGATTTACTAAGGGCAAATAGACTGTGCACTTTGCAAACACAGTTGAATTTGCAAGGGCATTTGCTCCAGAGCTCAGTAATTAACATGAAGATACCCAATCACATGCAAGGAAAATAAAAGCAGCATATTTGCTTGCACATGATTGGATGATGGAAGTCAGCAGTGCTTTACCCCATTTACTAAGCTTTGGAGCAAATGCCCTTGCAGAGTGCAACTGTCTGTTTGGTAAATCAACCCTATTGTGTCCACTTTGTACCAATGTAACTATGTAAATACCATACCTAGCCAAGGTCCCTGGAAGCTGGAGATCGCTGAAGTAGATCTGCCATTTTAGTGATCTCCACTTGCTCCCGGGTCCTGTGCCGAGAGGCCGCTCTTCTGCATTGTGAACGCAGGAGCTTTACTGCTCTTCAAAGGTGCCATTCAGAGAATACTTTACATTGACTGACTTGCTATTTTACCCTCTAAGTTGTTAGCCAAAAACGAGAAGGCCTGGATTTTGCTTCTATAATCTGGAAGCGTGTTCCTTCTTAGATCACCACCTGAAAATAGGATGAGCTGTGCAGCTTTGTTTCCATGGCTACAATGTAAAGAGAGGTTGTCATGGAAACAGCAGATACTACTGACAAGTCCTGGGAATATTTAATTGTTACTGTATCTACATTTGCAGTCTATAGACTTGTATGGAGAATAGCGGTGACGGCTCGACCTCGAATTTTGGTGTCTCTGAATGCCAACTGGACACCAGACACGGTGTACCCCTCTGAGCCTTGCTATACCTTGTCCAATCACCATCACTCCTAAGGAAAGTCAGAAATGCTAGACGCGGTCAAATACCTTTTCGTACTGTGATTTACCTACGTTGGAACGCCTCCGACATTGGTCATGTGACTGGGGTTGAGGCATTAATCATGTGGTCTGTGACGAAGGTGAAGATCATTCATCTCCCATGACGGGCAGTACCACTGAATGAGCCTTGGGCAAGTCCACAAGAAGAGCCAGTCACTTGACTGGTACCAGAAGGTGAGACTGAAGACTAATGAGAAGCTCATGGGTGCAGTGATATCAAATTGAGCAATTTCAGTCCAGAAGAAAAGCCTTGTCAACTGTGCTGGAAGCTCACAGAGGATGTTGCAATGAGTCAGAAAAACAGTAAGAAACATTTTCATACAAATAGATTTCAAGGCCGTTGAGTAGTGGATGTGTATGGATTATGATTTGAGAATAAGGATATTGTTTATTGTCACTTTGAGGTGATTCTAAAGGCTAAAAAACCTTCAGTATGCGCCCCCCCCCCCCCCCAAGCCCTCCTAAGACTTACCTGAGCCCAATCTCAATCCAGCGATGTGCACAAGAGCAGCTGCTCTCTCCCTCCTCGTTGGCTCAGAGACAGCAGCTAGAGCCATTGGCTCCCGCTGCTGTCAACCAGCAGGGGGTGGGGCTAAGCTCGATGGCGAGCACGCATTTCTTCTAATATAGTATTATATACTATATAGTAATATATAGTATTTTCTAATACTGTTGCCAATATTAATATTTCCACATGTTAATTTTATGTTTTTGATAATAGTTGTTTCTTAGCGCTGCACATTTTTCACTTTTCTTATTGCCCAATTTTTACACTGCTGTGCTGGCTGCTTGTATATGTTTTGACAGCGCGGTATATTTGTTTCTATGGGGATTTGAAATTCCTGCGGCTTTCTCTCCTCTTCGCCTGCGGTGACGGACTACGTGGGTTCTGATTGGTCGCACCACCCATATGATGGCGCCGACTAATTAGAATGCTCCTATACGTACCTCCTTACGAGGTACATTTAGGAGATTAAGCCGAGGGGATTTCTGAGCCCTGGACTAGTGAGGTGGCTATACGAGGTCTCCTAGTGGGCGATCACCGGGCTCCAGTGGATGAGGAGGGGGGTCCAGTGTAAGTTCAGCTTACAGATTTTTCTGTAAAGGTGAACTTACCCTTTAAAGTGATGGTAAAGTTTTTTCTCTAAAAATAACAAACATGTTATACTTACCTGGTCTGTGCAGTGGTTTTGCACAGAGCCAAATTGCCTACAGGTACATTATTCAAAGTGGCACAGTTCTATTGGGGGGCCCCTTGACTGCATAGGAAAAGATGAACTTGTCCTTTAAGTCCACCAATGTCTTAGGCCACACTGATGGCAACTTACATACAGTACCTCCAGATTAGTAAAAAAGGAACCAGAGTTGTTCTCCTTCCCCTCTGTGTTTTTTCCTCTTCCTAGTTCTTTGTCATACACTATTTCCCATGCCTATCTAGATATGAGGAAGGTTGGTTTAACTAATCTGATCAGCTATTTCCTTCAACACAAAGTTTCATTGTATGAAAAATAGAGAAAAAAAAACTATGGCATGGCTGACCTCTTATAATTAATTCCCACACGCAATTCCTTTGCAAGAACACCAGTAAAGAAGGGGCCTTTTTTTTTTAAAGGGATATTGTTTCAAATGGTAGAATTCCCAAAATATAATCGTGTGTGATATGAGATAGCCCGCGATCGTCAGCCAGCCGTCTCAGTAAAAGCAAAAAGTTCTTTTATTTTCAAAAACCGGCAAACAGAAAAACCTGAAGCTTATCTTATCTTACAAAAAAACAGTCCATACTCTGGTTCAAAATTGGCAAAACATTAACCACTTCCCGTCCGCCCTATAGCAGTTTTAGTCCCAGTTCACATATATGCTATGCGGGAACCAGTGCGATTCCAGTTCCCGCATCGCATGTAACCCGCCGGTGATTCGCACTGACATCTGCGAACCACTGCGGCTGTCAATGCAAAGTTAATGACACCCCCAGATCAGTTCGCGGTGTGAACTGCCAAGTGGCGCAGGATCCCATTCAGTGTGAACACACATGCGATCCCATTCCAGTGCGAACCAAAAACGGGGTCCTGTACCATTGTCGTGCAAATGCGATGCAAATTCAGCCATACAATCTGTATGACTGAATTTGCATCGCAAAGACATTGCATGTGATCTGCACAGCAGTGCGGTGTGAATCGCATGCAGTGTCTAACATCGCACCAGGGTGAACCCAGCCTTACTGCTACAGGGCGTCACCTGTGCTCCGCATCACATATATAGACGTGATCCGGTGTCTTGCCGAGAAAGTTCCCCCGGCGGATAAGGACCCCCCTGTACTGCTCATGCACTGCGATTGCGCAGTAAAAACTACTATGGTGATGCCGAAAATTGACGAACATAAACAGCTGTGAGTGAACTCTACACCGCGCATGCGCAATTAACATGACATTCTAACAAACTATGCCGCACTCTCCTGATACTCGTGCTACTCTGCAAGGGGCGGGTCTATTATTACTGTTAGATCTGTAAGCATCCGCCCCTTACCTGATATAACAGTAATAATAGACCCGACCCTTGCAGAGTAGCACGAGCATTGGGAGCGTGCGGCATCGTCTGCTACAATGTCATGTTAATTCTGCATGCCCGGTGTACAGCTCACTCACAGCTCTTTATGTTCGGCAATTTTCGCCAGCTCCGTAGTCCTTTGTACTTGTACTTTGCCTGCGCAGTACAGGGGGGTCCTTATCCGCCGGGCGGAACTTTCTCGGCAGAACACCGGCTCTTCCGGGTAGAGAGCTTGCATGTGTGGTGACGGCGGCTCGCTCACGCTGTGATCACACACAGCAGGAGCGCGATGTCCGCTGGCACCCACCGATGATCGAGCAGGGAGGCAGAATGGCAATCTACCTATGTAATCAAGGCAGATTGCTGTTCTGACCAGAGGGAAGGCGTCGATCCTGTGTCTCTGCAAAGCAGGTGCATGGATCCATGTCTTCCCCTAGTAAAAGCATCTTCTACAATTTAGAAAAACACTGGCTAGGCACACGGTTAACCCTTTGATCGTCCCTGATGTTAACACCTTCCCAGCCAGTGTCATTCCTACAGGGACAGTGCATATTTTTGTTAGCACTGATTATTAGTATCACTGGTCCCCAAAAAGTTTGTGTCAGAATGTCAGCCGCAATTTCGCAGTCCCCGATATAAGTCGCTGATCGCCGCCATTACTACTAAAATAAATACAAATATCCCATAGTTTGTAGACGCTATAACTTTTGCACAAACCAATCAATATACACTTATTGGGATTTTTTTTACCAAGAATATGTAGCAGAATACATATTGGCCGAAATTTTATGAATAAATTAGATTTTTTTTTTTCAATATTTTATTGGATATGTTTTAAAGCAGAACGTAAAAAAAATTTTTTTTCAAAATTGTTCTTTTTTTGATTATAGCACAAGGAATAAAAACCGCAGAGGTGATCAAATACCACCAAAAGAAAGCTCTAATTGTAGGAAAAAAAGGACAAATTTTATTTGGGTACAGCATTGCATCTCCGCGCAATTGTCAGTTAAAGTAACGCAGTGCCATATTGCAAAAAATGGCCTGGTCAGGAAGGGGGGTGAACAGAGGTCAAGTGGTTAAAGGGGAACTGCCACTTCACCAGTCTCACTTTGTGGTTTTTGGGCTTTCCGTTGGCTTCATGGGTCCCAAGGAGGAGGTTTTCTCAGCTCGGCTACTGTTGCTCAATCCTAAACTCAGTCCAGTTTCTGGACTCTGCGGTACTTGGATTAACCCCTGAGTACCCAGCAATGTCTTCAAACTGTTCCCCCCCCATCACAACCAATTACTGGAGGTGGTGTGAATATACCTGGAATACTCATTCTCATTGACCTGTACACCAGTCAAAGTTGAGGCAGATCTTGTGCCAAAAAAAATTTAGGGTCTGCTTATTTGTTTTGCCCTTGCACCCCATTCCAAAATTCTTCAAAAAAAAAAAAAAGATTTATAAATACATTTACTTTCCCCACAGCTTCGGCTCACAGCACTTAGGCGAGGGTGATGTCTCTTTCGGGCAAGATCCTGAGGAATACTTAGTAGCCCAAATCTTGAGAAGGCGATCTTAAGCCCCATTCACACTTGGCGATTTGGAATAAAAAGATAAAAAAATAAATCAATAAAAGGAAAAATATGTTTTATTCTTACCTTCTGCCGACTGCCATGTGATTTTGAATCACGGACAGAATCGTGGCAATTCAGGCAGAAAAATAAGAATAAACTTAGTTGACTTTTTTTGTTTTATTTATTGATATAGATAATATATATATATATATATATATATATATATATATATATATATATATATATATATATATATATATATATATATATACATATATATATATATACATATATATATATATATATATACATACATATACCGGTGTGTATATATATAGAGAGAGAGAGATAATATATATAGATAGATGTGTGTGTGTGTGTGTGTATATATATATACACACACACACCTATATATGATGTATAATTGTATTTTTTTTTTTTCATTGTATCTTTTGGACAAGGGTTTTTTTTTTTCGATTGCAACATGCAAATGAGTAGCTCTTTAGTGCTTGACGCCTTTACTAACTACGTGTCTCTCCACTGCATAATGCAGAAGCCGCAGCTACACTTTGTTCAGAAAGGGGAAGTTTTCAGACACAGGAAACAATAAAAAAAAAAGAGATTGTAATACATGAACTTGACAGCAGAAATTTATGAAACAAGCTAAATACAAATATACATATATGGGAGCTGTTTTACTGCTAAAGGATTTGTATTTCTGGCCATTCAGTACTGAGATTTTTACAGCTCTGCCCGGCATGGCGGGAGGGCCGGATTCTTCCTGGCTGCAGTTTCACCAAGGCTGGCCATAGATGAGTAAAGTTGTTTGTGTTTTTTTTTGATCAATCAGGGTTTATCAAAAAAAAAAAAAAAACAGAGCAGATTCCCTCATCTACCGACTTGAGGTTGATTGGGGAATACTCCATGCTGTGTCTTTGTATTCTGACAGTGGGTAGTATTCCCTGCTGTCAGAATAAACAGATCAGAGGTGCAGTCTATCGCCTGCGGCACAGATTGAGCAGAAGTTTTCCAACAGGGCAGTTGAACAGATGTTGATCGGCAGATCCACTTCTCTTCAACCACAGTGGCCATACATGGATCCCTGCTGAACTGGCCAAACTTTGATTCCTTTATGGCCAAGTTTAAAAAAGCAGAACACTGCTGAGCTCATCTGTCTGCCACTCTGTTCACTCCGCATCCTCCTTTCACAGCAACACACCTGATTGGCTCCTTCTGCTTGTCTGCCCCCCCCCCCCCTCGCTGCCACGTTTGGCACCTTTTGGGGGGGAGTGGGTACCTGATTTTAACAGGTACCCACTCCCACTTCTGGCTCAGTTTGCCGTGGCGAAGTGAGCTGGAAGTTCGGACCCCCATCCCCCCCAGCTGGCACATTCATAAAGTGCACACCGATTTCACGCATGTGCAGTAGGGGTACCGGCTGTGAAGCCGCAAGGCTTCACTGCCAGTTTCCCTTAGCCAAGATGGCGGTGCCAGCACCTGAAGGGGCAGTTTAAAAATAAAAAGTAAGATTAATAAGAGAAAAAAAAGTAAATCGCTATGTTCCTTCTGTGTTCGTGTGCAGAAACGACCACATACATAAGTCGCACCCGCATATTTAAACGGTGTTCAAACTGTCACGATTGTTAGAGCAAGAGCAATAATTCTAGCACTAGACCTCCTCTGTAACTCAGAGTAACCTGTAAACATTTTTAAAGCTTCGCCTATGGAGATTTTTCAGTACCGTAGTTTGTTGCCATTCCACGAGCGTGCACAATTATAAAGCATGACATGTTGGGTATCTATTTACTTGGCATAACATCATCTTTCACATTCTACAAAAAAATTGGGCTAACTTTAGTGTTTTTTTTTTTTTTTTTTTTTTAATTCATTAAAACTTATTTTTTTTTTAAATAAATTGTGTTTGATAGACCACTGTGCAAATACAGGGTGACATAAAATATTGCAACGGTCGCCATTTTATTCTCTAGGGTCTCTGGTAAAAAAAAAAAAAAAAAAAAAAAAAAAATATATATATATATATATATATATATGGTTAATATTCAAGGCAAACTCCACCATCCAACCATGTCTTTACTTTTGTTGAGAAATCGCTTTGAGGCTCCATGTACACTGGACGTTAAAATAATATTATAAAAACGCCAGTAGCTTTGCAGTTTTTTAATGCTTTAATTAGTGTTAATTATCGTTTTTTAGCGTTTTTTTTTTTTTTTTTTTTTTTCAGTGGATCAAAAAACGTTAAACGCTGGTGAGCCACGTTTTTGAGCAGTTATCAACGTTTATCAGCGTTTGGCGTTTTTTGTGGTCGGAAAAACGACTTCTGAACGCGATTTTGTGGCGTTCAGAAAACAACCCATGAACTGCTGATAAAAGTTCAAAAACATCCATGTGTGCATGGACACATAGGATAACATAGAGTGGAGTTTATGGGCTCCCAAACTCTAAAAAAAACGGCCGTTTATGAGCTCCAGTGTGCATGGAGCCTGAAAAGCATTTCTGGCAGTGGCCATCTTGAGTAAGAGCAAATGATTCATGTAGCATTTACTTCCTAGAATCCATCTGCCCTTAGCTCAAGCTTGCATGCAGGAGGGTGTTCTTAGCTGAGAAAATCCCCTTTCCTCTTCTCCCCTCCTGAAGACTCCTGGGATGTATGACAACATTTGCCTAGGCAAGAAACCAGGAAGTAAATTTAGAAATAATAAAAAAAAGTTTAAAACAAGTAAATATGATATATATTCCTATCTATTTACTAATGCTAGCAGCATGAGGATTAAAAATAATCAATGTTGATTGGGAGAGTGAAGTTCTGCTTTAACAATGTAAGAAAATATGTGTTAAAAAGTTGAAAGAAACCTACTACGTGTATTGTTCAGTATATTCCTTCCTCACTGTCTGTTATTAATGCCATTAAGTTATAATTGTATGTTGGCAAACATGGCAGACCGTATATGTGGAGCTCCAGGCCCATGTAGGGAACAGTTAATTACACGCTCTGCAGATACCAACGTTGTTTAATCCTCACTTGTGTCTTTTTTTTTTTTTTTTTTTCTTTCCGTTTTTCATCTCACTTTGATTGTGAGGTTTCTTAAGTGTTGGTTTACATTTGTTGGACAGAATTCCTCTATGTGATTAACGAGGCACAGGGGACGTATGGAAAATATGAAACCGGTCAGACGTTAACCCTTTCCCTGTCTAGAGCCTAGATTTGGACATGTTAACTGCCTTAGGGCTGAGCAGATCCCAGGAATCAAGTAGCCAATGTGCTAAAAAAGAAACTTAAAGCAGAACTCCAGGCACAGACCTCTTTGGCGCAAAAGTTACCCCGGCTCGTGTAGAGAAGGTGCACTTGGTTGCTGTGTACTGTCCACTTTTTTTTTTCTCCTGCCGGATACTACGACCAGGGCTGCTGTTAGAAATCGTTGGGCCCCGTACAGCCTTCCTGACGGGGGCCCCCCAACCCCGCCCCACCCCCCAGGGTGCAGTGGAACTGCAGCACCTTCTTTATCCGCCTACACCCCAAAACTGAAATAAGTCCCTCTTTTTTGTTCTTACCTTCTGGGCCCCACTGTTGACCTGATAGGGCCCAGGAAAATTAAATTTAAGCCCTGGTAAGTAAGTAGGAGTGGGGGTGTGGGATAGTAAAATCTATTTATTAATTTTAGGTAGAAATGATCAATAATGCTACCCTGGACCCCCTTGTTTAGCTGATGGGGCCTGGGCTCAGTACAACAGGACCTTATCAGCAGCCCTGACTATGGCTGCCAGGCTTTGAGCTTTCATAAGGCCCCATTCACACCTGAGCGTAGCGTTTTCAGGCAGAAAAATCGCACGATTTTACCGCGTTTTTTACCGCGATTTGCTGCGATTCTGTGCAGGGCAAAAGGCCACCAATGTAAAAAGCAGAAAAACGCCCAAATCTGCCTAAAAAAAAAAGGTTCCAGAACATGTTTGAGCTTCAGGCGTTTTTTAGCTTCTGGCTTCAGGCGTTTTGTAGTGGAGATGTGAAGCATTTCCATAGAGAATAAATGATTTTTTTTCCCCGTTCTGACAGGGGGGAAAGGGATGGATTCTATGTTCCTGCAAAGCAGGGACTAAAATCCATCTCTTCCTCTAGTAAAAGCACCACATATAATAAACACAAACACTGGCTAGGCACAGGTTTAACCCTTTGATCGCTATAGATGTTTAACGCTTTCCCAGCCAGTGTCTCATTAGTACAGTGACAGTGCAGATTTTTAGCACTGATCACTGTATTAGTGACACTGGTTCCTGCAAAGTGTCAGTTAGTGTCTGACTGTTCACCGCAATGTCACAGTCCCGCTTTAAGTCTCTGATTGCCATTACTAGTATAACAAAAATGAATAAACACAATTTTCAATATATATCCCAAAGTTTGTAGTCACTTTAACGTTCACATAAACCTACCAATAACATGTAGAATACGTATTGGCCTAAATTTTTGAAGACATTTGTTTTTTTTTGTTTTTTTTCATTTGATATGTTTTATAGCAGAAAGTTTTATATAGATATAGATAGATATATAGATAGAGATAGAATATAGAGATATAGATAGAGATATATATATAGAGATATAGAGATATAGATAGAGAGATATATATATATATATATATATATATATATAATACTTATTTTATTTTTTTCAAAATTGGCCGATTGTTTGTTTTATAGCGCGGACAAAAAGACCCAGTGGTGATCAAATACCACCAAAAGAAAGAAAGCTCTATTTGTGGGAAAAAAATGAAATAAATTTTATTTGGGTACAGTGTTTCATGACTGCGCAATTGTCAATTAAAATAACGCAGTGCCGTATCGCAAAAAGTGGCCTGGTCATGAATGGGGGTAAATCTTCAGGAGGTCAAGTGGTTAAAGGGCTGGTATACCTTTAAAGTCCAAGTGTGTGAAAAAGAATACTCCCCTGCAGTAGGAATAGTTCTTTGATGTGCTGCCATAATTATACATAGGTGTTTCAGTTGGCCTGTATGGTAGTTCATCTGGACCAGGGTTTCTCAACCGGGGTTCCTCCAAAGGTTGCTAGGGCTTCCTTGAGCAAGGAGCAATTTCTGCCTCTCTGATAGTTTCCCACTGACACCATTGATCTTTTTAGCTATCTGTAAGGAGTTAAGTCTTCCCAATGACCGCAAGTGTAAGGGGCATTCTTCCCACTGATCATCACACTAATGTATCATGAGTTGTAGCTATAGTCATTTTTAGCAGGGGTTCCCTGAGACCGGAAAGTTATTTCAAGGGTTCCTCTGTGTTGAAAAGGTTGAGAAAGGCTGATCTGGACTGTATGGGGCCTATGCAGGTTTGACTTCTGGTGTCTTGAAGACAACACTGAAGGCAGGATGGGATCTGTTCCAGACAGACCATTATTCGTTACAATGCCCACCCCAACTGAAGCTTCAAGGAGTGTTAGAGAACATTCCCCACAGGCCAGGCACTTAGAGCCA
Source organism: Aquarana catesbeiana (assembly GCF_042186555.1). NCBI lineage: Eukaryota > Metazoa > Chordata > Amphibia > Anura > Ranidae > Aquarana > Aquarana catesbeiana. The sequence continues at coordinate 236,089,632 of NC_133334.1, forward strand.
AGATTTCTGAACTGATAAAATACCTGTTTGGCAGGATGTCTACTCAGCTTCTCTGCTTAGGGTCTCCTAAGGCTGTATATTAAACATTGCTAACTTTACTGTTAACAATATTATGGAGCATATTTATAAAGCAAGTGAATGTGACATTCGCCAAATATTCACTGCAGGTGAATTTTTCTGCATGTTTTAAATTAGGCCTTATGCGCATGGCCACTTGTCGCAAGATCCTGCATACTGCATCTGAACTCTTGGGACATAAGTCCTTATGGCTAATATGCGTACAGGGGCTTATTATTATTATTATTATTATTATTATTGTTATTATTATACAGGGTTTATATAGCGCCAACAGTTTGCGCAGAGCTTTACAACATGACGGCAGACCGTACAGTTACAATACAATTCAATACAGGAGGAATCGGAGGGCCCTGCTCGTTAGAGCTTACAATCTACAAGGACTTATTATGTGGCTACTTCTCCCATCAAGTTAATGATTCCAGTGAGTCATTCTCTAGGCATCTGCTGCTCAGACCAACATCAGGTGCCGTCCCCGATTAAACACTGTTTACATGTCATCCCTGTATGAGTCATCCATGCAGCGCATGCGCAGAATGACCTCGTCTTGAAGAAAGTGGCTGTGGCGCACGCGCAGAATGACCTCAGGATTGATTCATTCAGGGCCAACATGTAAACAGTGTTTTGTCAGCGCCTGCTGATTGCACCCTATTGTTTACATATTGACCCTGAGCAATGGTGGCAGGGTCCGATACGCTGTATGCATGTAGATGTTGGCACGAACGTTTATATGGATACAATGTAAAAATATGGCCGGACGCCCACACTGGATGCAAATGTTTCTAGTTTTGGATTATGCAGCTAAATATTGCGGGCCAAAAGGGACCAGTGTGCATGGGCCCATAGGATACAATACTGCTGCCCTTGATTCCCTATGAATTAGTGACTTGTACGCAAAAAATTGTACGCCTGTGTGCATGAGCCTTTACAGGCAATGATTACATATATAAAAGGGTGCGCTGTACCTTCAAAAATTGTGGAAAATACAAATAAAATGTAAATTTTTTGAAACACAATTCATAAATAGTGGATATACCCCACGAACGCGTGCAAAAAGTTCACTTCAGCAATAAATGCAGAACTAGTGTGTGAACTACTAGTGCCAGCAATTCTTCAAAAGTGCTTTTGCTCCATCACCAATGCAAACACTATCCTCTTACCGGACCATAAGACCCCCAATTACAAAGGTCCAAAGTGCTTGAAATTAAACCACAGCAGTCAGGCCAGTAAACAGACAACTTCACTCCAGTGATGTGCTGGTTAATAGTTGGATGATCCCGGGGCCCGTTCACCCTCTCATAAGCAGCCCCATATTATCACAGAAGAAAGAAGAGGTCAAGAGTGCACTACCGCTAAAACACTTCCACTTTATTAAAACCAAAATGTACTCACAAAGGGATGTTCTCGCACGCTAGTGACAATACAACATGCCGCCTCCCCCGTCTCACATGCGTGATGTCAGTGCCAAAGCTCCGCCCCTACGTGTTTCATCCATGTGGATGTCCTCAGGGGAAATGGAGGTGATTAACCACCTGTAACTGGAGAATGTCACATTCACTGCTTTAATTATAAATATGAGTAATTACCTGTCATTCTGTTTTATGCCAACCATATCCCTGAACAACAACTGAAATTCAAAGTTGGGCAGATTGCAGGCAAAAGAAGTAACAGAGAAGGGGGCATAGATGGAGTGGATGATGGGGCATTCTCTGCTCTCTCTCATCTGCAGCTGAGATTGCTTGATTTTTCTGCTAAAAAGTGAGTGACAGAGAGGTTTAAAAAGCTTGGAGTGCAGAGGAAGATCAGTAGATTTAAGGAAGCAGAGTTGGCACCCAAAAATGTAAGCTCTGGGAAAATAAATGTCATACTTTGATATTATATAGTTTTAAAAAAAAGATAGTTTACCCATAGGGATTGGCTAGCTGTATCTGCTAGTTATTTTTCTGATTTGCAGTTCCTTATTTAAATGAAAGCATTATAGTAGATTGTAAAGGAAAACGAATGGGAGACTATTTGAGAGCCCTAACTTTTTTCCCCCCAGCCTTTCAGTTGCTGTATTTTCTAAAGGCATTTCATTTAAACGTGCTAAGCACCAATAAGCAAAGGTCATGTTGTGTTTGTGTGTTTTATTTAATATACATGAAAGTACAAAGTGTGTCAATGTTTTATTGCTAGGGTGAGGCTAGGAGAAGTGCGACGGTAGGACCACAATTGGCATAAGTGTGTCATGAACTTTCGAGACCCACACTTACCCATTTCTCCTTTTTGTTCCTTTATACAAAGCATAAAGAGGGAAAAGGATGTCAGCGAACAGAAAGTGAAGCGGCCCTTCACGCCGAAAATAATGCTCAGCAGCATTCTATTCTAACCCCCAGCCTGTTCCATGGAAGAAAGTTGCTTTTTTTTGGTATTACTCACTTCCAAACCCTCATTAATCGCCCCGGTGTAAATAAGGTACCCCCCGCAGTCTCTGAGGGTACAACACACACCCCAGAAAGCTACAAGTCTCCCTGCAGTCCATGATCTTACATATATGCAGTAGGGTGCCGGTTGTGAGTAATTGGGAAGTGACAGTCGGGTCACAAATGCAAGATGGCGGCGCAGAGGATCAGTAGCCCTGCAAAGAATAGAGTGAAGAAATGTCATCAGCACACCAAGGATTCCTCAAAAGGGTCCAAAGCTTTAATTTCAAGGTCACCTGGTACACATACAGCAATGTTTCAGAACCACACAGGGCCCCTTCTTCAGGCAAGTGCCTGACAAAGGTGGCCTGCATGATATCGAAACGTTGTTGTATGTCTACCATGTAACCTTGAAATGAAGCTTTGAACCTTTTGAGGAATTCTTGGTGTACTGAGGACGTTTCTTCACTCTGGATGTCTATGGTTTCCAGCCTGTGTTTTTTACAGCACCCAGCATTACTGAACAGCCATTTTCAGGAACGTGTGCGTGGGGAATATTGCGTTTGGACCTGCAAAGAATCGGGTGCGTGAAAAACAGCTCTGGACTTCATAGGCTGGTAAGTATGTGTTTCTTAAGGCCCCTTTCACGCGATTGGACCGTTCAGGTCCGCCTGTCAGTTTTGACGGCGGACCTGAACGGGCGCTCCATGTTAGCCTATGGAGCGACGGATGTCAGCGGAGACAAGTCCGCTGACATCCGACCCGGTCCGATCCGCTAAAAGCAGACGGATGGCCCTACGTCCAGGTCCGTCGCTGGCGGATCGGATCAGGTGAGATCTGATGAAAACGGACATGCTGTCCGTTTTCATCCGATCCCTCCATAGGCGGCAGCGGCGCCTGACAAGCCCCTCCCTGCTCAGTGAGCAGAGAGGGACCTGTCATCCGCCGGCTCAGCGGAGATCAACAGACTTTTAGGCCCCTTTCACACGAGGTGGACTCTGTTTCCACGGAGCCCGCCTCGTGTGAAAGGGGCCTAAAAGTCAACAGCTACAATACTTGTAGCTGTTGACTTTCTAGTCTTTCCATAGCCGGGTGAGGTTCCTCTGCAGTATGCCATTAAAAAATGAATTCCAATATTTTGGAAACAAATGTGAGGCTAAAAGTATGTAAAATAATTGGCGAACAAGCTTGCAGTTCACTAATTCCAGACAGCGATGTGTTTTTATAGTCCCATTGAACTTCCAGCAGTCATAAAGCTCAGATGTTTACGGTCTTGCGCGCTACCTCATCTATAATGAAGATTTTTTTGGATTATTCAGTCAATAAACTGTTTTAAATATCAAAGGCTTTTTAACTGGGAACATTTTTTAAGAATATGGATTTAATTCCACGCAGTAATTGGATCTGCCACTATTTTTAGGTATCTTGAGTGAAGAGACTAGAAGCTGTTGCTCTGTAGAAGCTCATAGACCTCTGTTTAGCATACACATTCTATTATACTGGTTAGCTAAAACCACCACTACAAGGGGAAGCCATTTTTATTCATGAGAACGTATATTCAGAGGAGAAAGTTGTTCATAAAAAAGGACAGTCTTTGTTAAAGTGGAACTTTACCCATAACCACTTGACTAAAAATGTTCTTTAGTAAGGAACATATATTCCAGATTAATAATTATGCTACAAAAATTTGTGTGTGCTGTAAATTGCCGCCAGCATTGCTCCTGTTTCTTCTTGCTGGAGGCTGCCCTTTAGCCGGAGTCCCTGAACAGCAGTGAAGCTCAGTTCACACTGCAGCGATCTGGGAACCCTGCAAATTCACTGCGGGTTCCCGCATCGCATGTCTCCCGGTGGAGTTCACACTGCCCAATACGAACTGCTGGGAGTGTCAATTGAAAGTTAATGACACCCCCAAATCAGTTTGCATATTGCAGTGCAAACTGAAAATTCGGACAGGAATCAGATCGCATGGGTGTTCCGGTTCTGCTGCGGACCAAATAAAGGGTCCGGTGCAAGTGTGGTCCGAATGTGATACAAATTCAGCCATACTATCTGTATGACTGATATTGCACCGCACAGAGATCGCATGTGATTTCCACTGCAGTGCGGTGCGAATCACATCCGATGTCGGACATCGCACCAGTGGGAACCTATCAATTTAAGTTTAAAAAAAACAGTTGCATTCCGGGAATGTAACTGTCACATTGGTTGTGCACTCAACTAAACTGTCATACTATCATACTCTGTCAGTGTGAGGCGAGGAGAGCCGATAACCGCCATTTCTTTGTTTACGTGTGATCAGCTGTGATTGGACATAGCTGACCACATGGGTAAAGAGCCTCGTCATCAGCTCTTTACCAAGATCGGGGTTGTGCCGTGTCCCGGGGACACAGCGTGCCCAGGATCGCCACGCTGCACATCTCCGCGGGCGCACAAGCGTGATGAGACTGTGGCAACATCATATGACATCGTCCCAGAACAAGAGGGCTCCCTGTCATTTGTCTATACGCCAGGCAGGAGGCGGTTAACAGATGCGCAGGGGTGCCATTAATGTTTAAGGTATAACTAAAAGCAAAACTTTTTTTTTTTTTTTTAGTTTTGTGTAGAGTGCAGAGGGATTAGAATGCTTTTCTATTTTTATTGCGTTCTGTACCCCTGTTAAGGAGATTCCCCCTCTCTATTTGTCCTGTTTACCGTTATCATTAAAAGTGAAAATAAATAAAAGAAAGTACCAAATTTTGGGTTGTCCCCAGAAATGTAATAGAAGGGAAATCTTCCAACGGCGACACTAGTTCTTGTGACCCAGGGGTCCCCACAGAATTTCCCTAATTTTCAGGGATTTTCCCTCACTTCTTGTTTGGCTGTGGGACAGGTAGTGAAGGGAAATCTCCACAATGGGACACAGATGTAAAAAAAAAAAAAAAATCTGATGGGTTATAACCCTCCCTTGCTCTATCCATAATCCTATAATTCTACTATACTATAGTGGATGTAAACCCCAAAACATTTTTTTTTAATTAAGACTCATATCTTTTACAGCAGAGGATGTAATTTTATCTGTGCCCCGTCTTGCTATGAAGAGTTAATCAAGCTCTGAGCAATCCTCTTATCTTTTTTCAGTAAGATAAAAACAGACACACTGATAAATAGGTGTCTGTTCTTCCCCCTTGCTGTGAGTGACAGGTGATTCCCTTATCTCATGCAGGAGTGTGAGAGAGACATTCTGTGTACTTCACATCCCCCCTCCTCCTCCTTCTCCAACTCTCCCAGGATTGGCTGTTCCACAACTCCGCATGATTGGGCAAACTGAAGTCATGTGGTGACTTTCCTGGGTTTTGACTGAATGTTAGTGATCATGGGGCATAATCCACAAGACTCCACAAGAGGGTCTATAGCAAGTCAGATCTGACATCTGGCTCGATTTAGGACCGCTGGAAATGAATTGGAAGCCATACTGCATTCACTTTAAAACAAAACAGAGACCCTCAAGTTATTCTGGTTGTCTGGCTCGGCAGATCAGCCAATTTGCTTATTAACATCCCTCCTGGGTTCAGAGATAAAGTTGTTAAAATGTTATATTTAGAGAAAGGAAACGTCTTTAGTTTAGACCAGATTACTTTAATATGTGTGTCCTGGCCAGTGTCCTACATTTAAAGGGACCCTGTTTTTGGTCCATTAATTCCAACAAAAATCTTCCATTTAAGATTATATCTGCATTTAATGTATTTTATTCCTGTTAACCTGTAAAACCTCCCTTGTGTAGACATACAAAAGACCTGAGACTGCCATTGCTGCCACCTTGGATGTGATGTCAGCAGACTCGGAGATGTCACTCAAATTATATTATAGTATTTCCCTCCACATCACCCAAGCTGCCACATAAAAGGTTACGTGGGGAGATGAAGGAAGGGGTGCAGGAGCTGGGCCAGCACAGAGAGTAATTAGACATTCCTAGAAGAGGAGAAGACTGCAATGTTAAAGGAGAAGGAGAAGGAAGGGGCTACGCTATGCAAAGGAATTTACTCTCCTGGAGTAGTTACATTTACTAGCAAGTTTAAAGGCACATTAGAGGTGCATTAAAATATGAAATTTATGATAATTCATTTTTAATATTATGTTGTAAATAATTTATTAGAATTTTTTCATATTACATAATAAATAAAACACATACAAATACCAAAAGATTATATACAACTATAAACTTACATAAAATCAAGGTGTTTAACCACTTTTTTTTTTTTTTTGTAGGCGGTTAAATGCCTTAATTTTATTATTAATATTATTCAGGATTTGTACAGCGCCCACTGTAGTGCTTCACAAAATAAAAGGAGACCAAATAATTACAATACAGTTCGATAGAAGAGGATTAGGAGGGCTCTGCTCGTGGAACTTACAATCTAACATTTTGTTGAAAGGAAAAATATTGCAAGTAAGCATTTACAGAAAAATACTTTATTTTTTGTTTATGTGCTTTTATCTGCATTTTTATTTATTTATTTTTTTTTTTAGTTTATAAAATTAAGAACTTTAAATTGAAAAATGTATATTATTTTTTTTTTTTTTAATTTATTTTATATATATTTTTTTAAAATGGAAGCTCAGTCAAACACTAACTATAGTTAAATCTACTCCCACCCCCATTCCAAGCCTATTCTTTCTATTCTACCCTTTTATATACTTGCTGTACCTATGCTGAGAGCGCTCTGGTCCGGTCACATGATCGGGTCCCAGCACCGGCTTCATCGAAGAGGAGATTATCCGACAACGGCTGCAGAGCCTGTGTGATGACCTCACCTATAGGCTTACTATGGCGCATGCATTGTCGGCTGTCCCTACTCTGCACTGAAGCCGGTGCTGGGATCCGGTCACGGGACCAGACCAGAGCGCCCTCAGAATAGGTAAGTATACAGATCTTTCCTTTCACGGGGCTGGTAAAATGGACTTAGATTGGGGGTGGGTGTAGATTTAAGTATAGTTAGTGTTTGACTGACCTTCCACGTTAGAAAATAATAAAAAAAAAAATATAAACAAATAAAATGTATAATATAAATTGTATATTTAAAGGTTATATATTATAAACTAAAATGTTAAAATAAAAAAAATGCATATAAAAAAGCACATTAAAAAAATCAAGTATTTTACTGTAAACTCTTACTTGCAACATAAAAATGGAAATAAAAAAATAAAAATAAAATCAAGTATTTGTTGGCAACAGGGTCTCCTTAATGAGTTAATACATTATCTTTAGTATGTTCTTTCTTTTTTCATGATAATATCCTTAACTTTCTAGGCAGGTAGGGAGCAGCCAAAAGTCACGCCCGGCCAGATCACGTTAAATATTATTTCTGTTATTTTTATTTTGCGTATCTCACGGGCAGCCAAGAATCACATGCTAAGTGGGGATGATTTTCACTCCCTGGATAAAATGAAAACCCCAGCACTCTATAAAACAACTCTTTATATCTTACCGCATATTTGCTTTTGTGAGTTGATTTGACCTTTTTGCTCAAAAGATGCGAAGTGATCACATGTCATCCTGCGCCATTCCCGATGAGTTATGCCATTCGGACGTTTTCCTCTAAGGGAGAAGAAATCCCTTTCACAATAATGTCACTTAGAATTGGTGTTTCTTTATAAAATCTAAAAAAAAATTCCTGCATGCATTCTGCTTGAGGGGAATTGAAGCTTTTAAAAAAACGAAGGGCATCTTCGCTCCCATCTGTTTACATGGCCAATGACTGTATAACTGCAGATGACTTGGTTGCAGAGTGAGCATCACAAACCAGTTATACTAAAGACTTTTTTTTTTTTTTTTTGTTTCATGTTAAAATACGAAAAAAGGTTTTACTTCCCTTCCCTGTGCAATGATATTGCACAGAAAGTTCCCTTACCTCCTCTTCTAGCAGTCCCTCCCTCTTCCTGTTTTGTCTATGGGACAGGAAGTGAAGGGAAATCTCCCCAATGGGACACGGAAAAAAAAAAAAAATAAACTTACAGGGGTTATGACCCCTCCCCTAATCTATCCCAAATGAAAAAAAAAAGTTTTGTCTTTAGTTCTGCTTTAACCACTTAAAGTGGGGTTCCACCCAAAAAAAAAAAAAAAAAAACTACATGAAAAATCCTAAAAAAAAATACAAAAAAAAATTTGGATATTTTTTTTTACTTACCTCTAAATGCCTGTTGCTAGGGGGTCCCTCGTAGTCTGCCTCTTCCAGTGCCTGGGCTGGTGACATCACTTCCCCCTCGGCACAGGAAGGGCTCAGCTCTGCTCCCTCCCTCCTGTCAATCATCTGGGACCCATTACAGGTCCCAGGTGACTGAGCAGCCAATCGCGGCGCCGCTCGCGCATGCGCAGCGGGTGCCAGGCTGTGAAGCCACAGCACGGCGCCCACAGTTGCAATGCCAACGGAGGGGGAGACGAGCGGGGCTTCGATCCCCCACATCGCTGGACCCTGGGACAGGTAAGTGTAAAATTAAAAGTCAGCAGCTGCAATATTTGTAGCTGCTGACTTTTAATTTCTTTTTTTTTTTTTTTGACTGGAACTCCTCTTTAAGGACCGCCCCATAGCAGATATACTGCTACAGGGTGGCCCTCCTGTGCAGAATCTCGTGTGTATATATACACGATTCTGCACTTCCGGGTAGAGGGCGCACGCACGTGCCACCGGCAGCCCACTTCTGCTGTATTTACTCAGAACAAGACTCTCCCTATATAAGCAAGGCAGAGCTCCATTCTGACAAGGGGGGAAGGGATGGATTTTTGTGTCCCTGCAAAGTTAAGAATAAAATCCATCACTAAAAAGTATAAAAGCAGCACACATAGTACACACAAACACTGGCTAGGCACACAGTTAACCCTTTGATTGCCCTAGATGTTTAACCCCCTCCCAGCCAGTATCATTAGTCCAGTGACAGTGCATATTTTTAGCACTGATCACTGTTTTATTGTGACTGGTTCCCACAGAGTGTCAGTTAATTTCAAATTGCTCACCACAACACCCTAGTCCTGCTATAAGTCGCTGATCGCCACCATAACTAGTATAAAAAATAATTAAGCATTCCAGTATATATACCATAGTTTGTAGACCCTATAACTTTTGCGCAAAATCAATCAATAGACGCTTATTGGATTTTTTTTTTTACCAAAAATATGTAGCAGAATACATATTGGCCTAAATTTATGAAGACATTTTTTTTTCTTTTTTTTATTGGATATGTTTTATATCAGAAATTAAATATTGCTTGAGAAAAAAAAAATTTTTTTTTGTTTGTATATAGCACAGAAAAAAAAAATGCAGTGGTGATCAAATACCCCCAAAAGAAAGCTCTTTTTGTGGGGAAAAAATGATATACATTTTATTTTTAGTAGAGCGTTGCATGACCGCGCAATTGTCAGTTAAAGAAACCTAGTGCCGTGTTGCCCAAAATGGCCTGGCCATGAAGGGGTGGGGGTAAATCTTCCGGAGGTCAGGTGGATAATGCAAGTTCTTAATGTGAATCTAAAGTGAAAACTTTTTTTTTTTTTTCCAGTTTTGAGGAGAGTGCTGAGGGGTTGGCACCAATATCAGGGTTTTATTTCTAATTGTGCCCCTCGCTGGGGAAAATCCAAAACTTTGAGTTGTCACTAGAAAAGGAATTGAGGGTACATCTTGTTCAGATGGGGGAATCACTTCACTTTAAGGAGATTTCCTCCCAATTTCTGTTGCGTCTCCAGAAAATGAATTGACCGGTAATCTCTACAAGACATAGAATAAATAACATACATTTTTTTTTATTGATTTTCTATTATATAAAAATTTGGCTTTAGATGAACTTTAACGGATATGTGATTAGTTGGCATTAGTTAATTTGGTCTTTTTACATTGATTTATTATTTTATTGTATTGAAGATTACACCAGGAGAGTGTGCAGCATCCATTCACTGTCTAAGTCCCCCCAGTGTGGCATTTGTGCTCGAGTCCTGAGCTAAGATCAATGATGGGCAATGGTGCAAACAGGGCATTATGATCTGCAGGGCAGGGTACCATGTGATCCTAAGCTTGGCAGGTTTCTTAAGTAGTAAGGAGGGCAGGATGCCAGGAAGCTGGCTCTCAATGCATTTAAACAGCTGTGTTTAATAAAGGCTGGAAGTAAGAGCTGACAGCGCGGTCTGGATCCGTCTCCTGAACTTTACAAGGGGTAGATCAATTGAACTAACATTATATTAGGAAGCAGAATAAGATTCTTTGAGGCGAAATGATTTCCAACATGAGTCTACCTTAACCTCTTAAACCATTCATACAAAGCCTAATAATTTTAAGCAATGTAAACCCTAATGATTACATTCTCTTACTTGCTCCCTTTTGGTTTGCAAAAATACCATCATCCCGTGTGTCTGTAGGGGAATGGAGAGAATGACCGCCAGAGGCTGTGAAAGCCAGGAGCAATGATGTCACCAATAGGCTCCCATTGTGCAGCAGTTTACAGTGCTTCCTCTTCTTCCCTGCAGCTGTGGTTTTAGCCTGCTGCTGGCTGAATATGGGTCACAGGAGTGCAGAAGGAAGGGCAAAGGGTGACCTACAGGAAAGGTAGGGCCAAAAGAGCTTTGGCCCTACTTCCCCTTTTAGGTTTTGCCTGATGGCATTGATGATTTTTTTTACTTTGAATTGAGGCTTCACACTTTAATAATCAAATCCAAATAAAAGTTTTTTTTCAATGATTACATTTCTTGCAAAGCCAACGTGTTTTGAGGGCTATGCTTCCACCCCCCTCATACCCCCTTCATCAGGGCTTGGAAGAAGTGAAACAATGTATGTAGACTTGATATTCAAACTATAGCTAGATGTTGCCCAGGAAACTCACTGCAACTATAGACTAAATATTGGGTCCACATACATTGCTTTATTGTTGGACTTGAGTACTATTGTGTGGTTCTTATTCTAAATTGCTCATCCCTATCACAACCTAATGTGGAAACCAACATGGGCGCAAAATGGTGTGTAGAAGCTGCCAGCCCAGTATTCAGATTCTCTATTTTCACTACTACCGTAATATTGGAGAACGACAACAATATAAATCAAAAATATAAAAAACTCTTCAGAGTTCCAATGCCTCCTATCTGCGTTGTTTATTTTGGCTGAGCTGGAGACTTCCATCTTTCTTTATTGGTTGGTAAGCCTCCTGTGATCTCCTTTTTATAATATCAGAAGTCTCCCCTTACAAAAATGAAGTGCAGATGCTGTTCACTACCGGGGTCGCCGTAGATCCGGGCCCAACCAGACTCCCTGGCCAAGTAGGGGCCATTTGGTCCTGTAGTAATTCCTCGCCGTAGATCCGGGCCCAACCAGACTCCCTGGCCAAGTAGGGGCCATTTGGTCCTGTAGTAATTCCTCGCCGTAGGTCCAGGCCCAACCAGACTCCCTGGCCAAGTAGGGGCCATTTGGTCCTGCAGTAATTCCTCCAGGGATGAGTCTAGAAGAACTGGAGCAGAATTGGTAGCAGAAGCACACGTTTAGCCCTGATTGTATTCCTGAATTCTTACCAGTAATCTAGCTCTGCTGGCACTAATTAAATTTAGTTTTTTTTTTCTTAATATCGCAACTCCTTTTTTTTTTTTTGTTTTTTAGGCTGTTGAACGGGAATAGAAAAGCAATTTTAGAGAACATGTTGTACAGGTCTCATGTGCACTTACAGCCTTAACCAAAGGGAATAAAAACGGAACAAACAGATTGTTAAACATATTGTAAAAGATAAGAAGACTAAGTAAATAAGCAAGTGGACTTTGAAGTACCATAAATGACCAATGTTTGTGAATAATTCCCCTGTCTCTCAGCATCTGCTAGCTAATAAATAATGCACTTGTTAAAGGGTCCATCCACTTCTACACACTGGAGGCAGCCATATTTCCCTCCCAGCTCCTTTGATTGTTTTGATGTCTGTTGAGACGAGCAGTGCCTTTGGAGTCAAACCCGAGCTCATCCTAGGTCCCGCCCACCAAAACACTCAAGTCAGCGCTCTTAGGGCTTAGCTTTCCCAGGTCCGACAGGAGCTGCAGGGGTGAACAGATCTTTACTCGCTCCATCCATCCATCACACCAGCTTATGGGAACCCATGATATGATGGACTTAAGGACATTACACTCACTGTGAGCAGCGCTGTGTAAGCTGTGCACTTTGTGCACATTTGTATAGTCTGACAACAGTGAAGCACAGTTGGAGGACAGGGACTGAGTGTTGTTACGCCATAACACAAGTTGCAGAGCAAGGGCTTTCTTGGCAGGATCAGCAGTAATTTTTTTTCAATGAACTGTAAATTAAAAAAATAAAGAAACTGCCTTTTTAAAAGACGTTGACATTTAACCACTTGCCGACCGCAATACGTTTATATTTACAGTCTGCAAGTGGTTTACCAGGATTATGGCTGAAGATATCAGCCGTAAACCCGGTACTGTTTTTTTTTTCAGCTTATGAGCTGGGTTTCTGAAGTGGTGGGAGGGGAACCCCCCACCCCACCCTCCGCTCGCTGGTGGTGTTTATTTTTTGTTTTTTTTTAAACCGAAAGATCCAAAAATGTTTTTGATCTTTTGCTTTTAAAGGTAAAGAAGAGATTTGGGGTCTTTTTGACCCCAGATCTCTCCATAAAGAGGACCTATCATCCTTATTTCTATTACAAGGGATATTTACCTTCCTTGTAATAAGAATAAAAGTAATTAAAAAAAAAAAAAAAGTAATAAAAAATAATAGGGACCATGTAAAAATAAAAACTAAAATAAATAATAATACATAAAAAAAAAACCCTCCCTCCGTGCTCGTGCACAGAAGCGAATTCATACATAAGTCGCGCACGCATATGTAAACGGTATTCGGACCACATATGTCAGGTATTGCTTCAAACGTTAGCGTGAGAGCAATAATTCTAGTGCTAGACCTCCTCTGCAAATCTAAACAAGTAATCATCTGTAAAAGAGTTGAAAGCGTTGCCTATAGAGATTTTTAAGTACCGCAGTTTGTTGCTATTCCACAAGCATGTGCAATTTTAAAGCATGACATCTATTTGCTCGCCGTAACATCATCTTTTTTTTTTTTTTTTAAATCAAAAGAAACTTTATTGAAAAAGCAATAATAAACAGTACAGAATTCCATATCATTACATATTAAGCATAAGCACTTTGCATTTAGTGTTTAACTCCATTAGCACTTGATCATATTACATCTGCATCAGATTCAGTTTCAACAATAGAAACTCTCGGTCACAGAGTAACTGAAACAACCAAGGCCCCAGGGTGGGGAACCCACACCATTAACTGCTGCAGCGAATTTACAGCAGTAAACTGTCAATAATTAGATCTACAGGGGCTAAACCAGGAACAGCTAGCCATTGTGCCCAAATTTGGTCAAATTTTGTTGCGCTACCATTGTGCTGGTAGATACATTTTTCCAGTCTTATAGTGTCGCCCATATGAGTCGGCCACTCCTTCACCGTGGGGGGGGTCTGTCGATTTCCAGTGCCTCAGAATTAATTTCCTGGCCTGGAAAAGGGCCCTAGCTATGGCTAGTCTAGAGGTCTCCTCCACCGCAACTTCATCTATAATTCCCAACAGGCATAGTTTAGGTTCTACGAGATTAATCTGAAATACTCTGTTAATAATCCCTACCACCTCCTTCCAATATATATGCAGTTTGGGGCACCTCTACAACATATGGATCAGGTCGCCATGATCCCTCATGCATCTAGTGCAGCTTGGATCCTCACGCACCCCCATTCTCACCAGTCTAGCCGGTGTGCAATGGACACCTAGAAGCACATATAATTGGGATAACCTTTGGGCCACATTCAAGGAACACAGGGGAACTGCAGCAAGAGCGTCCTCTCATTGATCTTCCTCAAATGCTCCACCATCCCTTTCCCATTTGGATATCACTGCTGCGATTCTGTCAGGGAGGAACTTATTGATCAACATAGAATAGCTGCATGAGATAAACCCCTTGTAAGAGGTCACCTCCCGCCTGTAACTGAAAATTGGCGTGGGACTCTGTGTCCATGAATCAATTTCCAGTTGGGCCTTAATGGAATGCTGAAGCTGGAAATAGTAAAATAACATGGTTGAGGGGAATCCAAATTCTAGCTGTAAAGCATGAAAGGGGCGTAGCTTGCCATCCCTAAATATTTGGGTCATATGAGTAATCCCATATTTATTTTGTGCCATATTGCAGTTTCTCCAACTCCATGTATCTCTTGTTCCCCCATATGGGGCTCAACCTGGTATATCCCTCAACTTGTAATTCCCTGACCCTTATTCCATACTTTCTGCATCAAATTGTTAGTGGGGTACAGCTTATTTGATTTAGCAAAATGCAATGCTTCCAGGCCCTCTGCAACCTCCCCTCCAGTGGCAATCCGGAATAGTTGTGCCGTTGAGTCTACCAAGTTAAATTCCGGATCTTTATTCGGGCATAGAACTCTGGCTATGTGTTGTAATTGAGAGGCCAGATAGTAAAGCCATGGGTTTTGGAGTGACAACCCACCTGTTCCAGTTTCACTCTGGCAGTCGAATTGTGCCAGATGAGAGACCTGAAAATTTAATTATTGATGCGAAACTGCTTCAGTGGAACAACCATCGGAGAATTGTAGAGTATGTATAAAATCTGGGACATTAGGATCATTTTGATCAAGTTTATCCTACCTACCAGGGAGGTTTTCAATCTAGACCATACCTTGTCCCGATCCCAGCAACAGTTTAGCAACAGGATCAGGTTCAAGGTAATGTATTCCAGAGGGTGGGGTGTGACCTGTATACCTAAATACCTGAACTCAGAAGATTCGGGGATATCCATTAGGGATACTGATTGTGGGTCTGGTTTCTTACCTAACAACATAAGGGACGACTTAGTCCAGTTGAACCAGAGTAGTGGCCAAACCTTTGAATGACCCCCATGGCCTCCCTCCGGGGTGACGACGTGTCGCCCAATAGGAGCATGGTGTCCTCTGCATACAGCATTAGCTTTTCTTGCAGCTCTCCATACCGAAACCCTTGGATACTGGAATTAGAGCGAATAACAGGCTGCCAGTGGCTCAATAGTGAGAGCAAACAAAAGAGGGAATAGAGGGCATTCCTGTCTAGTAACATCATCTTTCATATTATTCAAAATAAATTGGCGTAACAATTGCATTTTTTCTTTTTTCTTATTTGTTAAAGTGCATTTTTTCCCAAAAAATAGTTTTTGCAAAACCGCTGCACAAATACTGTGTGACATAAAAAATTGCAATGAGCGCCATTTTTTCCCCTAGTGTCTCTATAATGTTTCAGGGATTATAAGTAATTTTCTAGGAAAAAATTCTGATTTAAACTTGTAAACAAAAAGTGCCAGAAAAAGCCTGGTCGGCAAGTGGTTAAACGTCCTAAGAGATTTTAGTCATCAGGTTTACATTTATGATTCTTTTTAAAGTATTTGTCTTTTAGAGGCAGATAGCATTGACCTCTCCTCCGCTCCCCATTCACAGCTTTCTGTTTCTTCTGTAGTACAGGTTAGTGCCTTATCTGGTCCCCTCTGCTAAATGACATGAGTGAGTCAGCTGAGAGTTTCAGTCATTAAAAAATATCCTCTGGGCTCTGACTGATTTTTTTTTTTTGAAAGATGTTTTCTTGCTGATAATTGCTGAGGGGGAGTTTAACGGCTGCAGGATTTCTCTTCCTGTACAAAACAATATCAGTACAAGCTGCCGCAGTCAGCTGCCACAGAACATTTGCCATGTATGCACGCAGGGTGGAGTATCCTGTGCTTAACCCTGGAGAGGCCGATGTTGGACAACAATGCACCGCACTGGGAATGAATCATCCAGACGCACATTCTTTAGCATGTTTGCATGCCGTTAATTCTTAGGAAAATATTTTATTAAAGCTATGATAGGGGACTGTCTTCGCACTTAGGGGAAGTCTCTGTTTATGGATGGCCTCTGCCCATGGGGGTAGCTTGTGGTTCTCACTCGGTCCTCCATAGGTATAACATTGATGCCTTGGCAATCTGAGCACATGAGTTTATTGTATGTTCTATGGGAATAGCAAAGTAATAATAATAAAAAAACATAAACTCGTCTGGATGGCTGCAGCACCAATCCCAGCTGTAGCTGTCCCCTGCCAGCTCTAACTTGAGAACTGAGCAATCAAACATGGCTGAGCGCTCAGTTCTCCCTGTCTGCTCTGAGCAGAGAGCAGTGACTGTCAGTCACCGGCTCTCTTCTCTGCTCCTCCAGCGCTCACTGGGCTGGGCTGTCGAGGGGGCAGAAGGGGCATGCTGCTGAGAGGCAGAGCCAGCTGCCAGTCCAGGCATCTAGGTGGATCCCAACTGTAAAGGTGGGATTTCTGCAGAGCGTGGACCGGATGAGTGACGTCAGCCTGCGGTTGGCTGAAAATGGGTCAGAACGTACTGCACTCCTGTGATCCATAGGAGAAGTATAGCCAAAATAGCTTTCGCTATATGTCTTTTAAAAAAAAAAAAATCGGGTCAACAAACCGCAACGCAATTTGTGCATAGTCATTTTGTGATATTTCAATACAGTTAAAGAAGTAAACACTGCAATGTGTTGTAACAATGCATCACATCTACTCTGCACACTAACTCGCACACACAATAACAACTGAACTAAAACAATCTGGTAGTGTATGGCCAGCTTAAGGCTGATGACGCATGGGTCATTCTGACGCTGGAGACAAATCGTAGTGGCAGGAACATTAAATAACCTGCCTGTGTATCCCTATGGAATCCCTCACTCTATAGATCAGCCTTTATCGCCCTTTTTTCATATAGAAGAACCTTTGAAATAACTTTCCGGTCTCAGGGAACCCCTGCTAAAAAACACTATATCGAAAACTCATGATACATTAGTGTGGGAAGAATACTGCTTACACTTGTGGTCATTGGGAAGAATGACCCCCTAATGCCCAGTACACGCGATAACAGAATGAATGATTTTTGTGTAATTTAGTATAGTATTTGTATGGAAAAAGAAAGTCAAGTGACCAAGAGCACGCATGCTCAGAAATGAAAGAATACATTATAATACAATACATTACATCACTTCCAAAGTTGTATTTTGTCTTAGGAGAATTTTTGTATCTTTAGTAATCTATTAATTTTCCATATGTGACTAGCATGCAAAAAAAAACAAACAGGCGATCATTCGTCTTATATTCTCATTGTGTATACTAGGCTTTACAGATAGCTAAAAAGATCAATATCGTCAGTGGGAACTTATCTGAGAGACCGAAATAGCTCATTGCTCAAGGAACCCCTAGCGACCTCTGGAGAAACCCTAGGGTTCCATTGACCCTTGCTATAGACAGATGCAGCGAGAGGTCACTCTGTTGCTGGCTTGATTACTGCTCGAAGGGAGAGACATGTGTGCCTCAGCTACAATGGAAGTGATTCCATTGGGACAAACCAGCAGCCTTTTCGCAATCCTGCCGCCGGCGATTTTGGCAAGTTGTCAGAGGCAAGATCGCTAGTGAAAATGTCACCTGTGTGTCATCAGCCTAAGGGTGACTACATGCAAGTGATACCAATTCTAAAAAGAAAAAGTCTTCATCTACACATCACTACAAAAACCTGTCTATGAAAAGTGAAAACAGCCTCAGCCTGGGCTCCATTCAGGCCACTCCCAATGCGTTTTGCCCTGCCCATGACTAAGCCCCGTGGGTTAGGCAAAATGCGTTGAGGGTGGCCTGGATGGAGCCTGGGATTAGGCTGTTTCCACTTTTCACACACAGGTTTTTGTAGTGATGTGCAGCTAAGGACTTTTTCTTTTTTAAATTGGTATCCACGGAGCTGGGACAAGCTCTGTCCATGCCTGCACTCCCCAGCAGTTTATCAGAAGAGAACTGGTTTCGAGCTTTGAGCAGTACCCACAGTCTGGCATTGGTTTACACGCAAGTGATGGTCCCTAAATCTTCTGCTACTGGAGTTGTAAAGGAGGACATTGTTGTTAACATCCTACACTCAACTTTACTCGGTGGCTGGGGCTTGCTAGATGAAGATGATTCCTTGCTGAAGATTGTACTACCTGTAGAAGACTGTACTACTTACACATTGCATGGAACTTCCTCTGCTTAGGATTGTGACATTCATTGGCTGGTGGGACTAAAGCAGGGGTCTCCAATCTTTCCAAACAATGGGCCAGTTAACTGTCCTCAGACTTTAGGGGAGGAAAATATGGAGAAAATGGCCTGATGTCAGTGGATATAGCCAATGCCCCATCATGGATATCACTGGAAGGAATACAATCCCCCATTATTGGGGTCTGTGGGATGAAGGGTCCAAATTGCTAGGGTCAGTTTGAGGAATAGTGCCTTGTATCAGTGGGAGAAATAGTGCCCCATCGCTGGCATCAGTGAAAGAAATTATGCCCCGTCAGTGTCAATGGAAAAAATATGACTACAGTAGGAGAAATAATGCACCAAGGGCCGGATAATGGCAAGCAAAGGGCCACATTCGACCTTTGGGCCGCAGTTTGGAGACTACTGGACTAAAGTCTTTGATCATGTCACACACTTCCAAGTGCATCTGCCAGCCAAAGACCCATACCATGCTATCCAGTCAAATGTCCACAATGGCATTCTTATGTACCTTGGCCCATACACACTAGTGAGTTTTTACTTCAACATACCGTAGATGATAAAAAAAAATGCATTACAGTGTAATCAGCACTCATTAGTCCAGTTCTTATGAAGTAGATTATGTGTACTAAGTGTTTTTTTTTTTTTGTTTTTTTTTCCCACTACCAAATGCTAAGCCATGCGTTAAGTCTTGGACCAAGTTGAAGGAATTGAAGTCTTGTAGGATTTTCCCACAGCAGTAAACATTACGCACAGATAATCTGCTACCAAGCTCATGGAATTATCCCTCTGTGCTGATGTCATAGGTTTCTGTAGAAGTAATCAGGGAGTATCCGATATAGAAAACACTACTGGGATGAGGATTCTCAGTCCTAGAAGGCCATGTGGAGGAGATGACTCCAAGAGCTTCCGTAGAGTTCTTGGCTTTGAAACTTTTAACACTTAATGTTACGGAAAAGGCGAGGGGAATAGCCTTGAAACCTTTGAATTGGAAAAAAAAAAAAAAGGCTGTTGTATTGGGTTTGGAGATGGACCTGTGTCACTGTAGACACACTGCCCCCTCTAGGCTCGCTATTATAGTTTATCGTTGCTAGTCCAACCACACTTTCCAGATGTAAAAATACAGAAGAATGACTATAGCTGGCCACATTTTCTGGAACTCCTGAAGCTCTGTATACCCAACGCAAGTTACACACTTGTCTCAGAGCGCAGAAAAGCACTGAACCATGTTGAAGGAATGCGGGAGTTTAGGAACATGCATAGGATAGCAAGAACTTTAGGGGTTTAGCTAGGGTGGAGGTCAGGTTCATGTCCAAGTGACAAAATAAAAAACAAAATACAGTAGATGTACATTCTAAGTGAATGACATTTGATTTTCAAAGCACCATTTTTTTTAAAAATAAAATACAAATTTTCACATTTTTTCCCTTTTTGTTTTATCTCGTTGCTACTCATCTTCTGCTGTTTCTTTGCAACCACTTCCTGTCTACATCCAGTGACTGCTGCTTGGCATTTATCAGGACAGATTTTGGGATGTTGACCAGGAGCAGTAGACCATGCCTGCATAGTTCGTGCTGAAATGGCCACTTGCAGTCTCCATCAGCAAATCCTCTGTGGCAGCATTCGTATCCCAAGGGCATGTATACATGTGGCTGCGGGGTGGGGATTGCTCCCTGTGGCAAATTACCGGTCCATTAAAGGTGAAGGCTTCCGGGCAGGCTTGACCACGTGGGTTCGTAAGAGAATCCAAACACACCCTAGCTCAGGGGTGTAAAACTCAATTTCATTGTAGGTCGCATCAGCATTATGGGTGCCCTCTGAGGGCCGGCTGTATCTGTAAGACTACCCTGTTTCCCCGAAAATAAGACCTAGTGTAATTGTCGGTGATGGCTGCAATATAAGCCCTACCCCCCAAATAAGCCCTACCTTGTTTTCCCGAAAATAAGCCCTACCCTGAAAATAAGACCTACAAGGACTTTAACTAGGGCTTATTTGGGGGGTAGGGCTTATATTGCAGCCATCACCGACAATCACGCTAGGTCTTATTTTCGGGGAAACAGGGTAGATGTCCAGAGCATCTCACCCCCTTTAAATAAGAGCCCTCACCCCCACACCATCAGTAGTCAAGAGTCTCCCATCCTCCCTCCCTTACATCACAGTACATCCCTTACTTTGTGCTGGTGCCGGGAAAAAGCTTAGGGCAGAGCTGGGAAACAAAAAGTGCAGGGTGTGGAGGAGGACCAGAGGATTCAGCTGCCGGAGTCTTCTGGATGCTGAGACCAGAGGAAGTGGAGATAAGGGGGTGCTGCGGCTGCACAGAAAGGTGCAGGATCTGTAGGAATTCTGTCCTCTCTGCTGCTGACTGCCGAGACGGGGAAGGGTGGTGCAGAGATGAGCCTCTCCGCGGCTGAACGGAGAAGCGCAGGATCTGGCAGAGTTGTTCTGTCCTCCTCTCTGCTGCCGGCTGCTGAGGGTGCAGAAACAAGGGGGTTGCTGCAGGAGAGGTGCGAGGGCCATTTAGAAATATCAAAAATGACTTGAAACATGGTAAAACTTCTATGAGACTTTACAAATTGGGTTCACGTATACCTAAAATGCATATTTCATGAAGCATACCTTTTAAGGAAGCCAAAAAAAATCTGTATTAGAATCGAGGGTTTCAAAAAACAAAGATTTTATTGTGATAGTTGGCAAGTATGAATTACTTTCAAATTGGATTCAAAGGACTTTATTGTATGTTCCAATGTTAGCTGAAACAAGCTATTACTATCAGACTACACCAAAGGCAAACAGTTTCATTGTATCTCTTCCTGGGAATGACTTGGTTATGGTCCAGGATTGGGGTTCATTAGTGCCGAGGAGTTGATGTTGGTGCTCAGACGTGTACCTAGACTCCGTCTTTCTGAAAGGAGTTCTTTCTCCTTCCTGTTCTCACCACTCTCCCTCCTCTCCTGTTTTCGTGTATGACTCTCGAACAAAGACATGAAGTACAGGAAGTGGTGTGTTAATCTCTGTAAAGGTTGTACCCATTGTTGATTCAGAGTCTGACATAAAGGAAGTGGGTATCTGAATTTTATGCAGTGGTGTAATTATGATGATAAAAGCATGTGTGTCTAAATGCAGCCATGTATACGTAAAGCCTCGCTAATTTGTCACTTCTCTTCAAAACTTATTATAGGGGGATGCTAGTGGGCTGTGTCCTGTATGGGCTTTAGCAGCAGGATTTCTCTACCAAAGTCTTGACTCTACCACCTGCCACCAGCAGAAGTTTTACTTTTACAGCTTCATTTTCGATCAATGGGAATTTAAATGGCAGAAGCCCGCAAAAGAACATTATCCGTACTTAAAGAGGATCCCCCCCCCAAAAAAAAAAAATTAAAAGTCAGCAGCTACAAGTACTGTAGCTGCTGAGTTTTACTATTAGGGTACTTACCTGTCCAGGCATCCAGCGGTGTCCTCCCCCAGGCCAATTCTTGAATCGGCTTGCGGGTGCTGCCACCGCCATCTTGGCTAAGGGAAACCGGCAGTGAAGCCTTGCGGCTTCACAGCCAGTTTCCTACTGTGCATGCGCAAAACGCACTGCGCTTTCTCAATGGGCCACCTGCGGGAGGGGAAGGAGATGGGGCCAAACTTCCAGCTCAGTTCCCCGAGGAAGTGGGGGACAGTGTGATGTCCACCCGGAAAGACAAATGTCCTGCCCAGCTGTCATTTGACAATAGGCTGGGCGGGAAGTGGTTAAGGGTCCATGCACGCTGGCTTAAAAAAAAAAAAAACACTGCTTCTAGGGGAGTTTAGCGTTTTGCCTGTAGAAGCAGCTTAATGTTATCCTATGTGTCCATGCACATTAAGTTGTTGGAGGAATACTTTAACCACTTAAGGACCAGGCCTCTTTTTTTAGATGTGTTGTTTACAAGTTAAAAACTGTTTTTTTTGCTAGAAAATTACTTGGAACCCCCAAACATTATACATTTTTTTTTTTTCCGAACACCCTAGAGAATAAAATGGCGGTCGTTGCAATACTTTCTGTCACACTGTATTTGCGCAGGGGTCTTACAAGTGCACTTTTTTTGGGGAAAAAATACACCTTTTTGAATTAAAAAATAAGACGTTTTTGTATTGTGAAAGATAATGTTGCGCCGAGTAAATTGATACCCAACATGTTACACTTAAAAATTGCGCCCGCTCGTGGCAACAAACTTTGCTCGAATGGCAACAAACTTTTACCCTTAAAAATCTCCTTAGGTGACGTTTAAAAAATTCTACAGGTTGCATGTTTTGAGTTACAGAAGAGGTTTGGGGCTTAGAATTATTGCTCTCTCTCTCTACTGATCGTGGCGATATCTCACATGTGTGGTTTGAACAACATTTTCATATGCGGCGCTACTCACGTATGCATTCGCTTCTGCGCGCGAGCTCGGCGGGACGGGGCGCGTTTTAAAAATATTTTTTTTCTTATTTATTTTACCTTTTTATTTTTACACTGTTTTATAAAAAAAAATTGTGTCACTTTTATTCCTATTACAAGAAATGTAAACATCCCTTGTAATAAAAAAAGCATGACAGGACCTCTTAAATATGAGATATGAGATCAAAAAGACCCCAGATCTCATATTTACACTAAAATGCAATCATAAAAAAAAAAAAATTGTCATTTAAAAAAATTATTTAAAAAAAATGGCCCTTTAAGAGCTATGGGCAGAAGTGATGTTTTTGACGTTGCTTCCGCCCTGCAATGTCATGGAGATGGGTGGGGGCCATCGTCCTCTCACTCGTCTCCATGCACAGCCACAGAGAGGACCGGATCGCCTCTGCCGACAGCTCCGGTAAGCGGTGGAGGGCACCCGAGCACGGCGGGATGGGGGGGCCTTTCCTGCTGCTGATTAAAAGTGATCTGGCGGCGAATCCGTGGCAGAGACCACTTTTATCTTGTAGCGGACCACCGCCCGAACACGAAGATACCGGGGTTAAGGCAGCTAGCTGCTGCCATAACAATATCCGTCAACAAAGTGATGTATATCGGCGTTCGGCGGTCCGGAAGTGGTTAAACTCAGCGTTTAGAGGCATAAAAAAAAACCCCCTTCTGTTTAGCATTTTTTTTCTGCCAGAAAACTGCTCTCAAAGACGCTAAATGCTAACTAGCTTTTTTTTCTGCCCAGGGCACTGGCTTTTTTTTTTTAAGCTAGTGTACATGGACCCGACTAATTGGTGCGCTATTGTTACCTCTAAAGCTCCTGCTTGCCGCTGCCTTACTGCTCTGTTCTGTAGTAGCATAGTGACCAGGAATAGGAACCACAGGCCCATCGCTCACTCGTTAAGTGTCGTACTCCAATGGCTGCCCTGTCTCTGTAAGAGCCATTTGCCACACAGGTTAAGTATGAACATTGAACCTTTTTTTTTAACGTGACCATGTGACTAAGGAACATCAAATGAAGCTCAGCGTCTTCAGTGCCATAGTCTTATATAAGTTCTCCTTTACCATTATAAATCTTCTTTTTCTCCATCACATTCTAGCATGGAGAGAGAGCTTTGTAAATAGTTAAAAACTCCTAATCCTTAGACAATCCCGTGTTGTTGTGACTGCGCAGTGTTTGAATGTGGCCTGCAGTCTAATGATAAAAGTCTTGGTAATGAGGACATGATGACCCCGGAAAATGAGATTAAACAGGCTAAGGACTCAGAATAAACAAACACAAGCTTTTGGTCTTGAGTATCTCTGTTATGGAGCATTTTATGTCCAAAGATCTTGAATTTAGGTGGCCTGTACATAGAAGAACAAACACGTTGTGGTCTGTCATCTTCATCCGAGCTTCACTAATTAAAGTGGTATTAAACCCAAAATCTAAAATGTAATCTATTGCAATTTACCAATCATTAGATGTGATGCCATAAAACTATCCCCTATTTTGTAGAAACTATAACTTTTTTGCGCAAACCAATCAATAAACGCTTATTGCGATTTTTTATTTTTTTTTATTTTATTTTTTTTACCAAAAAGAATACGTATCGGCCTAAACTGAGGAAAAAAAAATGTTTTTTTATATATTTTTTTGGGGATGTTTATTATAGCAAAAAGTAAAAAATAATGCGTTTTTTTCAATAATTGTCACCACTGGTGGTGCTGTTGGTTGTAGTCCCGGCTTGCTTGTAGGGTACAGGTTTCCTTTCCTGTCTTTGTATTATAAGGGAAGAAAATCATCAACCTGTTGAATTGTTTCCTAACAGCAAAAAAAAAAAAAAAAAAGAACTGATAAAGTAACTATCTTTGAAGAAAAGTGCTGTCCTATCTGCGTAAACTTTGTTGACCGTTTTCTTTCAGTATTTTGAATCATTTTGTATTTCTGAAGACAGTTGTTTGTGATTTTATGTTTCTTCCTAGTTTGTAATTAAGAAAAGTAGCTCATTCACTAATGTTCTGTTACAGGACTACCCATTTGCCTTGGCCCTCAATCATGATGCTGCCATCCTGCTCACAATATAAACATGTAGCTTTTTAATGACCTATTTCTGTGCTCTGTTACAGGATGTCTGAGGGCCCTAGTGATGTCAGTCTGCCGTCTTTTCTAACACTAACCATTACTGTACTTAGCCTTGTCATCAGTGGAGGTATTACACAGAAAACACTGATGCATGCGAATTCCCGGTGTTAGGAGGCTGTTTAATTCTGCTTCAGAGACTTCTGCCCTGTGCCTCATATCCTGTCTTTTTTTTATCTACTAAGCCATAATAATTTGGCTGGGTCTCGCATTGCAATGATAAAGGTTTATTTTTCATTTAGATAGAATTAGTGATTCTGGGCACAAAGAACTGAGAATTGTATTTGTTGGCTGCATTTAATATAAAATAAAATAAAATAATAATGAACAAATGTAGGTTAGATGATGTTTTATCTAGTTCACATGTGTCAAACACCAGGCCCGTGGGACGAATCCAGGCTGCCAGGCCTTGTCTTGTGGCCCTCACAGCCAGGTTTGCAGCCGGAAAGTGGCGGAACTACATCGCCTACACAGGAAGACACTAGAGCCGGTGGGCCAGGTATGAGAGAGAAATGCTAGAAAACTTGGGGGGGGGGGGGGGGGGGTTGCACACCCCTAAACCCTGCACTCCCCTAAACCCTGCACTCTATACGCAGCACAACCCTGAATTCTGCACTCTGTATGTACCACAATTCTGAACCCTGCACTCAGTACATAGTGCACCTCTGCACTCTGTACGTAGCGCACCCCCGAACTCTGCACTGTACGTAGCGCACCCCCGAACTCTGCACTGTACCTAGCGCACCCCCCGAACTCTGCACTGTACCTAGCGCACCCCCCGAACTCTGCACTGTACGTAGCGCACCCCCGAACTCTGCACTGTACGTAGCGCACCCCCGAACTCTGCACTGTACGTAGCGCACCCCCGAACTCTGCACTGTACGTAGCGCACCCCCGAACTCTGCACTGTACGTAGCGCACCCCCGAACTCTGCACTGTACGTAGCGCACCCCCGAAGTCTACACTCTGTATGTACCACACTCCTGAACGCTGCACGTTGCGCACTCCTGAACGCTGCACGTTGCGCACTCCTGAACGCTGCACGTTGCGCACTCCTGAACGCTGCGCACTCCTGAACGCTGCGCACTCCTGAACGCTGCGCACTCCTGAACGCTGCGCACTCCTGAACGCTGCGCACTCCTGAACGCTGCACGTTGCGCACTCCTGAACGCTGCACGTTGCGCACTCCTTAACTCTGCACTCTGTAAATTGCGCACTCCTTAACTCTGCACTCTGTAAATTGCGCACTCCTTAACTCTGCACTCTGTAAATTGCGCACTCCTTAACTCTGCACTCTGTAAATTGCGCACCCCCGAACTCTGCACTGTACCTAGCGCACCCCCCGAACTCTGCACTGTACGTAGCGCACCCCCGAACTCTGCACTGTACGTAGCGCACCCCCGAACTCTGCACTGTACGTAGCGCACCCCCGAAGTCTACACTGTACGTAGCGCACCCCCGAAGTCTACACTCTGTATGTACCACACTCCTGAACGCTGCACGTTGCGCACTCCTGAACGCTGCGCACTCCTGAACGCTGCACACTCCTGAACGCTGCACGTTGCGCACTCCTGAACACTGCACGTTGCGCACTCCTGAACGCTGCACGTTGCGCACTCCTGAACGCTGCGCACTCCTTAACGCTGCACGTTGCGCACTCCTGAACGCTGCACGTTGCGCACTCCTTAACTCTGCACGTTGCGCACTCCTTAACTCTGCACTCTGTAAATTGCGCACTCCTTAACTCTGCACTCTGTAAATTGCGCACTCCTTAACTCTGCACTCTGTAAATTGCGCACCCCAGATACAACCGGCCTTTAGAGGGCTACTTTATACTGCTGATGCAGCCTGCAATCAAATTGAGTTTGACACCCCTGATCTAGCTGGTCAGTCTGCTTTAGGGGCCTAAGTGGGTGAGGTTTGGGCTTGTGTTGATGGCATCAATTTGGTATTGGTTTGGGATCTTTCTAAGATCTTTCAGAAATTGACAGATGCCTTTGACCTGCATCAAGTGGGGTTTGCATCCCCTTAGACTTGTATGGGAATTCAAAACCTGTTTTGAAGTGAACAGAACATTGACTCAGGCCCTTCATGTACTTTAATAGTGAATTCACTTAGCAGTTATTAGTTGCATCTGTTACATAAGGGCCATTTTATTCCCCATACCAAACTAAATGGTAAGCTAAAGGTTCCTTGGAGCATGGCAGTGTAGCTATTCTTCTCTTCTAGATTTCTTAGTGTGGGATTTACCTTAGATGTGTTCTCTGCAGAGAGCTAATAGGATTGGCCATATACGGCAGAAAGGCTGACATTCTGAGTGTATGTACACTTGGACTGGGCATAGGACTTGAGTTAGTAGGACATTGTTCTGTTGGCTGACGCCATCCATAATGACTCGCTTACAGCATTGCGTTTACCAGTATTCTTGAAAACCTGTCGTGTGGCGCTACTTATTTTTCCCTGGGGCACAAGAACTACTGAAATAAAAGGAATGCCCAAGTTTATGCCTTTTCAATGAATGTTTTGACTAGTCATGTTGGACCTCCCCAACTATCACCAGAAAAAACAGCACAAACCAATACGTCCAATCTGAGACCCCAGTAGAACAGAATATTTAAGTTGTATGTATAGACAAAACTTTTAAGGTTTTAAATAGAGCTGGGAAGTGTTAAAACCCCTGCCAAGTTATTTTTTGCTGTCGGTGTACCAATGGGGACATTTCCCTTCCCAGAGACACAATTGGAAATTAGGGGAAATCTTTCAAAGTGAGGGGAATTTCCCTCTTAGTTGTTACCGTAACAGGTGTACTCATTGGAAGATTCCCCCTTACCTCTTGTTCTGGGGAAAACTCTAAAATTTTGGATTTCTCATCACTTTCTTTTGGGATGTCAGTAGTCACTGGGACAGATTAAGGGCTTATGCCTAGTACAGTACACACGGGCCGAATGTCGGGAGACATCGGCCGGTTCAATAAAAAACAGCCGTCGGTCGTCCCATGTGTATGTCAGCTGATCTAACAGAAGTCGGCCGAGCATGCTGGAAAACCAGCAGCCGACCGGCTTGCGGATCTGCGCTTTCAGACATTGGCTGACCCCCTGTCAGAACACAACGTTGGATCGTTAGTACAGCGGGTCCGACCGGAGCTGTCAGTTGGGCTGAATGAAAAAAAAAACTATTAGTGTGTACCAGGCTTTAGTCTCACCATGGGGGAACACTGCACTATCAATATAAGCTAAAAAAAAAAAAAAGCTTTTGCCTAGAGATGCACTTTAAATCTGGAATCTTGCTGCCCACTAAAGTAACAGCAGAACTTTATTGCTTTGTGGGCTTGCTACTTTGCAAATATATCAAATAAATACAACACGGGGCACCTGTGTTCCTGGAAAAAAAACATATTTGTTTAATCTGATTTTTTAATAGCTTTAGCGCAGTAATCATTTTCATACTAGATGAAAGGTCCACATAATGCAGTTTTGTGTAAGGCAGGGATGATTTGTGTTTTGTTTTGTAGGCATTGCATATGTTAAAAAGATAAGGCAAATGAGCCAAGGATTTACAAAATGATCTAGGGAATGAAATTTGTCTCTGAAAGACATTTGCATGAAGATCTTTCGGAGGAATCCGGGTGTGACTTTAATAAACTGAGGCCTTTGTATTTAAAGCCGAACCTGCTCACCATAGGCAAGGGGGCTATGAGTGAATATTACCGACAATTAATGTTCACTTCATAGAGCTTAGGTTCCAAAAACTGGACCATGACTGCAGATTTGAGCTTAAGCTGAAGGAGAGAAATCTTTTGATTCCCCCATCCATGCTATACAGCAGTGGTCTCCAAACTGCTGCCCTTTGCTTGCCTTTATCTGGCCCTTGGGGCACAATTCCTCCCATTGACACCAATGATGGAGCATTTGTCCTTGCATTGACACCAATGATGGAGCATTTGTCCTTGCATTGACTATGATGGAGCATTTGTCCTTGCATTGACACCAATGATGGAGCATTTGTCCTCCCATTGACACCAATGATGGAGCATTTGTCCTCCCATTGACACCAATGATGGAGCATTTGTCCTCCCATTGACACCAATGATGGAGCATTTGTCCTCCCATTGACACCAATGATGGAGCATTTGTCCTCCCATTGACACCAATGATGGAGCATTTGTCCTCCCATTGACACCAATGATGGAGCATTTGTCCTCCCATTGACACCAATGATGGGGCACTATTCTGTCCACTGTCACCTACAGAGGGGCACTATTTCTCTCTCTGATACCAATGACGGGGCACTATTTCTCTCTCTGATACCAATGATGGGGTACTATTTCTCTCTCTGACACCAGTGATGGGGCACTATTTCTCTCTCTGATACCAATGATGGGGCCGCAGTAACAATGTCCCGCCTCCTGTGATAGACGGCACACTGATCCAATGACAGGACATTGAATCAGTGTGACGTGATCACAGGAGGCGGGACATTGTTATTGGGGCCAGTGATGGGGCACTATTTCTCTCTCTGATACCAATGATGGGGCACTATTTCTCTCTCTGATACCAATGATACCTCAGTCCTCCCCTCTCTCCTCCTCGCAGAGCCGTGGTCTCTGTGTGTCACGGAGCTGACCTGCCCGGGCCGCAGTAACAATGTCCCGCCTCCTGTGATAGACGGCACACTGATCCAATGACAGGACATTGAATCAGTGTGACGTGATCACAGGAGGCGGGACATTGTTATTGGGGCGGGAAATCCAAATCCAGCTCCGTGACACAGAGGGAGATCTCTGCTCTGATCCAGGCACAGGCAGGTTGCATCTGACTAGCACTGGCGAGGCTGCATTTGATGGACACTGGTGAGGCTGCATTGATCTCCTGTATCATGTCTGCAGTCTCTGACCATCTCCTTTATCATGTCTGCTAGAGGTGCACCAAATGGAAATTTTGCTAATACTATTAGCAGTGGGTTTAAGTTTATGTAGGAGATTGCAGACATGATATAAGAGATGGTCAGTGACTGAGGAATATGATACAAGAGATGGTTAGAGATTGAGGACATGATACAAGAGATGGTTAGAGACTGTAGACTGCGTTTTTCTTGACCTTTCTTGCACTAAATGTGCCAATAATGGCCAACAATAAATGCATATTAATTTTAAATTGACAATCGAAATTAAGTTGAATGTAATACAATTTATATATAAAAATATACATTTTTGTTAAATAAAGTTTCGGTTTTCGGCAAGTGCATCCTGCATTTTTGGTTTCGGCACCAAAATTTCCATTCGATGCACCCCTAATACCATTCAAAGTGTTGTATGTTTGTTTGATAAGTTCAAAAAATACATATTGATCTTGCCAAAAATCTTGTATGCTGATAACTTCATGTGGTTTCTGCTTTTCCCTACTGTTATCAATTACATTGTACTTCGTTATCTCCAGGGGCTACAGAACTACACCCATCTGTGTCTATGTCCATCACACACTGTCTCTCCATCTGTCTCTCTCCCCCTCACTTCCTGTCTTGGGGACAATCCTTTACCAGGTATGAAGTAAAGGAATTGCTCGAAAGGAGCCTTTGGCAGAAGTAAAACCTGACAGGAGTTCCATCCTTACTCACTCCATCAAAAACTTAGATGGAGGAATCTCCTGTACCTGTTACTGCATTCAGGCAGCTGCCGCGTCCGCAGCTGTCTTAATACCCGGACAGTGACTGCATCTGATTGGGTGAAGTTATTGTTTGGCTAATAATTTTCACCCAACTTAGTTGATTTGTTTTAATCGACTTTTGTCGAGTCTGGTGGTTCCAACAGGTCCACCCATGGGAGAAAACCTGACAGGAGATCCAATCCTTCTCTATTCTACCTAAAACTAAAATAAAGGTTTGGGCTATATACATACACTTTAATTTAGTTTTGTTTTAAATGTCTTGCACACTTATAAATATGTTTCAGGCCTTTAGCTTACTACACATCATAGTCCAAAGAGCAATGTTGGTGTAATGTACACCCAACATTCGCACTCTGTGAGTGGCTGATGACTAATTTTCAGTCAACTGCCACAGATTAATGCACACCAACCTTACTGGCACTGCGGTCCTGTGGTACTCCATGCAGCCAACCAGATTCTTTTTTTTCTGAGATTCTGATTGGTTGATTTCGGTAGTCTGCCAATTCTTCAGTTAGTAGGCATCTACATTAATCAAAAAAATGACGTAGCCATAAAGTACTTGTGTACACTAGCCGGGCCATGTTGTGGTCTGTGAGTTCTCTGTTTGGTGTGTTACATCACATGGAGGTTTGCAAAGGTCCTACAGGATATTTTGCTTCATTTGTTTACAGGATGGGAATTTGGCAAATATGGAATTTTCATACTGTAATATAAATGTAAATTATGCATATACAGTAATATAAATGTAAATTTGTCTTATTTGGTTTATATGATGCACTGGGAACATTTTTTTTTTGTTTGTTTTGTTAGGGCATCTGTTACAGTACATTCCATCTTTAAAGATGGTTGGGTATGGAAATTGGAAGACTGAGGCAAATTAGTAATGTGACATTTTTGTTTAGAATGGATTTGCATTTGGTTGTATAATTTTACTACCTAAGATGTATCTATAGCTAAAACTTTTAATTTAGTTTCAGTTAGCGCAAGGAAGGTTTTTTAACCAGTCATGTTCTCTTGCTGTCTGCGTACCTGACTATCTGTGATAGTCAACCTCTCTGATTTGGTTATTGGACAAGAAGTGGTGGAAATGAACCCCAATAGGACACACATACCTGATGGGTTTTATCCTTTCCATGCTAAGCCAACAAAAGGGCTTTAGGTGTATTTTTAAAGCAAACTTGTACTTTGCCTATATTTGCCAAAGTAACAGGTTTGCTTTACAGGAGGTACCATAGAGGGGCTTTACTGTGTTTCCCTGCTCTTCCCTGCCACACTAATCTAGCACTAGAGATCCACAAAATCCCTATGTAACCTGATGCAAGTCAGACTCAGCAAGCTCCCCTCCCCTTGCTGGGGCCTTCTGACTGGCCATTGAGGCACCCAACGCTGTATTATGTGGGGCTGTCACATCTTCCTCCATATTTATAGGTCTTGGATATGAATTTACTTTTATATAATTTTTAGTCATTTATTAAGCCGTGGACAAAGTGCTGTAATGAATATAGCAACCAGTCATAAGCAGTCCTTCACTGATCTTAGCAAATTTTCTGTAACAGTCACTGGTTTGCTATGGGTGATATACTTTTCACTTAGGTGAAGGAGGAAAAAGAGGCCCAAAAAAGATGAACTGATGAGATTATTTGCTAATTATTGGCTTTTATTATCAGTTGATAGCCAATGCGTTTCAATGGGTAACCAAATCCCCTCTGACTAAGCTCCTGGTGGGTGGGACGAAACACATAAGGGTGGGTGTGTTAGTGGCATTCTGCAGGCTGAGGCCACCTAACACCTTACACTGGTCTGGTCAGGAGAGTGGCGTCCTGGATGCTGCATGTCTGCATTTCTGTTAATGAAGTTCTTAGGCCTTGTTCGCACCATATATGCATAAAAACTGATGGAAAAACATACTAGCATAGAATATTTTGGGCTTGTCCACACCATGTGCAGAGACGTGCGTATTTCTAGCGTAGGTCTCTAGAAGGACACACATAAAATTATGTTCACATCAAAACACTGTTTTCTGCGCAGAAATATGCAACATAAATTCTCTGCAAGGACACAAAGAAAACACTTGTCCATGTGCCCTATTCACACCACAATGTTGATATCATGTGAGTTTTTTTTCTGCACAGAAAACTGCATACATGTTGCAGATTTCTGCACAAAAAAAATTTGCTCATGATACCAGTGTTGTGGTGAGAACAGGGCTCATAGAGAACAATTGTTTTCTTTGTGCCCTTGCCGAAACAGGTGCAGAAAATCTCACATTTCTGAACATTGTGTGAAGGAGGTCTTAATCTAATGCCCTTGCATGTTCTCCCTGTACCTGTGTGGGTTTTCTCCGGGTACTCCGGTTTCCTCCCACACTCCAAAGACATGCTCGTAGGTTAATTGGATCCTGTCTAAATTGTCCCTAGTATGTATGAATGTGAGTTAGGGACCCTTAGATTGTAAGCTCCTTGAGGGTAGGGACTGATGTGAATGTACAATGTATATGTAAAGCGCTGCATAAATTGATGGCGCTATATAAGTACCTAAAATAAATAATATTTCTTGGGCTTTTGAAATCTTCCCTTTATGATGGTCTCTGCACCATTTTATGGATTGGAAACTCCCTATTATTTTATGAGCATCCATTCTTTCCATTTAAGAGGCTCTCTTCTAATATATTGTGAATTGTTCCCCATCTTTTTTGAGGGTGTGGCTTTGTTTGACTTCTCTTGCATCATATCAAGTTTACATCTCGGGGTCTTTTTTGGATGTGCCCCCATTCTTTCATTACACATCCTTGGGTTTTTATATCATTGTTTAACCTCTGATGAAGACTTTGTGAGTTGAAACGTGTTGGAGTCTAAAGCCTGGTACACACTATTTCATGTGGTGGAGCCTGTGACATGTTATGCATACCCTTGGTGTGATTTTAATTGCAATCTTTTATCCTTTGTTTTACTTTCGTATCCTTGTTGAATAAAGAAATATTTTTATATAATTTTTTGCTTTGTGTTTGGGTACCTAATATAAAGTCCAGTTCCATACTATGTGTATATTATTGCAATAATTTTACATCTGTGCAATGCATGGGGCTTAACCACTTGCACTCCGGAAGGTTTTATCCCCTTCATGACCAGAGCATTTTTTGCTGTTAAGCACTGTGCTACTTTAATTGCCAATTGCGGGGTCATGCAATTAAATTTGTATCATTTTTTCACACAAATAGAGCTTTTTCATTTTTTGTAATATAAATGAAAAAAGACCAAAAATGTTGAAAAAGAAGACGATATTTTCTAATTTCTGTCATAAAACATATCTATCAAAATCAAATTTTGTCATAAATTTAGGCCGAAATGTATTCTACTACATGTCTTTGGTAAAAAAAAAATCCCAATAGGTGTATATTAATTTGTTTATGTCAAAGTTATAGTGTCTACAAACTATGGTATACATATTTAATCCTGATCTCATATCTTGAGGCGTTAAAATGCTAGGACAGTACAATTTTCCCCCCAAATAACCCCTTTTTGGAAAGTAGGCAGTCTAAAGCCTCGTACACACGATCGGATTTTCAGCAGGGAATTGTGTGATGCCAGACTGTTTGCCTAAAATCCGACCGTTGGTACGCTCCATCAGACAATTGTTGGCCAACTTTCCGCCAACAATTGTTGGATGGCATGCTAATAAATTTTCGGCAGACAACGGTCTTTCAGATTTTCCTATCGTGTGCTCACAAAAGTACAAAGTACAAACACGCATGCTCGCAATCGGTGCTCACCAAACATGACAGCAGAAGGTGCCCAAAGGGTGGCGCTCAAGAGCTGAAAATCCACGTAGTACGTCGCTATGTTTGTGTTTGTTGGCCGACAATTGTGTACCGTTTGTTTGCAAGACAAGTTCACGGCACACGCCCTTCGGACAAAAGTCTGACACTTTGTCTGCCAACAATCCAATCGTGTGTACGAGGCTTAAAGCGGAGTTCCAGTCCCTCTTTCCGATTTTTTTTTTTTTTTTTTTTTTTTTAAAACTCCACTCTAACTTGATCCACTCTATATGCAATCTTTAGATTATTATTAGTGTTATTCATGGAGTCCTTTTTATTTATGTTTGAATTTAATAAAAGTACCTGGATCTCAGAAACTGACAGGGTCCATCTTCACTGTGGGCATCTGAAGCCCTCTACTATCTATTTCCGGGAATCGGTGTAGCATGCACCTCCCGATCTCGCGCCTGCGCAGTAATGCCACCGTGCGGTGCTCCTTCCTCCTAACACGTTGCCATAGCGGCCCAGCGAGTGTTCCCATCAATCATCGCGAGATTTCGTCACTAGGTGTTTCGCAAGGACTCCTGGGATACATGACGCTGCTATCCCAGGAGCCTGTGCGACTCTCCTAGTGACGTAATCGCCTAGGCTGTGCAGGAGAAAGAAGATAATTAAAGGTATTTCCTTTAAAAAAATAAATAAAAAAGAATCTCCATTGTGAAAAGGATGCTAACAGGGGATACCATAGAGAGGAAGTGTATAAAATGGATGGAACTCCGCTTTAAGGCATGGTGAGTTTTTGAATTTGTAATCTTTATTGAAAATGCCTTGTCTTGTGGTTCTCTGAGCTTTCCATACCTGCAGCATAACGCGCTAAGTTCTGTGTGCGTAATGGCAGCGCATATTTGTGACTGGATCCTCAGCTCTTTATATTTAATTTTTCTTGCATGGTTTTGTTGAATTAGCCTGCTAGTCTCTCAAGCACATATCCGTGTTCAATCACAGGACATGGAAATCAAATCTTTCTACGCACCAGCTGCCTTTTCCCACACACAAATATTTATTGTGTGAGTATTACAAATAAGATTTCTGGTATTCCTGTCAGTTTAAATTTCCTCAAATATGATGTCATGCCCCGATGATGACGGTGCGGACAAATCATATCGGTTGGTGTGGGTGTCTGCCTCCTAAGCAGGATAAAGCATCCTGCAGTGCCAGCTCCTCCGGCCTGTTCAGTCAGCGATGATTCATTCAGCATAATCTGTTTTTGGTGTGACAAGATGAACGGCGAGAATTATTTTCACTGCAGAAGTGAGCGTGTCATCTGTGATTAAAGTGGAACTCATTAGGCTTGATTCACAAAAGCCTAACACATGCGGTATTTTTATTACATGCGATGTTTGTTTGCCTTTTTCCTTTTTGCATTCAGAAGGCAATACCGTACCAATCAGGAGAAATTGCTTGCATGAACTTTATTTTATCAATTTCTGAGGTAACGCTCACACTATGTTTGTTGAGCTGTGTAGAACTGCACAGATCAAAGCATGTTCAACACAAGGGGAGATAGAAAACGATTGTTTTCTATGTGTTTACAGTCACCATAATGCTGAGTAAAGGTGTGTTGCAGTATGTCTACATTTTATGCAGCGCAGTGCGCAGCACCTCATGTCATGCTGCGATGTTGAATGAAGGGTCATTTTATGACAAAACAATAAAGTTAAAAAAAAGTAAAACAAAGTAAACGTGTGTGATGCATTGCAACAATATATCGTACCACCCCTCATCATCCCTACACAACCCACCAGTGTGCACATATTATAATTTTCAGTCTCTTTGCAACTGTTATTGTATAATTTTGTCTTTTTTTTGTCAATTTTTTTTAAATTTTATTATAAAAAAGTACCAACAAGATTTATACAAACATAAAAAGTTATATGTGAAGGTTACTGCGCTAACTTTTAAAGAGGAAGTAAACCCTCAGCAAAAAAACGAAAAAACAAAAAACCCTGCAAGACAAAGGCATAATTAGCTAGTATGCATAGCATACTAGCTAATTATGTATTACTTACTTCAGATCGAAGCCCCCGCATCGGTCCAAGTCTCTCCCTCTGACCGCCGGCATGTTGTCCCAGAGTGACTTCCAGGTATCGCTGCTCCGGCGCTGTGATTAGCTGGAGCCGCGATCACGTCACTCCGTGCATGCGCACAGGAACGGCACAGTACAACTGAAGCAACGGCATTTAGCGCCATTGCTTCAGTTGTCTTAAGTGCGCATGTGCCGCATGACGTCGGCACATGCAAATACAGGGATGTCTCCTAAACCGTGCAGGTTTAGGAGATATCCTTGTTAGCTACAGGTAAGCCTTAATATAGGCTTACCTGTAACATAAAGTTGAAAACAAGGGTTTACAACCACTTCAATACAAGGGAGGAAAAGCTGCTACGTAAACAATGTGACAAGCATGTGAAAGGTAAATGATGATAAATAATGTAGCGCTAACAAGTGAACACATATATCAATATATAAGTGAATGGTGCAAAAATCAATTATACAGAAATTACACAAATGGAAATGTGAAAAGTCCAATGGATGTAAAAGTCCTAAGAAGGGCCGTATGCGTCAACCACCAAATGATGATAAATCAAAGATGGAATAGGCTGGCACTGTCCGACATAAGAAGCATCAAGGATGGTACATCTTTAACCAACAAAGGGGGAAGTATATCTACTCTTACCGGAACAGGTGGACTCGAGTGTCAGCAACAACTAGTCATAAAGGCAAGGATGCCAAAATCGGCAGATCAACGGAACTCCAAGGGACCCAGAGCCTCCAAACACGACTGTAGGGGTGTTATGGACAACCACCCAACCGAACCTCAGATGAAGGAAACACCAGGGCTGGACCTTAGACGTGGAATGACCGACTGGAACACAAAGGGACTTGCATGCAGAAGGTTATGTAAAGAAAAAATGCTTCCATATGGTGTAGGTCAAAAAAATTGGGTTTTTTATTTCTAAAAACTGGCATACAGCAATGAGAATAAAAACTGTGATCACAGAATAAAAATGAGGGCAATGTGAGGAGCAGAAAGCTAAGCCCGACGCGTTTTGTCCCAAAGGACTTCAACTGGGGCATATAACGGCTCCCCCACATTGCTTATATTTATAAACTTCATAGGAATAAAAGACCAATAATTGAGGACCAATTAGACCATGGCGATTCCGAGGCCAATGATTGGAAAAGGACAGTCACCTGACCATATGGGCTCCAAGCCTTAATATGCACAATTCACTTATATATTGATATGTGTTCACTTGTTAGCGCTACATTATTTATCATTTCCCTTAAACATAAAAAATTTACATAAGGGCAAAAAAAAACAATAGCAAAAAAAAGCTGAAGAAAGTTCTTAAGGTATACGACGCGTAAATGAGGGGGTTGAAGAGGGACGACTTTTATTTTTATTTTTGCTTAGAGATTTGCCGTAACTGACATGTTTGGATCAAAGAACTTTACTCTGCACATAAACGCTAAACAAAATACATTGATTATTACAATAGTTGTGTGAATGAAGTCAGCAAATAGTACTTGCAGGCTTTCATCATGAAGGAGCCAAACTAAAGCCGGCCATATGTGGATTGAAATTTGTCCGGTTCAGCAGGGACCAGCTGAGATTCGATCCATCTATGGGCAGCCTGATTGTGCCCAAGTCGATCCATTGATCGACTTTGGTACAACCAGCCCGTCAGATTTTTTTACATGCCATTACTTCCAGCTGCTATGGGCACTAGCAGTAATTTGTGTTCTGCTGGCAGGGAAGGCTACCCACTATCCCCCGCTGGCAGAACACAATAGCACTGCGGGAGGCATTCCCCCATCAACACTTCTATCTGTGGTAGAAGGAAAGAAAATCCAATCGTCTATGGGCTGCTTAAGTGTTCCTACAACACAGAGCAGGACTCAGCTTTTGTTGTTGCAATTACACCAGAGAGGGTATGTGGTTAGTGTTTGCGGCAAATTTGGTATAGTTTTCCAGGTTGGGCTACGTGGGATGCTCAAACTGGAGACTCTCGGCATTGCAATTATTAAACGGTAGATCCAAAAACCAGACTGCTCAGTTTAAACCCGGACTGGTAAAAACCTTAATTATATCTGTATTTGGAAGAGGGGGTGTGTTTTTAACTTTAGACTGTAGAATATCTACACTTCAACCAACTTTACTTAAACCAACTACATTTCTTCCTTCCTTCCTTCCTTCCTTCCTTCCTTCCTTCCTTCCTTCCTTCCTTCCTTCCTTCCTTCCTTCCTTCCTTCCTTCCTTCCTTCCTTCCTTCCTTCCTTCCTTCCTTCCTTCCTTCCTTCCTTCCTCTATTTCCTCCCCCCTTGCAATCCCTCGTCTGTTACGCCTCTTTGTTTTCCTCCTGAACCTGTCCATTCTTTACCTGCCTCCTTCAACTTCGAAACTCAAGTCAAAGGCTTTTGAGTTGACCACCTATTCTATGTTGTCGTCTCTTGTGGCCCTTTATACCCCCCAGGCCACAGACACCTGGGCCTATCCCTCTCTGTCCATGGTTTTTTTTTTTTTTTTTTAATACTTTATTATTACTGGTTATTACATAGGTGTGCACAGCCAATTGGATTAGGGTGTGCACCCCAAAGCTCAAACCCTCTCACTTTTGAGACAGAGAAAGAAAGGACTGAGGACAGAAATTCCCCAGTTGCTTTCTCTGCAGGCTTAGCTGCACTGGACAGTAAATGAGTGGGACGTGCTCTGTGCTGAGCAGCTCCCTATTCATTCACAGACCAAAGCATAGTAAACACAGCTTACTATGCTTTAGTTATGAATGAACACAGTGATTGATCGGTACTGGTCACTCATTATGTTTGTTTATAAAAAGAATTGACCGGTAACTGACATGTTTACTGGCCCCCTCTTTGCTCTCTATTCTCAAACGATACCCTGCAGCATTCGTCGGGAGAGGAAGGAAGCCAGCAGCGCTGCGGGGGAAGGGGGGGGGGCAGCAAGGGCAGCAATCTGCGCCACATCCAATGCTATGCCTCCCTTTTGAAAAAAAAAATTCCTCAAGAAAAAAAAAAAAAGACAAAAACAAAAGAGAAAAAAAAACTTTAAAAAAAAAAAGAAAAAAAAACTTTAAAAAAAAAGAAAAAAAAACTTTAAAAAAATGGAAAAGAAAATGTCCGCTGTTCTGCCTTTGTAATATGAGGTGTGAAAGGTGGCGTTAGTCTTCTGAGGAACTGTACACCTTTCCTGAAAGAAGTGCTCAGAAGGTCATCATTTTTAGTAGGATTTGTAACACAAAGCCGAGAGGCCCGCACTATCAAGTTGTTTTGGCGTCTCCAAGCAACAGTGCCAAGGGAAAAATGTATTACACAGAAAGCCTTTCACACAAACATCTGCTTAGTAAATCATCATAAACAGCCATACGTCCTTTGCTTGACTCCTGTGAGTTCCAGAGCTGAGCGTGCGCCAAGCCCCAGATTGTGATGGCCAGCAGCCTTTGCGTAAGCGAAGATTAAATTACAGCCTTGTAACTGAAGTACAGTACAGACAAGTTTTGGTCTACCATTTGTGTACGGCTCCACGGTTTACACACATGCTGCAGCTGCCCATGACGGCTTCTGCATAACTCGAGTGCACATAAGCTTGAAGGGAAGCCATTCTGTGAGTCACATTGCTAAGGGTGGTTGCCATGACAACCCGCATGTCTGGAGTGTTCTTGAGGCCCTGAAATCCACCTTTAAGAACCAAGGCCAGCAGCTGCCACTGGTCACGCTTCTTGTGCCAGGGCGGATATTTCTTAATTACCGAATGAATGTCTGGCCTTGTGTGTTCTTCGGTTATGTTCAAATTCCTTGTTTTTAGAAACGTAATAATGGTGGTAAAGTGTACTCACTACTCCCTTATTTTTTATTATTTTTTTTTTTTTATATATATATATATACATTTCATTACAAAATTTATTTTTTTACTTGGCGATTAGATGAAGAAATGTTTTCTTAGGAAAGGATGAGAATCAGGATGTATTGAAGAAATGTAATGGGTGTCCAACATTTCGGTTGGGTTCAGTCTAAGGCCCCTTTCACACGAGGCGGACTCCGCTTCGGTCTGCCGGCTCAGCGGGAGATCTCTCTGTTGATCTCCGCTGAGCCGGCGGATGCTCACTGAGTGGGGAGGGGCTTGTCAGGCGCCGCTGCTGCCTATGGAGGGATCGGATGAAAACGGACAGCATGTCCGTTTTCATCAGATCTCACCCGATTCGATCCGCCAGCGACGGACCTGGATGTAGGGCCATCCATCTGCTTTTAGCGGATCGGACCAGGTCGGATGTCAGCGGACATGTCGCCGCTGACATCCGTCGCTCCATAGGCTAACATGGAGCGCCCATTCAGGTCCGCCGTCAAAACTGACAGGCGGACCTGAACGGTCCGATCGTGTGAAAGGGGCCTAAGTTTCCTAGGGCTCAATTGTTTTTTTCTTTTACCTTAATAATGGTGGTAAAGTGTATGGCACAGTGGGTAGCGGTAAAAAGGGTTGTTGGTTCAAATCCCAACCACGACACTACCTGCCTGGAGTTTGCATGTTCTCCCTGTGCCGTGGGTTTCCTCCAAAGTGCCTGTGTGGGTTTCCTACTCCAAAGACATGCTGGTAGGTTAATTGACTTCTGTCCAAAATTGGCCCTAGTATATGAATGTGAGATGGGGACCTTGGATTGTGGGCTCCTTGAGGGTAGGGACCGATGTGAGTGTGCGATATATGTGTGGAGCACTGCGTAAATTGATGGCACTATATGGGTACCATAAAATAAATAATAGATGAGCATCTTAATGAGACACAATGTACAGGGATAGGGACAAGTGTAGACACACACACTCCGGTTCAACTGGATGGACTGGTGTCTTTATTCAACCTTACAATGTATAAAAATATTTTTTTTTAGTCGATGTAGATAGATGAAGAGAAGCTATCCCAGGAATGGATGAGGATCAGGATGTATTTAAGAAATTATAATGCCCAACATTTTGGTGGTCACAAGCCTGATGAAGGGGTCCTGCAAGCCTTTGAAATGTTGTTTCTGCTATAATGTGATCGCTGAATAAAGCTTTGGCCCCGTTCTGGAGATCCATGGTGTGCTGGTGACATTCTCTTGCTCCAACATTTTGGTGGGGCCCAACCTACCTTTCCCAAACTTTGCAAGCCTACTAAAATTGCTTGAATAGATCAAGATTCTCCTGAAGTCTTGAGAGTAGGTATCTTCACCCGTGTGCATATTACCTCTTTGTTGTAGTGCACACCAGGACCACAGGAAAAGAAATGAAATAAAAGATCATCAAGCTCTCTTGATGCAATTGGTTGAAGCAATTTAGGCTTTGTTTTCATATTGGTTATCCGGTCAAGGTGCTGGGAATTGTTTTAGTTTTGGTCCCTGAACTCCTCTGCCCATGTGCATATAAGATGTGTTAGGTATATACTGATTTCAATGGTTGCCATTTTTGCTTTGCTTAGTGAATTTGGTAAGCAAATTGGAACTCACTGCTGCTCAAACCCCTGGT
Source organism: Aquarana catesbeiana (assembly GCF_042186555.1). NCBI lineage: Eukaryota > Metazoa > Chordata > Amphibia > Anura > Ranidae > Aquarana > Aquarana catesbeiana. The sequence continues at coordinate 236,131,716 of NC_133334.1, forward strand.
GTCCTCAGCTGACAGTGCAGATGTGGTGCATGTGAATGGCTCCTGCTCGCCAGCGACCACAGATAAGAATATTTTAGCAGCACATGTCCTCAGGATCAAAAACGAGCTTTACTTGTCACGGTTAAAATACATACTGAGTCCCAACATTTAAACGTTTCTGCCCAGTACAGGCCTTAGTCATAGCACTATGTATTTATGACTAAGGCAGAAATGCATAAGTGTTAGGACTCGCTATGTATTTTAACTGTGACAAATAAAGCTTTATTTGAATCCTGAGGACATGTGCCGCTAAAATATTTTTCCTGGATATGGTGCAGACACCGACTGTGGCAACTCCAACACTCCCATTTCCAAAATGCCCTGCACTTTTCATTCTGTCGACTGAAATATACATCACATCATCACTTGCACAACATTATTTGCACAGTTGGGCATGATTAAAATGCAGTCGGGAGTACAGTTTGAAATCATGATCTTATGTATAAATAATGGAAGAGGGGCCCTGTGGTTCCCCAGGAGCATGGTGGGACCGTCTGCAGCCTGGACTTGTGTAATATTTGTTGCTTTGCCTCTCTTGGAATAGAATTTTTGACTACTGTATATAGATCACATTTGTCACTCAATATCCGACAGGAGACAGCCATCATAATATGAGTTGCTAGATCTGTGGGTAGGACTAGCTTTGCAGGTATATTTTGGCCATGGGGGATATTTATTTTAAACCATAATATACTGGTAACTGAGGCTGTTCTTGTATGTAATACTAGATTTGCCTTTTTGCTAGGGATTATGCAGATCAACAGCTGCCCATTGGCGTCACAGAGGAAAGTAACCATATCTTACTTTTTTGTCTTTACAGCCCACTGGGTACATGGAGAATAGCATGCCATACAGTTCTATTGAGGATGTTCAGCTTCTGTCCTGGGAGAATGCTCCAAAATATTGTTTACAGCTAACTTTTCCCGGAGGAACGGTCCTACTCCAGGTATGATATACATGCATTAGATTGTATACTGCAGGTTTACTTGTATAATAAATGAGTCCACCCATAAGTAATAGACAAGGTATCTGTGTTTTGTTTTTTGTTCTTTTATATTTAGTCCATTCAAGTTTGTCCTACACTTTTTACAGTAAGGCAAACACAGTTTAGGGCACTTTAATATTGAGGCGAGGGGGCGTCGGCGGTAAAGCTCCACTAGTTTTAGCGGTGCTTTACGGTCATTTTTAGAGGCGCTTTTCGGGCGCCAGCGAGGCGCTTTTATCCCCCGCTAGCGGCCGAATAAAGGATCAAAAGCGGCGTTTTGTAGGCGCTTCAGCTGCGCTGCCCAATGATTTCAGTGGGCAGGGACGCTTTAGGAGCGGTTTTAGGAGAAAATATCTTCTAAACCTGTACAGTTTAGGAGATATTTCCATTGCATGCAGCCAGTGACATCACTGGCGCATGCGCTCTGAAGGAACGGCCCACGTTTGCCATTCCTTTCCGAGCCGTGCCGTGAATGGTGGCTCCCTCGCGAACGTGCGAGAGTGGTGTCATTGCGGCTCCAGCCAATCACAGCGCCGGAGCCCGAGAACCCAGAAGAAGCTCCTGGAAAGATGTTGGCCTTGACAGCGGTGTGCGGGGACCGCTGCAACAGCTGTGTTTTAAGGTATTTCATAATGAGCCAGTATGCGATGCATACTAGCTCATTATGTCTTTTGTCTTGCAGGTTTTTTATTTTTATTTTTTTATCAGAGGTTTTCGACCTCTTTAAGAAGAGTTTCTTGTTTGCCTTGGTCTGCATATGGCCTAAAGTGGCAGTATAGTGCCTCTTCGGATGGCCGGCATCTGGGTCTCCTTCGCCAGCCACTGCCATTGGCCAGGCCGGGATGGCGTCAGTATTCCCGAATTCATACAGTGAGCTGCACATGCACAGCATGTCTCTTCTGCATTAAAAAAATCCTGCCTGTCTGCCAATTTTAATTCTATAGCCTAAAGTTCCACTTTAAAGTATACCGTATTTATCAGTGTATAACACGCACTTTTCCCCCTGAAAATCAGGGGGAAATCGTGTGTGCGTGTTATACGCCGACCCCTGCTACTCGGAGTGCAAGGTGTGGACGAGCGGCGCTGGATGACACAGAGCCACGATCTCCTGTGTATCTGGCGCTGTCACACACAGTCTCGCCCCCCCTGGCCCAACATTGGACCACTGCTCTGTCCATCATATGAGCCAGGCGGGACTGTGAGTGACTGAGCACCGGATACATAGGAGATCGCAGCTCTGTGTCATCCAGCACTGGCGTGGCTGCAATCATCTGCAGAGGCAAGTCTGCAGATGTATACCATAGAGCAAGGGTCTTCAAACTATGGCCCTCCAGTTGTCCAAGAACTACAATTCCCATCATGCCTAGCCATGTCTGTGAATGTCAGAGTTTTACAATGCCTCATGGGATGTGTAGTTCCGCAACAGCTGGAGGGCCGATGTTTGAGGATCCCAGCCATAGAGGCTGCAATCATGGGCATGTTAGAGGCTGTAGATGGGCATAGATCAGGCTGCATTGATGGGCACTGATGAGGCTGCAGAGCACTGACCCTTATTTTAAAATGTACGTGTTTTTTTCTGAAACTTCCCTCTTAGTGTGTGTTATACGCTGATAAATACGGTATATAGCCAAAACTTTAATGTTTAAGTCCCCTTTCAGCTTAAGGTTTGTTGTCTGTGTCCTGTTGGGGAGATTTACCTGAACTTTCTGTTCTGAAGATGGCAACTGAAGTGAGAGAAAATCACCAAAGTGATAGAAATTCCCCTATTAGACCATTGTTATTGGAAGAAAGTGACCTCATTGCAAGATTTCCGTCACCTCTTGTTCTGGTGACAACTGTAAAATTTTGGATTTCCCCTCAGATTCTTTTAATGACAGTGGCCTTCATGATCAGTAAGGTGAATCTCACTAGCAGAAACAGTAATACAATACTGACTGAGGTTATAACATTTCCCCACTCTATCAATGTACATACACTTTCTCCGAACATGTTAACAAAGTGGGAACAAACATTTCAAGGACACGCCCCCTCGATTAACTTATGGGCAGGAGCTCAAAACATGAAATATCACTCCTAGGTGGGCTTGTTCTTTTCTAAGATTATGTTATAACATGCCTGCACTCAATCCAAAGCTAAAGAATGTTTGGGCTGTACATACACTTTACCTGAGCATGGTAACAAAGTGGAAACCAACATTTTGAGGACACCCAGGCCCTCCCTATCAACTTATAAGTGCAAGCTTAAAAAATGAAATCTCACTTCTGGATAGGCTTGTTCATTAGGACCTGAACATACCTATGTGTATGTGGTGTTAAAATGTCATTGTCATGAAATAAGAATGGGGGCTGCCATTGCAAGTCTCCTTCTGAAAATGCTAGATGCCTGGCTGTGTCTCACTTCAGTATGTCAGAGTCCCGAAACAAGAACATCATAAAAGGGTGTCATAACTACTTCTATTTATACTTGTTATGGGTCAGCCATTTAGAACAGAAATGAAAGCAAGTATTGGGTGGGATGGAACCTTCAATCCTGTGTCTGGATTTTACCAGTACACAGCTGTGCAGGGTCGTTATATATTCAAGCCTTGAGGTTAGCTCAGGGCTCTCAGTTTGGAGATAGCTTCGATATTGGAGACGGGAGGTCTCACCCAGAGCGTCAGAGGAGCCCCAGCCAGGAGTCTGGGGACAGAAGGTCTCAACCACGGGTCAGAGTTGCCCCACACAGTAGGGCTCCTCCCAGGAGTTAGGTGGGCTCCTATCGGGATGTCAGGAGAATCCCTATCCAGAGGTCAGGAGAGGTCTTGCAGCATGTTGATGTGACCAAAGGCTAAGAGAGCTAAGTGAACCAGAAGAGCTGGGCAACAGTCAGAGGGACAGGTAAGAAGTGCAGCGGTGCTTCTGACAAGGGAATCAGGTGGCTCAGCATTTTCAGTTGACTACTCATGTTGATGTGGTAGAACCCCAGCGTGAGCAACTAAAGTCAACTTTCCATTTGGCGGGCTGCCATGCCCTAAAATACAGTTTGGAATGACACAACTCATTGCTACAAAGCACCTACCACATGATATAATCACTACATATAAAAATATAAATACCTTTTTTGTTTCCTTATTTATAAGTGATCACATACCCTCTGTTCTCAGCTGAATAAGGAGCTCAGAGAGCTTGAGGAGGAGAAGCAGCAGTACACTAGTCTTCCCATTAAATGGCTGTGCAGGGGGGGTGTCAGCACAAGTCTGGTCATTGGAGGAGAGCAGGCTGAGTTCCCAGCACAGCTAGAGAACAGACCACGCTGTGCTCTCATGCTTGGTAGGGTTGTCCCGATACCACTTTTTTAGGACCGAGTACAAGTACCGATACTTTTTTCAAGTACTCGCCGATACTGATACTTTTTTTTTTAATGTCACGTGACAGTGGTTTTTTTTTTTTGGGGGGGGGGGGTGAATGGTGTGTGTGTGTGTGTTTTTTTTTTTTTTTTTTAATTTACAATTTTTTCAGTTTTTACAATAATTTTTTTTTATTCTTTATTTCTTTTTTTTGTTTTATTTTTAATCAGCCCTGTTGGGGGGCTTTGGGAGATATCAGGGGTCTTAACAGACCTCTGATATCTCCCCCTTGAGACAGGGAAAGAGACAGAGGATAGAGATTCCCCAGTCCCTTTTTCTGCAGCCTCAACTGCACTGAAAATGAATGGAGAGAAGACAGCGGCTCCTCTCCATTCGTAAACTGACACATCGTGATCACAGGAGATTACAATGTTTCAGTTATGTGAATGGACAGAGTCAGCTGACTCTGTCCATTCACAAAGGAAGGAGGAGGAGAACGGAGGGGACAGAGAAGGAGAGGGGAACGGAGGGGACAACGGAAGGGGGCAGCGGAGAGGCACAGAGAAGGAAAGAGGAACGAAGGGGACAGAAAAGGAGAGAGGAACGGAGGGGGACAGCGGAGGGGGACAGAGGAACGGAGGGGGCATGGAGGAGGATGCAGTGACAGTCAGCCGTGACCGGTCACCGCTGTATGTCACTAAAGCCGCTGGGGGAGAATCTTGTAACTCCCCCATGCGCCAATCACAGCTGTCTTCCAGGTATCGGGTGAAGCATAGGGAGCATTTGCCCGAGTACAAGTACTTAGGCAAATGCTCGGTATCGGTGCCGATACCGATACTAGTATCGGTATCGGGACAACCCTAATGCTTGGTGTGGTCAGTTTTTAAAGGAAAGGGCCTGGCAGTATCACCAGGAATTTCACACAAAGGAAGCAATACAAAGTGAACATGATACCTTTTCATACCGGTACGTGTATAAGAAATATGAAATGTTGGGGTAACATATTCTTTATTCTCACATGATAATGTTCCTTTAACAAAATCACATGCCCCTGAACGCACAGTGACGCCTGTAATAAACCATACATGCCCGGCCTTGCAGTGCGATGGAGAAAGACGGGGTGCATGGATGCATTTTGAGGTCCCGTTAACAGTGATTGGTAGATGAACCCACAACATGTGACCATGGACATAGCTGTGAATGGGCCCTATACAATTCTTGTGAATCATTTAGGTGATGGCATACATGCTATGGAATATAAAGAGTTAAATAACCTTTCGGTCCAGAAGGTATTATTGCTGTGCTCATTTTCTCTGTGTAAATGTTTTGCACACACACGCGGTGCCTTTTTCCCCCTTCTCTTCCTAATAATCAGAAGGTAACCAGATGGAAAAACAAACAGGGAGAAGCCCTGGTAATGCACAATGAAAATACAGTAGCTGATGGTGTACAGCGCCTGTGCTTGCATCGTGTTTATGTGTTTACTTTTGTGGGATTAAATCTGTTGCTGTTTATTAAATAAACCAAAATCTTAAAAACAGAATATTACATTAATCTGTTTTCTGCACAGCCTTAGGGCCTCAATTCTGAGACATGAATCACAGACTTTTACATATTGGATAGTTTAACACCGCTGCATAGATCCCATCTGTGTACAACGTGTGGGGGATGGTAATGGGATGGAATGTCCTACATGCTGGTTATCACTCTCTGGTGAAGCACTACACAGTGAGAGCCTCACCCCATCAAAAGATCCCCCTGAAATACTTGACGGTGTCAGAGCTGTGGACGGTTTCAGTAGGACAGTGGATGGCGTCGGTCAGTAGGGCAGTGGACGGCGTCGGTCAGTAGGGCAGTGGACGGCGTCGGTCAGTAGGGCAGTGGACGGCGTCGGTCAGTAGGGCAGTGGACGGCGTTGTCAGTAGGGCAGTGGACGGCGTTGGTCAGTAGGGCAGTGGACGGCGTTGGTCAGTAGGGCAGTGGACGGCGTTGGTCAGTAGGGCAGTGGACGGCGTTGGTCAGTAGGGCAGTGGACGGCGTTGGTCAGTAGGGCAGTGGACGGCGTTGGTCAGTAGGGCAGTGGACGGCGTTGGTCAGTAGGGCAGTGGACGGCGTTGGTCAGTAGGGCAGTGGACGACGTTGGTCAGTAGGGCAGTGGACGGCGTTGGTCAGTAGGGCAGTGGACGGCGTCGGTCAGTAGGGCAGTGGACGGCGTCGGTCAGTAGGGCAGTGGACGGCGTCGGTCAGTAGGGCAGTGGACGGCGTCGGTCAGTAGGGCAGTGGACGGCGTCGGTCAGTAGGGCAGTGGACGGCGTCGGTCAGTAGGGCAGTGGACGGCGTCGGTCAGTAGGGCAGTGGACGGCGTCGGTCAGTAGGGCAGTGGACGGCGTCGGTCAGTAGGGCAGTGGACGGCGTCGGTCAGTGGGACAGTGGACGGCGTCGGTCAGTGGGGCAGTGGACGGCGTCGGTCAGTGGGGCAGTGGACGGCGTCGGTCAGTGGGGCAGTGGACGGCGTCGGTCAGTGGGACAGTGGACGGCGTCGGTCAGTGGGACAGTGGACGGCGTCGGTCAGTGGGACAGTGGACGGCGTCGGTCAGTGGGACAGTGGACGGCGTCGGTCAGTGGGACAGTGGACGGCGTCGGTCAGTGGGACAGTGGACGGCGTCGGTCAGTGGGACAGTGGACGGCGTCGGTCAGTGGGACAGTGGACGGCGTCGGTCAGTGGGACAGTGGACGGCGTCGGTCAGTGGGACAGTGGACGGCGTCGGTCAGTGGGACAGTGGACGGCGTCGGTCAGTGGGACAGTGGACGGCGTCGGTCAGTGGGACAGTGGACGGCGTCGGTCAGTGGGACAGTGGACGGCGTCGGTCAGTGGGACAGTGGACGGCGTCGGTCAGTGGGACAGTGGACGGCGTCGGTCAGTGGGACAGTGGACGGCGTCGGTCAGTGGGACAGTGGACGGCGTCGGTCAGTGGGACAGTGGACGGCGTCGGTCAGTGGGACAGTGGACGGCGTCGGTCAGTGGGACAGTGGACGGCGTCGGTCAGTGGGACAGTGGACGGCGTCGGTCAGTGGGACAGTGGACGGCGTCGGTCAGTGGGACAGTGGACGGCGTCGGTCAGTGGGACAGTGGACGGCGTCGGTCAGTGGGACAGTGGACGGCGTCGGTCAGTGGGACAGTGGACGGCGTCGGTCAGTGGGACAGTGGACGGCGTCGGTCAGTGGGACAGTGGACGGCGTCGGTCAGTGGGACAGTGGATGGCGTCGGTCAGTGGGACAGTGGACGGCGTCGGTCAGTAGAGCAGTAAACGGCGTCGGTCAGTGGGACAGTGGATGGCATTGGTCAGTAGGGCAGTGAATGCCGTTGGTCAGTAGAGCAGTAAACGGCGTCGGTCAGTGGGACAGTGGATGGCGTGGGACAGTGGACGGCGTCGGTCAGTAGAACAGTGGATGTTGTTGGTAGGGCAGTGGGCGGTGTCAGTAGGTTAGTTTTATTTTATTTTTAAAATTGTTTATTTTTTTTACAATGTTATTTATTTATTTTGTACACTTTTTTTGGAGCTGAGCTCCAATGTTTGCCAGCCAATGACCATGAGTGTGTGGTAAAGGGCACCTCACACCACTGCGCCCAGGGCACTTTCTCCTTCTGCCCACCCTTTGTCCTGGCCCTACCCAGCTCCACTTACCTCTGTGGATGTTTATTTTTCACTGCCAACACAGTCAATGCAAGGGTCCGGGGATTTGAAAGCTGCAGTTTTCTCCTTGGATGGATCAGAGTGATTATGATTGGTCACGTGCTGGCAAGTGACCGCTTTGACCAATCAAAATCACTCTGATCAGTCCCAGCATCCCTGAGGCCCCTTTCACACAAGCTTTCTGATCAGGTCTGCCTGTCAGTTTTTCAGGCGGACCTGATCGGACACTTCATTCACCTCTGTGGAGCGGCGGATGTTAGCAGTGACATGTCCGCTGACATCTGCCGATATCCGATCTGATCCTGTCCATGAAATCCAGACGGACGGAGACCCTATTTTCCATCCATCTGGAGGATCGGATGAAAATGGACAGGCGGTCCGTTTTCATCCGATCTCCCCATAGAGGAGAGCAGGGCACTGACAGGTCCGTCTCTGCACAGTGAGCGGAGACGGATCTGTCATTGGCCTGCTCAGCAGGGATCAATGGATCTATCGCCCGCTGAGCAAAGCGGAGTCTGTCGGGCAGACCGTCTGTATGAAAGAGCCCTAAGAAAAGAAGGGGAAGAAGAGAGATGTGTTATTTGAAATTTTAAAAAAAAAAGCTTAAACACCACGCCAAGGACCAGTAAGCTGCAGTATATTAAGTTTTTGGTTTTGTTTTCAGATCTGACTTTTGAATTGATATTAACATGTTGGCCCTGGTTTACACTGCTGGGACTTCTCATGCGATTTGCTGTGACACAAAGTCGCATGACACGTCAAAACACATTCATTACATAATGAATCCTTAATTGCTGCAGCTCAAGTCACAGCGACAAAAAAATAGTTCCTGCACTACTTTTCTGCATCTTCCTTGCAACATGAGACTGCAATGTTAAAATCACATAAGTCACAGGGAAGTAATTTCTTTGTCTTGTTTGCGACCTTGTTACCCCAAAACTTCATATTCCTGATATGTGTCTGCTGTACCATATAGCTCAGTGTACTGTTGCTTCTCCTCCTCCCTCAGCTCTTTTGCAGCTGAGAACAGAGGGAATGTGATCACTTATAAAATAGGGGAAATAAGGTATTTATAATGTATTTTTATATCTATACAAAAATGTTTTGACTTTCGTTTCTATGATAAACTGAATGGGTTTGTTTTACAAAGTAATCATTTACAATCACTTTCAGAGGGTTTTGTAGGTTCAATAATATATGTCACACTCTGTATTGTTATGACTGGCCAAAGTCAGAAAACATCAGTCATATGAAAGTTGCATCAAGTCGCACGACTATGGGGTGGCAGCAGTGTGATTTGAGCTTTAAAGTGTTACCAAAAGCATAACACTGGGTTTATGTGCAGTAAAGCATGCTGTTTATACTAACTGTGGAACCTAAGGGGTTAATCTCCTGCATTGTGTGTAAAGATTGTGTGATCCGGACTCTTTGATCCTTCTTATCTTTAACTGACTTCAACCCATTTACTGGTAGAACAGAGCATTAGGAGTCAGGCTGCACATGCTCAGTTTGGTGTGTATTGCTAGAGAGGTTTTTTTTTTTTTCTTGGGCGAGTGCATGTGATCAGCACAGGGCCAATCAGAACTGTCCAGACAGAGGATTAGGGGAAAATTAAATCTTCAAGCTTTAAGCAGATGCTGATGCAAGTCACAAGACTGCTCTAACTAATGATGAAAAAAGGTATTTAGCAGTTTATATTTATTAAAACTATTGCATGTCCATGTTCTGTGTACTGTGGGAGGCCAGATATAGTGAATGCAGGGTCCTGGGTTTAGTAGCACTTTAATGCTTATTTGAGATTGTAGTGACTGGGTTTACATACGCTGCATTGAGGCCAACATATTTCAAACTCCTCTAGTAGCTTTCTTTGTGGCGATTGTTACTTTTTTTTTTTTTTAGTGTAACAAAATATCAAAAACATGCAATGATTTTATCAGTCTAATTTTTAGTTTTTTTTTTTTTTATCTATCTACTTTGTTACACTGAGCCATTCCTTCCAGCCTTTGCTTTGAAACTGTCCTTGGACAAAAGCCCGTGTTATGCTTTGATGCAAACAAATGCAGCATGACGATCGCATTTATAAGGGGCCCGTATTAACTCCTCGCTTTGTAAAAGCACATGGAGAAAGCCGTGAATTGATGTCGTTTTTCGCCACTAAGTAGGGGATGCCTGAGATGCTGCCGATTGGGGCTTTACTGCCTGGAAAATCCCAATATCCCTCATTCAGCACAATTGACACCTAATGAGCAATGCCTGTTAGCATCAGTTAAAAATGACAATACTTCTCTCCTGCCCAGGTGATAAATCTCTCCCTGAGCATTAAAGCCTGCTAATTGCCTGCAATGTTGTTTAGTTTACACATAAAGAGCCATTTGTACACACGCCTCCCGGCGTCCATTCATCATGTGCTGCCTTTAATGGGAGCACTGGCCTTGTACAATATTAATGGCTGTGATGTGAGTTTTGCTGTGGCATATAATAGGGATCTGAGCTTCACAGCTATTGTCGAGGCATCAAAAGTGAGATAATCGCCGTGTTGCATGACATATACAGCGTCACTGCGTGTTGTACACGGGATCATCTTTCCTTGCCTTGCTGGGAAAGGGGGAATCTCTCTTAAAGTGATATTAATAAACACACACTGTTTATTTACATTGTCCCTTCTCTTTCTGTATGTGAATGATGGCACTGTAATTATTTTAATACAAAAAAAAAATATCTTAAGTGCCTTTTTCCTAATGGATATACAGCTGTCACATGACCCAGCTCTTTCCCAGCCTGTTTGCAGGGAAATATGAGCAGGAGGAACTTCTAGTCCTCTGCTCCTTGTCACCTGTTAACCACTTGCCGACCAGCCGACGCAGCTTTACTGTGGCAGAACGGCACGGCTGGGCGATACCACGCTATGTAACGTCGCTTCGCCCTGTGACCACTAGGGGCGCACCCGCTGCTCACCCCAAGAGCCGATGCGAGTGCCACCCCCACAATCACTGGTGACACACCAAAAACTGGGATCTGTGTGTGTAACACAGTTTCCAGTTCTCTGAGGGGAGAAGAGACTGTCTGTTCATACAAAGGACATTTTCACTTAAGGGTGTACTCAATATTTACAAAAATGTGAGGGCTGTACTCACTTTTGTGAGATACTGTGTATATGTGTGTATATGTGTGTATATGTATGTGTGTGTGTGTGTATGTGTGTGTGTGTGTATATATATATATATATATATCATATACACACACACATTTTATATGTAGTAAACAACATATGCAGTGTATCTACAGTACATGCACATTTCCCCATGTTTTGTCTTTTTAAAAATGTTCAGAAACATACCTATAGACCTGCCAAAAAATCCAATGAGCTCCTATCTTCTTGTATTGAGCTGAGAAGGCTACCTTTAGGCTGCGTTCGCATGTGCATCTAGGGAGTGTTAAAACCGCCTGAACCAGGTCATGCAGTGCTCAGTACGAAAGCACAAACAAAAAAGGGCACACCAGCCTAGTGCATTATCCCATGCACCATTTATTAGTTTAAATTAGTATTTTTTTGCTAGAAAATAATTACTTAGAACCCACAAACATTATATATATATATATATATTTTTTATAGCAGAGACCATAGAGAATAAAATGGCAATTGTTGCAATATTTTATGTCACGCTGTATTTGCGTAGTGGTCTTTCAAACACAATTTTTTGGGGAAAAAAATACACTTTAATAAATAAAAAGAATGTGAAAGATGTTACGCTAAGTAAATAGATACCAGTCATGCTTTAAAATTGCTCACGCTCGTGGAATGGCGACAAACTACGGTAATGAATAATCCCCATAGGCGACACTTTAAAATTTTTTGCAGGTTACCAGTTTAGAGTTGCAGAGGTCTAGTGCTAGAATTATTACTCTCGCTCTAACGATAGTGACGATATCTCATGTGTGTGGTGTTCATTTTTACATGGTCTCTTTATTACTATAGAAATAAGTATGACAGGTCCTCTTTATTGCAAGATCTAGGATCAAAAAGGCCCCAAATCTCTCATTTACCCTTTTAAAAGCAAAAAAAAAAAAAACAAAGAAAAAAAAAACAACACTTTCACCTTAACAAAAAACAAAACATCCCTTTAAGCCCAAAAGGTGTGTCAAGTGACATCAGACATTGCTGTGGTCCTCCAAGAGCAAAGAGCCGAGTAGGGGCTATCTTTCCCTCACTCGACCTCTTGCCCAGGCATCAGACGTATCGGATTGGCTCCGGACTTACCGATTGCTCTGAGTTGACCAGGAAGAGGTGGGAAGGATGCCCCCCCACCCCCCCGGCACATGTGCACTGTGCTCTCAAATGACAGCATGTTGTCCATTGAGAGCACGTCCGCTACTAAAGAAATTATCTCCTAAACGGTGCACGTTTTAGGAGATATTTACTGTACCTACAGGCAAGACTTATTATAGACTTACCTGTAGGTATAAATAAAAAAGCAGACTTTGCTACTGCTTTAAGTTTGAATGGCTGAGCCGCGATGGCGTCACTTCAGTAGCAGCTGGTGATGTCACTGGGACATGTGCACTGCTCTCTCACGTGCACGTACGCCAGTGACGTCACCAGCTGCTATTAAAGTAAATAAGATATCTACTATACCTACAGGTAAGCCCGACTATGCTGTCCATTGAGAGTGCAGTGCACGTGCAGCGGTGACATCACCGGCTGCTGTTGAGCACTTGCCGACCTCAATACGTATATATACATTGCGGTTTGCAAGTGGTTTACCAGGATTATGGCTGAAGATATGAGCTATAACCCCAGTATCGTTTTTTGCAGCTGGCATTCTCATAAAAGCATTCAGAGCAGCTCATGAGCTGCTGGAATGCTTTCAGAAGGGGGAGGGGGAAGGACCTCACCAGTGTTTCTTGGGCTTACCATTTCCGCTGATTCGCCCAAGAAACGATCAAGCGGTGCTTCTGGCTGCTCCCATAGGCGATCAAAGAGTAGATACTCTTTGATCGGCTCTATGGCCTTGGAGGACAGGAGGGACGTCACTTCTGGTCCAGGCTGGAAGTAAATAAGTTTTCAGTGTAAAAATGAAAAGCAAAATAAATAAGAAAAAAATACTTTAAAGTGCCCCATCCCTCCAAGCTTGCGGGCAGAAGCGAACGCATACGTAAGTCGCACCTGCGTATGTAAACGGTCTTCAAACCACACGTGAGGTATCGCCGCGATTGTTTGCGCGAGAGCAATAATTCTACAAGACCACCTCTGTAACTAAACAGGGAACCTATAAAAAAAGTTAAAGCATCATCTATGGAGATTTTGTAGTACCGTAGTTTGTCACTGTTCCACGAGCGTGTGCAATTTTAAAGCATGACATGTTAGGTATCTATTTACTCAGCGTAACATCATCTTTCACATTACACAAAAAAATTGGGCTAAGTTTACTTTTTTTTTTTCTCTTATTTAAAGTGTATTTTTTCCCAAAAAAATGCATTGGACAGATCGCTGTGCAAATACAGTGTGACATAAAATATTGCAATGACCGCCTTTTTATTCGCTAGTGTCTCTGCTAAAAAAAAATCTATAATGTTTGGGGGTTCTAAGTATTTTTTTAGCAAAAAAAAGTAGATTTTTTCATGAAGGAGCAAAGTGTCAGAATAGGCCCGGATGGGAAGTGGTTGAACTTGTAAACAAAAGGTGCCAGAAAAAGCCTGGTCTTCAAGTGGTTAACATAGATATCATCTCCTAAACAGGGCATTTTTAAGAGATATTTACTGTACCTACAGGCAAGCCATATTATAGGCTTACCGGTAGGTATAAAGTAGACCTTTTTACCGCTGTAAGTTTGCCAGGAGTTCAGCTTTATTTGCTGATTCAGGCTACAATTGCCTTGTTTGTGGGTACCCGTAGTTCAGAGATCAAAATGGCCGACTGTACTGTGTACACAACAGGTGAGGCATCTCAGCCTCAACATACAGCCCCGCGGTTCTTTGACAGGTACTTCAGGGTAAACACAATAAAAGGTCAAAAGGGAAAATAAACTCACCCTTGGCAAACCTGCCGGTTTACTTATTTGGCCTCTTCTATTTTTGAGCCCCAGTTTATAATGTGAGCCTGTGACTAGAGATGCTGTTTCCTCATCAATTTAGCTGCTGAAATAATAATAAAAAAAAAAAGCCGTATTGTTCATTTTCAATAACAGACTTTGCTGCCCTGATTAAATGTGTACCCAGCACGGAGCAAATATTGACATACACTGCAGGAAGCAGATACTAAAGAGCCATTGTTTTTTGGACACCACACCGACCTGCCTGCCTGGAAGCCACTAATGTGTCCATAGCAGGAAGGTAAGATATTTACCAGAGAGGAGATTCCAGGAAATAAATATGGTTTGATTATGATTACAGAGGTGGGTTGTGTTGACTGTAAAGGTAAATTGCTTGGAGCACATGGAGACAATCTGTGACGCCTTAACTCCAGTCAATCTTTAATTCTCAGCAACCCTGGTGACCATGAGCCAGAAAGCGTAGGATGGGTGCTATCACTGTCATTCAGCGGCATTAGGATGGAAAACAGGCTACAGCTAGCCACGGAGCAGCATGTCTACTAGCAATTATTTGTTTCCTTGATGAAGAGAGTAGTTGTGAGCCCCCAAGATACTTTTGTGAACTCTGGTGAACTCTAGTGGACTATTTTCATGGGAAAAAAATTCTGAGCTTGGTGGTCCTCCATTCCGTCAGTGGCACAGGTAAAGAATAGGGTGGCATGGCATCTCTTGCTTGAAAAAAGATGTTTGCGATTTCTAGGGATAGAACACTCTGTTCTCAGTTACTGAGTGTTAAACCCAGGCACAGCCAATTATCATTTTTAGAAGGAAACAAGCTATGACAGTCTCCATAACTCTCTCTTGACATGTATACTGTACTGTAATAATGACTTGCTACTTGGACATGCTGGTCTTAATTTTTTTTCTGTTTTTATTGTATCTAATTTTTGTTATTTCTTTACAGGCTGCAAACAGCTATCTGAGAGATCAGTGGTTTCACTCCTTGCAGTGGAAGGTAAGTAATAATTTTCTTATATAAGCATAAAATGATTGTAAGGCCAACATGGATCATGAAATGTTGTATTCAGGGCTGGAGCTGATGGTCCATGGACACCCTAGGGCCTAGGTCAAGTAAAGAATGCTGGGTTTTAGTTCTGTTCAATTTTAAAGAATGGCCAAGTAATTTCCAGCTTGATAATTACATAGGAACTATATTACCATAGCTTTTTTTCCTACATTCCATAAATAAAATGATGTAAAGTGGAATCATTTTTCACTGATCAGCCATAACTTTATGACCATTTTTTTTTGCCGCCAAAACAGCCCTGATCCATCAAGACATGTATGCCACTAGACCCTTTGAAGGTATGCTGTGGTATCTGGCATCAAGCTGTCAGTAACAGATCCTTTATATCCTGTAAGTTGCAGGGTGGGGCCTCCATAGATCGGCCTTGTTTTTCCAGCACATCCCACAGGTGCTTGATTGGATTGAGCTTTGGACCATTTGGAGGCCAAGCCAACACTTCAAACTCATTGTGTTCCTCAATCCATTCTCAAAACACGTTTGCAGTGTGGGAGGGTGCATTATCCTGCTGAAAGAGGTCACTGCCATCAGGAAATATTGTTTCCATGAAAGGTTGTATTTGGTTAGTAACAATGTTTAGGTAGGTAGTACATGTCAACGTAACATCCATATGAGTAGCAGGACCAAAGGTTTCCCAGCAGAACATTGCCCAACACATCACACTGCCTCTGCTGGGTTTCCTTCTTCCCATAGTGCAGGGGAAGGCTACCTCGGCCCTCCAGCTGTGGTGAAACTACAAGTCCCATGAGACATTGCAAGACCCTGACAATCACAGGCATGGATCCTAGAGGCAGAAGCATGATGGGATTTGTAGTTTCACCACAGCTGGAGTGCCGAGGTTGCGTACCCCTGCCATAGTGCATTCTGGTGCTATCTCTTTTCCAGGTAAGCGATGCACAAACACCCGGCCATTCACATGGGGTAAAAGAAAACATGATCCATCACACCAACCCACCATCATCCATTGCTCAATGATCCAGTTCTGATGCTCACATGGCCATATTAGGTGCATTTGGCTGTGGACGTGGGTCAGTGTGGACCCCCTGACTGTTCTTCGGCTACACAGCCCCATACAGAACAAACTGCAATGTCCACATTTTCTGCTTTGAACACATTAACTTCAGGGGCAACATGTTTGTTTGCTTCCAGTATATCTCCCCGACTTTCAGATGCCATTGTAACGAGATCATCGGTGTTATTCACGTAACCTGTCAGTGATTATAAAGTTATGGCTGATCGGTGTATGTATTAAAGTAGAGTTCAGACAAAGGTTTGTGTTTTTCGGATAAAATGAAGAAGAGATAGGAACTTATCTAACTATATCTACTTGTGTCATGTTTTTTTTTCTCCTCACTCCCTTTCCAGGAAGCGAGAGGAAAAATCCCCAAAATGAGAGGGGATCCCAGCAGTTGTCCAGAAAATAGATAATTCTGTTGTGAGATTTCCACTCAGTTCCTGTCTTGGGGACAGGTGTCAATTTTGAGAGTCAAAAAACATTGCTGTGAAGAGAAGTGAGGTGAAATTTCCCATAGCAGAGGCACAAATGGCAAAAAAAATAATAAAAATTTAGAAAAAGAGCACCAGACCATCATCTTAAGAGTCCATATTAATTTATTGTAGGTTAAAATGTGACAAATTAATTTAAAAAGCTGCCAACGCATTTCAGAGGCTGACTTCACCCTTCATCAGCGTGAAACATAATACATTGATATTTCAAACACAAGTAGCAAAAAAAGAAATTGAAATTAAAAAGCAGCCAACACATTTCAGGGGCTGACTGTCCCCCTTCATCAGTGCTGAAAACACAAATGGCAACAAAATTATAATTAAAATGAGAAAATGAGCACCAAATAATCATCCTAAAAGTCTATATTCATTTATTGTAGGTCAAAATGTGATAAAAGAAATTAAAAGGCACCCATACACATTTCAGTGTCTGACAGCCCCCTTCATCAGTGCTGAAACAAAATACATTGATAATTCAAAAATTGCTTTTTGATTATTAATGTGTTTGTTGGACTGATAGATTGTCAGCCCCTGAAACACATTGGATACCTTTTTATCTTCTTATTGTCACATTTTAACCTACAATAAATAAATATGGACTCTTAAAGGGGTTGTAAAGGTTCACGTTTTTTCACCTTAATGCATCCTATGCATTAAGGTGAAAAAAAAAACGACAATACCGGCCCCCCCAGCACCCCCATTTTACTTACCTGAGCCCGTTCACCTGCTGCGCTCGCCCCCGATTTCCTCTTCGCTGCTCAGCCTGGCCGTTGATTGACTAGAGTGGATGGATTGAAAGCAGCGCAGCCATTGGCTCGCGCTGCTGTCAATCACATCCAATGATGCGGCGGGGCCGAGTGATACAGTCGGCGGCTATAGCTTCCGGCTGTATCACGGGAGCGCGCCCGCAAGAACTAAACACCATGCGAGAGAGCTTGCATGAAGAAGTTTAGTTCCTGTAGGGAGGAGCTGAGACAGCCGCCGAGGGACCCCAGAAGACCAGGTTCGGGGCCACTCTGTGCAAAACGAGCTGCACAGTGGAGGTAATGATAACATGTTTGTTATTAAAAAAAAAAAAAAAAATTACCTTTACAACCCCTTTAAGATGAGAGTAAGTCCTTCCTTTTCTCAATTCCATTATTTTGTTGCTATCTGTGTCTCAGCTATGTTAGATTTCACCTCACTTCTCTTCATTGTCAGGTGCTCTTTCTCTCATTTTCATTTAGATTTCTCTGTTCGAGAGGCCACCATATCTTGAGAGGGCCCCCACATTTTGTCAGAACTGCCGAGGTCTAGTCGCCAAGTACGGCCAACACCTTGTGATTTGATGGATAAAAAGTCCAGTAGCTCACATCTTCCGGGAGCAACAAAATTATGATAAACATCCTAACTCTTCCTCACTTTATCCAAAACTAAAATATGTTTTTTGGCTGGAGCTTAAATTTTTTTCTTATACTCTCGTATGAATTTTAGTTTTTCTTTCATATTTGGTGGATATGTATATACAGTATTATGTGGAAAAATTACTGCGCTACCAGTGTAAGAAAATAGCTGCTAGCACCACAATAAAACTAATTGTATAGATATGAATGAAAAAAATGTGCAGCGCTAATAAGCCGTGTAAACCCCAGGTCTAAACCTAGAGAACGGTAAACATGTACTCTTTTAAAATAGTGCAAATCATTGTCATGGTGATTAAACCAAGAGGTAAAGTGAATGTGAAAAAGTTGTGCAAATGAAACAATAATATATGATCAAATCAAAAATAACATGAGTCAAATGCTGCCAAAATGACCAGCTGAACTGATTCAGGCATATATGACAATGTATAAAAAAAAAAAGTGCATGTGCTATATCCGTGAATGTTCAAATACACAAAAACACATTAGGACATGGTGATAAGTCCATAAATAATTGTATTAAGATGTGCTCCACAGAGGATGTTCTTGATAGGATATATAGATGTTCGTATATCCTAAAGAACACAGATGGTGGTATTCCAATGTTCAAAATAAAAAGGCACCCAGGATTGTGCTTCCAACATCCAGAGGAGGGGTAGGTACTCTTACCATGAGTTGTGGACCCACACGCCAGTGGCGGTGAGTCATACAGGGATAGATGGAAACGTGGATATCAGGCTACGATCTCCTGGAATGGACAAAATGAAGGCGTACACCGGCGATGATGCAGCAGACAAGAGGTGCCAGAACCAGGAATTTAACCGCAATCTCCTGATGTTATGCAGTATCTTATCTTATCTATCAAAGATGGTTTACACCCCAGTTGAAGTCCTGTAGGACGAAACGCATCGGGTTACTGCCTGCTAAGTCCTACACACTGTGCCTGTTTTGCATGCTTTTTTGTGATCACAATTCTATTGTATACATCTGGAGTGATGTTTGTACTCCTTTTTTTTTTTTTTTTAATATTAAATCCCTACGATTTTGACCTTTGCTATGTGGAAGCCATCTCTCTTTTTTCTTGTATGATCACTATTTCCATCTTTGATGGATAAGATATTTGTAGATACTCCATAACATCAGGAGATTGCAGTTAAGTTTCTGGTTCCTGCACCTCTTGTCTGCTGCATCATCGCCGGTTTACGCCTTCATCTCGTCCACTCACAGAGATCGTAGTCTGATATCCACATTTCCATCTATGCCTGTATGACTCGCCGCTGCTGGCGTGTGGGTCTACAACTCGTGGTAAGAGTACCTACCCCTCCCCTTGGTGTTGGAAGCATAATCCTGGGTGCCTTTTCATTTTGAACATTGAAATACCACCATCTGTGTTCTTAAGTGCCGGTTCACACTACAGCGACTTGGTATCCGACTTGTCAGACCTCAAGTCGCTGGACATAAGAAATTCTATTGAAGTGAATGCGAGCTGTCTAATGTACACTACTGAAGTCGCTCCGACTTCAGAAAAGGTTCCTGTACTACTTTAAGGTGACTTCTAGCCAACTTGTAATCATAGATTTCAATGGAAGTTGCCTCCGAGTCAGATCCTTATCTTAATTGATGTGATTTTGGATCTGACATTACAGGAAGATCACCAAGGAATTCCCTGAAGTTGCCTCAAAGTTGCCTGGCAAAGTCATGCCGACTTTCAGGTCGCTGTAGTGTGAACCGGAACTTAGGATATATCCTACCAAGAACATCATCTGTGGAGCACATCTTGTCTAAAGCAGGCCATACATGGTCGAATCTCAAACAAATTTTATTTTCAAAATCAGAAAGTTCGTTTTTTTGTGATCCGATGGTGCCACCATTGATTTTCAAAATTTGACCGACCAAGCCTTTAATTTCATGTTGCTACAGAAAAGAATTTTCGTGGCCGGGAATCTTCTTTTCTCTCCGTAAATTTTTTTTTCTTATTACATTTCTCGCAGATTCTCCCATCACTGATTAGAAAATCGTTCATTTTTCTAAAAATTTCCAACACGTCCGATTCCTCAAATTTGATTGCCGCACGAAAATCGGCCGTTGCTGCAGCCCACTAATGGTGCGAAATTCGTACGAAAATTCTTAGATACGATTTTCGAAAGAAAATTCTTTCGAAATTTGAACCGTGTATGGCTGGCATTAATGTGTTTTTGTGTATTTGAACATTCACGGATATAGCACATGCACTTTTTTTATACATTGTCCTATATGCCTGAATCATTTCAGCTGGTCATTTTGGCAGCATTTGACTCATGCTATTTTTGATTTGATCATATTTTATTGTTTCATTTGCACAACTTTTTCACATGCACTTTACCTCTTGGTTTAATCACCATGACAATGTTTGCACTATTTTAGTAGTACATGTTTACTGTTCTCTCGGTTTAGACCTGGGCTTTAAACGTCTTATTAGCGCTGCACATTTTTTTCATGTTTATACAGTAGATGCTAAGGAAATTGTTTACAACAGAATTTTGGCATGGAGAAACATTTGCATGCTTTCCTTCTTTTTTTTTTTTTTTTTTTTTTTGAAGACTAGAATAAAAAAACAAACCTGTCCAACCTGAGCTTTATCTACTAAGTGTGTCTATTAATTTGCGTGTAGCGCCTAAAGCGATTTGGATGCACCCATTTCACTTTCAGTAAAAATCTGAATAAAGTCGTTACGTAAACTCAAGGCGAGTTGCACTGATGCTGCCTTAGAATCTATCATTAAGGTTTTTCTGTGGTGCCAAAACGTACAGCACTTCCTGGCTTGCTAACGTCAATTTTAAACATAATAACAAGTCTTTTGAGATGAAGAGGTTGCAACCTGTGTGTGGTAGAGAGGATGGCTCATTGTTTTTATGTGCCCATTCCAACATCAGAAAAGGGTTTTCTATTCCCTGAGCCTAAATATAAGTTATTCAACCGATTCTGAAGATATTAGCTAGTAGCTGTATGTAATTAAATGTGTTTATTCCTCTCTGCGCTTTTCCAGAAATAATTTTTTAAGTAAAATACAATAAACAGTGAGTAAATAAATAGATGAGTTCTGTGCTTTTAGCTGCCGTGCTAAAAGTTATACGTATGCATTATATATAAGTTATATGTAATACATATAAGTTATTTGTAATTGCATGCTCGATTTCCATATGAAAAAGGGACTCCTCCTGAGACTGTGAAGACCTATATGTGTGGGGCTCCAAAAGGGAAACAGTTCTATTCGGCACAAGTCATGCATGTCACCTGCTGACCACCATAACCTCCCGTATTGGCACTGAACTGTACGTAGTCTGGTGTCAAAGGTTTTTGGTTAGGTGAGGCAGGCATTGAAAGCACGGCACCTAGGAAGAGCTATCGGGCTACAATACAGGCCTAAAGTATACTTTGTCCTAAATGTGCAAGGGTGGATTGGCATTCTACCAAGGGAAAACTTTGGGGAATATTTGTGTTGTAAAACTGATTTGTGTGCCTGAAGGCTCGCACCTTATTTCTCTGTTCATTCCCATTGACAATGCGAATGCCCCAGATTATCAATTTTGGGCAGTAAGTTAAAAGTTTTAAAGCTCTGCTCTACGCCATTTCCACAATGGCTACCTTTCTCATGGAGCAGGTTGTAGATGTGTGCAACACTACGTAGAAAATAACGGCTATATTTAGTTGCAGAATCTATGCCATTTTGGTCTCACGGTGAGTTGCATGGGTTTTGGAACCCACCCTCATCTGCAGATGGGAGTCTTCCTACCAGTGGACCTCATGGTAAGGACTGTAGTGCAGGATACATAGCAAGGTTGAGAAGACATTTCACTTCCTTAACTGGAAACCCCATAACAGGGAATAGATTTGTCCCTATTACATAGTATATATACTGTAATTATATATAACTTCAGATTATTTTAACCAGTCACTTTTAGTTTGAAGAACATTTAGGTGACACACAATTTATTAGTGGGTACAACCTTATTGTGAGCAACTTCATGGAGAAGCTAATCTCCAGCTAAGTAACAGAAGTGTCAAAAACTCATAACATGCCAACTGTACAATACAGTTCTTATAGTTCAGTAATAGACTTTCACAATTTTGGAAAGTCTGTTGCTGTCGGACAGAGAAAGGGGTAGATCTGCTAACAATATTCGTATGTATAATCCTATATATTCTTGTATCTTCGTTAATTAATTCCAGTGTAGTTCTAGCACTTTTTGTATTATATTAAAGCACCATGGCGTAAGTCAGATTTCCACTTTTATCCTTCTGCATAAGTCAGTTGGGCAACTGGGTTGAGAAAGAAGTGCTAATCTCATATTTCAGACAAAATAAAGCTTGAGAGCTTCAGAGAAATCTAAAGCGCGTCTGGCATTGAAAGAGTCGCCTGTTGACACAGTAGGGAGAGGTGACTGTTTTAGACATTTAGGACACTGTGACGTCTGATCCTGGCTTCCTAGAATCGAGAATTGCCTATAATTACAGTGTAGAGGTGTAAAAGTTCATTAAACTGTTGATAACACCCATTTGAAAAGAAATTTATATAACTGCCTTACTAATTTATGTACTGCTGTCACAGCTACCTGCCATGAGACATTGTGAAGCTCCCGGTTTGTCTATAACTTACTAAACATCACTTCATTTTAGGGAGGTAAAGGACATGAAGATGTTTCTGGAACTTAACATTTATGACCACAGTGCTGGTTAAAAAACCTCCCGCCATGTTGTCACATCCTGGTGGTTGTAAATATGAATGCCCCCTGCACACATCCTACAGTGTAATGCCATGGCTCTGAGTGGGTCTGTTATTGTTATATTGGAGGTGGGAGTATATGGAGGAAGTCCATATGCTAGCAACTAGCCAAATGTTGGCCCAGATCTGAGCATTGTCGGATAGAAGGGACACTTTAGTATTTTTTTTTCTTTTTACTTTTAGTCCATCTGTAATGGTTTCTTCATTGCGTTAGCTACATGTAAATTTCACTGATTGACCTTATTCCTTGCTCAAGGTTTAATTTTAATCTACCAACCCACAATGAATTGTGAATATTTTGGTTAAGCTAGCTATATGCCAGTAGTAGTTTTTCTCCTCCCACTGGTGACAGTGTGGCCCCCCTAATGTCTGAAGGACAATTTGTTTAGAACGTTTAGAGACCCCTGCTTTAAATAAACAAATGTTCATGCAACAAAAATTCTACTTCCGGATTAAAGTTTTTCAAGCACCTGCGCATTGCAATAATGATTTTTCCCAATTGGGAACCACATTCATGGTTAGACTTTCATTTGGGCAAAAAAGAGAAAAATTTCTATCCTTTGATTTTTGGGCTAATACTGTGGTCAAAAAATTCTCTATGCGTCCCCATTAACTCTTAGTGGATCGAACAAAAATTCCAAAAATGAATGTATTTGCAAGGAAATCTACTGGTGTATGGCTAGCTCTAGTTCTGCCAGCCATTTGCATCCAAAGACAGCACTAATTGTGATCATAAGTGATTTGGCCAACGTTCTATGCTATGGTGACCACACTTGGAAGAAGTTTGTTTTCTTTTCAGTTTCAGAATAAAGGTTTCGTTACACAGATTAAGGTTTGGTTTGGCATGAGACCAGAGGTCTTGTTTTCTTGGAACTACAATAAGCTGAACAAGCACATGCTGAATGATTTCAGAGCTCAGAGATGCTGTGATGCGGGATCATAGAGTGGAGCCCTTTTTGTTAAAATGCACAAAAGAGATCTGATTAGGGATTATTTATTAGAGCATAAATCTGATTATCAAATTTCAGCAGCCCGTTCGACACAACAGTGTTGACGTATGTATTTCTATCACCAACCTTCCCTGAACAAATCCCAGCTTTGAAACAAGCCCCACCCTACTTAGACCATAAATATAGCTTTGCTCAGCGACATCCATTCTCACTTCATTTTCAAAGCTCCACCCTTTTGGCCTTTGCAAACATCCCAGGACTGCTGGCAAGTATGCCATTCACTTATACACAATAGGTGACTGAAAGTGTTCTTGCATATGAATAATAATTAGCAATAATAATATGAAGTAATCATAATGGAATGTTGCTTAGCAAGAAACTTTTGTATTTTGGTTCGTGTTTCAGTGCAGCATACCACGGGATGTCCCTAACACAGCTATATACACTTAAAATATTTAAATACCAGTGTGTTTTTGGATTGAGGTGCATCAAAACAAAAGTTGTTCAATTATGGTTTATTTTCTTGCTAAAAAAGCCACAGTCTGCATAGAAAAGCCCGTCCTGTGCTGGTAGCTGCAGAGTGGGACCCTTGTTCTCTGTGTGAAAGCAGTGGTCTCTTTGCAGAGGTCTGACGCATTCACTGCTGAGTCAGACCTTTAACTCTGCCTGATTGGACAGCTCTGGCTTTGACGCATTTATCTGAACGAACGAAAGCTTCAGTTGAGCTTTTATTAGCCTCTAGACCGTTTTTTAAAGGGGAACGTCAGGAAGATATAAAAGTGCTATCACTGGTGGTCATTGGTACTTTAAACCCTCCCCCATACAATTACAATAAGACATTTTTTATATCCCTCCCCCCACCATTACAATAAGACATTTTTTTATCTTTTTGGGGGGTAAAAAAGAAGTTGTTTAGTTCATAGGAATAAAAGCTGGCCCTTGTTGCGATCTATTTAGTTTATTATGTATTTTCCCAACCCTTGTAACTGAAAGTTTTGCTGGACAGCTTAGTTCGTGAACAGTAAATAGGAAAAATAATGGGTCTACTGAAGCGATCAATAGGTTGATAATAATTGTTTCTGGGGCAATGCTTTGCTAATGTTATTGACAAATTGCATCGTATCATTTTTGTTTTTGTCCATAGTTGTTCTTTCATTTTTATTTTTTTTGGTTCTGTCACATATACTTTTTATTTCTTTATTTATTACATGTACTTATATGGCATTTCAGCCCCTGCCCTCAAGGAGCTTACAATCTAAGGTCCCTAGCTCACATTCATATATACACCTATTAGGGCCAATTTAGACAGGAGCCAATTAACCTCCCAGCATGCCTTTGGAGTGTGGGAGGTAACCAGGGTATCCAAAGGAAACCCATGCAGGCACAGGGGGAACATGCAAACTCCAGGCAGGTAGTACCTTGGTTGGGATTTGAACTGATGACTCTATACTTGACCGGAATCGGGTGTAACAGTGCTACCACCTTGTCAATCCATAGCTCCAGACCCGGTGTTCAGACTATGAGGCTTCCAATGCCTCCACAATACACAATCCACTGGAGAAAAAGTCAGCACCCGGGTGGGTCAAAAAAAATGCAGTCTCTTTATTAAATCACATTAATTGCATTTTTTTCTGCTAGAAAGTACCGTATTTATCGGCGTATAACACGCACATTCGTTTTAAGAGGGAAGTTTCAGGAAAAAACTTACATTTTAAATAAGGAACTTTGAAGCACAGTAAGGGTCAGTGCCCATTTACAGCCTCACCATTGCCATCAATGCCCATCTGCAGCCTCACCATTGCCATCAATGCCCATCTGCAGCCTCACCATTGCCATCAATGCAGCAGCCTCGCCATTGCCATCAATGCAGCAGCCTCACCACTGCCTTCAATGCAGTAGCCTCACCATTGCCATCAGTGCAGCCTGATTGATGTCCATCTGCAGCCTAGAGGGGACAGGGAGAGGGGCGGGACAAGCATCGATAGATTACATACAGTGAGAATCTCCTATGATAGACACAACAGTGGTCCAATGGCGGCCCAGAAGACGAGACTTCCTATTACAGAGGCCGCCAAGCAAACAGGAGATTCTCACTGTATATAATCTGATGGCGCTCATCCCGCCCCCCCCTCCCTGTCCCCTCTGAGGCAGCTAAAATTGAAGTATTGGCGTATAACACGCACACGCTATTTGCACCCGATTTTCATGGTGAAAAAGTGAGTGTTATACGCCAATAAATACAGTATATTTATAGGGAAATTGTTCTAAATCTTATGTAGTATTTGGAATGCATAGTGGTATTTATTGTATCTATATTTCCATTCCTGTCCTCCGAACTTTCTTTCTTTCTTTCTTTCTTTCTTTCTTTCTTTCTTTCTTTCTTTCTTTCTTTCTTTCTTTCTTTCTTTCTTTCTTTCTTTCTTTCTTTCTTTCTTTCTTTCTTTCTCTTTTTCTTTCTTTCTTTCTTTCTTTCTTTCTTTCTTTCTTTCTTTCTTTCTTTCTTTCTTTCTTTCTTTCTTTCTTTCTTTCTTTCTTTCTTTCTTTCTTTCTTTCTTTCTTTCTTTCTTTCTTTCTTTCTTTCTTTCTTATTTATGACTGATAATGGGTGTATTTGTAAACCTATTTTGTAAAATTATATTGGAAAAAATAATAAAAAGATATTACATATAAAAAAAGACAAAAAAAATAACATGAATACAGCTGTAAAACAGCCAACGCGGTTAAGCAGTTAGCCCTGATTAAGGCCTAACGTCCAAAATGCACTGCATGTTTTACAGCTGAATTCATGTGACATATACTTGACTGTTAGAGTAATGGCAACAAATTAAACATTAACAAATTATAAAGGCGCAGGAAACTGGTGGGAATGGTACATACTGCATTAACATCAACAGTGGGGTACTATTTTCCCCATAGATGCAGTGGCGTATCATCCATGTGTGCGCACTGGCTCTTGTGACGCTGCCCCCCTCCTGTGACAGCAATACATTCCACACTTCTCTTCTGCATATACCACCCTCCACCATACGCTCCTCACCCCTCTCCTGCACATACTACACACCACTGTACACTCCACACTGTACATTTCTTATTTAACATTACCACATTCTGCACATGTAAGTCACTTCAGTTTCTATTTAGCCACACACCCCTAAGCCACGTCCAATATTTAGCACAATTCAAACCACACCCACTTTTTGCTGCGGCACAATTTTTTTTTCTCTTCAATCCCTAGGGCCCACTTTTGGTCTTGTAAACAGGCCCGCTGATTTCATGATACACCCCT
This sequence comes from Aquarana catesbeiana, assembly GCF_042186555.1. Taxonomy (NCBI): domain Eukaryota; kingdom Metazoa; phylum Chordata; class Amphibia; order Anura; family Ranidae; genus Aquarana; species Aquarana catesbeiana. The sequence continues at coordinate 236,158,777 of NC_133334.1, forward strand.
GCATAGATGCCAACAATGGAGCACTAATCCTCCCCCTAGTACATGTTTACATTGCATTATCTACTCCCACTGATGCCAGGACTATTTCTACTCCCAATAGCCACTGTCCGGCTGAAGGACAGTAAATTGGCCCTTTGTTTAGAAAGTTTGGAGTTTAGAAGAGTGGTGCAGGCTTTATACCTGTGCCACTCTTTGTTAATCCCCCCATTATTCTTTTATCACAGCAAGGGCTGCTGCTTTTCTGTAAATGCAGTGTTTGTTATGTACCAGCTAAATGAAAAATTGCTTTGCAAAGTTTTTTATTAAACATTATTCTTCTATTGAAAAAAACACTTTAACACACTGTCATATTTTTTAAATATGCTGCTTTTATTCTAAGGAAGGATAAGCCTGTTTCCAAATTACCTAGTTCTCAGGAAACTGGCAGCCAAGTGCCTCAGTACATGAAAGGGAAATTGGCTGACAGGCATAGTGCAGTTTTTTTTAATCTGTACAAAGGTTAAAGTAGCTTTTAATTCAGGAAAAATGTTTTGGAGACACTTAAAGGGGTTGTAAAGATGTTTTTTTTTTTTTTTTTAAAATAACAAACATGTTATACTTACCTTCACTGTGCAGCTCGTTCTGCACAGAGTGGCCCCGAACCTGGTCTTCTGGGGTCCCTCGGCGGCTGTTTCAGCTCCTCCCCGCAAGCATTTACCACCTTCATGCGAGCTCCCTCGCACGGTGGTGAGTGCTTGCGGGCGCGCTCCCGTGATACAGCCGGCGGCTATAGCCGCTCGCTGTATCACTCGGCCCCGGCGCGCCGCGTCATCGGATGTGATTGACAGCAGCGCGAGCCAATGGCTGCGCTGCTTTCAATCCATCCACTGCAGCCAATCAGCGACCAGGCTGAGCTGCAATGAAGCGGACGAGGAGCGAAGATTCGAGGCGTCAGGTAAGTAAAACGGGGGGGGCTGGGGGCGGCGGTACTGTCAAAAGTTTTTTCACCTTAATGCATAGAATGCATTAAGGTGAAAAAATTTTTACCTTTACAACCCCTTTAAAGCAAATCGGTACTTGGGTAAGGGCACCTAATAACATAAATTATTCCACCAATGCTCTTTTTCCTTTCCTTTGTATCTTGTGGAATTCTTAAAGCTGGCCTTTCAGTACTTTAAACGTTTGCATGAATAAATCCTTGACAGGTCATAATATACATCATCCCTATATTTGTTTTTCCAAAAGTCTGTACCTTTTATCATAAAAGAAGCAGTGCTTCAGCTCCATTCAAGTGATACTAAAGTCTTGTTTTTTCGTTAAAAATAACAAACATGTTATACTTGCCTCCTCTGTGCAGTTGGTTTTGCACAGACCAGCCCATATCCTCCTCTTCTGGGGTCCCTCTTTGGTGCTCCTAGCCCCTCCCTCCTGTTGAGTGCCCCCACAGCAAGCAGCTCTCTATGGAACCAGTTCACACATCTCCGCAGAGGCTCTGGTGCGAATTGCACAGGAGCCCTGTGTGTCATTTGGTCCATTTCAGGTCCGAATTTAGCCCAAAATTTGGGCTGAAATCGGACCTGAAACGATGAATGGAGATGCACCGGACTCCTGCTGTGTGTCGCTGCATTCTCAAGGGTGAACCCAGCCTCATTGGGAAAAGTGGCATTTGTCAGAAGTTGGCTAGGTTTGTTGAAGCATAGTGGCTGGCGATTGGTCTGTTGCTTCCCAAGGATCAAATGTCTTCCAATTCTATGCCTTTGGGATTGCGTTTACTAGAGTTTTTTTTTTTGGTGTTTTTTTAAAGCAGAGGCAACAGTTCTGTTAACCAGAGACACAGTCTTCACAGTAGTAGAATATGGCAGCAAGAATTGCTCTAGTAAAAAAAGCAAGCATCGGAAAATCAAGACTTTTGAACTGTGGTGCTAAATTAAAGTGTTGAGAGTTTCTTGGACAGTTATGACAACGAATCAGCTAGTTTTAAAAAAAATAAGCCTAAATTTCTCAGTAGAAGGACTGACACTGAAACTAAAGCTCAAATATTTTGATTGCGTAATATGTAGGCTGGACTCACTAGAAAAGACTTTGATGGTGGGAGAGATTGAAGTCAAAGAGAGACAGGAACGACGAAGGCTGATATGGATTGAGCGCTCTTTAGTGAAGCAATGAGTATGGCGAGACAGCTGCAGACAGACCTGACCCAACTTGCCAAAACACTCAGGTCATGGAGATGTGGACTCAACTACACACGTTAGGATAGTGCTTAGTGTATCTTTTTATTTTTTATTTTGAAGGGTTGCAAGATATAGTTTTGGAAAGAGTCTAATTTATTACAACGTTGATAAATTAGCTCTTACATAAATACATAGATACCATTCTTAAATTGTAATAGTTGCGTGGGATCAAATGACTGTTTAAAAAATAACCCTTAAATATATAAAAAAAAGATAAAAAAATAAAAACTTTAAAAAAAATTAACACCTATAAATACACGGATACCATCTTTGAGTTTAGGGCTGCAACTAACGATTACTTTTATAATTGATTAGTTGGCCAATTTATTGTTTTAATTAATCAGATAATAACCTTAAATAAAATGTGGTTTATAATTTAGTTAATTTGTAAAGATTTTTAAAAAAAAAGTAATTTATTCTTAAATATCTATATGCAATAGTACTGTAAATATAAATAACCAACTATATGGTTCGGGAGCAAAATCTCTAATCCACTCTGAGAATAACAGACAGAAGAGATATACTGTATATACTGTTAGAGGTTGAATCTGTTAAATATCATCAGACTCGGAACAAATTTTTTATTTAAACCCCTTTCACACTGAACCGCCCCAGGCGTCAGTGGTAAACAGAAAACTTCTTGGTCAAAGGAATTTTCAGACAGTGTATGTGGTTTTTGTTCAGAAATTACATTCATTTTGAAACTGAATGTTAAAAGCAAGTGAAATTTTCAAATGACATTCTTTCATTCAGGTTTTTACATATGAAAGCTCTCATCCGAAAATTGATACGTGTTTGGCCAGCATAAGGCTCGGTTCACACCTATGCAGTTTGCTTTTTACTATTTGTTTCTGCAGTGTGTTTTGCATTTTTGCACACGCGATTTTGCTGCGGTTTGCGTTTTTCAACTTTATTTTTGGACAATTTGTTGGGCAGATTAAAAAAATGCAAATCACGGCAAAAACGCACTACATGCTTTTCTGAAGCTCCTCCATTGAAATCTATTGAACCAAACAAGCAAATAAAAGCACCGTTTTGCGTTGAAAAAAGTATCTGACCCTTCCAAATGCACAACGGCTGAAAAAAGCATACAGTTCCTTGCAGAAGTATTCACCCCCTTGGTATTTTTCCTGTTTTGTTGCCTCACAACCTGGAATTAACATGGATTGTTTGAGGATTTGCATAATTTAATTTACAGAACATGCCCACAACTTTTTTTTTTTATTATTGTGAAGCAAACCACAAATAGGACAAAATAACAGAAAAAGTCAATGTGCTTAACTGTTCACCCCCTAAAGTAAAACTTTGTAGAACCACTTTTTGCAGCCATCACAGCGCCAAATTGCTTTGGATAAGTCTCTATGGACAAGAATCTATGAGCTTGCCACATCTTACCATTGGGATTTTGGCCCATTCCCCCTTGCAAAACTGCTCCAGCTCCTCAAGTTGGGTGGTTTGCGCTTGGTAACAGCATTCTTTTAGTCTGACCACAGATTTTCTATTGGATTGAGGTCTGGGCTTTGACTAGGCCATTCTAACGCATTTACGCATTTACATGTTTCCCCTTAAACCACTCAAGTGTTGCTATAGCAGTGTGTTTGGGGTCATTGTCCTGCTGGAAGCCTCAAATCACACACAGAGTAGTACAGGTTTTGCTAAAAAATATTCCTGTATTTAGCACCATCTCTCTTTCCCAGTCGGGACTGGGAAACTGACCAGTTTCCCAGTCCCGACTGCCGAAAAACCTCTCCACAGCATGATGCTGCCACCACCATGTTTCACTGTGGAGATGGTGTTCTTTGGGTGATGTGATGTGATGTGTTGGGTTTGCGCCAGACATAGCATTTTCTTTGATGGCCAAAAACTTCAATTTTAGTCTCATCAGACCAGAGCACCTTCCTCTATACATTTTGGGAGTCTCCCACATGCCTTTTCGCAAACTCAAAATGTGCCATTTTGTTTTTTGCTGAAAGTAATGGGTTTCTTCTGGCCACTCTGCCATAAAGCCCAACTCTATGGAGCGTACGGCTTATTGTCGCCCTATGTACAGATACTCCAGTCTCTGCTGTGGAACTCTGCAGCTCCTCCAGGGTTATCTTAGGTCTCTGTGCTGCCTCTCTTATTAATGCCCTCCTTGCCCGGTCTCTGAGTTTTGGTGTGCGGCTGTCTCTTGGCAGGTTTACTGTTGTGCCATGTTCTTTCCATGATAGATTTGATGGTGCTCCTAGGGATCATCACAGATTTGGATAGTTTTTTTAACCTAACCCTGACTTGTACTTCTCAACAACATTGTCCCTTACTTGTTTGGAGAGTTCCTTGGACTTCATGGCAGAGTTAGTAATGCCTCTTGCTTAGGTGTTGCAACCTCTGGGACCTTTCAAAAAGGTGTGTGTATTTGTAATGACCGATCATGTGACACTTAGATTGCACACAGGTGGACATTATTTCACTAATTATGTGACTTCTGAAGGTAATTGGTTGCACCAGAGCTTTTTATGGGCTTCATAACAAAGGGGGTGAATACATATGCACATGACAGTTATCAGTTTTTTTATTTCAGAAAAATAGTTTTATCTATATATTTTTCTAATTTTACTTCACCAACTTAGACTATTGTGTTCTGATTCATCACATATAATTCAGATTAAAAAACCATTGAACTAAAGGCTGTAAAGTAACAAAATAGGTAAAAAGCAAAGGGGGTGAATACTTTTGCAAGCCACTGTAGATGTGAATGTAATCCATAGGAAACCATGTTAAATGATCTGTAGTGCGTTTCTGCAAAAAGCACCAAAAACAGCATAGGTGTGAACCAGGCCTTAGGCTGGATTCACACCTATGCATTTTTAGTGCTTTTTGCATTTTGCAGATTTGCACTACAGAACGTGTTCCATAGGAAACCATGTTAAATGGGCTATAGTGCAAATCTGCAAAATGCAAAAAGCACAAAAAATGCATAGGTGTGAATCCAGCCTAAGATGTTTAGTAGCAGCAGCATGCTTTTTTTTTGTATCGCCTGTCATAATGGAGGTTAAAAAACTAAAATTAATCTTTTATAGTACAAATAGAGCAGATAAATTGCTACTATAAGGGGTTCATTTATACTGTGTAACAGTGAAAGTAATAATATATATTACTTATATCATATCTATATATAACAATAAATACACCCAGACGTAGGATATATGGGCATTTTAACTAGGAGTCCGACATGAAGCTATATGAAGGGTGGAAGGGAGATATAAATCTTTTATATTAAAGTAGTACTAAAAGCTGAGACTTTTTTTTTTTTTTTTCATGGATATAATAATTTTAAATATTATGCACAATACTGGTTACAGTTTACTTTAAATGTAATTTTAATGCCTTATATTACCTCCACCTTCTCTGGGTTCAGATGCTGATCTTCCCTGCACACAGTCTTTAAAGTGATTTTTAAAAAAAAAAAAAAACAACAAACATGTTATACTTACCTGCTCTGTGTAATGGTTTTGCACACAGCCGCCCTGATTCTCCTCTTCTGGGGTCCCCCACCGGCACTTCTGGCTCCTCCTGCCGTCAGAGTGCTCCAATAGCTAGCTGCAAAGTATAGTATAGAGCGCCCCTTTAGCAAGGTAAAAAAAAATTTGGCCCTTTAGAACCACTCACTTTCTGCCCAAGACTACATGTCCCATGATGCATTGCTCCTCACACATTCACAAGTTCTCAGACAGTTGCTGACATGTATGGACGTTGTACTGAGCTGTATGTGTCCTTCACTGTATTTCCTGATATGTAAACAAATAATGCATTCTGTATGCAGGCCAACTAATCGGCTGACGATTAATTGATTATGAAAATAGTTGACAGCTATTTGTATAATCGATTAGTTGTCGATTAATCAGTTGTTTCAGCCCTATTTGAGTTGTAATAGAGGGGTGGGATCACGTGACTGTTTGTTTCTTTGCCTTACTAATTCCTTTTTTCACTGCCAAAAACCACCAAGTGATAAAAAGAACCGAACTCCAGACTGAACATCACAACAAAATAGTTATTTTATTCTGTGAATAATTTAAGGCAGGAAATACCATTGCTTCCTGTTTTTTGGAATATTATATTGTATTCTTATGTTATTTTTCAGTTATCTTGCATTTACAGCAAAATATCCCTGGAAATTAGGTTAAATGGTTAGTGTACTTTAAACGTTTTTTTTTTTTTGGTTTTGAATTGCACTTGAGTTCTTAGCTTTGTTCTTTAGGTTCCTTTCCTCCTCAATTGCAAAGGTTCTCACTTTCCTTCTTTTTCTATTTCATAAACATGGATAAAGTAACAGGCAGATCAAGAACTCTGATTGGGATTTCTCTTCACTGGAAACTCAAAAAGATATAGGAAACATGTGGACAATTCAGCCAACCAGAGTCCAACCCCAACTGGTCTCATTCTTATGTGCCGCTATACTACCACCCCTCTAAAAAGGAATGCAGTATTGTTGTTCAGAGGGCATTTGATAGGTGGTTAGGAGGAACCTCCTTGCCACCGGATTTAACTTAAAATAATGATCCACTGTGCTGCAACGCTGTGCCATACACGCAGTTTCAGCGCAGCCCCATTCACTAAAATGGGTGCCGTTCTGGGCAGTAGCACCAGCTGAATGTGACACCCTTTGACATGGGTACAGTCCTGAATGGCTGCATTTCAATGTTGGATTTATGTGACCACCATCCTCCCGTCCTGAACTGGCCACATAAATCCACGGCTCTGCCACCTTTTACTATTCCTCACCGCTGCCCATGTGAACAAGCCATGAAAGCCAAATTCAGACACACAAATAAATACATGGTGTTGTACCTGCTATGAAGGATTTGTATTTCTGTCTATCCAATGCTAAGATTTTCTCAGCACAGTCCTGCTTGGAAGGCTAAGGCACCTGATCTTTTCCTGTTACAGTTTTGCTTTCACTTGGGCTCCTTTCACACAAAGGGTTCATTCTGGTCCACCTGTCAGTTTTTCAGGCGGGACCCGATCGGACCCTCCGTTCACCCCTATGGAACGTCAAGTGTAAACAAACTCGTGTCCATTTTACTCCCGCCTACCTCCAATCCGATCTGGACTGCTAGAAAAAAAAAATGGAAGGGGATCTGTCCCCTTCTGTCTAGGCAGATCGGATCGGAGGGCAGTCAGGTGTAAACAGACAGCGAAATCCATTTACAAGTGTTGGTCCATAGAGCAGAGCAGGCTTAGTAGGTGTCTGCTCTTCATAAACTGAGCGGACACGGACCTATCCTCCGCCCGCTCTGGTCTGATCAGAAGGGGATCAGCGGACAGATCTCCTGCTGATCTAATCGAAGTCCACTCCATGTGAAAGGGACCTTAATGTATCCTTCTCCTGAGACTGGACACTGAGAAACCTGACTGGCTTCTTGTGCTGCTTCTCTTCCCCCAGTTTGAGCTCTGTTGTACAGTAGACTGTTAAGAGGAAGGTACCAAGTAAAATTCAGGTGCTTACACTACTTGTATTTAAAAGAATGCATTTAATTATATATCAATGATTACAAAACTGCATTAACTTGTGCCTTTTGTATCTTCCTGCAGTTCAGCTTTAAAGTTTTAGTAAACCCACAACAGTAAAAGCAGACTGTATATACAGTAAAGCATGCTTGTTATACTCACTGTGGAACCGAAAGGGATAATCTGCTGCAATGTGTAAAAAAAGGCTGTTTGATCCTGTATGCACAGATCCTCCTCTTGCATTGTCTACAAAACATGTCCGTATAAGACAGAGTCTATAGAGTCAGGCTGCACATGCTCAGTTTGGTGTATATTGCTAGACAGTTTTTTTTTCTCTTGGGAGGGTGCGTGTGATCAGCATAGGGCCAATCAGCACTGTCCAAACAGAGTGCCACTGGTCCTGCATCCGGATGGGACAGCCAGTGCAGCAGGAAAACTCCTCCTTCAAGCTTTAACCAGGCACTAATAGAAATCACAAGACTGCTATATACAGCTGATGAGAAAAGGTATTTAGCAGTTTATATTTACTAAAATGGTTGCATTTCCATGTGTGCACTGTGGGAGAGCAGATATAATGAATGCAGGGTTCTGGGGTTAGTAACACTTTAAATAACCATTTTTAATGGACTGACCCTCTTAAAAGTGCAATATTTACTAAGCGGTTATATAGCATTCATCAGAAATAGCTGCTGCGCGGCCATGTAGCGAGTGTCAATGCTACTTGCTCAGATTTATGCGTTTGTCCCATGAATAAATAACTTTATCACAGGGAATTCACACTATAGATAAAATAGTGTGAAGGCATCCATGACATGCCACTCTTGCTTTTGTCTGTACAGTAATCCTTCAGCATAGCAACAATTGCTGTACACAGAACAAGCAGTGATCTCCTCCACTTAGTGCAGAAAATCTTTAGGCATACGTGCATAAAATCAGGTCCACCCTTAGCCCCATCTCTTTTTTAGCTTGATATGAGGAACAAGTGTTTCAACTGAATGTCTGATTCCCGTCCCCTCCAACAAACAGAAAAACAGGTGAATTGTCCCAGCTGTTCGGTGATGTGAGTCAAAGCTCATTGGAATGATCACTTGTCATCAGGTAATAATAGTCTTCCACCACATTGAAACATAAACTAAAAGTAAACCTGGTCTTTTAACATGCAGGACAAACCAACAACAGTCAAATCAGTCTGTATATGCAGTACAGCATATTTGTTATACTCACTGTGGAACCTAAGGGGTTAATCCTCTGCATTGTGTAAAAAGACTGTTTGATCCTGTCTTCTCTGATCCTCCCCTTCTTTCACTGTCCCCAATCCATCTCCTGATAGAACAGAGGCTAAGGGGACAAGCTGCACATGCTCAGTTTGGTGTGTATTGCTAGAGAGTTTTTTTTGTTTTTGTTTTTTTTTGGGAGCGTGCTTGTGATCAGCACAGGGCAAATCAGCACTGTCCAGGCAGAGGGTCGGGGTCCTGCAGCCTGATAGGACAGTGAGAACAGAATGAAAACTTCTCCTACAAGCTTTACCAGACACTGGTAGAAGTCACAGATTGATCTAACTGCTGATAAAAAAGGTGTTTAGCAGTTTAAATTTAAGGCCATGTTCACACCTGAGCATTTTTCAGCTTGTAAAATGCTCAGCTCTGAAGCTCCAAAATGCCCAGCAAGCAAAATCCTATTCATCTCAATGGCCCCTGTTCTAATATGAGTGTTCTGTCACCTTGAGCAAAACGCCTGAACTTCTTTTTGCAGATTACAAGCGTTTTTGGTCTCATAGGCTTCAATAGAAACGCCTGACCTGAGCAGAAAAACACTCGTAAAACGCTCATTTAGCAGCTTTCCACCCCTCTCCTCCCCCTAGTGCTTTCTATTGGTTAAACAAAAATGCCTGAAACTGTAAAACGCTTGTAATACACTTGTAAAACATTTAAAAAGGCTTGTAAAAAGCTTACAAAAATGCCTGAAAAATGCCAGTAAAGCACCCTCATGGCTAACAGAATTAGAAATAGACTTGGAAAACTTACCATTAATAAATCACCGGAACCAGATGGCTTGCACCCGAGGGTCCTTAAGGAACTCAGTCAAGTAATTGCCAGAGCATTGTTCCTAATTTTTACTGACTGGAATGGTACCAGCTGATTGGAGAAAAGCCAATGTAGCACCAATATTCAAAAAAGGGCCAAAATACATCCCTGGGAATTACAGACCAGTTAGCCTAACATCAATAGTATGTAAGTTCTTGGAGGGGATGATAAGGGACTGTATGCAAGATTTTAGTAATGAAAACGGTATCATTAGCTATAATCAGCATGGATTCATGAAGAATTGTTCTTGCCAAACCAATCTATTAACCTTCTATGAGGAGGTGAGTTGCCATCTAGATAAAGGAAGGCCCGTGGACGTGGTGTATCTGGATTTTGCAAAAGCATTTGACACAGTTCCCCATAAAAGTTTACTGTACAAAATAAGGTCAGTTGGCATGGACCATAGGGTGAGTACATGGATTGAAAACTGGCTACAAGGGCGAGTTCAGAGGGTGGTGATAAATGGGGAATACTCAGAATGGTCAGGGGTTGGGTAGTGGGGTCCCGCAGGGTTCTGTGCTGGGACCAATCCTATTTAATGTGTTCATAATTGACCTGGAGGATGGGGTAAACATTTCAATCTCTGTATTTGTGGATGATACTAAGCTAAGTAGGGCAATAAGTTCTCCGCAGGATGTGGAAATCTTGCAAGAAGATCTGAACAAATTAATGGGGTGGGCAACTACATGGCAGATGAGGTTTAATGTGGAAAAGTGTAAAATAATGCATTTGGGTGGCAAAAATATGAATGCAATCTATACACTGGGGGGAGAACCTCTGGTGGAATCTAGGATGGAAAAGGACTTGGGGGGGGGGGGTCCTAGTAGATGATAGGCTCAGCAATGGCAAGCAATGCCAAGCTGCTGCTAACAAAGCAAACAGAATATTGGCATGCATTAACAAGGGGATTAACTCAAAGGATAAAGCAATAATTCTCCCGCTCTACAAGACTCTGGTCCAGCCTCACCTGGAGTATGCTGTCCAGTTCTGGGCACCAGTCCTCAGGAAGGATGTACTGGAAATGGAGCGAGTACAAAGAAGGGCAACAAAGCTAATAAAAGGCCTGGAGGATATTAGTTATGAAGAAAGGTTACAAGCACTGAACTTATTCTCTCTGGAGAAGAGACGCTTGAGAGGGGATATGATTTCAATTTACAAATACCATGGGATATATACAATGTAATACTGACATATAATCACACACATAGGTTGGACTTGATGGACTTGTCTTTTTTTCAACCTAAAAGGTTCTAACTTTTCCTAAGTACTAAAGAGCATATTACTGTAGCCTGTGCCTCACTGTTATGATTCGGTTTCATTTATCTCCATATAGCTTCACATGAAATATAAGGAAATCTCCTTAGTGGAGTCACAGATGGCAGTACAATTTATTTTCTGCTATCCAAAGATATCGCTGGAGTTGTATTATTTTTTAAAACCAACTAGCTTAAGCTCCCAAGTGCGTCTTACCATCACGTCTAGCATGGCACCCATACTGGAAGAAGAATGGAGAGCACTGGTGGCCAATCAGGCACTAACCTGCCCTTCAACCCAACTTGAGGGGCCCAAGAACAGCTGGTTACACTCAGAATAGTGTGTAGAATACACTGATGAGTGTTTATGTTCTTCTCTAAATAACTTGAATACACAACACAGAAAGAAAAACCTGCAGATTAAAATTCTTTCCTTAAAATTTAACTGTCATGGGTCACCCAAATTTTTTAAGTTGTCTGTTTGAGTTCTGTGCATCGTTTCTTGCTAGCAAGAGTTTTAAAAAGCATAGTTTACCTTTACCAACAAACTGCCTATGCAGGTAAAGGGGCTCCTGTAGATGAAAGCAAACTGTGCAGATTTGAGCAAAGTTGAACAATGCCCTTGCTATAGGTGTAGGGTATTTGCATATCTCATGAAGCCTGTCTGAGAAACTCCCGGGAATCACATCATCCTGTCCTGCCTTGTAGGACTTGATATTTTGCTAGGACTTGATAAGAGACTCCTAGCTTATAGGCTACTTTCACACAGGGGGGGGCACTACCGGTAAAGCGGCGCTAAATTTAGTGGTGCTTTAGGACTGTAATAGCTTTTAACCCCTGCTAGCGGCTGAATAAAGGGTTAAAAGCACCCACAAAACTCTGCTGCTCCTGAATCGCTTTGCAGGCGCTTCGGCAGCGGGTGCCCATTGATTCCAATGGCAGGGGTGGTGAAGGAGCCGTGTATACACCGCTCCCCCACCGCCTGAAAGATGCTGCTTGCAAGCACACCACCCCAGTGTGAAAGCACTCGGGCTCTTAGGCCCCTTTCACACTGGGGCGGTAGAGGGCGTTGGCGGTAAAACAGCGCTATTTTTAGCGCTGTTTTACCGCGGTATTTGGCCGCTAGCGGTGCGGTTTTAACCCCCCGCTGGCGGCCGAAAAAGGGTTAAATCCACTCGTATAGCGCGGCTATAGCCGCGGTGTCCCATTGATTTCAATGGGCAGGAGCGGTTTAGGAGTGGTGAATACACCGCTACTTCACCGCTCCAAAGATGCGGCTGACAGGAGATTTTTTCTTTTCCTGCCAGCGCACCGCTTCAGTGTGAAAGCCCTAAGGCTTTCACACTGAACAAACAGCGGAGGCTGTTTTGGGGCGGTTTGCAGGCGGTATTTTTAGCGCAATAACGCCTGCAAACCGCCCCAGTGTGAAAGGGCCCTTACACTGGGGCTGCAGGGGAGGCGTTTTTCAGGCGCTTTACAGGCGCTATTTTTAGCCCAAAAGAACCTGAAAAAAGCTCCAATGTGAAAGGGGTCATATTGTTCACTTCCACCATCTCAGGAGCGAGCTCTTTCTCTGATTCAAACCCCCTCCACATCTCCCCTGGCACAGTAGCTCTGATCTCAGCATTTGAGAACTTGCTCCTGTGATGGTGGAGATGTGCGGCCACAGCCGTGAGTCTCTTAGCGATGCCTAAGCAACAAGGCAGCTATACCTACACGAGGAGGTGGGGTAGGCTTCCCTGAACAAATGAGTATTCAGGGATCACCTAAAGGTGGACAGAATAGGAGAGAGCCATGCAGATCCATAGCTGCTGAAATTGCAGGTATCCAACATTGGACATCAGATGTCCATCTATACATTAAACCCGAACAAAACTTGAGGTTTGGATTCATTTTAAAGCTTGTTGCTGTGTTAGTGTTAAATTTTGTTTCTTCTCTTCCATAGACATAATCAAATATAAAGCATAGCTATGAGTAGTTTGGCCTCTGTACCGACTTCAAGTGAATAGATATCTACAGTAGTTTGTTTTAGGGACGATCTTTAACCAGTTCCCGACCGGCGCACGCCGATGTACGTCGGCAGAATGGCACGGCTGGGCAAATGGGCGTACCTGTAAGTCCCATTGAATTCCCTGCCGTGCCATTGCGTGCGCGCCGTCCGTGAGTCGGGTCGTGGGTCCCGCGGACTCGATCGCCTCGGGGATACCCGCGATCGCCTCACGGGGAGGACGAACGGGGAGATGCTGATGTAAATAAGCATCTCCCCGTTCTGCCTAGTGACAGTGTCACTGATCTCTGCTCCCTGTCATCGGGAGCAGAGATCGGTGACGTGTCACAGCTAGCCCATCCCCCCTACAGTTAGAAAACACTCCCTAGTACTTTCTTAACCCCTCCCCGCCCCCTAGTGGTTAACTCCTTCACTGCCAGTGTCATTTACACAGGAATCAGTGCATTTTTATAGCTCAAATATGTGTCAAAAATGTCCGATGTGTCCGCCATAATGAAAGATCGCTGCCATTACTAGTAAAAAAAAAGTTATTAATAAAAATGCCATAAAACTATCCCCTATTTTGTAAACGCTATAACTTTTGCTCAAACCAATCAATAAACGCTTATTGCGATTTTTTTTTTTTTTTTTTTAACCAAAAATATGTAGAAGAATACATATCGGCCTAAACTGAGGAAAAAAAATGTTTTTTTAATTTATTTTTTGGGGATATTTATTATAGCAAAAAGTAAAAAATAATGCGTTTTTTTTCAAAATTGTCGCTCTTTTTTTTGTTTATCGCGCAAAAAATAAAAACAACAGAGGTGATCAAATACCACCAAAAGAAAGCTCTATTTGTGGGAAAAAGGGACATCAATTTTGTTTGGGAGCCACGTCGCACGACCGCGCAATTGTCAGTTAAAGCGACGCAGTGCCGAATCGCAAAAAGTGCTCTGGTCAGGAAGGGGGTAAATTCTTCCGGGCTTGAAGTGGTGTTCTGGCCGAAATTACACTTTTTAAATAAAAATACCCCTATAATACACAAGTGTTCTAGTAAAGTTAGTCTGTAAACTAAGGTATGTTTTGTTTTCCCTCCAGGAACCAGTAAATATACTGCATGTATAAGGAATATTATTCAGGAAATAGATATAGATATACAGATGTATATATAGATATCTATCTATAGATAGATAGATATCTATATAGCTATATAGATATATCTATCTCTTGTTATATACCGGTATTTATCTTGTTCTGTGTGTGTGTGTATATAATATATATGTATGTGTGTATATATATATATAAATATGTGTGTGTGTAATATGTAATATATATATATATATATATATATATATATATTACATATTACACACACACATATTTACACTCAGCGGCTACTTTTTTCTGTACAGCTTTTCATTTAAAAAAATAATAATAATTTCAGCAACACAATTCATTTATGCATCTAGATGTATTGAAGACGACTTTATGAAGTTCAAACTGCGCATATTAATGTTGAAAAATAGGGCTTGTGTTTTGGTGTTATATGGGATGGTGGGAGTATTTAAAAAACTGCTTATTTACAACTATTTGCACGCACAACTTTCTCTATGTTACATAAATATTCCCATCGCATCGCCCAAAGCACATTGCATCACCCCCAACACATCGAAACAAGGGGCGGTGGCGAGTTTTTTGAATCGCATCAGCACATCAAATCGCAACGCCCCCAGCACATCGAATCGCATTGCCCCATCACATCGCCCCCAGCACATCGCATCTCCCCCAGCACATCGCATCTCCCCCAGCACATCGCATCTCCCCCAGCACATCGCATCTCCCCCAGCACATCGCATCTCCCCCAGCGCATCGCATCTCCCCCATCGCATCGCATCTCCCCCGTCGCATCGCATTGCAACTCCCCCAGCACATCGCATTGCAACTCCCCCAGCACATCGCATCGCATCTCCCCCAGCGCATCGCATCTCCCCCAGCGCATCGAATCGCCCAAAGCACATCGTATCGCCCAAAGCACATCGAATCGCCCAAAGCACATTGCATCACCCCCAACACAAAGAAATAAGGCGTGGTAGCAAGTTTTTTGTTATCACGTGTGTGTTTGTATTGGTCCAGCAACACCTTTGCAGCCATTGTGCTATTTGCTGGGTCTTTGGTGTGCTCCTGCACCTTTATGGTAGGCCCTCATTTAGCCACCTGCTCTCATTTATCCATCAGAATGCATGTGCCTCCACTGTGGGGACACTCATATGTTAGTGTTAGGATCACAGTTACCAGGGTGCCGTGACGAGGCTCTGTGGCTTACGCATGGGTTTGCAAATGCGCCGCCCTCCCTGACACCACCGCCGCCCTCCCTATTCATGTGCCCGGCCCCTTTCAGGGTGTATTTTGAAGCACGTGATTAGAGCCAGAGGCACGTTGAGTCGCGTCTCCCCGGGCACGTTGAGTCGCGTCTCCCCGGGCACGTTGAGTCGCGTCTCCCCGGGCACGTTGAGTCGCGTCTCCCCGGGCACGTTGAGTCGCGTCTCCCCGGGCACGTTGAGTCGCGTCTCCCCGGGCACGTTGAGTCGCGTCTCCCCGGGCACGTTGAATCGCGTCTCCCCGGGCACGTTGAGTCGCGTCTCCCCGGGCACGTTGAGTCGCGTCTCCCCGGGCACGTTGAATCGCGTCTCCCCGGGCACGTTGAATCGCATCTCCCCGGGCACGTTGAATCGCGTCTCCCCGGGCACGTTGAATCGCGTCTCCCCGGGCACGTTGAATCGCGTCTCCCCGGGCACGTTGAATCGCGTCTCCCCGGGCACATTGAATCGCGTCTCCCCGGGCACATTGAATCGCGTCTAACCGGGCACATTGAATCGCGTCTCCCCGGGCACATTGAATCGCGTTTTCCCGGGCACATTGAATCGCGCCTCCCCGGGCACATTGAATCGCGCCTGCCCAAAGCACATTGAATCGCGTCTGCCCAAAGCACATTGAATCGCGTCTGCCCAAAGCACATTGAATCGCGTCTGCCCAAAGCACATTGAATCGCGTCTGCCCAAAGCACATTGAATCGCGTCTGCCCAAAGCACATTGAATCGCGTCGCCCAAAGCACATTGAATCGCGTCTGCCCAAAGCACATTGAATCGCGTCTGCCCAAAGCACATTGAATCGCGTCTGCCCAAAGCACATTGAATCGCGTCTGCCCAAAGCACATTGAATCGCGTCTGCCCAAAGCACATTGAATCGCGTCTGCCCAAAGCACATTGAATCGCGTCTGCCCAAAGCACATTGAATCGCGTCTGCCCAAAGCACATTGAATCGCGTCTGCCCAAAGCACATTGAATCGCGTCGCCCAAAGCACATTGAATCGCGTCGCCCAAAGCACATTGAATCGCGTCGCCCAAAGCACATTGAATCGCGTCGCCCAAAGCACATTGAATCGCGTCGCCCAAAGCACATTGAATCGCGTCGCCCAAAGCACATTGAATCGCGTCGCCCAAAGCACATCGCATCGCCCCCAACACATCGAATCGCATCGCATCTCCCCCAGCACATCGAATCGCATCGCCCAAAGCACATTGCATCACCCCCAACACATCGAAACAAGGGGCGGTGGCGAGTTTTTTGAATCGCATCAGCACATCAAATCGCAACGCCCCCAGCACATCGAATCGCATTGCCCCATCACATCGCCCCCAGTGCATCGCATCTCCCCCAGCACATCGCATCTCCCCCATTGCATCGCATCTCCCCCGTCGCATCGCATTGCAACTCCGCATCGCCCCCAGCACATCGCATCTCCCCCAGCGCATCGCATCTCCCCCAGCGCATCGCATCTCCCCCAGCGCATCGCATCTCCCCCAGCGCATCGCATCTCCCCCAGCGCATCGCATCTCCCCCAGCACATCGAATCGCCCAAAGCACATCGAATCGCCCAAAGCACATTGCATCACCCCCAACACAAAGAAATAAGGCGTGGTAGCAAGTTTTTTGTTATCACGTGTGTGTTTGTATTGGTCCAGCAACACCTTTGCAGCCATTGTGCTATTTGCTGGGTCTTTGGTGTGCTCCTGCACCTTCATGGTAGGCCCTCATTTAGCCACCTGCTCTCATTTATCCATCAGAATGCATGTGCCTCCACTGTGGGGACACTCATATGTTAGTGTTAGGATCACAGTTACCAGGGTGCCGTGACGAGGCTCTGTGGCTTACGCATGGGTTTGCAAATGCGCCGCCCTCCCTGACACCACCGCCGCCCTCCCTATTCATGTGCCCAGCCCCTTTCAGGGTGTATTTTGAAGCACGTGATTAGAGCCAGAGGCTCTAATAGGCTTCAAAATAGGGTGGGCTCAGGGCATTGTGTGAAAATAGCAAAAATTCATTTGCTATGCCACACAAGGTTCCTCCCTGCCAATTAGCAGGCAGGTCAGTGAGACCTGTCTCCCGATTGGCCAAAGCATTAGGCGATCCTATTGGATGCTTAACGCTTTGGCGGAAGAGGAGACACGGTGGAAGAAGCCTGAGGAGCCGAGCGGATACAGGAGCCACAGCCGCTGCTGCAGAAGAGGAGGAGGAAGCCCTGTCACTTGGTAAGTGGCGCGCGGGGGGCGCGCCACGCCACAAGTGGCTGCATATGACGCAGGCACAAATGGCTGCATGAGCACAGTGGTTGCGTTTGGCACAGTGGCAATGTTTGATGGGCACAGTGGCTGTGTTTGATGGCACAATGGATGTGTTTGATGGCACAATGGATGTGTTTGATGGGCGTAGTTGCAGCGTTTGATGGAACAGTGGCAACATTTGGGCACAGTGGCAGATAGGCACAGTGGCTGCGTTTGATGCCAGAACAGTGTATATAGAAAGTGCTATGCACGGGGGCCCGCCCCCATCTTCAAGCTCCGCTCTATCTCCCCCTCCCACCAACTCTCCGCCTCTGCCCGCCCGCTTGAGTCCATAAATTTTCTCGACCATAAAGATACTTTGCGCATGCGCGATTCGGGGCGTGTTAGCGGAGTGGGGTGGCCGGGGCTGGTGCTGATGTTCTAACCATCTCTCCGCCTCCGCCCACTCGTGACCATAATGTTTTATGACTGCGAATAGCTTCCGCGCATGCGCGATTAAGGCCAGTTAAGTCGCGCATGCGTGGTAAAGTCTGCATAGGTCGCTGGTATTTTCACAACGGCCCAGCCCATGCCTATTGCCTCCTGGGATTGATGAGAAACATCTCCTAGGAGGCATAGCGGACGGGGAAGACGTGCTCAGGCCGCGGCCGCATTCAAGAAGTAAAGAAGAAAATGTTCAGTAAAATCGTGAGTTTAAAAAAACAAATTTTATATGCCAAATGTGTTTAAGGGGACAGAGAAGCAGAGGACTTGAAAAAGAGAAGGTGATAGAACTTCCTCTTTTCCTTCCTTCCAGTCAAAGCGGAAAATCTAATTTTAAGATGTATATAGGCAGTATAGCCCACCTGCAGAGTCACTTAGTGTTTCACCTGGTCTTTGCTGTTGTGCACCAGTCTACCCCAGTCCCTTATGTCTGTAATCTGATGACCCTGGAAGGTATTTATTGGGGTGGACTTCCTGGAGTGCACCCCATTCCCTTATGTCTGTAATCTGATGACCCTGGAAGGTATTTACTGGGATGGACTTCCTGTAGTGCTCCCCATTCCCTTATGTCTGTAATCTGATGACCCTGGAAGGTATTTACTGGGATGGACTTCCTGTAGTGCTCCCCATTCCCTTATGTCTGTAATCTGATGACCCTGGAAGGTATTTACTGGGATGGACTTCCTGTAGTGCACCCCATTCCCTTATGTCTGTAATCTGATGACTCTGGAAGGTATCTACTGGGGTGAACTTCCTGTAGTGCACCCCATTCCCTTATGTCTGTAATCTGATGACTCTGGAAGGTATCTACTGGGGTGGACTTCCTGGAGTGCACCCCATTCCCTTATGTCTGTAATCTGATGACCCTGGAGGGTATTTACTGGAGTGGACTTCCTGTAGTGCTCTCAATTCCTTTATGTCTGTAATCTGATGACCCTGGAAGGTATCTACTGGGGTGGACTTCCTGTAGTGCACCCCATTCCCTTATGTCTGTAATCTGATGACCCTGGAAGGTATCTACTGGGGTGGACTTCCTGTAGTGCACCCCATTCCCTTATGTCTGTAATCTGATGACCCTGGAAGGTATCTACTGGGGTGGACTTCCTGTAGTGCACCCCATTCCCTTATGTCTGTAATCTGATGACCCTGGAAGGTATCTACTGGGGTGGACTTCCTGGAGTGCACCCCATTCCCTTATGTCTGTAATCTGATGACCCTGGAAGGTATTTACTGGGGTCGACTTCCTGTAGTGCACCCCAGTCCCTTATGGCTGTAATCTGATGACCCTGGATCATATCTGCTGGGATGGACTTGCTGTAGTCCACCCCAGTCCCTTTTGTCTGTAATCTGGTCACCCTGGAATGTATATGTTTTGTAATACAAGAACATCTACTCAAGGCTCCTTGTTTGCTCTCACAGAATGCTCAAAATAAAATAATGCCAGTAGTAAGAAATATCTCACAGCCACCGATCAGATGCATGTATGCCTTGGAAGTTTGAATGTGATTGATGTAGGGAGCAGAGAGAGGGGACATTGCACAGAACAGGCTTCAGAATGTACGCTATTACTGTCTTCCTACTGACCCTCTTTAGAGCTTTGTATGCTTATGCTTTAGGTAATTACACATAATTTATATTAAAGTAAATTTATTGCATTTTCTTACTCTAGCGTAGTTAGTGTTTACAGAATAGCAATTATAGTTTGCGGAATTCTTCATTGAATCCTAAATGTATTTTAATGCTATCAAGTAAATAAAGTCTTATTCCGTGTGCACACGGTCGGATTTTCAAACGGGAAATGTTCGATGGGAGCTTGTTGTTGGAAATTCCGACCATGTGTAGGCTCCATCGGACATTTTTCATCGGAATTCCCGATAAACAAAATTTGAGATCTAGATCTCAAATTTTCTGACAACAAAATCGTTCTCAAAAAATTCCGATCGTGTGTACACAATTCCGACGCACAAAGTTCCACGCATGCTCGGAATCGAGCACAAGAGCCGCACTGGCTAATGAACTTCATTTTTCTCGGCTTGTCGTACGTGTTATACGTCACTGTGTTCTTGACGTTCGGAATTTCCGACAAGATTCGTGTGACTGTGTGTATGCAAGACAAGTTTGAGTCAACATCCGTCGGAAATGGATTTTGTTGACGGAATGTCCGATCGTGCGTACGCGCCATTACTGTAACATTTGGGCAATATGATATCAGTAACATCAGTACAAAAATGTACCCTTCTGCAGTTACATTGATACCACCTCCACCCTTTGGTCCTGGGTCATGTGACCAATGCCTTGGAATTGGTCATGTAGTTTTAAAGAAAAAGCGGACCAATGCGCAATCAAAGCTTGATTGGCTCCCCCTGTATTAACCATCTTTTTTTTTTATATTAATAAAGTTCATGACTGCTAACATTTTTATTTTAGTGATAAATTCACTTTAAGAAAGTATAGGAATTCAGCTAATATGAAGTAGTTAAATAATCTTTGTTAACTATATTCTTTTACTTTAACCATATGTTATCTTTGGCATTCTTCTAAGGCAGTGTCTGGATGATAAGTCCACTTCCGCCCCCCCCCAATAAGTTGGGTGTCAAAATTGTTTGCCTATGGCACTGTACAGATTCACACCCAAACATGTGAGGCCCCAGTTGTTACCTTAGGCGAGTTCATTCAAGACATCCTCCCCACCTGGGGGCCGCAGGATGTTGTTGCAATTGACGTAAGTAAATCAATGTTACTTGATCCCGGATTGTCGGTTACATTATCTCCTGTCTTAGGGCACTTTCTCATTCTGCCTGCATTGTTTGCCATTAGGCCGGGTTACATGCAGTGTATGAACCCAAAATAGACAAATGCTTGTGTCACGTAAGAATGAACCGCCTAAGATGCCTCGATAACGCTGTGCATTTATTTAACTGCATGTCAAACGACATTGACTTGTATAAATGAAATCTGGCAGCTAGCTTAGTGGAAACTACGCTTCCTATCCAAAAATAATAATAATAAAAAAAAAGTAGTTTAAGTAATGGGGAATGTAATATATAAATGTGATATGAATGGTCTTGTAAAACATTGAAATTGACAGGAGAAAAATAAACAATTCCTCCTTCGTATCTGTCCACTTCCCTTTATACTTTAAAACTATTTTGTTATGTCTGTGTAACTTTTTTTTATCTACTGTGTGTGCCAACCATTTTTCTGGAGAGCTCTAATGCCACGTACACACGGTCGGACTTTTCGACCGGACTTGTCCAACGGACGCCGACGGACCAAATCCGGCGGACAATCCGATCGTGTGTGGGCTTCACCGGACCTTCAGCGGACTTTTCCAGTCACAAATCTGACGGACTTTAGATTTGGGACATGCTTCAAATCTTTACGTCGTAACTCCGCCGGACCCAGAAATACACTTGTCTGTATGCTAGTCCGACGGACAAAAACTGACGCTAGGGCAGCTATTGGCTACTGGCTATCAACTTCCTTATTTTAGTCCGGTGTACGTCATCACGTACGAATCCGTCGGACTTTGGTGTGATTGTGTGTAGGCAAGTACGGTCATTAGAAAAGTCTGATGAAAGTCCATCGAAAGTCTGACGGACGGGCTGTCAGACTTTTGTAGCTGAAAAGTCCGACCGTGTGTATGCGGCATTAGTTTTAAAGTAGAACTGATGTCAGAAAATGAATATCAATATGTACTGAGGAATTGAGAGTATTTCTATCCTTCTGTTCTTTTCCTACCCTCTTGCAAAGCCTACAAAATATCTGGTGATCCTGTCAAACTAGTCAACCATAAGTCACTTACTGTTGTCTGACAACCATTGCCTGCCTCCTGGAATGGTGACACTATTGTCCTTGTCACGTTTCCAGTGTCCTTGTAAAGTACAACACAACGTGGTGACGCCATGTTTGTAGGCATTAGCAAAAGGTTGTCTCTTTGGATAAACAAGTTCTTAGGTTGTCTATCAACCATGCCCATCCCCACCCGACCAATTCAGCCCCATTTCAGCTTGCTTTGCAGAAATGCCCCTTTATGTAAATGCCACTTGGAGATAGAAAGGGGTGCTGGAAAATGTAGTCCCAGCACTTCTACATGCTTAAAATAGGAGGTGACGTGGGCCACAACATCGTTTCCTCCTACGAACTCAGTCAAGGAAAGGAAGGAGGCAAGGAAAAAGCATTTAACCACAACTTTTCTTGACTACAAATGGTCAGAAAATATATATTTTTTTTGCAGAAAATGTAAATAATTTATACAAAGTTAGGCTGGCCATAGACCACGTGCTGCAGGAAATAAAATCGCTCTGACTGTTTTGATGGGGGTATCCTTCCTGCAGAGCCATGGTGTTCTTCCGTCAGGGGCGGCTATAACAACCTCTAGCAATAATCGCATGTAAAATCCAACAGGCTGGTTGTGCCCAAGTTGATTGAGAGAACAACTTGGGTACATTCAGCCTGTCTGAATCTCGTCTACTTCCTGCTGAACTGGCCAAGATTCGTACCGGCCTTAAAATAGTAGTGAACATACAGTGTTATAGACCCTTTCTAAGACAAAAGTTGTAGGTAATATAACTGCTTTTGTTTAGTTTCAGAAATGATCTTTCTTACTTTTCTTTTCTTTTTTTTTCTTTTCTGTTCTTTTTTCCATAATCTAATTTTGTACCTCATAAACAAGAATCAAAAGTCATCAGACAATAGAGTATTGTACATTTTAGTACAGAAAAAATTATCGTACAAATTCCAGAAATGTACATGACAGACTGAGAGGACACCAGACAGGATAGGTCAGCAATATAAGGTTACCTGTGAATTCCCACCATGACTGGCGGGTCAGTGACAGTACTTTAGGGCTGATGACGTCAAAGCATAAGCAAAACTAGGATAAGACCCTTAAAAAAGCGTCAAAACAAGAAAATAACAAACTATAGACCAAGGATCTGATGTATGAACAGCCAAAGTCAGTTGTATAAGCAAGAAACCAGTTGTGCAGGTGTGCTCTATGTCAGGTCTATATCTTTTCTTTCTTACTGCTTTTACAAGGTTAAAAAGTTATGTCATGTGACCATCCATCTCTTCTTGATAGTGGGGGTGGGTTTACAGGACGCTGTGCACAGTATGCCTGTATTCTGTTCAGACTGTTGTCCCTTTACTCCAGATCATGATGGGTTTTCAAATTTAATTTTATGCAGGTTCTGGACACATTGTATGTGATCACAATGTAAACTTATTGAGGTTGGCAATTAGGTGGATTTAAAAACTAAAAGGGAAATCAACTCCAGTACTAAATGAACAATTAGACTTCAACCCTTTCCTATAATTAGTGAAAAAAGGAGAAATGTATATATTCCTTGATGATCATTTTCTTTAGGTTGTTTTGACTATCCCTCATTCCCCTTCTGTGCTGGTTTATAAAGGAAAGGGTAATCGTAAGACTATAAACCTGGTAGACAAATTAGGTGTTTGAACTGAAAGAAATGTGGCGCTCTCAACTTGCACGTCCATTAGTAAAAAAAATTAGTTTTTAGATAGTATTGTGTATTTTATGAACCATTTACAATCAAATACAATGAAACAAATGAAGTGATTTATCTATTATATTGGGAGCTAGGCCCCATTTACCCAATGGGGCCGTTAGCACTTACATGCTGGAGACTTTTTGGGGGTTCCCGACGATTGGTTGTGGGTGGCTGACATTTCCAGAAGCTAAGCATTACCTCTCGCATGTAATCGCTCATGGAGTGATTACCTACAAATAATCGACCCTACCTGCTTCCTGGGGTTGATTATTTGCAGGTAAATGCTCCATGTGTAATTGCATGTCAGCCTCCAATTGATTTCAGTGGAGTAGCCACCCACAGCTAATCACCAGGACCCCCCCAAATTGGTCTCCCACATGTTATCACTAACGTGAATGGGGCCTTATTATAATGTTTAATGTTTTATGCTAAGTAGAAGCAATCCTATAGCACATAGATATTGAAGGACACCAGCCAAGTTTTTCATGTTTTTTCTTTTAGAGTTTCATAGTTCGTAAGAGTGAATAAAGATTCTAGTCCATCCAGTTCAACCCGTGTAGGTGTACGTGTGCCAATAATCATTTCCCTTATCCCTGTATGTTGTGTTCACAAAGATGCATACCTATAGTCTTTTAAAACTATCAATACTTCCCGCTGACACCAACAATTGTGCAAGAAAGTTCCACATCCTTATCGCCCTGACAGTGAAAAACCCCCTACACAGCTTAAGGTTAAAACGCTTCTCTTCCAGTCTCATTGTGTGGCCCCGTGTCCTCTTACACTTCCTGGGACTGAATAGTGTCCTACCTATGCTAGTATCACCATTGATATATTTGTATATTGCTGTCATATCTCCTCTCAAGCGCCTCTTCTCCAGGGAGAGTAAGTTTAGTGCTTGTAGTCGTTCCTTGTAATTGAGGTCCTCCAGTCCCCTTATTAATTTTGTTGCCCTTCTCTGGACTTTTTCCAGTTCCAGCACATCTTTTCTGAGGATTGGTGACCAGAACTGGACGGAATACTCCAGATGTGGCCGGACCAGAGTTTTATAAAGTGGCAAGATTATTATAGTTTTATCTCCTGGAGTAAATTCCCTTTTTTATGCATGCAAATAGTCTGCAGCTTGACATTGCATAGGATTGCTAAGTCTGTCTTCTACGACCCCCAGGTCTTTCTCCATCCTGGATTGCCCCAGAGGTTCTCCCCCCTCTAGTGAGTAATTTGTGTTTGTTTTCTTAGCCCCCAAGTGCATTAATTTACATTTTAAACCTTAAACCTCATTTGCCATGTAGTTGCCTACCCCATTATTTTATTTAGGTCTTCTTGTAAGGTTTCTATATCCTGATGTGAAGTTATTGCCTTACTTATTTTTGTGTCGTCAGCAAAAACTGATGTTGATTACAAAGTTTCTGATACCAGTGGACTTGATTGCTTTGTCCAGCACTTGTTGCACATCTTTTCTGACTTGATATCTAAGTCCAGGTGTTCAAGGCAACTCTTCTGCAGCTCGACTGCTTGATCCAGCAATTTTTTTACAGCTATTGCGACTTGACTGTTTGATTCAGCATTTACTATACAGGTATTGAGGCTTGACAGCTCTCTGCTGTAGTTATGGAACAAAGCTTACCTGGAAGAAGGAGTGATTTGGAGGAGTCCAGTGGAGCTGACAAGACTCGGCGATGGGTATCACTGGCTCATGAATAGTCTCTGTCTGTGGCACAAACGTTCCCTCAACAGGGTATCATAGTGAAGCCATGGCATCACTCCATCTCACCTTGGAACTGGGTGCTTTAGGATAAAGGGGAGACTGTAAAAATTGAATCACCCTTTTACACTCTTTGATGGGGCCAACATAATTGAATATTGTATTTATTAGTATGATGGAAAATTGAAAGGTCTGTATGACTTTGGGAAATTGACGTTTTTAAGGTTTTATTTCAAATACAAAGCCTGGGAATTCACATCAAATAAACATGTTTTACAACTAAACAATCTGACATATAAAAATAATGTAATTGAGCATGGCTACAGATCATATTTACATTGTCTTTTAGTTTTCTCATATATCCTTCATTTAATTTCTGTCTTTCAGAAAAAGATCTTTAAGTACAAAAAAGTTTTGAGTAATCCAAATCGCTGGGAAGTGGTACTGAAGGAGATCAGGACTCTGGTGGACATGGCGCTGACTTCCCCCCTGCAGGATGATTCTATCTACCAGGCACCACTAGAAATTGTCTCCAAACTACTCTCTGAGGTAAGACTTGCCAAGGATTTTTCTCAAACTTTCATGGATATTGGTAGGTGTATGTGTCCTATGATGGTTCTAAGCCTGAGAATTAAGCGATCACATTGACCGTTGATCGCTTAATTGTCAGCCTGCTTGGAGCAAAGAGCAATGACTGTCATTCACTGCTCTTTGCTCTGCCCCTCCAGCGCTCACTTGGGCGGGTGAAAGGACGGGAGCAGCTGGCTCTGGCTCTCAGCCGTGTGCTGAGAGGCATATCTAGCTGTCAATCAGGCAGCTGGGTGGATCTCAACAATATGGTTGGGATCTTTCCAGAGCCTGGAACGGCTCTGCCAGAACTGTGCATTCCTATGACCCACAGGAGGTGTATGGCCAAAAAATCTTTGGCCATGCTTCTTTTAAATTAGCACGTCACTGCTTTGATGGTGTTAGAGGGTTTGATATGTAGGTCACATATGAGGAGATTAGTTACTATGGAGCATTGCACTAATATGTTACTTGTGTTTAAATTCTACTAGTGCTGGCTGCTGTGCTGTTCATTTAGGACATCGGGCCAGCGCAAAATAATTTCAGATTTTTTGTATATCTTTTTGTATATCTAATCTAAAAAAAAAAAAAATCAACAAGTAAATTTAGGTAGCATCCAAACTGTGTTAAGACGCCTTTCACACTGCCAGCATTTTTCAGGCGCTACAGCACTAAAAATAGCACCTGTATGGCACCTGAAAAAAAGCGTCTCCTTTCACTCCAGTGTGCAAGCCTGAGGGCTTGCACACTGGAGCGGTGCGCTGGCGGGGCGTCACAAAAAGTCCTGCCAGCAGTTTCTTCAGAGCGGTGAAGAAGCGGTGAACTCACCGCTGCTCCCCATTGAAATCAATGGGGCAGCGCTGCGATACAGCCGGCAGAACGCGGGCGGATTTAACCCCTTTTCGGCCGCTAACGGGGGGGGGGGTGTGTGTGTTAAAACCGCCCCGCTAGCGGCCGAATAGCCCCGCTAAAACGCAAACGTAAAGGCGCTTTACGACTCCCCCCATGGCTCAGTGTGAAAGGGCTCTAACTATTCGATGCCATTAGCACGCACAGGTGAGCTTTTTTTATTTGTGCATTGTCGATGGCTTAGGTTTGACATCAGTTTGAGGCTGTACTGAGATCATTCAGATGATCTTTTATTTGACGTACAGTTGACCTCCTTCTGATCTTCAAGGGAGTTGCATTTCCATAGACTTGTGTGTGAATGCAAAAACTGAAGAGAACCAAAACCCATAAACACAGACCCTTGGTCTGTTTAGTGTCTATTTTGCTCAAAAGCAACACAACATACACTAGAATAAAATTTTATTGGGTCAAATTTGACTGTATTGTCTACATATTTTGATAAAAAGTGATTGTTGATTGATCTAGCACCCCCATTTAGTGCAATCTGTTTTTGAAAGATAGAAAAGTTTAATTAAAACCGTTTTTATAGCAACCATATCTTTTGCATGTATAGCAGAAATTTTGTAGTACTCGGCTAGTGCCCATAGTAGTGCGTGGTATTTATGGTAGCAAAAGTGGGCAGGCCTGCTCCATCTCATGAGTTATTGGTTAACAGATTGATTTTATTGTCCTCTACTTGTTGCCTTGAGATATGAAGCCAGACCAGATAATCAGGAGGGTCTCTTATTGCCAAATTACTTATATGCTTATTTTTTCTCAACATTTGCTGCTTTACCAGTCCCACACAAAAACCCTTCTAATAGAATGACTAATTTGTGTTCAATTGACAGTAAAATTAATGGCCGCAGTTTATTGTATGCAAAGAGAGTTTGTCCAAATGAGGAAGCAGCGATGTAATATGTTTTGGCAAAATTAATTTTGTACGTGTTGAGTCCAAGAAAGGAACAGTTTGTTTTTCTGCACTCCATCTGGGACTGGTGGGGAATTTAATGCATTTCATGTTAACTGTAAACACTTCAATCTATTCTCTTCACATGCTGTGGCAGAAGAGCTGGAGAGACAGTTATTATGATAATAATATTTGTTAAAGTAAACCTACCACAAACCCGGGCACAGCAAACTGAGCGCATTATGAAGACGCATATGCATGGCTTGCCTTCACCAAAAACTGCAGGTTTAAATGAGCAGGAGATATGGAAATATAGGTAGCTGAACCTATGTTTGCAGACCTTGTCTTAATCTATAAAAGTTGACGTTGACCCTGCTCCCTCCTTTATCCCAAGCCTCTCCTTTTATTGCTTAGTGAGGCCGCCCATTACATTGAAAGGCCAGTAAGGTGATAAGACACAAGAACCAATTAGATTTTAACAGGAAAAGTCTATATTTGCATAATTTTCAGCTGTCTGTATCTCAGGAAATACTGATTGTTTTGACATGCAGTTTTTACTGGTTTTGGGTTTTTTTTGTGGGAAAAATTTGGATATACTCCAGCCATTCTCAACCATAGTTCGTGGAAACCCATGTTTCCTCCAGAGGTTGCTAGTTCCTTGAGCTGTGGATGATTAACTCCAGCTATTCTCAACCACAGTTTTGTGGAACCTTAGGGTTACCCCAGAGGTTGCTAGTTCCTTGAGCCTGTGGATGATTGACTCCAGCAGTTCTCACCCACAGTTCTGTGGAATCCTAGGGTTCCTCCGGGGGTTGCTGGGAGTTCCTTGAGCTGTGGATGATTGACCTCCCATCTGATGGTGCCTACATAGTTCCAGTTCTATTGCCACTCGTCAGATCTAGCGAGTTGACCAATGATCTTTTTAGCTGTCTGGGTGGCATTCTGACCACCACTGTAAGGAGGGGCAATCTTCCAATTGACCATCAAGGTAATGACCCCTGATAAATTGTAGGTTAACAGGGGTTCCCTGAGACCTGAAACCAATGTTAAGGGTTCCTCTGGGGTAAAAAGGTTGAGAGAGGCTGATTTAATTGACCAGGTTTGTGACTTATTGTGAACCTATTACATTTCTATGAATGAGTTACAGCAAATGTATTTAACAGTAATGTATTCTGGACTGATGTCACCTTTTGACTTTTTTTTTTTTTTTTTCAAACCTCAAGAAGAGGTTTCACTGCTAGGTTTATGGGACACAAACCCTAGAGCACTGGTCTCCAAACTGCGGCCCGGGGGCTAGATGTGGCCCTTCACTTGTCTTTATGCGGCCCTTAGGCCATTTTTCCTCCCCCCGATACAAGACACTATTCCTCACACTAACACCAACAATGGGACATAATCCCTGCTACTGACATCAACAATAGGCACTATTCCTCCCACTGATACCAACGATGGGGCACTATTCCTCCCACTGATACCAACGATGGGGCACTATTCCTCCCACTGATACCAACGATGGGACACTATTCCTCCCACTGATACCAACAATGGGGCACTATTCCTTCCACTGATACCAACAATGGGGCACTATTCCTTCCACTGATACCAACGATGGGGCACTATTCCTCCCACTGATACCAACGATTGGGCACTATTCCTCCCACTGAAACCAATAATGGGGCAGGATTCCTCCCACTCATACCAACGATAAGGCATGATTCCTCCCACTCATACCAATGATGAGGTACAATTCCTCTCATTCATACCAATGTTGGGGTACGATTCCTCCCACTCATCCCAATGATGGGGTACGATTCCTCCCACTCATCCCAATGATGGGGTACGATTCCTCCCACTCATCCCAATGATGGGGTACGATTCCTCCCACTCATCCCAATGATGGGGTACGATTCCTCCCACTCATCCCAATGATGGGGTACGATTCCTCCCACTCATACCATTGATTGGGCACTATTCCCCTTACTGACACCAACAACAGGACACTACTCCTCCCACTGACACCAACGATAGGGCACTGTTTCTCACCCAAATAGCAAAGATGAATTGTTTACTCCTACTGACACCAGGATAATTTCTACTCCCAATGGCCACAATCCCCTAAAGTCTGAAGGCCAGTAAACTGGCCCTTTGTTCTGAAAGTTTGGAGACCCCTGCCCTAGGGAATGGTTGCTTTCATCAGAACCTACATTTATTTTTCCCAATGCAACAGTGTTCCCTTCAATAGCAAAGGTTCCAATGAGACCCAGTATTTCCAAAATGCCACGTCCATGAGTCATAATTTATTTCTACGTTAGGACATGGTGGAGTTTGAGTCTCTTGTAAAAGCAGTGTTAAACCCAAAGCAAACATTTATTATTTCCACAAAGACTTTATTAGAATCAAGTAAGTAAAAAGAAGCCCTGAGGGCCATAACAAATGTTACAACAAATAAGAAAGAAAAGGGATTTACAACATTTTTGTTTGACCAGGCTTATCGTCCGTAAAACATGAACACTTACGTCAAAAAATGATTGCGCTCTTTCATCTAGAGTGGAGGCACTCTAATACAGGAGGTGTGTTACTGGCTAGATCACCAGCGAAAAAAAGCCTAAAAAAAGAAAAATAATGCAGCCATCACATCTGATTGATAAGCTGCAATATATTACATTTTTTGTTTTGGGTTTAACACTGCTTTAATGCACGTACATGTAGTCACAAGGTGAAATGTCCTTTAAATCTGATAGTAAACCCTAAAAGAAACCTACAAGATGAACTTAGAGTGCCTCAGAATCGGCCAGGAAAAGCCGAAAAACACTATGACTTGCACTTTTAGAAATGGAAATCTTTTTACAACAAATGGGTGTTATTCCATCAGAAACTCCTTTCAATAATTATTTGTGTGCCTATCTTGTAATACATAATTTTTCTGTGACATTTACGATGTAGGTAGGTGTCTCCAAATGTACAAGTAATGTAGAAGAAAGTTGGCTATTTTTGCAAAGTGTGCAAAAGATACTGTTTTATGTTATTAAGCTATTTTGTACTTTAGAAGATTGTGCCATAATTTGAACTTTTTTCTTTGAGTTATGTTCCTTTCAATCTTTCTTCATTTCTTTTTCTTATATTACTACAGAATAGCAATTTAACCACTCAGGAGCATGAAAGCATCATTGTGGTAAGTTTTTATTTTTTTTATCATTATTATCGAATATTCTTTAGATATCTGTATTTAGTTTTGGAGTGGAGATAGTTTAAACCCCCTGTAATTTTGTTGCCTTCTGAGTTCCAATTAGAATCTGGTTACCTTAACCCCAAGTCTCCTAGACACAACGGGGAGTAAATTAGAAGAAAATCTTCCAATAGGGTCCATTCTTAGACAATTGTCAACACAATTGTCCCCATTAGAAGATTTCCCTTTTATTTCAGTTGTAGCGACAACTTAGCATGTTGGAATATTTTTCCAGTCCTGGTGACAATGGTTCCCAAGACAAATGGAGAGGGTGACTCTCCCCAACAGGGACACAAGTAACAATAGAAATCATACAGTGGTGCTAGCCTTTCTCTACTCTGTCCAAAAGTTAAAAAAATAAATAAAGAGCCCTTTAGGGCCATTGCCAATGGGTCAGTCCAGCATGCTTTGAGTTTGTATTATGCTTGCATTCAAAATCAATTTGAAAAATTTCTGAGATCATTCAGAGTTTGTTGACAGGTGTACTTGTTCTGCAGTTGACCTCCATCTGACTTGGGTTTGACCTCTATCTTAGCTGTAGCAATCTGCTTTCAGGCCTGCAATATCAGGCTTTGGTTTGCGTCATCTGGGTTTGGTATTTCCATAGAAATCTATGGGAATGCATAACTTTCTTGAAGGAAGTCAAATGCACCTGTCAATGAATTCTGAATGATGTCAGGTTGCCATCCATCCAAGCCCAAAGCTGGTTGACACAGGCCCTTAAGCTGCTTTTGCATTCCCATTTATTTGCATGAGATCAGAAGCAGTTCTGAATAAACAAAAGCCCATAGACACAGGCCCTTAGTATAAAAAAAAAGTCTCCTAGATGGAAAACAGCAGATAAGAAGTTGTTGAGTCGTAAATGAGAAATGGCAACTAGGAGTGGGGTGCAATTCCAGATGGGTTGACCGTTCGATAATAAAGAATATAAGGGGCTAAATGTATATTAATTTACATTATTCCAGATATATTTAGTGGTGCATATATACCTTCAAACAACAGGGCTACATTTATAAGTTATCCTTACGATCAGCCGTACCAGCAAACATATTTTTTCAACGTGCCTTTGTATTTAAAAAAAAAAAAAAAACTGTACAGCTAATTGAAGAATTTCTTTGGGGATCTTGAATTTCACTACTAAGATCCCTGTGGATTTCTTCGAAACTAGCTTACCAGAGGAATGTGCTGGATGTTTACAGACTTGAGAATTGTTGGCTTAATTCTGTAACATCAGGAAAACGTATTAATTTTGTTGTGGTGATATCTTATTTAGGATTCATTGATCTTTAAAGTATTTTGTTTTATTTATTTGAACAAAAATATATGTTAAATTACTAAATATTGGAAAGTTGTTTATTCAAAATAGTTAATTTGCATTTTTGATATATATATATATATATACACACACACACACAGTGGGGCAAAAAAGTATTTAGTCAGCCACCAATTGTGCAAGTTCTCCCATTGAAAAAGATGAGAGAGGCCTGTAATTGTTTTTATAGGTATACCTCAACTGTGAGAGACAAAATGTGTAAACAAATCCAGACAATCACATTGTCTGTCTGATTTTTTAAAGAATTTATTTGCAAATTATGGTGGAAAATAAGTATTTGGTCAATATTAAAAGTTCATCTCAATACTTTGTTATATATCCTTTGTTGGTAATGACAGAGGTCAAACGTTTTCTGTAAGTCTTCACAAGGTTGTCACACACTGTTGCTGGTATGTTGGCCCATTCCTCCATGCAGATCGCCTCTAGAGCAGTGATGTTTTGGGGCTATCGCTGGGCAACACGGACTTTCAACTCCCTCCAAAGA
This sequence comes from Aquarana catesbeiana, assembly GCF_042186555.1. Lineage (NCBI taxonomy): Eukaryota > Metazoa > Chordata > Amphibia > Anura > Ranidae > Aquarana > Aquarana catesbeiana. The sequence goes on from NC_133334.1 coordinate 236,191,530, forward strand.
TTTTCTATGGGGTTGAGATCTGGAGACTGGCTAGGCCACTCCAGGACCTTGAAATGCTTCTTACGAAGCCACTCCCTCGTTGCCCGGGCGGTGTGTTTGGGATCATTGTCATGCTGAAAGACCCAGCCACGTTTCATCTTCAATGCCCTTGCTGATGGGAGGAGGTTTGCACTCAAAATCTCACGATACATGGCCCCATTCATTCTTTCATGTACACGGATCAGTAGTCCTGTTCCCTTTGCAGAGAAACAGCCCCAAAACATGATGTTGCCACCCCCATGCTTCACAGTAGGTATGGTGTTCTTTGGTTGCAACTCAGCATTCTCTCTCTTCCAAACACGATGAGTTGTGTTTCTACCAAACAGTTCTACTTTGGTTTCATCTGACCATATGACATTCTCCCAATCCTCTTCTGGATCATCCATATGCTCTCTAGCAAACCTCAGACGGCCCGGACATGTACTGGCTTAAGCAGGGGGACACGTCTGGCACTGCAGGATCTGAGTCCCTGGAGGCATAGTGTGTTACTGATGGTAGTTTTGTTACGTTGGTCCCAGCTCTCTGCAGGTCATTCACTAGGCCCCCCCATGTGGTTCTCGGATTTTTGCTCACCGTTCTTGTGATCATTTTGACCCGACGGGGTGAGATCTTGCGTGGAGCCCCAGATTGAGGGAGATTATCAGTGGTCTTGTATGTCTTCCATTTTCTAATTATTGCTCCCACAGTTGATTTCTTCACACCAAGCTGCTTGCCTATTGCAGATTCAGTCTTCCCAGCCTGGTGCAGGTCTACAATTTTGTTTCTGGTGTCCTTTGACAGCTCTTTGGTCTTCACCATAGTGGAATTTGGAGTGTGACTGTTTGAGGTTGTGGACAGGTGTCTTTTATACTGATAACAAGTTCAAACAGGTAACATTAATACAGGTAATGAGTGGAGGACAGAGGAGCCTCTTAAAGAAGAAGATACAGGTCTGTGAGAGCCAGAAATCTTGCTTGTTTGTAGGTGACCAAATACTTATTTTCCACCATAATTTGCAAATAAATTCTTTCAAAAATCAGACAATGTGATTGTCTGGATTTGTTTCCACATTTTGTCTCTCATAGTTGAGGTATACCTATGATGACAATTACAGGCCTCTCTCATCTTTTTAAGTGGGAGAACTTGACCAATTGGTAGCTGACTAGGTACTTTTTTTGACCCACTGTGTGTATGTGTATATATCTATATATATATATCACACACACACAGACTGTTCTCCAGTAACAGGGAAACATGAAACTACAATGGTTTAATACAGCCATTTTCAACCAGGGTTCCATGGAAAACATCGTAGGGTTCCTTCAGTGGTTGGCACCAAGGGTCTTTTTAGCTGTGTATGTGGATATATTAAATTTTATATATTATTTATATTTATATAAAATTTTGAAAAATTGTTCATTTGCATTTTGGATAAAACATATAGAAAAAAAGTGTGTGTGTGTGTATATATTCATAAAAGCTGATAAAGAATATTTTCCTATTAATCCAGAGCTGTCTGTGTTCAAGCCCACTAGAGCAAACAATTGATGAGAATATTGACCAGAGCATCAACTCTCTGTTGGACAGGATCTTCATAGTTTAGCTTTTTTATATATATTTATTATACTGTATTCAAAACGGTCTGCCAGACTCCGAAAACTTGGCTATCATGTGGACAGTTACCTTCTCTTTTACGAAAAATGATTGTTCCTTCTGGTGACCTGATGGTATCACGATGGAGGAGGCAGAACTAGCTCCACCGACCTTCCTTAATATTTACACAAGCACATTTGGTTGCTTGGTTATGGAATAATTAGGTGGCTTGAGTTTTCTGAAACTTTGACAGTTGTTTAAAAGAAACAAGAAATAAACAAATCTCAGGGCTCGTAAAACATAGTCTCTTGTTGTACTGTTCATGCTAGATGGAAAAACACTATAATTTCTAGTAAGCACTGTTAGGCTGGCTGAAGTGTCAGCTGCAAAGGCAAGCAAGGCCATTTCTGCTTAAAGCAAACCTTGCGCTGTGATTACATATAAGATATCTGTATTTAAAATTCAATTTTAGTGTAATGTGATTGCATAAGAGTTCCTATTAACAGCTCGGTGATCTGTTTATAACTTGTATTTGTAAAAAAAGATTTGCCAGATAATAATGTCCACAGTCACCATAAATAGAGTTCACTTTCTTGTTTTGTGTAGCCCTTACTACTTTGAAGTGTTACAGGATACCAGACAGCCATTTCTAACCAGAGCAAACGACTTCAGTGTTGGGGTGTATTATGTGTGTTAGCACCCCTAAAAAAAAAAAAAGTCTGTGTTCCTAATCGCTCTGGTTTAGCTCTAGAATTTGCTTTGTGCCATATACAGTGATTTAAAAAGGTGGGTGCAAAAGTAAAGCTGATTTATTCATAACGGAATAAACCTAACACAACTGTATTAACATGAAAAGACACATTAACTGTTCAAGTTTTACCTCTGCACTACAAATGTTCGATGTGAGCCCCATTGGTGACACAACAGTAGATTGCCATTTACCATTGTTGTCACTCTCCCTATAAGTTTTTGGACATGGTTACAGAACAGCTTATGCCATAGATGGAGGAAGATCTGCCCAGCCTAGTTTTTCAGCAGGATGGAGCTCCTCTTCATTTCCACTTGGATATTCGCCAATACCTGAATGATACCCTACCAAAACACTGGATTGGCCATGTAGGAAAGAATGATTCACCAGTGTTGCTCTGGCCTCCCGGGATCCTTAGACCTAATACCCTTCAACTACTTTCTTTGGGGGTATATCAAGGACTTGGTGTACTTCCCACCCAAGCCACAGGATCTGAGATGATGCATCAAAGAGGCTGTGGAGTCAATATCTGAGAACATGCTGACACGAGTCTGGGCAGAACTGGAGTACCGTCTCGACATCTGTGGTATCACCAACAGGGCTCACACCGAAAATTTGTAGTGTAGAGGTAAAACTTTGGACAGTTAATTAATATGTCTTTTCATGTGAATACAGTTGTGTTAGGTTCATTCCATTATGCATAACTCAACTTTACTTTTGAACCATCCTTTTTTAATCATACTATATTTCTCTGCTACAGGAGTTCACTACTTTGTCTTACTTTACTTTTGAACCATCCTTTTTTAATCATACTATATTTCTCTGCTACAGGAGTTCACTACTTTGTCTTAGAGTCTTCTATAGATCTCACAATATTTAAAGGATAACTACAATCAAAGCATTTTTTCATTTTTTTGAATAACGAGTGGGACAGAGTTAATGCAATAAATACACTTTAGGATATGTGTGTAGTGATCTGTCAACTCCAGCCATCTAATGTTGGTACGTTTTGAATGGAGTGGGGACCAGTTAGAAAGCCTATTGGGTTTTTATTGTTGTCTGCATCCCCAATTAAGTGATTTCCCCTCATTTCCTGTTTCCCTGTCACTAGAAGTGAGGAATAATGTCTTAAAATGGCAGTAAATACTGCTTATTTTAGTAGTGTGTGCAGTGGGGAGAATCTCTCTTACCGTTTTCATTGTTGTGTGCCCAGTAGAGGGATTTCCCCTTTCTACTTGGGTGAAACCAATTTGTCAGCTTGTCACCGGACCAAGAAACAAAGGAAAACTTCTTGACTAAGACAGCTATAAAACTTGATAGCGGTTTTAACTCTTACCTAATCTATCCAAACTAAAATTGGCTATAGTTGAACTTTAAGGTTGACATACCCTTTAATACTGCATGATATAAGTGATGTCATACTAAGGTGTCTTCTAATATTCTGTTGACCATTTTATATCTTTTATATTTCAGGCTATTGCTCCTCTTTTGGAAAACAACCACCCGCCTCCTGATCTCTGTGAATTCTTCTGCAAGGTATGGATGATCTGTTATTTATACACTATATTTCCAAAAGTATTGGAACGCCTGCCTTTACAAGCACATGAACTTTAATGGCAACCCAGTCTTAGTCCGTAGAGTTCAATATTGAGTTGGCCCACCCTTTGCAGCTATAACAGCTTCAACTCTTCTGGGAAGGCTGGCCGCAAGGTTTAGGAGTGTGTCTATGGGAATGTTTGACCATTCTTCCAAAAGCGTATTTGTGCAGTCAGGGACTGATGTTGGACGAGAAGGCCTGGCTTACAGTCTCCACTCTACTTCATCCCAGTGGTGTTCTATCAGGTTGAGGTCAGAACTCTGTGCAGGCCAGCCAAGAAATTCCCTTAATTTGCAGGGATTTCCTCTCAATTCCTGTTTTGGCTATGGGACAGGAAGTGAAGGTAAATTTTCCAAGTGGGACACAGATGGCAAATAAACTGACTGGTCAAAACCCTCTTACACTATCCAAAAGGAACTATATTTGCCTATAGTTCTACTTTAAAAACTTCTGCCAGCTTTTCATTGCTGTCCGTATTCCCACTGTGTATCCCTCTGTTTGCGCTCGTGACCATTGTCACCAAGACAGAAAGTGATGAGAAATCCAAAATTTACAGCTGTCAACAGAACATTTCGTTCACTTGTCCTCAGGACAAGAATCAAAGAATCAAAGGAAATATTCTACAAAGAGACAAAGACGGACAAATTTTACTCCATAGTAGTTTTAACGCTTGTCTTTCCTATTAAAAATAGGCTATACATATATTTTACATCTTTTCACTATATCCTTATGCACCCATCACTTTTCTTAACATTCTTCTAATGTTTCTGTTGTTATAGCACTGTAGAGAGCGTCCTCGTTCCATGGTGGTCATTGAGGTCTTTACTCCAGTCGTACAGAGAATCCTCAAGCACAACATGGTCAGTACTAATCTCCTTTATTGGCTCCATATATTATTACTGAGTTAATGATCTATTTTCTTTATTGTGCAATAAAGCATTGCTTTTCTTTTGGTTAAGTTCTTGTTTCTAGGAAATTATAACACCCCTTCCCCTTCCAAAAAGTTAATTTATTAACTGTGTTGCTTTCTTATAAAGAGAGAATCACTTGTTAGAAGCTCAGCAATAGTTATGAAAGTTGGGATCCCCGATCTAATTTCTTTTTAGATCCTTTAGACATACTCTGCAATCCATAGGTAAATTATATAAAAAGGACATTTAATTAATTAGTATACGAAATATAGGATATTTCGTGTGTGTGTATGATGTCATATTAACATTCATAGCACATTAGTTTAAAGCCTAGTAAAATTATAGCAATAAAAAAAGTTTTAGGTATCGCATGTATATATGTATTTGCCTTTTAAAAGCCTTCTGTGCCCTGTGTGAGAACAGTGGTCTCTATACAGTTGTCTGACATGCCCCCTTAAGTCCAATAATTCTCCCCATCGTGGGGACACCAGGGATCATTTTAGGGCTCCTCTCCCATCTCTCTAACTCACAATATATCCTTGCACGAATCCTATGTTAAAGTAGACCTGGACTCAGAACAACTTGGCTTACAGTTAGGTCCATTATATATTTAGACACGGGCACAATTTTAGTTTTTTCAGGTATTTTACAGGTATTTACCAAAACATATTTAAGCTAAAGTCATATGATGATATAGGCTGAAAGTGCACACTCTCGGGTTTAATTTGAGGGTATTTACATCCAAATTGGAGGAAGGGTTTAGGAACTACAGCTCTTAATAGCGATACCCCCCCCTTTTCAAGGTACCAAAAGTAATTGGACAATTGAAGCAAAAGCTGTTTCATGGCAAGGTGTGGGCTACTCTTTCGTTATTTCGTTATCATTAAGCAGGTAAAAGGTCTGGAGTTGATTCTAAGTATGGTGTTTGCATTTGGAATCTATTGCCGTGAACCTACATAATGCGTTCAAAGGCGCTGTCCATGCAAGTGAAACAGGCCATTGTAAGGCTTCAAAAATGAAACAAATCCATCAGAGAGATAGCAGCAACATTAGGAGTGTCCAAATCAACCGTTTGGTACATTCTGAGGAAAGAAGAACATGTTGGTGAGCTCAGCAACATTAAAAGGGCTGGACGTCCACAGGAAATAGTGCTGGATGATCGCAGGATCCTCTCTATGGTAAAGAAAAACTCACAGCATCCAGTCAGGTGAAGGAAACTCTCCAGGCGGTGGGCGTATTATTGTCAAAGTCTGTAATCATGAGAAGACTTCACGAGAGCCAAAACAGAGGGTTCACCACAACGTGCAAATCATTCATAAGCCTGAAGAATACAAAAAAGCCAGATTAGACTTTACCAAAAAACATCTAAGAAAAAAAGCCAGACCAGTTCTGGAAAAGCATTCTTTGGATGGATGAAACTAAGATTAATCTGTACCAGAATGACTGGAAGAAAAGTGTGGAGAAGGCTTGGAACAGCTCATAATCCAAAGCACACAACGTCATCTATAAAACATGGTGGAGGCAGTGTGATGGCACGGGCATACATGGCTTCCAGTGGCACTGGGTCATTGGTGTTTATTGCTGATGTGACAGAAGCAGCTGGGTGAATTCTGCAGTGTTTACCGATATACTGTCAGCCCAGATTCAGCCAAATGCAGTTACGTTGATTGGAGGGCGCTTCACAGTACAGATAGACAATGATCCAAAACACACTGCAAAAGCAACTCAGGAGCTTTTGAAGAAAAAGAAGTGGAATATTCTGAAATGGCCGAGTCAATCACCTGATCTCAACCCAATTGAGCATGTATTTCACTTGCTGGAGGCAAAACTAAAGGCAGAAAGACCCACAAACAAAGAAGAACTAAAGACAGCTGCAGTCAGAGCCTAGCAAAGCATCAGAAAAGAGGAAACCCAGTCTTTGGTAATGTCCATGGGTTCCAGACTTCAGGCAGTCTTTGCCAGTAAAGAATTCTCAACAAAATATAAAAAAATTACATTTTATTTATGTTTATATTTGTTCAGTTACATTGGGCCCCTGAAAATTGGGGGGGGGGGGTCCTTTTTCAGGCACTTCCTAATACCGGGTTACAAATATCTCCCAGTTGCGTTCCTGCTTTTCCCTCCTTTTACATACTTTGATGGTGGAGTAGTATGCCCTCTCACCATGACAGCTCTTGGGATCAGCAAATGGCTGGTGAGTCACCAAGTGCTTCTCTGTAGAAGACCAATGGGAGCATGAATGCTTCACCCATTGCAGGGTTTTTCATTGGGCCTCAAGCAGTCATGGTGGTGGGCAGAAGAATGCCTTTCTGGAGGGGATTATTTTCAATTGCGTGGTCGTGTGACGCTGTACCCAAATAAAATTGATGTTCTTTTTTTCTCCCCACAAATAGTTTTCTTTTGGTGGTATTTGATCACCTTTTTATTTTTTTGCACTATAAACAAAAAAAAAAAACATTTTAAATAAAAAACAATATTTTTTAATGTTTGCTATAAAACATTCCCAATAAAAAAAATGTAAAAAATCTAATTTCTTCATCAGTTTAGGCCAATATGTATTCTGCTACATATTTTTGGTAAAAAAAAATCCCAATAAGCGTATATTGATTGGTTTGCGCAAAAGTTATAGCATTTACAAACATTTAGGGCCTTTTTATTTATTTTTTATTGTTTTTACTAGTAATGGCTGCGATCAGCATTTTTTTTTTTTTGTTTGTTTTTTAGTGAGACTGCGACATTGTGGCAGACAAATTGGACCCTAAGTGACACTTTTTGGGGACCAGTGACACCAATACAGTGATCAGTGCTAATAAAAAAAAAAAAATCCACTGTCATAGTATGATTCTGGCAGGGAAGGGTTTAACACCAGGGGGGATCAAATGGTTAAGTGTGTCCCTAGGAGGTGCTTACTAACTGTGGGGGGGTGACGGATACACTGGAGGAAATAAGAGATGTGTGTTTCAGCTTAGCTGAAACACAAGATCTCTCTTTTGTTCCCTGACAAATCAGCGGTCTGCCTTTTTACATAGGCAGACCGCTGCTCTGTCTCTCCTCTGAATGATCGGAGGGCCACAGCCACCATTGCGGCCGCTGGACCCGCTGCTTGGCTGCCGCTGTGTGCAGTCACATCAGGAGCAGTACTTCGGCGGCACACGCGTGCACCCCTAAACCATGTGCACAAAATCGCATACAGGTATGTGATTTTGCATAGCCGTGCTGCTCAGCTGCAGTATATATGCGGTGAGCGGTCCAAAAGCTACTAGTATAATTTAGCTTAGGCCTTTAACACATCAGACAGAACTGTGTTATATTACAAAAATCATTAAACAGGATGAGAAAGGATTCCAACTTTTGGGTAGCTGCACAAACCGAGAATAAGGGGGGCAAACACCTAGTGCATTATCAGCAGGAATTTTTTCAAAGGAATAATACCTAAAATATACTTGCAAAACCATACTAGCGTAGTATAACCCAGAAACCCATCTATGAACTCCTCAGCTTCGAGTGGATAATAACACCTGAAGAAGGGAGCTTGTCCCCCAAACATATCAGCTGGTATTATCATCCACTGGAACCTAGCATAACCCAGAAACCCAGAGCAAACCCATCTAGGGCAACTCCTCATGTTCCAGTGCATGATAATACCAGCTGACGTGTTTCAAGGGAAAAGCCCCCTTCTTCAGGTGTTCTCATCCATTTGAACCTGAGGAGTTCCTATATGGGCTTGTTCTTAGTTTCTAGGGCTTGTCCCCCAAAACATGTCAGTTGGTGGTATCATCCACTGGAATCTACCATAACCCAGAAACTAAGAGCAAATCCATCTAAGAACTCCTCAGGTTCTAGTGGATGATAACAGTAGCTGGTTTGTTTCAGGGGACAAGCCCCCTTCTTCAGGTGTCATCATCCACTTGAACCTGAAGAGTTCCTAGTTGGGCTTGCTCTTGTTTTCTCGGTTATATTACAATATTGTTCACAATTTTTTTTAGTATATTTTATGTCTTTTACCTTTTGAATAAATTGCTGTGGATAATGTGCTAGGTATTTGCACTCTTTGTTCTTTATTGTTTGTGCAGATGAAAGAGTCCCAATCTTAAGAGGACTGCAATTCCTAGAGCAGGGATATGCAATTAGCGGACCTCCAACTGTTGCAAAACTACAAGTCCCATCATGCCTCTGCCTCTGGGTTTCATGCTTAAGGCTGTCAGAGTCTTGCTATGCCTCATGGGACTTGTAGTTCCGCAACAGCTGGAGATCCGCTAATTGCATATCCCTGGCCTAGAGCATCCAGTCTGCGTTGCGTAGAGGTTATCAATTTCAGAAGCTTGGGGGAGATTTACTAAAACTGGTGCACACAGAATCTAGGGCAGTTGGGCATAGTAACCAATCGGCCTCTAGGTGTATTGTCAATGCTTATTTGAACAAACTGAAGTTAGAAGCTGATTGGTTATTATGCACATCTGCACCAGATTTTGTGTGCACTAGTTTAGTATTTTAGTAAATCTCCCCCATTTTGTGTGAAGCTTCTCTAGGAGTTTTTAGTGCTACGGTGTCAAGTCAACGTTTGGGTAGAATCAAATTCAGAAAGCTCCACTGACGCTCCAAAATAAGTTGGGAGTTTGCAAAATAATTTTGGGAGGTTTCAATTTTAATATGGCCCACATGTTGTGTAGGTGTGGATAAGGGGATCTCAAACTGAGAATAAACTACAGTTGCTATATTCTGGAAAGGATAAATCATTTGCTGCGTTGTTCCCTATTGCTGAGTTTAAGTAAAATGTGTAATGATGCTTGGCATCAATACTAAAATACTGTATATTGGCCTCATGTCCGAAAGTCTCTGAAAATTGGCTTAAAGGAAAAAGAGTTTTTTGCCCATGGCTTTCTTTTTTCCTCTCCTGTGCAGGTTCAGGATGGGAAGCATTTGGTTCTAATGGGCGATTCAGACACTTCTAGTCATGAGGTCCATTTTTTACATAATTACATTGGTCCAGCTTGAACCAACGTAAATATGTGTGTGCCATACCTGAAATTCTTCTTTAAATCTCTATTCCATAAAAAAAAAAAAAAGTTTCAGTTTTGGATAGGGTAGAAAAGGGTTTGAATCTCTTTTTTTTTAATGTTTGTCCATGGCCCTGTTTTCAAGATTTCTGTTCACTTCCTGTCTGTCAGACAGACCAGGAAGTGAGGCAAAATCTTTTTAAAGGGAACACAGACCACAAAAAGTCAGAGCTAATGTTAATTGTTGGTAAATGTAACATAATAACTTCAGCGCGTTTCAAGGCAACAATACTCCCCCTTCATCAGGGCTCAAGCTAGGATAAAACTTGGATGAATTCAGAAACAGTTATACCACAGATCTAAATTGGAATCAATATTAAAAATAAAAACTACATTATTAAATTCTATTATATTTTAAATATCAAATATTCTGTATTGAGCCCTGATGAAGAGGGAGTGGTTGAGCTCCAAAGGGCGTTGAATGTTTTTATGTGACTTTTTTTTTTTTTACCAATTATCTTTTGACTTTTTATCCATTTTTTGGTCTGGTGACCCTTTCTCTATTTCTATGGTTTGAGCTACTGTCAGGTGCCCATTGAGGGAAGTCGCGTCAAAGCTATTCTGTTCTAATTGGCTCTCTCCACATTTTTTTCTTAGTTTTTTTTTTTAAGTTGGACATAAAAGTAAAACATTTTTAGTTTTGTAGAGATTAGGGAAAAGGAAGAACAGGTTTTTATTTCTGTGTCCTTGTTGGGGAAATGTATTCTCACTTGGACATCAGGTGAAATCTCCCCAGTATGTTTAAAAACCACAATAAAAAAAATACTTAATTATAGAGTTTTGTACAAGACCAATCAGATTTTGGTTTAGTCCCATTTTAATAAAATACCATCTACGCGACACCTATATAATAAATATACATATATATATATATATATATATATATATATATATATATATATATATATACACACACACATATAGATCATGTACAGGCCCTGATCCATACATTGGTTGGAGATTTACTAAAACTTGATATTATTTATATATATATATATATATATATATATATATATATATATATATTACTCACATTCTGGTACAGGTCTGCATGGTAGCCAGTCAGCTTGTTCAGATAAGCTTTGACAATAAAAGCTGAAAGCTGATTGGTTTCTATGTAGAGTAGGCTTGCCACCTGTCCGGGATTTACCTGGACAGTTCGGGTTTGGAATCATGTCCAACTGCTTGAAACCCGGACACATTGTTCAGACTGGACTATAGCCTCCCAGCAGGGTTGCTGGCTCCAGCTGCCTAAGCTGAGAGTGTCTGTTACACACTTTCACACTGCCCAAAGACAGCACTAACAATCCCCCCACATACAGATAGGAGAGAGGGCTCCATCTGCTCCTCTTTTTCCCGCGCCTACCCCTCTCTGTCTGCCCACACTCCAATCCCCAGCGCTGTGCCTCAGAAAAGGAAAATGGAGGCCACAAACTTGAAGTCCAGCAGCCTCAGATACATCTGGATGAGAGGTGCTGACTGCCAAGGGGTGACTGAGCTCACCATCCATCCCTGTCTGTGACTGAAGTCTCCCCCTTCTCTCTCCTGCCTCTGAGTGAGTACACTAAGGTGAATCAGGGTTCTCAGAGCACCCCTAATATCACAGTTCCCCTTTACACCAAAGGGCACAGTGTTCCCCCTTGCATCAGAGTCCTCTCTGTGCATCAGGATACTCAGTGTCCCCCCTTAAATCAGGGTTCCCAGAGCATCCCTTATGTTAGAGTCCCCAGAGTTCTCCCTTACATCAGAGTCTGCAGAGTCCCGCCTTACAGTGTAAAGGGAACTCTGCAAGTTCAGATGTAAAAGGGGAACTCTGTGGACTCTGATATAAAGGGGGACTCTTGTGATTAACTTCATATGATTAGAAATGTTATTTAATTGCAAAATATAGGTATAGTTTATACTATTAAAAAAATAATTGCTGTGCGCCGCTAAAGTGTTTGGGTTTGACTTGAAGAAAAGGTGGCATTCCTAATGTAGAGCTGTACTAGATTTTGCACACTACAGTTTTAGTAAATCTCAGTGTGAACCGGCACCTGCTCAAAGCTGAAGATTGGGGAGTGGTAGGCTTACACATAGTTAATACATACTGTGCAACCCCAAATTATATTTATTGTTCTGAAGTATAAAGTTTGACTCTTCAAGGTCACAGTTTTAGTTAAAAGCAGTTTTATCCTTTTAGCTACAGAGAACAGCTCCACTTTTGCTCCAGTTCATAGAAAGCAGCCCCGATGACTCTCTGACAGCAATACAGCTATGAATTAACTTGTATGCAAAGAACAGCAGCTTCATCCAGTTATCTAAAAGGAGAATCATTCTCTCCCCTGGTATGAACTGCTGTTGTAAATTTATATATATTTCCCCAATTCCAATAATTCAAGGGTATCAAATGAATTGCAGATGTACTGGATCTCTTTTACCGGCTTGGATACCTCTCTCTATCTGCTGGTGGAGGTTGGAAAACACCTGCATTTGCAGGTAATATTGTGTGTTGACTATCTGTTATGTCACATGTAATAGAGAAATAGTTATGTGTCGGGTGGATATTTTAATATATGTGCACTATGAAAAATTACAATTCTTGTCAAATGAATATGTTTCAGGTTTTCTGCAATTGCTTCAGCCTCAATTGTTCATTTGGTGTGGATTTGCTTCCAAAGCACCCATCACATGTAAAAAGAGCGTAATTAAAGAGAATTTCAGCCAAAAAAAATTTTTTTTTTTGCAGTTGCGGAATCCCTGTTGGGTGTTTACTTTTGTCGGGGGATCTGTCTGGTAAATTTACCCCCACTTCCTGTCCTAACAGTTTACCAGACAGAAAGTCAGGGTAACCAGGTTAGATGAATTTACGCACATTCCTGTTCCAACATTTTACCACACAGGGAGTCAAGAGAAACATGTTAGATAAATTTACCCCCACTTCCTGTCCTAACATTTTACCAGACAGGAGGTCAGGAGAACCAGGTTAGATACATTTACCCTCACTTCCTGTCCTAACGTTTTTTCAGACAGGAAGTCAGGGGAACCAGGTTAGATACATTTCCCCCCCACTTCCTGTCCTAACAATTTACCAGACAGGAAGTCAGGGGAACTGTCCAAAATCAACGCAGACACTGGGGACTGTTAGGTAAATGTACCCTCACTTTTTATCCTAACATTTTAGGAAGTCAGGGGGACCCAGTATTACCAATTTACCCCCACTTCCTGTCCTAACATTTTACCAGACAGGAAGTCAGGGGATCTATCCAATATCAACACAGACAAAAATGCTTTTCTTTAGTAAAGTAGAGAAGGTTAGGACCTCTGCCAGATTTTTTTTGTGTCTGTGTTCCTTTTGCAGGTTTTCTCTATCTTCCTGTCTAGTGAAACTATTGTCGGCAGGACAAAAAAGTTAAGGGAAATATCGCTAAAGAAGCTTGACATAAGTTTGAACTAGAACTGCACCCCCCCTTTTTTTTCTAACCAATCATATTCTCCGTTTTAGGCTCCATTCACATGGCCGTGAAAAAACGCATATACAAGTGTTTTTAAAGTGGAACTTCACTGCGTCTGAGCACCACAAACCAAAAACGCTGTTTAAAGCGGAGTTCCACACATAAATGGAACTTCCGCTGTCAGGATACCTCCCCCCTCCGGTGTCACATTTTGGCACCTTTCGGGGGGGATGGGGGTTTGGCAGATAACTGTCTAATACAGTATTTGCTCCTACTTCCGGCGAAAGATCGCCACAGGATCTGCGGCGATCTACACCATGTCTGGACCAATTGGAACAATTGCGCACATGCGCAGTAGGGGACTAGGCTGTGAAACCGCAAGGCTTCACTTCCTGGTTCCCTTACTGAAGATGCCGGAGCCTCCACCTGGGAGCCGAGGGACAAGTCGGCTCCGGGTGAGGACATTGCAGATGCCCTGCACAGGTAAGTGTCCTTATTTTAAAAGTCAGCAGCTGCAGTATTTGTAGCTACTGACTTTTAATTTGTTTTTTTTGCGGCGGAACTCCGCTTTCATTTATTTTTTATATTCAAAGCAAACGCACCCATGTCTCCATTCTTTAGTCACATGAAAAAACACCCTTAGAATTTCTGACTGTGGCCATCTTGAGTAAGGGCAGATGATTTGTGAAGTATTTACTTCCTGAAATCCAACTGCCCTTAGCTCAGGCAGGAGGATGTGCTTAGCTAAGAAAACCCATCTTCCCCTCCTGAAGACACCTGAGATGTATGACATTATTAGCCTAGGCCTGGAAACCCAGGAAGTAACTGAAGAAATGTAAAAAAAAATATTTGAAACCAGTAAATACAATATACTTTCCTATCTGTTTACTAGGGATGAGCCGAACACCCCCCTGTTCGGTTCGCACCAGAACATGCGAACAGGAAAAAAGTTCGTTCGAACATGCGAACACCGTTAAAGTCTATGGGACACGAACATGAATAATCAAAAGTGCTAATTTTAAAGGCTTATATGCAAGTTATTGTCATAAAAAGTGTTTGGGGACCCGGGTCCTGCCCCAGGGGACATGGATCAATGCAAAAAAAAGTTTTAAAAACTGACGTTTTTTCAGGAGCAGTGATTTTAATAATGCTTAAAGTCAAACAATAAAAGTGTAATATCCCTTTAAATTTCGTAGCTGGGGGGTGTCTATAGTATGCCTGTAAAGGGGCGCATGTTTCCTGTGTTTAGAACAGTCTGACAGCAAAATGACATTTTGAAGGAAAAAAACTCATTTAAAACTACCCGCGGCTATTGCATTGCCGACAATACACATAGAAGTTCATTGATAAAAACGGCATGGGAATTCCCCAAAGGGGAACCCCGAACCAAAATTTAAAAAAAAATGACGTGGGAGTCCTCCTAAATTCCATACCAGGCCCTTCAGGTCTGGTATGGATATTAAGGGGAACCCCGGCCAAAATTTAAAAAAAAAAATGACGTGGGGTTCCCCCTAAATTCCATACCAGACCCTTCAGGTCTGGTATGGATTTTAAGGGGAACCCCGCGCCAAAAAAAAAAAAAAAAAACGGCGTGGGGTCCCCCCAAAAATCCATACCAGACCCTTATCCGAGCACGCAACCTGGCAGGCTGCAGGAAAAGAGGGGGGGACGAGAGTGCGGCCCCCCCTCCCTCCTGAACCGTACCAGGCCACATGCCCTCAACATTGGGAGGGTGCTTTGGGGTAGCCCCCCAAAACACCTTGTCCCCATGTTGATGAGGACAAGGGCCTCATCCCCACAACCCTGGCCGGTGGTTGTGGGGGTCTGCGGGCGGGGGGCTTATCGGAATCTGGAAGCCCCCTTTAACAAGGTGACCCCCAGATCCCGGCCCCCCCCCTGTGTGAAATGGTAAGGGGGTACATAAGTACCCCTACCATTTCACGAAAAAAGTGTCAAAAATGTTAAAAATGACAAGAGACAGTTTTTGACAATTCCTTTATTTAAATGCTTCTTCTTTCTTCTATCTTCCTTCATCTTCTGGTTCTTCTGGTTCTTCTGGCTCTTCTGGTTCTTCCTCCCGCGTTCTCGTCCAGCATCTCCTCCGCGGCGTCTTCTATCTTCTTCTCCTCGGGCCGCTCCGCACCCATGGCATAGGGGGGAGGCTCCCGCTCTTCTCTTCTTCTTTTCTTCTCTTCTGTTCTTCTTCATTTTCTTCTCCGGGCCGCTCCGCAATCCATGCTGGCATGGAGGGAGGCTCCCGCTGTGTGACGGCGCTCCTCGTCTGACAGTTCTTAAATAACCGGGTGGGCGGGGCCACCCGGTGAACCCCGCCCCCCTCTGACGCACGGTGACTTGACGGGACTTCCCTGTGACGTCACGGGGAATGCCACAGGGAAGTCCCGTCAAGTCACCGTGCGTCAGAGGGGGGCGGGGTCACCGGGTGGCCCCGCCCCCCGTTATTTAAGAACTGTCAGATGAGGAGCGCCGTCACACAGCGGGAGCCTTCCTCCATGCCAGCATGGATTGCGGAGCGGCCCGGAGAAGAAAATGAAGAAGAACAGAAGAGAAGAAAAGAAGAAGAGAAGAGCGGGAGCCTCCCCCCTATGCCATGGGTGCGGAGCGGACCGAGGAGAAGAAGATAGAAGACGCCGCGGAGGAGATGCTGGACGAGAACGCCGGAGGAAGAACCAGAAGAACCAGAAGAACCAGAAGATGAAGGAAGATAGAAGAAAGAAGAAGCATTTAAATAAAGGAATTGTCAAAAACTGTCTCTTGTCATTTTTAACATTTTTTACACTTTTTTCGTGAAATGGTAGGGGTACTTATGTACCCCCTTACCATTTCACACAGGGGGGGGGCCGGGATCTGGGGGTCACCTTGTTAAAGGGGGCTTCCAGATTCCGATAAGCCCCCCGCCCGCAGACCCCCACAACCACCGGCCAGGGTTGTGGGGATGAGGCCCTTGTCCTCATCAACATGGGGACAAGGTGTTTTGGGGGGCTACCCCAAAGCACCCTCCCAATGTTGAGGGCATGTGGCCTGGTACGGTTCAGGAGGGAGGGGGGGCCGCACTCTTGTCCCCCCCTCTTTTCCTGCGGCCTGCCAGGTTGCGTGCTCGGATAAGGGTCTGGTATGGATTTTTGGGGGGACCCCACGCCGTTTTTTTTTTTTTTTTTTGGCGCGGGGTTCCCCTTAAAATCCATACCAGACCTCTGGTATGGAATTTAGGGGGAACCCCACGTCATTTTTTTTTTTTTAAATTTTGGCCGGGGTTCCCCTTAATATCCATACTAGACCTGAAGGGCCTGGTATGGAATTTAGGGGGACTCCCACGTCATTTTTTTTTTTTAATTTTGGTTCGGGGTTCCCCTTTGGGGAATTCCCATGCCGTTTTTATCAATGAACTTCTATGTGTATTGTCGGCAATGCAATAGCCGCGGGTAGTTTTAAATGAGTTTTTTCCTTCAAAATGTCATTTTGCTGTCAGACTGTTCTAAACACAGGAAACATGCGCCCCTTTACAGACACACTATAGACACCCCCCAGGTACGAAATTTAAAGGGATATTACACTTTTATTGATTGACTTTAAGCATTATTAAAATCACTGCTCCTGAAAAAACGGCCGTTTTTAAAACTTTTTTTTGCATTGATCCATGTCCCCTGGGGCAGGACCCAGGTCCCCAAACACTTTTTATGACAATAACTTGCATATTAGCCTTTAAAATTAGCACTTTTGATTTCTCCCATAGACTTTTAAAGGGTGTTCCGCGGCATTCGAATTTGCCGCGAACACCCCAAATTGTTCGCTGTTCGGTGAACTTGCGAACAGCCAATGTTCGAGTCGAACATGAGTTCGACTCGAACTCGAAGCTCATCCCTACTGTTTACCAATGCTCGCAGCATGAGGATTAAAAATAGTCAATGTTGACTGAGAAGTTCCACTTTAATTAGGATTCTGAATGCAGCTGCATTGTTTTCAATGGAGCCATTCACACAGGTTCATAAACATTAACTGCTTTCAGATCTGTAACAGAATCCAAAAATCTGCGTCTAAGAACATACACTTTATGCGCTTACATATATAAACTCATGTATACACGTTTGTAAGCTCATCACTTTAGTATAAACAAAAAGGAAAAATAAATTATCATAAAAACAAATAATGTATGCATATGCGTCTTTACGTGTTTAAATGCATCTATACAGAAGTTTTTACTGATTATTACGGAGGAACCTTTCTCCCAGAAAGCAGGTGTAATAACATCCGTAACATTTTACTGCCATGTGAACGAGGCCTTAAAGTTTTAGATATGGAGGAAAGTTCCTGTTTTGGCATTGCTGGAGAAATAGGGAGGCGAGGCTTCACTTCCTTTCAGTATTTCTACTGTTGAGTTTTATTGAGGAAAAAGGTGATTGGACAAGGTTTTCCAAGCTGATTCTTTTGTCCCTTGAGAATGGACCTTCAGGACTATCCATAGTTGTACTATGGACAATAGCTTGCCACCTATTCTGGTTGAAATGGGATAAAACAGTAGACCAGCTTTTCTCAACCTTTTTACCCCAGTGGAACACTTGAATAATATTTGCAGGGTGAGTCTCTGAGAACAATTGGCATGGAACAAAAGTGAAAAAAATACCAGATCTACCAGCAGGATCAACAGGCAAATAAACCTATGTGATGGGAGGGACCATTGTTCTCTGTAGATCAAAAACCTACTTTGAATCTTCTCTAAAGTATCTGTCTCCAAACTGTGGCCGAATGCGCCCTTAGCATTGCCTTTATTCTGCCCTTGGATCACCATTCCATCCACTGACACCAACAATGGGACAGAATTATTGTTGCTAACACAAGCAATGGAGCACTATTCCTTCCACTGAAAGCATCAGAAGGGGGCACAGTTCCTCCCACTGACACCAACGATGGGGCATAATTCCTTCCATTGATACTAACAATGTGCCACTATCCCTCCCACTGACACCAATAATGGGGCACTATTCCTCCAACTGAGACTAACAATGGGGCACTATTCCTCCCACTGACTCCAATGAAAGGGCACTATTCCTCCAACTGACACCAACAATGGGGCACTTCCTCCCACTGACTCCAATGAAAGGGCACTATTCCTCCAACTGACACCAACAATGGGGCACTATTCCTCCCACTGACTCCAACGATGGGGCAGAATTCTTTTCATTGACACCAACAATGGGGCACTATTCCTCCAACTGACACCAACAATGGGGCACTAGTCCTCCCACTGACACCAACGATGGGGCACTAGTCCTTCCACTGACACCAAGGATGGGGCACTAGTCCTCCCACTGACACCAAGGATGGGGCACTAGTCCTCCCACTGACACCAAGGATGGGGCACTATTCCTCCCACTGACACCAAGGATGGGGCACTATTCCTCCCACTGACACCAAGGATGGGGCACTATTCCTCCCACTGACACCAAGGATGGGGCACTATTCCTCCCACTGACACCAAGGATGGGGCACTAGTCCTCCCACTGACACCAAGGATGGGGCACTAGTCCTCCCACTGACACCAAGGATGGGGCACTAGTCCTCCCACTGGGCCTAGTCTGGCCCCCCTAAAGTCTTGAAGGACAGTAAACTAGCCCTTTGTTCAGAAAGTTTTTAGACCCCTGCTCTAAAGGAATGAATACCAGTTATGACAGTTGATGACAGGTATATGTTTTAATGAAAAAGAATATTCTTGGAGAAAGCAATTCCACTTTTAAAGCGGAACTAAACCCTTCAATTTAACAGTTTAAAAAAAAAACAGATAAATGCCCAACATGTTTCGGGAATGTTTGTCATATTGCTTGTGCCCCCAACCAAACTGTCAAACCATGAAATGGCTTGTGTCATAACTGATCACATGTGCAGCATCATGCTAGAAGATCAAACAGAGGCCAAGATGGCAGCTTGCTTGGCTGAAAACGAAAAGGAGGGTTTAGTTCCGCTTTAAAGCAGAAGTAAATTCATCTATTTAACAGTTTCAAAAAACAGTTACATTTCCGGCACATGCCGGGAAAGTGAATGTCACGTTGGTTGTGCTCTCAACCAGATTGACAAACCATCAAATGGGTGGTGTCATAACTGATCACATGTGCAGCTTCATGGCGGTTGAAGGTTAAACAGAGACAAAGATGGCGGCTTCCTTG
Source organism: Aquarana catesbeiana (assembly GCF_042186555.1). Taxonomy (NCBI): domain Eukaryota; kingdom Metazoa; phylum Chordata; class Amphibia; order Anura; family Ranidae; genus Aquarana; species Aquarana catesbeiana. The sequence goes on from NC_133334.1 coordinate 236,211,064, forward strand.
GCTGAAAACTAAAGGAGTGGATGTGTATGGATTATTTTTGGAGAATAAGGACTTCGTTTAGTGTGACTTCAGAAGCTCTTTAGCATTAGTGAGGTTTTTTTTTTCCTGTTGTCCCAATGTTATGCACTTATATTAATAAATAAGTTTAGCTTTAATTAAAACTATTTATCAAATGAAAGGAAGAATCTGATCACCTGCTGTAGAGAAGTTCTTGTTTGACTTTGATTAAACATATAGTTTTTTTTGTTTTTTAATAAACTAAATTGAATTAACTGTAGTCATGCCCTGGAGGGAAATACATGTAATACTTTTAAAAACAATGTGCTGTATTGTATAATTGTATTTAATTAAAGAACATGTACCAAATTATTGCTTCTTATTATCTTTTGGGTTTTTAATGCATCAAAACATGATGTCCAGGTATCCAAAAGCCTAAAGCTGAATTCCAGGCACAAAAACATTTGTTTACATACACTATATTACCAAAAGTATTGGGACGCCTGCCTTTACACGCACATGAACTTTAATGGCATCCCAGTCTTAGTCCGTAGGGTTCAATATTGAGTTGGCCCAACCTTTGCAGCTATAACAGCTTCAACTCTTCTGGGAAGTCTGTCCACAAGGTTTAGGAGTGTGTCTATGGGAATGTTTGACCATTCTTCCAGAAGTGCACTTGCGAGGTCAGGCACTGATGTGGACGAGAAGGCCTGGCTCGCAGTCTTCTTTCTAATTCATCCCAAAAGTGTTCTATCAGGTTGAGATCAGGACGGTCAAGTTCCTCCACCCCAAACTCGCTCATCCATGTCTTTATAGACCTTGCTTTGTGTACTGGTCCAAATCATATGGTGTAGGGTTGTTTTTCAGGAGTTGGGGTTGGCCCCTTAGTTCCAGTGAAGGGAACTCTTAAGGCGTCAGCATACCAAGACATTTTGGACAATTTCATGCTCCCAACTTTGTGGGAACAGTTTGGGGATGGCCCCTTCCTGTTCCAACATGACTGCGCACCAGTGCACAAAGCAAGGTCCATAAAGACGTGGATGAGTGAGTTTGAGGGGGAGGAACTTGACTGGCCTGCTCAGAATCCTGACCTCAACCCGATTAGAACTCCTTTGGGATGAATTAGAGAGGAGCCAGGCCTTCTTGTCCACATCAGTGCCTGACCTCACAAAGGCACTTCTGGAAGAATGGTCCAACATTCCCATAGACACACTCCTAAACCTTGTGGACAGCCTTCCCAGAAGAGTTGAAGCTGTTATAGCTGCAAAGGGTGGGCCAACTGAGTATTGAACCCTACAGACTAGGACTGGGATGCCATTAAAGTTCATGTGCGTGTAAAAGCAGGCGTCCCAATACTTTTGGTAATATAGTGTATCATTTACATATATTCCTCAATGGCCACAAAGGATATAAAAACCTCATTGTGTGCACCAAAATCCTTTGCAAACCCAAATATTACATTGTAAACGTAGCAGTGACATGTAGAGCAGCTGTACATAGTCTGTACGGAGATCAGAACAGTGGGAGGGACCCAGTAGATCCCACCCACTACAGGCTGCCTGCAAAAAACGACAGAAAGGGGCGGAGAGGAGACTGACAGCAGTGGGCGGTCTTTATTACAGGAAGCTCCTGCACAGAGGCAAAGCTTCACACTGGATTACTGCACAGATCTGGAAAAAGAAATACATAAAACATGCCAAGAAGAATATGACGAATGTATTTGTTTATCCCGGAGTTCAGCTTTGGGAAAATAGTCAGAAGTGTAATTTCTGTTATGACATGTCCACTTTAGGAAAGTTGTCCTATACATGTGGAAGAAAGGTACCTGAAATGTGAACACATAAATCAAATTCCAGCTTTATAGCCCAAGCTAGTGTCTGATTGGGTATCGCCTTTCATTTTTATATGTTCTACATTGATTGTTAGAGGAGACCAGGATTGTTTTTTCCCAGCAGGTTTAATGTATATGTGCTAAAGGCAGCGGGTAATGCATCTCTTCTTGTGAGCGCCTTGTGCCGGCAATCTTTTAAACCAGTCTTTTCCTTCTTATGTTTGTCCAGGATTTCGGGAAGTGTCCTCGTTTAAGGCTGTTTACTCAGGAGTACATACTGGCTTTGAATGAATTAAACGCAGGAATGGAAGTGGTGAAGAAATTCATACACAGGTCAGTGGCCGGTCATGAATCTTAAATCGCTCTACTGTGCATGTTTCCTCAACGCTGGAAAATATGTTCTGGGTAAAGGTCCATTGCTTTTCCATGTTTGTACATCCTGCTATTTTATCTCTAATGTAGTACAACAACATAACTGCACTTCTCAAAGTGAACCAAACAAACATTTTATTAAAATCCAGATTTCCCTGTTCTAGAGTGGAATGTAGGCAGATCGAATTAACCACTTAATGACGGGGTCTCTTTTTTAGATGTGTTGTTTACACGTTAAAAACAGTTTGTTTTGCTAGAAAATTACTTAGGACCCCCAAACATTATACATTTTTATTTATTTATTTTTTTTAACACCCTAGAGAATAAAATGGCGGTCGTTGCAATACTTTCTGTCACACCGTATTTGCGCAGCGGTCTTACAAGAGCATTTTTTTTGGAAAAAATGCACATTTTTGAATTAAAAAATAAGACAGCAGTAAAGTTAGCCCAATTTTTTTTCATATTGTGAAAGATAATGTTATGCCGAGTAAATTGATACCCAACATGTCATGCTTCAAAATTGTGCCCGCTCGTGGAATGGCGACAAACTTTTACCCTTGAAAATCTCCATGGGCGACGTTTAAAAAATTCTACAGGTTGCCTGTCTTGAGTTACAGAGAAGGTCTAGGGCTAGAATTATTGCTCTCGCTCTACTGATCACAGGGATACCTCACATGTGTGGTTTGAACACCGTTTTCATATGCGGGCGCTACTCACGTATGTGTCCGCTTCTGCAGGCGAGCTCGGCGGGACAGTGCGCTTTAAAAAAATTTTCTTTTTTTTTCTTATTTATTTTACCTTTATTTTTTATTTTTACGCTGTTTTTAAAAAAAATTGTGTCACTTTTATTCCTATTACAAGGAATGTAAACATCCCTTGTAATAGGAAAAAAAGCATGACAGGACCTCTTAAATATGAGATCGGGGGTCAAAAAGACCTCCGATCTCATATTTACACTAAAATGCAATAAAAAAAAAAATTGTCTTCTAAAAAAATGACCCTCTAAGAGCTATGGGCGGAAGTGACGTTTTGACATCGCTTCCACCCTGCAATGTCATGGAGACGGGTGGGGGCCATCTTCCCCTCACTCGTCTCCATGCACAGCCACCGAGAGGATCCGATCGCCTCTGCTGCTGCCGACGACTCCAGCAAGCAGCGGAGGGCACCGGATCGCGGCGGGAGGGGCCTTTCCCCGATGCCGATCAAAGTGATCTTGTGGCGAATCCGCCGCAGAGATCACTTTTATCTTGTAGCCGGCCAAACGCGAGGATACCGGGGTTATGGCTGCTAGCTGCTGCCATAACAACGATATCCGTCCTCAAAGTAAGGACATATAACAGCGTTCGGCAGTCGGCAAGTGGTAAAAGCTGAAGTTTAATATTTTTGGCTTCCCTGGTTCCCCCCTCCCACCTTCCTCAATATGCTAATTAAATTCTAATAAATATAAACTTCTATAATCTTCTGTAAACTAATTTTAATAAATAAAATCTTTACCTTTTCATTATATACCTTATTTTAGACTCAGGGATGCCATCACTGGATCTCCGTGCTTCTCTATGCATTGCAGGCAGATCACAACTGGTAGTTGGAGCAGGCAGACTGTTGTACATAACTTCCAGAAAACATCACAGCATCCTACCTCAGTACTCCTATCAAGAGCCCTTAGGCCTAATGCAATCAGTCGGCTATCTTTTAACCACCTCCCGCTAGCCGTATAGGATAATGACGGCTGCTCGGTAGTTCTGTTGTTCTGGGATGACGACATATGATGTCGTCCTACTCTCACCACACCTGCGGGCTGTCTCCCTGGGACATGGCACATCCCTGATCTCGGTAAAGAGACGCAGCTCTTTACCCATGTGACCAGTTGTGTCCAATCGTATAAACAAGGAAATGCTCATCATTGCCACTTCATCAGTGCCCTTCAGTGCAGCTTCATCAGCGCACATCAGTGAAGGAGAAACATTTTTCTAATTTACAAAATTTTCTACCAGGAACTAAGAAAAACTTATTTTTTTTTCAAAATTTTCTGCCTTTTTAAAAAATTTTTTAGGAAAAAATAAAAAACCCAGCGCCGATTGAATACCACCAAAGGAAAGTTCTATGAGGTTGATTTACTAAAACTGGAGAGTGCAAAATCTGGTGCAGCTGGGCATGGTAGCCAATCGGCTTCTAACTTCAGCTTTTTCAATTAAGCTTTGACCAAAAAAACCTGGAAGCTGATTGGTTTCTATGCAGAGCTGCACCAGATTTCGTACTCTCCAATTTTAGTAACTCAACCCCTATCTGTTTAAAAAAAAAATATAAAAATTTTGTTTAGGTACAATAGTACCTGAAGTTCTGAAAAAATATACTGGTCTGTACATGTGGCCATTTGCATGGGCTCTCTGGAGAAGCCAGTGTTGCAGTGATCATGTGACCCATAGCCAGCGAGAGCCTGCAGCACCCTTTTCTGTGTATAGGTGAGGTACAGTTTTTTTTTTTTCTTTCTTTATTAATTTGTAGTTACTAAATCATTATATTTTAACAGAACGTCCCTTATGCAAAGATTTTAGCTTCCTCAACTGCTTCGTTGTTCTGTTAAATGTTAACCTGGTCAAGGTAAACTGATCAATATCATTGTCAATACAATTGCTTCCTCTGATCCTTACACAATGGCCTTAGGAAATATTCTGCATCCAAACTATAGATAAACTCTTGCCAATACAAAAGAGAGCAAAGGTTACAAAGCAAAATAGTCTGGATCAGGGATAGGCAACCCCGGCACGGCACGCAAAGCCTCTTTTGCCGGCACTTGACTCCCTCCCTATCAGCAGAGCAGCGCAGGGAAGTGTCAGGGAGACACTAATGCCTAACGATCTCAGAATTCCCCACACCGCACCTGTACTGAGGGGGAGGCACTGCGCCCCCACACATTGTAAAATATGGGAAACATTGTTTGGTTGTCTAACTTTGCTGTAGCTGCGATCGTCAGCTTTTGTGTTGGGGAAGAGATTGGGTGCATTTCTGCTAGGGGGGGCGGTCCCTGTTTCCAGGAGGAGGAGGACTGTCATTGGCCACTGCTAAAGCCATTTACAGTCCTGCTAGCCCCGCCCACCATCTGGAGGAAGATGACTCGATTGGTTGTCACTATCAATCTCAGAAAGAAGGGATTTCACTGTGATTGAGAAAACCACAATCAGGTGACAGTTTGTGGAATTACTGTTGAGCTTTTGGGAACTTTGTTGAAATTATTCCTGAACCTTTGTGTCACTTACTACTGAACCCCGGCACTTTGTGTCCCTTTAAGACACAGCCAGTATTCAGCGCAATGAAAATCACACCCAACTTTTCCTGTGGCGCAGAGCGCCGCACTTTTTCTCAGCTGCAGGGGCCCAACTTATGATCCTGCACACAGACCCACTGCTTTCAGAAAATACCCCTGACCTGAGCTTTTCATTGTGCATCTATTCCAGATGCTTGTATGTGACATCGCATACATCCCATACATCACATAGATCCCATATATCACATACATCACATACAAGCACGTGGGCTGGATGCGAGAGTTGGATCAGCAGGATGAGTGTGCCAGGACAGGTGGATGTGTCTCATCTCTGCTTCCTTTCACCACTCTGCATATCACACATATCATAGATGAGAAGAGGGTACAGCAGTGGAGCAGATGAGAAGGTGGGGTTCAGAGGTGGGACAGAAGAGCAGGGAGGTACAGTGGTGGAACAAATGAGAAGGGGGTTCAGCAGTGGGACATAAGAGCAGGGGGGTACAGTGATGGGGCACATGAGCAGGGGGAGTTGGGGCAGGTGAGAAGGGGGTTCAGCGGTGGGAAAGAAGAGCAGGGGGGGTACAGCAGTGGGGCAGATGTGAAAGGAGGTGTATTGGTGGGACAGATGAGCAGGGGGTTACAGTGGTGGGGCTGGAGAGCAGGGAGAACAGAGGTGGGGCAGAAGAACAGGGGGGTACAGAGGTGAGACAGATGTGCAAGAGGTACATTGATAAGGCAGATGAGAAAGCGGGTTACAGTGGTGGGGCAGATGGGTTCAGTGTTAGCACAGATGAGAAGGTGATTCAGTAGTGAGGATAAAGGAGGTACATAGGTGGGACAGATGAGCAGGGGGTTACAGTGGTGGGGCAGAGGAGCAGGTGGGTACAGTGGTGGGGCAGAAGAGCAGAAAGTTCACTGTTAGGACAGATGAGAAGATGGTTCAGCTGTGAGACAGAAGAGTATGAGGGTACGGCGGTGGAGCAGATGTGCAGGGGAGGTACAGTGGTGGGGCAGATGAGAAAGGGGGGAACATTGGTGGGGCAGATGAGCAGGGGGTTACAGTTGTCAGGCAGATGAGCAGATAAGTTCAGTGTTACGACAGATGAGCAGATGGTTTAGCGGTGAGACAGAAGAGTATGGGGGGTACAGCGGTGGAGCAGATGTGCAGGGAGTTATAGTGGTGGGACAGAATAGCAGGTTGGTACAGTGGTGGGGCAGATGTGCAGGGGGTTAGAGTAGTGGGGCAGATGAGAAAGGGGGTTACAGTGGTGGGGCAGATATGCAAGGTAGTACAGTGGTGGGGCAGATGTGCAGGGGGGACAGTGATCTGAGGTGTGAAGGTGCATGAATTAGGGCTGATCTGAGGAGTGAGAGTGCAGGATGTTAATTTCTCACTACTACTAAAGTAGTTTACAGCATTTACTTTATAAAAAATCCTTCTAAGGCTGGCTTAAGGCTACATGCATGCTGGCTGTTTAGCCACTGTGCACCAAGTCTTGGCAGTTTCAGAAAGGCACCCAAAAGAAAGAAAAGAAAGAAAGCTGAAAATAAAGAAAAGGCAGCATGCAATTTAAGTTACAGCCACACTAAACTCTGGTTTAAAAACAAAAGTTGCTGCTGTGATCCGACTTCCAGTTAGAGAGGGTGGTAGGGTTGCCACCTTTTGCAAACCCGAACACTTTAGGGTGCATTTTTTTCATAGTATACACTATTGGATTGTAAAAGACCTGGGGCATCTTAGGGGTGCCCCAAAGAGAGTGGTAATGCAGCGCGCTGCGGCAACCGTGGATGTGGCCAAACTGCTCTTGCTGAAATCATCGCCCCCCCAGTGCCCCATTGATGCCAAACCTGCCCCCAGGCAGCAACAGATTTTTGTGTGACTATCTCAGTTACTTGGGGAGCCACAGCCCAATCTGAATAATGTGTCCGGTTTTCAGGCAGACTGAAACCTGGACACATAATTCCAAACCCTGACTGTCCGGGTGAATCCTAGACAGGTGGCAACCCTAAATGGTGGCTACATTTGTTATCATGGTCCCACTGTATGTAGGAACATAGCCACCCTCTCTTGCTTGCCTGAGATGGACTAGGGACTATGGGTTGTGTAGGGTGCAAAGAGTGGTGCACATGACTGCAACTAACTGTTGCTCGTTTCAAACAAGTTAAAGGGAACAGAAGAGGTTTGGGAGCTCACTGGGGATGTTACAAGGAGGCAAAAAAATAGTCACCCTTGGTTCACACTAGACTGGGGTGCGAGAAACTCTCAATCCATACCCGTTTCCCGCACCACATTCAAATCGCACTGCCCTTGCAATCTGCAGCGGGTGTCAGTGCAATCTTAACGACACCCCAAATACAAGTTGCAAACGCTGTGTGTTTGCCTGCATCGGATCACATGGTACAAAGCAACCATGTGAGCCGGGTTGCAGTGCATTCCCAAAAATGACTTTGGAGCAATTTGAGCCCATTCAAAATGAATGGGCTCAAATCGCACCCACTAAATCGCATGTGAATTGTACAGGAATGCTGTGCCAGTTCATAGTGTAAACCTGGGCTAAGAAGCCTTTACTTCCTGGAATCCATCTGCCCTTAGCATGCATGAATGCAGTGTGCTTAGATGAGAAAACCCCTCCTCCTCTCCTCCCCGACTGAAGACTCCTGGGATTTATGACATCATTTACCTAGGCAAGAAACCAGGGAGTAACTGAAGAAACATAAAAAAAAAAGAAATGTTTAAAATAAGTAAATATAATATACTTTCCTATCTATTTACAAATGTTAGCAGCATGAGGATTAAATGTAATCAATGTTACCTGGGAGAGTGAAGTTCCATGTTAAATGACTTGTAATGAATGCAGTACTGTTACTCAGTAACACCTGGCAGGCAGACATCAAAATGAATGATTTACAGCTCTCTTTATCTTTCTATCCAATATCTGTCCATCCGTTTCACTCTCTCTCTTTGTACAGTATACATAACATATATTGCCTATTAATAGGTTTGGTATGTTTTATGTTTGAGGCATCTTTGACTTGGATACTGTCTAAATTTGACTGTAGAACATCTGTAAACTGTATTTTCCTCTTTTTTTTTTTTTGTAGGGTTGTATGTGCACTCTGTGTATTCCAACGTCTGCTTTTTTTTTTCCTAGCATGCATGGGCCCACTGCAAACTGTCCTCACCCCAGGGTCTTACCAAACCTTGTGGCCGTCTGTCTAGCTGCCATTTATTCCTGCTATGAAGAATTCATCAACAGGTAATTATAACACTGGACATGGGGTCTCACTTTTAGAGATTTTGTATCATCACAGCCAGGTTTGCACTTATTATACAGAGTTATAATGGTTGGTTGTAGGGTCTGATTTCCAGTATCAAATGAGTTCTATAAAGTCAGAGGTCCTTATGGGCAGGCCTGTTCCAGGACATTGATTGAAGCAAGAGAATCAGTGTGACAGCCAGGCAACTCGTATGCCAGCCACATAGGGTTGCCACCTGTCCGGGATTCCTCCGGACAGTATAAGTTTAGAATCATGCGTCCAGGTTTCAGACTGTCTGAAACCCGGACACATTAATCAGACTGGACTATGGCTTCCCAACAGGGTTGGTGGCTGCAGGTGTCTAAACCGAGACGGTTTGTTACACTCTCTTTCATGCTGCACTAACAATCCACACCACACACACACGGGAGAAGAGAGAGGGCTCGATCTGCTCCTCTTCCTCCTGCCTCTAGCCCTCTGTATCTGTCTACACTTCTTAGAAAAGGAAAGTGCGGCCCGGAAATTTAAAGTCCAGCAGCCTCAGATACATCTGGGTGAGAGGTTCTGACTGCCAAGGGGTGAGTGAGCTCACCATCCATCCCTGTCTGTGACTGAAGTCTCCCCCTTCTCTCTTCTGCCTCTGAGTAAGTACACTAAGGTAAATCATGGTTCTCAGAACACCCCTTACATCAGAGTTTCTCTTTACACCAGAAGCCACAGTGTTCCCCCTTACATCAGAGTCCTCTCCGTACATCAGAGTTCTCAGTGCTCTCCCTTAAATCAGGGTTCCCAGAGCACCCCTTTTGTCAGCGTCCCCTTACATCAGAGTCTGCAGAGTCCCCCCTTTACAGTGTAAGGGAACTCTGCGAGTTCAGATGTAAAAGGGGAACTTTGTGGATTCGGATGTAAAGGGGAACTCTTGTGATTAACTAAATATGATTAGAAATGTTATTTAATTGCAAAATATATGTATAGTTTATACTATAAAAAAATGCTTTGCATGGCTAAAATGTTCGGGTTTGACTTAAAGAAAAGGTGGCAACCTTACTGCAACAGCAGCCTCCATGTTTACCTTAAAACATGTTTACTGTAACCCTTGTACTGTTGCTTCATAGAGCAGTGATTTAAGCAGCTTTACTTTCACCCGATCACATCTATATGTTGGAGATGGAACCCACCCATTTCTGTCCTAGGCTCACCTGTGCCCCGCAGCAGCCCAGGATCTCAATTGGCACTGTCAGGATGGCCAGCAGACAGGAGACGTGAAACATCAGTTTCTTCATCTTCCATAGAAGCAATGATCCTGGAATTGGAAGCACTCAGCTCTGAGCAAGCTCTCCCATCCTGGCTATGAAAATATCTAATGGAGTACATTCTATACTCAGTCTAGCTAGGAGTATGCAATAGAGTCATTAGGAGTCCATGAGGCCACTGATGCCTCTTTTAATGGGTGCCTGTCACTCCTTTCATAAAGAGGGCTTGTCAGTTCTCCTGTGGCAGCATTTAAGTGAAACATTAAAAAAAAAAAAATTTTAATCCACCTTAGCCCCACACGCACTCACATTCAAACACATATGTACATAAACAAGGACTGCACAACATGTATTTGGTATCACATAGTGAGTGGAATCATTTTAGGACCATTATTTAAATTGACCTCTAAATTGTTAACCATTAGACCCCTTTCACATTGGGGCATTTTTCAGGAGCTTTTGGGGTAAAAATAGCGCCTGTAAAGCGCCTGAAAAACACCTCCCCTGTAGCCCCAGTGTGAAAGCCCGAGTGCTTTCACACTGGGGCGGTGCGCTTGCAGGACGTTAGAAAAAGTCCTGCAAGTAGCATCTTTCGGGCAGTGCGGGAGCGGGGTATACACCGCTCCTCCACCGCCCCTGCCATTGAAATCAATGGGCACGCTGCCGAAGCGCCTGCAAAGTACTTCGGAAGCGGCGCTTTGAGGGCGATTTTAACCCTTTATTCGGCCACTAGCAGGGTTAAAAACACGCGCCGCAATAACAGCGGTAAAGCGCTGCTAAAGTAGCAGTAAAGCTAATGTCCAGTTTTACTTTCACTTTAAATAGTTTGTTTGGGCCAAGCTGGCTCAAAAGAACTATTCCCTTCACTAACTTGTGTGTGCTGTATAAACTGTATGTAGCCTCAGCCAGTATAAAGCCTTGTGTTCTGGGTGTAAAATGAGACCTTCCGGTTTCATCTGGAACAAAATAGTGTCGGGTTGAGCGGCATTCAGCCATTTATAGGCAGCTTTGTACAAAGCTTCCTCTGATTAGCCGAATTGAAGATCATGACATCATCGGCCCACCTCTCCAACTTGGGCAATCAGAGGAAGCTTTGTATTCATTCATAGAATACAAAGCTGCCTATGAATGGCTGAGCGCCACTCAGCCCGACGCAATTTTGCTCTGGGTGAAACAGAAAGGTCTCGTCTCACACCTGGAACACAAAGCTTTATACTGTATGTAGCTGAGGCCACATACAGTTTATACGGAGCACCCAGTGGGCGCACATATTAGTAAAGGGTATTGTTCACTCAGGCCAGCTTGACCCAAACTATTTAAAGTGAAAGCAAACCTGGACATCAGCTTTAAGGTTCTTTGGCTATAACATTGGCTATAAAAATTTTTTTTTTTTTTTTACTGAAAATAAAGATTTGATATAAACCTGCACTAATATGCAGTCAAAAAAACCCAGCAACTGCCAGTTTCTAAGGTTTTATGAGTCCTCTGCTTTCAGAAAATATTTAATATTTTGTTTTTAAGCATGTTTTCATATACAAGTGTATTAGCATGTGTGCAAATACAATGAAAAAGAAAGCAACAAAGCTTTGAGATGCTATATATTTTGAATGACAGGAAACTTCAATGTGCAGTAACACAATATCATGTGTTGCAATATACAATATGCAGCCGGTACGTGTTGGGGTCTAATGTTCTTCATTAGACAGCCCTTTCAATGGGTGGACTGCCTTAACACAATGCATGTTTATGTGCGATATAACACGTGTGTGTGTGTGTGTTTGTGTTAAATGCACTACACCTGAATAGTGTAAATGGGCCTTTACCCAAAGACATTACAGAGTCGCTTTAATATAGCAGACAGGTTTTGGTTGTTTGATCTGCTTTAAGAAACTACATTAAACCAAAGCTATAACATCCTGACCTATATAAGATATGCTACGAAAACACAATTTACCACAAGTACTTCCCTTTAGGCGGGTCTGTGTTTATTGCATTGGCTGTGTTTTTCCTTTTGAAGCAGAATATAGTGTAGGACAGGGGTAGGCAACCTTAAAGAGGTGGAGATCTACCTGAACAACATGGGAGACGTCAAAGATCAATGAGCACAGTGTCACCTCCTCACGCCTGATTTAAACCTCTAAGTGCCGTACTACCGTGTCGCACTTGCGTGCATTGCACGGCAACCATTGGTTTTTAATCAGGTGGCAAGGAGGCAACATATTACCCCCTCGCCATCGGCCAAACGCACTTGGATCGCTTTTCAGAGGAGCAGTGCCTGCTGCACTTGTAAAGGAGCCCTTGGTTGCATTCAGCAGCAGCACCCTTAGGGCTCCTTCACACGTAAAGTTGGGGAGTGGTAAAACCCTGCGGTTGAGTCGCGGTTTTACCACCCCCAATCTCTACCCCTGTTTGGTGTACACATGCCGCAGCAGGAATTAAGCCCCCTGTTGCTTTTGGTGGGTGCAACCACCTGCCAATCAGGACCTTTCAATTAAATGAGACCACTCTGCAAGAGCCCCGCAACTGAATGCTTCTGCGAGGTCCAAAGGGTTACAGCACTCTCTCTATCTTCTAGTGAATCTGTCAGGATAGAAATATGGGAGATACTGTTTCTGATCTTTAATTTGACCAATTCAATGCTTTTTGAGTTGCAAACCTGGAATGAGTATAGAGAGAAATAAATCACTGACACTTTTCTGACACCTGTTTACCACGCAGATGTTCCAGGTCCGTCACTCAAACTATATTGAAGCCAGGCACAGCGAGGCTGCTAGCATTTTCTGATGGAGATCAGCGATGGCAACCCCCATACTTCTTTCAGTGTATATATATATATATATATAAATAATACCTATCCGTCTTTTCCAAGTAGAACTAACTACGGAAAGGGTAGCCCGGAAGTCTAGAAGAGATAAGAGTGCTTACTGGAATAAGATGGCTTTCAAACTAATGAAAAGCCAGCAGCTCTTTAGGGATAAAACAGATCCACAATGAATGATGGGATAGCACTATAACCACCAGCTTCACTCCAACTTTACTCCCATTCAGTAGAAAAGAGTAAAATACAGACACAGACACTCCATAGTGCAGTAGAAGCTGCAGAAATGGCAACATCCACAATCTGTTCATTCTATTCGGCAGCCGCTGTGCGTGGTGACGTCACATTAGGCACTGTCATCGGGGGTGTGGCTAAAGCATTATGGTTGCCTTCGAAGGGCTGGTTATATCTGTAACACTAGATGTCCAGAGCACCCAACCCCCCCCCCCTTACATCAGATGTAAAGAGTCCCCCAGCCTCCCTTACATCACAGTGCACCCCCCTTACCTTGTGCTGCTACTGGGAAGCAGAACGTGCAGGGTCTGGAGGAGGGCTGGAGTCAGCTGCTAGAGTCTGCTGAATGCTGAGACCAGGGAAGGCGGAGACAAGAGGGGCTGCTGCTGCACAGAGAGGCACAGGATCTTAGAGGAGTTCTGTCCTCTCTGCTTGGACAAGGGGAAAGCAGAGATGGGGGGGATGCTACAGCTGCAGGAGAGGTTTTAGGACCTCATGAAATGGCTTGGGGGGATCGGATTTGGCCTGCGGGCCTTGTGTTTGACACATATGCTTTAAAACCACTTCAGCCCCGGAAGGATTTGCCCCCTACCTGACCAGAGCGTTTTTGCGATTTGGCACTGCGTCGCTTTAACTGAAAATTGCGCGGTCGTGCGACGTACCCAAACAAAATTGACGTCCTTTTTTCCCCACAAATAGAGCTTTCTTTTGGTGGTATTTGGTCATCGCTGCGGTTTTTATTTTTTGCGCTATAAACAAAAAAAGAGCGACAATTTTGAAAAAAAAGCAACACTTTTTTACTTTAATAAATATCCCCCAAAAATATACAAAAAAAAAATTTTTTTTCCTCGGTTTAGGCTGATCTGTATTCTTCTACATATTCTTGGTAAAAAAAAAATCGCAATAAGCATATATAGATTGGTTTGCGTAAAATTTATAGCATCTAAAAAATAGGGGATATTTTTTATAACATTTTTATTATTAATTTTTATTTTTTTTTTTTACACGTAATGATGGCGATCTGCGATTTTTATCGTGACTGCGACATTATGGCGGACACATCGGACAATTTTGACAAATTTTTGGGACCATTGGCATTAATACAGCGATCAGTGCAATAAAAATGCACCGATTACTGTAAAAATGTTACTGGCAGTAAAGGGGTTGACACTAGGGGGCGATCAAGGGGTTAACTGTGTTCCCTTATGCATGTTCTAACTGAAGGGGGAAGGGGACTGACTAGGAGAGATGACAGATCGCTGTTCATACTCTGTAAGAACAGACGATCTGTCACTTCTCCCCTCAGAGAACCGGGAGCTCTGTGTTTACACACAGAGCTCCCGGTTCTCGTCGTGTTATGAGCGATTGCGGGAGCCCACTCGCATCGGCTCCGGGGGCGAGCATCGAGCGCACGCTCCTAGTGGCCGCCTTTGGAGCCGACGTAACATGACGGCGTTTCGCCTGGCCATGCCATTCTGCCACAGTATAACTGCGGCGGCTGGTCGGCAAGCGGTTAAGGAATAAGCATTGTTAAATCACCATACTCTTTTCCTCTGTCATTTTGAGAGCTGCACTGTGAAAATGGGCACCACCAGCTCAGTTTCTTCAGTTCCTTATTTTATTGGTGTGCGTTAACAGCACTTGACATATCCCTGTAGGTGTTGGGTAATAACCATTTCCTATCAGAAAACATAAGGCCTGGATGTAAATTTTGTAGCTTCCCTTTGCTTTTTTTTCTTTGCACATTTTCTTTTGCACGCTGTTCCAGATACTTTACTGTGGCATGTGCTGTATAAAAATTATCATTTAAGATCATATTTTTTATTTTAATAATCTCTAGACATTAATGTTAACGTGGTTATAAAGGCTGAAGGTTTTGTACCATAATGCATTATTTTTCCCTTCTTACTGGGCAGAATGATCGCAGTGGGAGCTGTATTGACAGGGGGTGGGGCCAAGCAGCCCTGTCTGTGTCAATAGATGCAGACAGGGTGGCTCGGGAGCGAGCCCGCATGAGTGCCCCCATAGAAAGCAGCTTGCTATGGGGGCACTCGCTGAAGAGATGCAGCCAGGATGATCAGGGGGGCTCTGTGCAATACCATTGCTCGGAGCAGCTAATTATAACATGTTTATTATTTTAATTTTAAAAAAAAATGAAGCTTTTATATAATTTTAAAGCCTAAGTGTAGGTCATTTTTTTTTTCTAGATCAGCACAGGGGACTATTTACTGAAAATTGTCCATTGTGCTTGTCCTGGCTATCCTAGTTGAAATCTGAAGTCCTCTGACCCCTCAAACCCATGAATGAAGGACGGGCAGATGAATGGAAAGTCCACCTTCTCCATTCTTATAGGGTTTTTCATTAATTGAAGCTATAGTGCCACATCTTTGAATGGAGGAGGAGGCGGAAAGGGCGGGCATAGTCAACCCTCTTGATGAGTGCCTATGACAGCCCCAAAGCACTGGAAGATTATGGCTGGGGTGGGGGAGGGGAGGTTAGAGGACTTGGGCTTTAAGGGAAAGTGAGTGGAACCTTTATAAAGTTACATCATGGTTCATGAAATAAAACCGTCCTGAACGTTTTGTCATCCTATTGCTTTACTTGGCTTTATTTAACATTATACTCCTTATTTGCTTTTTATGTGAAGCCGAGACAATTCGCCAAGCCTCAAAGAAATCCGTAATGGCTGTCAGCAGCAATGCGACCGCAAGCCCAACATCCCCTTACGGCTTCTTCATACCAATCCTGACCTGGTTTCCAAAGAGGTCACGTCGGCGGAGTCCCGACACAAGTCAGTCATCGTCACATCGAACGAGATACACGTGGAGGTGGAGCGCAACAATACAGTGAATCAGAAGCTGAAAGCAAACACTGGCAACGATAGTGAACCCAACCTGATTGACTGTCTTCTCATCAGCCCAGCCTGCAGCACCATGAGCATTGAGCTCAGCCCACAGGCCGAGCGGGTGTTGGGCTGCTACGTGGAAATCCTAAAGATGCTGTAAGTAACTGCTGATATAGTTAAAATGTGTTTTGCTCTTAAAAGTTAGTATGCTGACTAGAAACCTGCTGTACATTTTTTATCCTTGTATTATGCACAGCCTGTCACTGGTTCTACACGTTTCGCTATTAACCACCACTACACTGATGTACACTTTTCATCTGACTGCCACTGCATTGATGGGAAATTCTCCACTGACTGCCACTGTAGCAGTGCACTTCTTTACTGATCACTACTCAGCAGATTGAGTATAGCTATAATCAAAACCATCTTCGAGGCAGGTGACCATGTGACCAGAACCATTGGCTAAGGCAAGCCATAGATCAGCCTTTCTCAACCTTTTCAAAATAGAGGAACCCTTGAAATATATCTCTCCGGTCTCAGGAAACCCCTGCTAAAAATTTGAAATCTACAACTCATGATACATTAGTGTGATGGTCAGTGGAAATAATGGTCCTTACACGTGTGGTCATTGGGAAGAATTACCTCCTTACATATAGCTAAAAAGATCAATGGTGTCAGTGGGAACTTATCTGAGAGGCAGAAATTGCCCAATGCTGAAGGAACCCCTAGCAACGTCTGGAGGAATCCTGGTTGAGAATCACTGCCATAGTGATGGGATTTTCTTTCCTGCAACCACGGGTTGCAGGAAAGAAAATCGCTCGATTCCCTCATCCACACTGTGAGTGTTGATGGGGAAGCCCTCTCCCCAGAGCTATTGTGTGGAGCCTTCCCTGCCTGCAGAACATAATGATTACTGCTGATAGCTATAGCCACCTGCAGTAATCACATGCAAAAAAATCTGAAGGGCTGGTTGTACTTAAGTCGACCCATCGAACCAGCCTGCCCAAAGGTGGATTAAATCTCAGACAGTCTAAACTCAACCAGCCAAGATTCGTTCCATCTATGGTCGGCTTAATTATCAGTCTCCTCTGTTACCCTTGTAAAAAAAAAAAAAAAGAGTGGTTTCTGGTCACGTGACTGTCTGCTTCTCGAACAGTGCTAACTGGAAAGTGGATTTTAGTTTTTTGACTATTTGGGCAATCTCATTTGACTCCCCAAAAGAGCCAACTTCTGAATTACTTGTTGATAACTGATCTGTTGACTGTAGGCTTGATATATCCTTATGAGCCCATGCGCACACCTTACTGCAGTCTAATCTGCATCTGTTGGCTTAGCCAGGCACTGTCTTTTTTTTTTGCTTCTTACGGCTACAGTTTATATACTTGTCTTATTCGTTGAGCATGTTAAATGAAAAGAACTTGGTACCATTTATATATGTAACATGTTTAGCTGTGGTGATGATGCAGTCAAAATGTCCTTTTCTTGATATCAATGTAGAAGCTGACAAAACTGAACTTTTGTTTGTTTCTTTGCAAACTTTCGGTTTCTTAGTTGTCATTCTTGTACTGTGTCTTCAATATTCATCGAAGCACGGACCACAAACAAATGTGCAAATGAGGAGTTCCATTTCACTGTAACTACAAAAAAAAAGAACAAGCAAAGCGCACTAGATAGCTCAGGTAAAAAAAAAAACATATTGACTATAGTAAAAAATAAAAAAAAAAACGGGTGGAAGGAAGAAAAATTGCTCAATTCCCCCATCAACACAGTCGGTTTTGATGAGGGAATGCCTCCCACTGCGCTATTGTGTTCTGCCGCCAGGAAACCTTCCTGGCCGACAGAACACAATGATCACAGCTAGCGACTATAGCTTCTGGCAGCGATCGCATGCAAAAAATCTGACAGGCTGGTTGTACTGAAGTTGATTGATGGGTCAACTTCAGTACAACCAGCCTGCCCACAGGTGGATTGAATCTCGGATGGTCCCTGCTGAATCTGCCAAGATTCGATTAATCTATGTCGGCTTGGGAACCTTACCAGCCGACAGAACACCACGATCACAGCTAGCGACTATAGCCGCCGGCAGTGATCACATGTAAAAATTCGGACAGGCTGGTTGTACTGAAGTTGATGGATCAAATTTCAGTACAACTAGCCTGCCCATAGATGGATCGAATCTTGGGTGGTCCCTGCTGAACTGGCTGAGATTCCATCCATCTATGGCTGGCTTCAAGCAGGCCATAGACTTTTTTTCTTTTTTTTTTTTTTTTTAATCAGCCAGCAGGCTGAATGGAAAAACATACTTCCTCCATCCACACAATTGAGGAAGATGGAGGAGTTAACCCCCCCCCCCACGGGGACGTTGTATTCAGACAGCATCGGGTCCTGCTGCCGGAATACACTGATCAACAAAACCATGATCCCACGATCGACTTCTGTCAAATGGGAACAGCCACAAACTGATTGAAATTTGCCCGTTTCCAGCTGAACCAGCTGTCTATGGCCTCTATGTTTTGAGGCTCCACGTTGAGAAGTATGGAGAGGCGGAGACTCAATGTTATTGAAGGTGTCTGTGTGATGGGACTGCCGTGTAAAGGATGTCTTACAGCAGCTTTAGGATTCCCAACTAGCGCACTTCACTTGTTTTATTTTGTAGTTACAGTTTGGCACTTCCCAAGTGTTATATAGCAGAGCTGCAAAAGATGGTGTGGATCATCTACACAATTTTGGAATTGTCACTCTGCCCATGCCTCATCACATACAGGATTGGCGACTATTATCTTTGAT
Organism: Aquarana catesbeiana; assembly: GCF_042186555.1. NCBI lineage: Eukaryota > Metazoa > Chordata > Amphibia > Anura > Ranidae > Aquarana > Aquarana catesbeiana. The sequence continues at coordinate 236,229,724 of NC_133334.1, forward strand.
TTATATTATACCAGTTAGTTATATTAGGGTGTAGATCGCTGTATGTTGGTTTTTGTTTGTCCCCATTTTACTGGCTCTGTACTTGCTTAAAATGGTTGTAAACCCTTACATATACCGAGTGAAGTGACTGGTCTCAGCTAATACACAAATCCTCCTACACAAATTGTACCTCTTTATCTGCAGTCTTCTATTTATATCCTTTCAATATCCAGAATTGATAAAGCTTGTCTGAGCTGTCAGAAAAAAAAAAAAGAGGCAGAAAGCTGTAATGACGCTCTGAGAGCTGATTGGAGGGAGTGGAAACACACCCCCTTTACACAGCACACAGGGACAGAGCTGAGGCTGTTAATCAGCTGAAGGTCCCCCCCCCGTCACCATTTTTCTCTTGGTGTCAACAAAACTTGTCAGAAGTGACTCATTCTGATAGTAGAGGAAAGAGGCAGAAGACAGAAATGACACTTGGTGCTCTATATAGAGACAAGTACACACTATAGAGCAGGGATATGCAATTAGCAGACCTCCAGCTGTTGCAAAACTACAAGTCCCATCATGCCTCTACATCTGGGTGTCATGCTTGTGGCTGTCAGTCTTGCTATGCCTCAGGGGATGTGGAGTTCTGCAACAGCTGGAGGTCTGCTAATTGCATATGCCTGCTATAGAGGGATATGCTTAGTTCATATTTCATGTCTAAGGTTTACAACCACTTTAAGGCCTATGAATCACTACATAATAAAGTCAAAGAATGGTAATTAAAGTCAAGAATGTTTCAAGTTTTATAACAAGTCATCAGCAGCAACTTTTATATTTCTGTCAAGGCCAGTTAAAAGAGAAGTATAGCCAAGGCTATTTTGGCTGTACTTCTCCTGTGGATCACAGGAGTACAGTTAGGTCTGCACTCCTGTGACCCGTTTTAAGCCTACAGTGGGCTTATGGAATCCCTGGACCGGCAGCTGGCTTAGCTTCTCAGCAGGGGGTGGGGACAGAGCAGAGAGCAGGTGACTGAGTCCCCGACCCTCTGCTCATAGAATGCTGAGAACTGAGTGATCAGCGGTGTGTGATCTCTCAGCTCTCAGGTGAAGAGCTGGCAGGGGATCAGTGTTGCATCGGATTGATGTTGCATCCACCTAGGTCAGCATAAGGGTTTTTTTTTTCTAAATCCCGAACTTCTCTTTTAAAGTCCAACTCCAGGATATTAGAAGCCTCGCCCCCAACTAACTGCTGTCATGAAAAAAATATATCCAAATGCCCATTTTATTTACATGAAGCCACAGTCACGTCTTTCTCTATTCTTTGTTTACTTCCTTTCGGTCATTCTTTGAATTTTAAAGAAGTACAGCCAAAGCTCGTTTGGCTGTACTTCTCCTGTGAATCACAGAAGTTCAGGCCGTTCTGCACTCCTGTGACCCATTTCCAGGCTCGGGCGAGATCAAGACAATAAAGTCGGGATCCACCCATGAGCCTGAGCTGGCCACTCCCACCCCCTCCACAGCCCAGTGCTCCAGTGAGCGGGGGGGGGGATGGGCGGAGCAGAGAGCAGTGACAGTCACCAGCTCTCTCTGCTTATGGAGCTCTGAGAACAGAGCGATCAGCGGTCTTTGATTGCTCGGTTCTCAGTGTTAGAGCCAGCGGGGGACAGAGGCAGAATCGGACCGGTGCTGCATCCACCTAGGTAAGTATGATTGTTGAAAAAAAAAAATCCCAACTAACCCCTTTAAGTTATAAGAACTAAAAAAAAAAAATTCTTCTATATTGAAAGACAGCATTGCCTTCCTAAAACTGAAATTATCCATGTATCACAGATATAAATCCCAAAAAAGTGTGTGTAGCAGTTGCTTTTTAAAATGATAATTTTAGTTGTGTTCATTGATACATCATATAGTAGATAAAGATAATTTGCTAGTTAAAGGTTATCATCTAAATATACTTTTGGTATTGGCGCACAGATCTTGCTGTGCTTGGGCCTTTGTTGATGTGTTGATGATGTCGTCATGTTGACCATGTTTACATCACTGCAGGAAAGAGCCCTGTGATCTCTGATGGTTTGTTGGAGGCTTATGGTGGTCATGACAATTGCTGTATGTAGACCAGTAAAGTTGCCTTGCAGGGATTTTCTTAGTGGATCCTGCTTCGGTGGTTCCAGGTCCCAGTAAGCCCACCAGACTCTGTCACAGATCCATAACCTTTGTTATACTATTCCTGTAATCAGGTCCTACAGATGTTGTAAAGCTTGTTCTAGCTAAATGTTTTGTAGAAGCAACTGCTACTCTACCGGCATTTCTATAAATATCTTGCTAGACATCAAAAGCTAAAAAGAATGTTTTATGATGAGGTCTACTTATTCTGTGAAGTGCTGCTGCACCTCCATGATTGTCCCTATAAAACTGGGATGGGCTCTGTAGTGCTGTCAACATCAATTTAGTATTTATAGCGCTTTTCTTTTATATGTATATGTTTATATATCCAAAAAAAATGTCTGTGTGCGATTCTTTGGATACATTGTCACTTTCTCTTAGCATGTGTCTGCATTTAGAGATGATAGGACAGACGCAACTAAAATAAGACCCCATTCACACAGGGGCAACACGACTTGCAGGTCGCCTCAGTGAGGCGACCTGCAAGCGACTGCCCGGGCGACTTGCAAAACGACTTCTGTATAGAAGTCTATGCAAGTCGCCCCAAGTCGCCCCCGAAGTCGTACAGGAACCTTTTTCTAAGTCGGAGCGACTTGCGTCGCTCCCCTTAGAACGGTTCCATTGTACAGAACGGGAGGCGACTTGTCAGGCGACTAGGTCGCCTGACAAGTCGTCCCTGTGTGAATGGGCTCTTAGTCTTATATTGAGTTTACTGTTACATTTGCAATAGTGTCATGTAGATGACGAAAAAGGAAATACCGTGTATTGAGTCGGCCCTCACAAATAAGGGTTCAACTTCCATGAAGAAGTTGTAAATAATGGTGGCAAGAGTGAGTCAAAACTGCTCTGAAAAAACTTTAAAGCTGGGTATAGATTTTGTAATTTGACTTTACAGTCTACTTTAGATCTAAGAACCACTATGTAGTAGAAGGGTCTGTGTGTTTGAATCTAAACGAAATGAATTGTTGAAGAAGGCCCTCATAAAATATCGTTTTGCTAATGAGATCTATACAGATAGGTTGTAAAGTGTATGGGCACTTAGGACTTTAAAGAAAAAAAAAAACTCATTAAAGGGCACCAGTATAATAGCAGCCATAGGCTGCCATCTTCACTGTGCTGATATAAGGTTTAAAGTGTAATGCCGTGTACACACGATTGGACTTTCCGCCAACAAAACCGTGGATTTTTGTTCGACAGTTGTTGGCTCAAACTTGTCTTGCATACACATGGTAACACAAATATTGGACAACAATTACTTACGCGGTGACGTACAAGATGGACAACGTGCCAAGAAAAAGCATGTTCAATAGCCAGTGCGGCTCCTTCTGCTTGATTCCGAGCATGCGTGAACTTTTGTGCGACGGACTTGTATACACACGATCGGACTTTCCGACAACAAAGTTTTTCGTTGGCGTAGAATTTGAGAACCTGCTAGCCAGCATTTGTTGGTGGAAAGTCCGACAGCAAATGTTAGATGGAGCATACACACGGTCGGACTTTCCGACAACAAGCTCACATCCAACATTTCCCGTTGGAAAATCCAACTGTGTGTACGCGGCATCAGACCGAATTTGGAATGCGCAGCATTGCCCACCATCACACCCCTTGCTGTCCACATCACAAATGGGCTTAAAAAAATACCTCCCATATACACACTCTACCTGGCCACCACAACGCTTGACAGTGTTCTACAATATTCCACATATACTGCCTGGACACCAATCTTTGTGTGTGTGTCTGGTGCTTTCATGGGGATTATTGGCCACCAAGCATTTACATTTTAAATTTCTTTAGATACCTTGATACATTAGAGCAGGAGTTATTGGATTTAAATTTAAGGCCTGGCCCATTAAATTTTCACCAGCAGTGGTCTAAAACTCATGTTTTTGCTAGGACTCAGATTTTTTATGTATGTAGTCGTTTTATGTCTATCATAAAATAAGCAATGTACAATTTCTATAGCATTTCTTTTATATTTATTGTAAATTTTCAGTGTGCCCCTAACATCAGGTATCCCCATCAGAGTGCTCCCTACATAAGGTGTTCTTATCTGAGTTAGTAGTCTATAGTCCTGTGAGCCTCCAAGTGTTAATGGACCAAGTATGGTCTCCAAAATGTGTAATTCACAAGTGATCAGCTGCTAACGTATATACATGTCTCATAAACCATCCAAATAGTCAAATTAAGTTAAAAGTACGCTGCGCTATCACAATGGTTATTAAATAATTCAGTGCTAGATTACAAGTAAAGGAATACTGTGTTCACTTGTAACATATGTGAAAAAACAAACAAACTAAAATATGCGATTTTTTAGCATATTTTACAGTTTGTTTTTTCACATATGTTACAAGTGAACACAGTATTCATTTACTTGTAATCTAGCACTGAATTATTTAATAACCATTGTGATAGCGCAGCGTACTTTTAACTTAATTAGTTCTTATCTGAGTTCCCCCTTATATCAGGTGTCCCCATCAGCTGGGCCTCATCAGATGGGCCTTTTACATCTGGTGTCCCCATCAGCTTCCTCCCCTTCAATCGGCTACCTAGTTCGATAGACCCATTTAATCTGGTGTCCCCATCAGAATGCACCCCAACATCAGTTGTCCACAGCAGAGTGACCCCTTACATCAGGTGTGCCCCCTTACATCTGGCGTCCCCAGCAGCATCCCCCTTCAATCAGGTACCCAGTTTGAGAGACCCCTTTAATCTGATGTCCCCATCAGTGTGCCCCCTTGCGTCAGGTGTCCCCAGCAGAGTGCCCCCTTGCGTTAGGTGTCTCCTAGAAGTATCAAAGTATCACGCATTTTATTCTGCTCACCCTCCCCTTAGGTTCAGTTCCCTTTTACTGGTGAATCATCGTGTGGTTATGATTACTTAGAAGAAAAGAAGAAATGCATGTCTGCTTCAATGGATGATTACAGAGGTGTCCCCAGCAGAGTGCCCCCTTGCGTCAGGTGTCCCCAGCAGAGTGCCCCCTTGCGTCAGGTGTCCCCAGCAGAGTGCCCCCTTGCGTCAGGTGTCCCCAGCAGAGTGTCCCCTTGCGTCAGGTGTCCCCAGCAGAGTGTCCCCTTGCGTCAGGTGTCCCCAGCAGAGTGTCCCCTTGCGTCAGGTGTCCCCAGCAGAGTGTCCCCTTGCGTCAGGTGTCCCCAGCAGAGTGCCCCCTTGCGTCAGGTGTCCCCAGCAGAGTGCCCCCTTGCGTCAGGTGTCCCCAGCAGAGTGCCCCCTTGCGTCAGGTGTCCCCAGCAGAGTGCCCCCTTGCGTCAGGTGTCCCCAGCAGAGTGCCCCCTTGCGTCAGGTGTCCCCAGCAGAGTGCCCCCTTGCGTCAGGTGTCCCCAGCAGAGTGCCCCCTTGCGTCAGGTGTCCCCAGCAGAGTGCCCCCTTGCGTCAGGTGTCCCCAGCAGAGTGCCCCCTTGCGTCAGGTGTCCCCAGCAGAGTGCCCCCTTGCGTCAGGTGTCCCCAGCAGAGTGCCCCCTTGCGTCAGGTGTCCCCAGCAGAGTGCCCCCTTGCGTCAGGTGTCCCCAGCAGAGTGCCCCCTTGCGTCAGGTGTCCCCAGCAGAGTGCCCCCTTGCGTCAGGTGCCCCCAGCAGAGTGCCCCCTTGCGTCAGGTGCCCCCAGCAGAGTGCCCCTTGCGTCAGGTGCCCCCAGCATAGTGTCCCTGTAATTTTCAGTGCCAGGCGGAGCAGACTGTAGGTCCGTATGGAGAAAGTTCCACTCTCATCTTCCTGTGATGCTGGAGATGGGGAATGAACACTGGAAGGTCCTAACAACCTATCACACTAGGGGGTTGGGGGCAGAAGGTAACCTCAACTGGGGACTGGGTTGTGGTGGTTCTGATCACGATCCTCCATTTACTGGTGCCTGCATTGGAAAAACAATTAGACTATTCCGATTAATCAGTCCAGTTCACATCTCAGTCTACTTGAAAATACAGAGAAGAGATTTAAAATTCTCATATATAAGAGGGAAGCATGGGATTCAAAGTGTGGTTAAACTTTATTTTTTTAGGAATCCTTGACATCACAGTCATAGTTCATAGCTATCATTTAAGAAGTTATGGTTCCAAATGAAGGAATTGGTGGTGTTCCTTTGTGTTAGAATTTATCCACAACTTATTCATGTGTCAGATACTCTTTATACACAAGGAAAACACATGTACACAAAGGGTTGTTTCCTCTGTAATCATCCATTGAAGCAGACATGCATTTCTTCTTTTCTTCTAAGTAATCACCACCACACGATGATTCACCAGTAAAAGGGAACTGAACCTAAGGGGAGGGTGAGCAGAATAATGAGCGTGATACTTTGATACTTCTATCCTTCTGAACAAACAATAAAAAGAACTGTCACCATAAGGACCAGGTACAAAGGGAGTGGTGCAGGAAGCAGGCACCGTATTATCTCCTTGTTCTGGGACTCTGTGATCACCAGTTTATCCAGTGACAGCAGACATCGTTCCCGAAGACAGACACTTGGATGTCACCACTCCTGCTCCATCATTCCTCCATTTTATAGGAATGACAACACCCTGCTATTAACCTGCTTTATGCAACCGCACGTAGGTATAGGTTAAATATAAATATGATATATATAGACAGTGATTTTTCAAAACGATAAGGCATTCAGGGCGACGTGATTTTTACTGTCAATAAACCGGAATAGCGCAGGCTGGAAGGGAAGCTGTTGAAAATTCCTTATTCATCAATAAGTTTGACGCAAGTTATAACCTTTTCTAATGTATGTTATTGTCCAAAAATAGCTGTTTCCAGAGAAAACTCTTACCATAGAAGTCTGAGTCATGGCTGATAGTCAGACGTGCAGTGTACATTTTATGGTTAAATCTGTTTTTTTTTATTTGCTTTGTTTTTTTAATTTTCAAAGGGAGGAACAGAAAACATTAGTGATATGAGATGGAGGTCAAACATGCACAAAACACACTCTTCCAGTAATTTCAAACAGGATTCATTAAATTTCAAAATGGAAAAAAATTCATTTGAAAGAGAAGAATGTAGATTCTCTATATAAAGGTGCTTTGCTATTAAAGTGACGCTAAAGTATAATTTTTTTACATTTTTTTTTATACCTTAAAGTGGAACTACACAGCATCTGAGTACTACAAACCAAAAACACAATTTACATCTTTTTTAACATTCAAAGCAAACTCCCCCATCCATCCATGTCTCTCTGCTTTATTTTGCTTAATAATCACTTTCCCCCCTAGCATTCCCCCCTAGCATTTCTGGCTGTGGCCATCTTGAGTAAGGGCAAATGATCGATGAAGAATTTACTTCCTGGAATCTATATGCCCTTTGCTAAAGCTTGCAGGCAGGAAGGTGTTCTTAGCTGAGAAATCCCCTTCTCCCTTCCTGAAGACTCCTGGAATATATGACATAATTTGTCTAGGCATAGAAAGCAGGAAGTAACCAAAGAAATTAAAAAAAAAAAGATTAGAACCAGTAAACATAATTTCCTATCTATTTACTAACACTAGCAGTACAAAGGTTACAAATAGTCAATGTTGATTGAGAGAGTGAAGTTCTGCTTTAAAAGAGAAGTTTGGGTTTCTGAAAAAAAAAAAAAAAAAGTATACCTACCTAGGTGGATACAGGATCAGTTCGATGCTGCATCTGTCCCCCGCTGCTGCTAAGACTGAGAACTGAGCAATCAAAGACTGCTAATTAAAGTGATAATGGAATAAAGACGGCGCTGCCCTCAATAGACTAATAAAGTAATAATAAGTGACCCCAAACTCTATATACACTGAGTCAATAAAAATACCCCTAAACCCAAAACAGATGCCGCAGTCTCAATAATTTCAACTCTAGTAATACATCAAATTAATAAATTAAAATCCTCCCAGTGAATAGATAAATAAGTGCATAGTATAAGTGATAGAATGAACTGTGATTGAATGTACAATAAGTGTTTCCTCAAAAATCAAAAGTTTTAGGACAAAAAAACGCCAGAGGTGATATAATTATTATGCTGAAAAATAATTAATTGGATGTGTGTGTGTTGGTGATACTGTGGTCTCTACGTATCATTACCATGTGTGTGTGAAAAAGATTCCTAACAATACCAAAAATATTAGGACACCCTGCCACTTATGTGTGAACCATAAAAACATAGAAAACTTGTTTGTGACACCCTATTGCACACTACTATTGGGTATATTGCAGTTATTTAAAGTTGTTTAAAAGTTCGTACAACAGCCATAAGACCAGTTATAAAATTACACATTCAGCACCCATTATTTCATAAAAAAAGTCCATGCCAGGGGTCATCCTTTACTGACCAAGATGGAGAAGACAAAATTCACCCTTATAAAAGCTGTAGATTTGAAACTTTAGGGGACACTGCAGTGACTTCCGTGCCTTACACTCAGGACAGTGACTTACAGGTGCACGCCCCCCTATCACACCCCACTCACCAGAGATGAACACCCCTGCAGGGGTACCGAGCGACTGAGTGGGCGTCCCAGGGCATGCGATATTCACTCCAAGTCTGCTTACTGTCCTCTCCAACATTCGATCCTCACCGCTGCTCCCAAGAAGTATAGTGATGTGATCAGGATACTACAGCAGTTTGCCACCTTCAGCTCTCCAGTATACCGGAGCAACAGAAAAAACAAAGGGGCCCTCCTTGGTGAAGTACGTTATGTCCAATTTATTGCACAAAATGTTAAGAAAAGGTTACAGTAAAAGTTCCATTTCATTTGTCCACTTGTTTACAAGCCAAAAAAACAAGAAAGATGCATAAGACAAGCACCGCTGTATGCAGGGTTGGAGCCGGCTGCTAGCCGCGGGTGTGCGTTCCACCGTGCGTTCCAGCCAGCACTTCCGGGTTGTGACGTGTGAGCGTGGCTCCGCCTTACGCGTTTCGTCATAGGACGTTTTCAAAGACGTCTTTGAAAACGTCCTATGACGAAACGCGTAAGGCGGAGCCACGCTCACACGTCACAACCCGGAAGTGCTGGCTGGAACGCACGGTGGAACGCACACCCGCGGCTAGCAGCCGGCTCCAACCCTGCATACAGCGGTGCTTGTCTTATGCATCTTTCTTGTTTTTTTGGCTTGTAAACAAGTGGACAAATGAAATGGAACTTTTACTGTAACCTTTTCTTAACATTTTGTGCAATAAATTGGACATAACGTACTTCACCAAGGAGGGCCCCTTTGTTTTTTCTGTTGCTCCGGTATACTGGAGAGCTGAAGGTGGCAAACTGCTGTAGTATCCTGATCACATCACTATACTTCTTGGGAGCAGCGGTGAGGATCGAATGTTGGAGAGGACAGTAAGCAGACTTGGAGTGAATATCGCATGCCCTGGGACGCCCACTCAGTCGCTCGGTACCCCTGCAGGGGTGTTCATCTCTGGTGAGTGGGGTGTGATAGGGGGGCGTGCACCTGTAAGTCACTGTCCTGAGTGTAAGGCACGGAAGTCACTGCAGTGTCCCCTAAAGTTTCAAATCTACAGCTTTTATAAGGGTGAATTTTGTCTTCTCCATCTTGGTCAGTAAAGGATGACCCCTGGCATGGACTTTTTTTATGAAATAATGGGTGCTGAATGTGTAATTTTATAACTGGTCTTATGGCTGTTGTACGAACTTTTAAACAACTTTAAATAACTGCAATATACCCAATAGTAGTGTGCAATAGGGTGTCACAAACAAGTTTTCTATGTTTTTATGGTTCACACATAAGTGGCAGGGTGTCCTAATATTTTTGGTATTGTTAGGAATCTTTTTCACACACACATGGTAATGATACGTAGAGACCACAGTATCACCAACACACACACATCCAATTAATTATTTTTCAGCATAATAATTATATCACCTCTGGCGTTTTTTTGTCCTAAAACTTTTGATTTTTGAGGAAACACTTATTGTACATTCAATCACAGTTCATTCTATCACTTATACTATGCACTTATTTATCTATTCACTGGGAGGATTTTAATTTATTAATTTGATGTATTACTAGAGTTGAAATTATTGAGACTGCGGCATCTGTTTTGGGTTTAGGGGTATTTTTATTGACTCAGTGTATATAGAGTTTGGGGTCACTTATTATTACTTTATTAGTCTATTGAGGGCAGCGCCGTCTTTATTCCATTATCACTTTATTTACTTTCATATTGGACCTGTTGGGGTACTAATTGGGAATAGGCAGCAGCTCTCACACTGTCTTAAGCGCGGATTTTTCTATTTATAAAGACTGCTAATTGCTCAGTTCTCTTCTCTGAGCAGTCACCTGCTCTCTGCTGTGCCCCCCAAGCTGTGGAGGAGGCGGGAGTGGCTGGCTCAGTCCCAGGAGTGACTGGCTGAGCCAGCTGCCAGTCCAGGCAACTGGGTGGATCCCGGCTATAAAGTCAGTATCTAATTCAGAGCCTGGACTGCCTGAATGATGTTAGCCCACAGCGGACTTCAGCCCGCTGTCAGCTGAAAACGTTGGTAACAGGAGTGCAGAATAAACTGCAGTCCTGTGATCCACAGGAGAAGCAGTGCCAAAAAAGGTTTGGCCGCTCTTCTCCTTTAAACGCATTCTCTGCATTGGGGTACAAAAAATTCCCCACAACCTTTTCTACCCCTCTGTCCTTAAATACTTACCTGGCTCCGTGTCACTGTTCGAGCCCTGTCCTGGCTCCAGCACTGCTGCATTCACGTTCTGCTTTCACAGGAGAAACTGATGGATCGACTTGGGTGCAATCAGCCTGCCCATATATGGATTGAAATTCAGCTAGTCACTGCTGAACCGACCGAATTTCAATCCACGTATGGCCGGCTTGAGACCACCCTCTGCACAGGGCAACAACGCTGCTGTGCAGTTTCTCTGCAGAACGAACAGCATTGTTTATGGTGGATAACTTTTATATATTTAACATTTTACATATTTAACAAAAAGTAATATGAAGAGAAACAAAGCGGGTGTTCTAAGGGTGGCCTGCTGGTATTTACGTGATTGTCCAATTACACACATGAAATTATTCAGACAGGAATTGCACTGCATTCCTGTTCAAATCATATGCGATTCTTTGCAGTGTGATTTAAGCCTATTCATTTTTTCAAATCGCACCGCAAAGGCATCGGTTTTAGGATTGTCGCATTTGCACAAGTACTCATGCAAATGCTTAGTATTGGCACTGATACCGGTATCGGTGCAACCCTACTTTCTATTGTTTGCATGTGATGGGAAATCAGACAATTCCTTTAAGCCAGGCCCTTTCTATTAGTTGGCGAACTAGGACCTTGAGCACAATCTGTTTTCATTTTGTATTGTAGATACTTTAGATAAGTAGATAAAAATAATACATCTTCCACATTCTTTTGCTTGATCCCTGTTGAGAAATCGGACATCTCTATTATTCATTATTGGGAAAGAGCTTTGAGTCAACATTGACAGAGATTTTTGTGACACAGAAAGGTCTAGCAGGCCTTGATGCTGCAGGATTGTCCTGGGGACTTTTGGAAAGTTTAGATCTGCTTTGGTTAGATTGCCGGCTATTCTCTCTCCCAAAACTGAGCTCATTTCAAATGTTTTGTCTGGGAGTTTTCCCAGTCATAACTGAGGCCCCCGAACATAATGGAGATTCATTAAATTCATGAAGCCTTTCTAATCCATGTTTCAAATGTGGTTAAATACTTTTTCAGGCTTTACAAGAAAATAACCAAAAAAGGGGGAAATGTTTGCCTTTTTACATTAACCACTTCAGCTCCGGAAGGTTCACCCCCCTTCCTGACCAGGCCATTTTTTGCGATGCTGCACTGCGTTGCTTTAATTGACAATTGCGTGGGCGTGCAACGTTGTACCCCAAAAAAAGGATGTCCTTTTTTTTCCCCACAAATAGAGCTTTCTTTTGGTGGTATTTGATCACCTTTGCGGTTTTTATTTTTTGTGCTATATACAAAAAATAACAATTGTGAAAAAAAACTATTTTTTTACTTTCTTCTATAAAATGCGTCCAATAAAAAAAAAATTAAAAATCAAATTTCTTCATCAATTTAGGCCAATGTATTTTGCTACATGGTTTTGTTAAAAAAAATCCCAATAAGCATATATTAAGGGTCCTTTCACACTGGGGCGGTTTGCAGGCGCTATTGCGCTAATAATAGCGCCTGCAAACCGACCCGAAAGTGCCGCTGCTGTGTATCCAGTGTGAAAGCCCCGAGGGCTTTCACACTGGAGCGATGCGCTGGCAGGACTGTAAAAAAAGTCCTGCCAGCAGCATCTTCGGAGCGGAGTATATACCGCTCCTTTACCGCTCCTGCCCATTGAAATCAATGGGACGGCGCGGCTATACCGCCGGCAAAACGCCTCTGCAGAGGCGCTTTGCGGTGGTTTTAACCCTTTCTCGGCCACTAGCAGGGGGGTAAAACCACCCCGCTAGCGGCCGCATACCGATGGTAAAGCCCCCGCCCCAGTGTGAAAGGAGCCTAATGGTTTGCACAAAAGTTATAGTGTCTACAAACTATGGTATATTTTATGGGCTTTTTATTTATTTTTTTTACTAGTAATGGCGGTGATCAGCAATTTTTTTGCGGGCCTGCGACATCGCGGCGGACAAATCAGGCACCTAACTGACACTTTTGACACTTTTTGGAGACCAGTGACACCAATTCAGTGCTAAAAAAAACAAAAACAAAGCACTGTCACTGTATTAATGACACTGGCAGGGAATGGGTTAACATCAGAGGTGCTCAGAGGGTTAACTGTGTTCCCTGGGAGTGCTTTCTTACTGTGTGGGGGATGGTTTAACGGAAGGAAGACAGAGATCTGTGTTCCTGCTTAGCAGAAATGCAAGATCTCTGTCATCCTTACTATCAGAACGGCCATCTGCTCTGTTTACATAGGCAGACTGTCGTTCTGCACCTCTTGGAACGTTCGCTGGGCTCCTGCTGTGTCCAATGACAGCGGGAGCAGGGCTCCGGCAGGGTGCACGCACCCTAGAGCCGAAGAAAAGAAAAATCATATACAGGTACGTGATTTTGCGCTTAAGGGTCCTTAAGTGGTTAAAAGGTTAACTCCACTTTCATAGGGGGGGGAAATGTGCAAATAAAAATGAATATAGCATATACAATTGTGACACAAGTAATATTGTAATTGAATGTTATTATAAATTGTGTTTCCATTTTAATCTGCAGCTCTGTAATTGCCTGAAAAATACAATATGGCTACCTGAAAGCAGGAACGCCCCCAAGAAATGTAATTTCCTGCTTGTGTGATTGTCTTACTGATTTTCCCAGAAGTCTGCACTAAGATATGAGTCAGATTTTGTACATCCCTTGCAACAAAGTTTCATTTTTGTTGTGATACTCTCAAAGGGAAATCACGTCTAAAGGGATGCAGACTTTTCCTTTTATATTCAAGCTTGATCCCACCTCCCTAGCATCCCTATTGGGCAGAGATGGTGCCTATTCTATAAAGCGCCCAATAAGGAAGCTTGGGAATATAGTAAAACAAAATAAAACAATTCTTGGAGCTCTGCTTTAAGTATGAGTGGAATTAATTTGATTTAAAGACAAACACAGCTAAATGGTTAATCTCCTGGGCACCAGAAAGCCTAAATGGCTGCAAGATTATGAAATGGAAGAGAAGAGAACACAGTAGTATTTGGCATTCTTCTCCTGCCCAATAATCAGCTAATAGGATTAACTGACTGGCTTTCCTTTGAAGCACAGGCGCTGCACTCCTTGGATTCCCTGAATACAGAAGTGAGGAAGATAAAAGGGAACTTATTCCACAAAACAGGATTCATGCAATAACTGTACAAGGAGCAATTATGCACAACAGCCAATCAGAAATCAACTTTCTTTAGTCTGCCTTGACTAGTGTGGTGATGTTTCATTGGTTGCTCATCGCTACTCTTTATTCTGTTGTATTAAGGGGCAATTGTACTTTAAAAATACATTTTCTTATTTAAGTAAATCCAGGCAAATGATTTGCACAGATAACTTTTGACCTTTTTCATTTGTTTTGCACTCAACTGAAAGCTGCCATAAAGAGCCTAGACAGTTCATATTTCTTTTTGTTACATTAAATGCAAAGCCCATCTTTTGGGGGAAAAAATTTAAAAAAAAAGGCACCCAGATACTTGAAAAAAAATTGCATTTATTAAATTGTTTGCATTGGAGCCTGCAAAACATTGTAAAAGCAATCAGTGCATCGCATGTGCAACAAACCTGTTCCTGCAGACTATTCCTCCTGATTTGTATGGAGGTATGGTCCTACCTTTATGCGGCTGGAGGAAGTAAACGGTGGACTACAGGTGTGGTGGCATCCCTGCACTTTTGCTCCATTGAGATTGACGAGTCCCTCTGTCGTGGTGGCAGATGGGACGTGTAGTCTTTCCATTCACAGATCCTGTGAATGAATCTGTGAATACATGATGCAGCTGTGTTGGTGGAGCCATGCACAGCCACACTAAATTGAAATGAGTATAGGGCACTTCAGGGAGAAATACCCCACGATTTTGTCCAGCGGTAGGGGTGTGATTTAGGGGTGGGGGATTGGGAAATATGAACATGTTGCACTTTTAAAGTATTACTAAACCCACAACAGTAAAATCAGTCTTTATATGCAGTAAAGCATGCTTGTTATACTCCCTGTGGAACCTAAGGGTTTAATCCTGCACATTGTGTAATAAGGCTGTTTGATCCTGTCTTCTCTGATCCTCCCCTTCTTTTACTGTCCCCAATCCATCTGCTGATATTACAGAACCTTGGGAGCACTCTGCACATGCTCAGTTTGGTATGTATTGCTAGAGATTTTTTTTTTCCTTTTGGGAGGGTACATGCGATCAGCACAGGGCCAATCAGCACTGTCCAGACAGAGGGCCAGGGGTCCTGCAGCCTCATAGGACAGTCACAAGAGAATGAAAACTCCTCCTACAAGCTTTAACCATTTCTCAGCTGGACACTGATAGAAGTCACAAGACTGCTTTATACTGCTGATGAGAAAAGATATTTAGCAGTTTATAGTTACTAAAATAATTTGCATTTCCATGTTCTGTGTACTGTGGGAGACTAGATATAGTGAATGCAGGGTCCTGAGTTTAGTAACACTTTAATATGCTTTTTGAATCCCCAGGGTTGTAGTAGTATTACTTTAATGTGTTACTAAATCCCGGACCCTGCATTCACTATATCTGGTCTCCCACAGTACGCAGAACATGAAATTGCAATAGTTTTAGTAATTATAAACTGCTAAATACCTTTTCTCATCAGCAGTTAGCAGTCTTGTGACTTCTATCAGTGTCTGGTTAAAGCTTGTAGGAGGAGTTTTCATCGTCCCATGATTGTCCTATGAGGATGCATGGCCCCTGACTCTGGACAGTGCCGATTGGCCCTGTGATGATCACATGCACTCTCTCAAGAAAAAAAAACTTCTCTAGAAACACCAAACTGAGCATGTGCAGTTTGTCCTAATGGGTTTTACATAAAACATGGTCAGAAAGGTGGACTGTACTTTTAAGTGCATATAATCCATAACAAAGAACTTCACTTATTGCCTGTTATGTAGACTATTGAAAGCAGTTTGTTAAATCTGTTTGAGTGCAAAAAAAAAAATGTTGATCCAGCCAAAAAGGAGAGCGGGAGATGTCCTGTAGTCCTGACACACTTCCTGCTCTAGGTTGACAGCTCTACTCCTCCATAGATACAGTAGAGTGAGTGATCGTTGGTATCTTGGCACAGGAAGTATGTTACTGGAAGGATCACCAGGTGAAAATAAAGAGAATAAAAAGAAAACTAATGCAGCCATCACATCTGATGACCAGTAAGCTGCAATATATTACATTTTTGTTCTGCAAGCAGCTCACTGGGATCTGAATGATGAAGACTATCAGAAAGGTTAGCTCTATGCATATGCATGTTTCTAAAAATTTGCTTACTAGCAGACGTCATAAGGAACATTCTGAGCAGGAGCTTCTCAGGGGATGACTGCTTTCTGCAGCTGTGTGTGGTTTTGCTTTTTTTTCTGCTTGTTTTTTGGGGGTTTTTTTTGAACAGATGCTTTTTTACAGTCCATTGAATGCATTTGCTGTTAAGCACCACTTTATGATTTATGGCATTTCAGGAATTGAGTCCACCTGATATGGATTACACACCATTTAATATTTTTTTTTATCGTAGTTTGAAGCCCAGAATGTGAACTTGTGACCCTGAAATAGTTACTGTCCAGTTTATTTTTTCCATTATGCGCAGTCAAATGCAAAAATCCAATTCTTTTTCAGCTTTGGCATGAATGGGCCCTTATTGTTTGTGAAAAAGTTTCAGATGCTGTTAATAAAATGTTCATAAAAAGCTTTTTCCCAGTAGACAATCAGGCTTCCTGTTGAAGCTAAAGAATAGCTTTGCTAAGCACAGTTGTATCTAAAATTACTACACAACATAACCCCGATTTTACCTTTAGATAGCCTGCAACGCTTTCTGATTCACGGCTCGCTCAGCTTTTTCAAGGTTTGGGTCTCTATTACCGTTTGACACTTTTCTTCAGTAGCATATCATAGCTTAGGGGTGTCCAACTCAATTTTATCACATGCCACATCAGCACTATGGTTGCCCTCAAAGGGTTGGTTGAATCTGTAAGACTATATAAATTTATCCACGGCTTTTTTTTTTTTCTCAGAGAATAGGTGCTGGAACTCAACCACGCCCCCTACCGAACCGCATGGAACAGAGGGTGTGGCCAAATTTCACTAACAGTAGGAACATCTTAAAGTGGAAATAAATACTAGGAGTGCGTTATGTGCGCAGTTCGGGGATGCGCTATGTACAGGGTTCAGGGGTGCTATATATATATATATATATATATATATATATATATATATATATATATATATATATATATAGTGCAGTTTCAGGGAGGCTCTATGCACAGAATGCAGTTATGTACATAGTGCAGATGTCAGGGGTATCCTAAGTACAGGGTTCAGGGGTGCTCTATATATAGACTGCAGTTTCAAGGGTGCCATTTGCGCAGAGTTCAGGGGTGCCCTATGTACAGAGTGCAGAGTTCAGGGATGTGCTGTATAATGAGTGCAGGGTTGAGTAGTACGCTATACACAGAGTGCATGGTTTAGGGGTGCCCTATGTACATAGTGCAGAGTTCAGGGATGTGCTGTATAATGAGTACAGGGTTGAGGAGTATGCTATACACAGAGTGCACAGTTTAGGGGTGTGCTATGCACAGTGTGCAGGGTTCAGGTCTCTTTCTTTGGCTGACCACATCTCACTTCCAGCCCTCCTCGGCTCTGACTTCCTGCACCACTCTCCTCGATCCCCCACCTCTGCACACATCTCCCTCCACAGCCCTCATCTCTTCCCCTCTCCCAACCCCAAAACCTTCCTTGCATCTCATCTACCAGGCCCAGCTCTGGTACCTCCCGACAGTGTAGGCAGCTCCACCTCTCTCTCTCTCTCATTTGCAGGGAGATCATTGGTCAGCATAAATGCACCCGAGCACAGATGGGGATCACAGTGCAGCTTACCATGTGTTGCCCCATCCTACACTGCATCTGCATCTCTCTTGTCCCCGCAATTAGTGCAGGGCTGGCAGGGGTCTAAGAGCGGCCATGAGGAGAGCTGTTTTTATAAACACAGAAGGCTTCTCTGTTTATAAGTGAGAGTGGTGAGCGGGAAGTGGCGGGCAAGAGCTGGAAGTGTCGGAAGAAGGTTCCACCACGTCCCGGCAGAAATAAAGCCCTGGGTGCAGGGGCCACATGAAATGACCTGGCTGGCTGGATTTAGCCTGCAGGCCTTGTGTTTGTTTGACACATTTGGCTTTAGAGATCTGACAGTAAAAACACATTTTAGCACCCATGCCACAAAACATTCTTTGCTGAGAACTATATTGTCAATCTGCAGATTGTAGTAAAGTAGGTGAGTGCACACACATGAGGATGCAAGAGGATATATCATGCCCCATTGCACTAAAGTTATTTACTAGTAAGGTGTAATAAGTACTTGTCATCCCTGGTGACTTTTTAACACAATGCTAAACTGCAAAATACTAAACTAACAGCCAGACAGGCTAGATAATAGCCTAATTCAGCCATTCTCTTGTTCAATAATTTTATTAAGGCCCCTTTCACACGGGGCGGACTCCGCTAGCTCAGTGGGAGATCGCTCCATTGATCCCTGCTGAGCAGGCGGATGACAGGTTTGTCTCCACTCACTGTGCAGGGACGGACCTGTCAGAGCCCAGCTGTTCTCTATGGGAAGATCGGATGAAAACAGACAGCATGTCCGTTTTCATCTGATCCCATCTGTTCCGATCTGCTGGACAGATGGCAAACGTATCGCCGTCTGTTTTGAGCGGATCTTGTCTGATCGGATGGCAGGTGGGTGTCAGCGGAGACATCTCCGCTGACATCCGCCTGCCCATACAAGTCAATGGGTGGTCCACTCAGATCAGCCTGAAAAAGGGACAGGCGGATCTGAGCGGGCCTATCATGTAAAAGGGCCCAAGTCTCAAAACGAGAAGTAACTGCATACAAAATATTTTTTGATTTAGTAGTAATAAACAGATCCTGTATATGATATGAATGTTAAGGCAGCCCTTCTCAATTAATGTTCCTTGAGCAGTGCTTGATTGATCTCACATCTGCCTGCATAGTACCTGGGGCCATCACCGTTTGGCAGGGCCAGCGACCTGATTCCAATATTCGTTTTATTTCAATGTAAAAGTGGCATTCTGACCACTAATGTAAGAAGCATTTTTCCCCACTGACCTCCGGCGAATTGCTTTTAACAGGGATTCTCCAAGGTCTGAAACCTATTTCATGGATTCCTCTAGGGTAAAAAGGTTGAGATAGGCTGGCATAAGTTGTCAAATGGTGTCTCTTAACAACTTAGGTTCAGTATTGCACAGAATTCCTATTCCGCCATTGTCTCCACTCCCCATCCCACATTGTAGTGTCCAGGGCCTTAGTACCCTATCAGTAGGCCTAGGCATTGTCAGGCACATACCTCTTACAATGACTTTTCTGCCTCCAGTACTGTCTGGATTACCTGCCACCATGTTGGTGTTAGTGGAGCACACACCCTTCCACCATTCCATAATGAAGTGTCATGGACCCAAGAGACCGATCAACAGGCTCAGATCCCTTTCTGTGTTCAGGAGAAATAATTTTTTCTTGTCGCATCCTATTTTGAAACCAACTTGTAAATAAGAGGATCTGCTTTTATTATCCGCAAATTTTACTGATACAGTCCAAAAAGAGGGATCATTTGTCTCCCTTGAGCTTAACAGAGCATCAGCAAAATTGAAGCTCCTTATGCAGGGGATGCCTCTAATCTCACATCCAGCTCCAAAAATCAGTGAACCAGTCTCACAAGCAGAAAAAGGCAATTTCCTTGGGGTGTTTTGTACACAAATTGTATGTAAAATGCTGCCAGGTTTGCCATGTTTCAAAATAAGGGCAACATTCTAAATTTAGGCTGCAGATAGGAATGTAAAGATACACTATATTGTCCAGTGTATTTTAGAGGCGCCCAGCACAACATACTGGGAATTTTAAGAGCGAGAGCAACTGCATGTAACTACACTCTGTGGGTAGAGCTGGATTATTCAAATAAAAATTCAGTATTGTTAGAAAAACATAACAATCATTTTTTTCCAAGTCATTTACGCTAATTTTAGCAGACTTTGTTGCAGGTCCTTGATTGCTTTTGTTCTGTAGATAATTAGCATTTGCTTAAGTGGGAGGTTCTACTTTTACCGTTGTCACTTAATTAGTCTTAAGCCGGCCATAGATGGATCAAAATGTGGCCGGTTCAGAAGGGACCAGCTGAGATTAGCTAATTGTTCATGTGCGTGTAAAGGCAGGTGTCCCAATACTTTTGACAATATAGTGTATTTTTAACAACAGTAAAATCCTAAAATAGTTAGCAGTTGTATATGATGCAAAAGTGTCTTTTTTGTTTTTGTTTTTAGATTGATGCTTTTTTTTGTTTTTTATAGTTCTGTTATTTAGCAAAGATAGTCAACTTACAAAGACATATAAGACACAGTATCAGGCATACAAAACATAGTTCATTATATTTTAACATAATTGCTTGGTCATGTCCAGCCTATATGGTTGTTGTGTATGCATTTCTGTTAAATGAGGTGATTTCTCAGAAACAAGAAGCTAGAAATCGGTTCTGAACGGGAAATTGCGTAAGTCTATGGGATTTTGGTTCAGAACTGTCACGTCTTTCGACAACAGAGGAAATGAGGTCACGATTGCTAAAGGGTCAGGCTTGACTTTATGTTAAAACCACATGGACGCGAGTACATAGTGTTCCATGCAGTTATTGTCAGGAGAAAAGACTATGTATTAACGGGACAGATTATCTTGATTGTTACACAACAGGAAGCAGCCTTTGTCACAAATGGCTCACAATAATAGGCAATATCCAAACTGTACCAAATGTGCTGACTTGTTCTTGAACATAGACTTAATTGTCCATCTGTCTATTCATCTTTATATGTTATGTGTCGCTTTATTGGAAACATCAGTAAGCCTAATAGTGAATTATGTGCTCCTTTTGTAACATAATAACATTTAATGTTGCATTCCAGTTAAATTGCCAAATGTTGCCTGGAAATGCATATCGGGGCATGGTCAAGGTGCCCCAGAAATGTGATTCTCCTCTTGGCTTTGCTTGTGTATACTAGATTACCCTGATGTTTTAATATCATCTGGATGTTGGTACCAGAACCTGTGGTCCTGAACACATGGATTATCTAGTGAGCCTATCAGAGTCTTTCTTCAGTGTAATATTGTCCCATTTAGGTACTCTCCACCAAACCACTGATCCTTACCTTGCTGTTGCTGCCCATCACTCTTTACTCCATTGCAGCCTTCACTAAAACCTCCTCAGGCCTTGCAATTAGTTGCTAGATTATTATTATTATACAGAATTTATATAGCACCAACAGTTTGCGCAGTACTTTACAACATGAAGGAAACAGTACAGTTACAATACAATTCCATACAGGAGAAATCAGAGGAGATCCGAGTACTGTCACATGGGAGGAGGTCACATGTGCCCTTATACCTGGAAGCAACAGTTATTTTTGTTTTGCCAGTAGGTGCCGTCATACCTGGAAGTGACAGTTATTTTTGAGAAATTTATTTTGGGGGTGCTGAGAAGTTGAGTACCAGTGGATCTGGGGAGCTTTTTGCACAGAAACTTTTAATTTATGCCATGAACTGGTAAAGTGACCATGTCTCTTTAATAAAGACTCTGTATTCTAGTGGGGCACACCTTTTATCAATCAGGAATGCATTATTTAAAACCACATTACATATCACTACAGACTACAGACCACAACTAAACATTATATAGTATTTACTACTGTAGTACTAACTCACTGTGGAGCTGCTGGTTTAAGCGGGTCTGTTACCTTCACTCTGCTTCCCTCTGTTTCACCGGCACCGGGTCTAGGGTTCCGTTGAGTTTACTTCTGGACGACACACGCACCAACACTAAAGTACGTTTTCAATGCTTTATTAAACAAACAACTTAGGAAGTAGCAGGAAAGAGGTAGAAAGGAAACTCGCAGAAGAAACTCAAACATTCTCTGAAAGGGTTCTCTTGGCAAAAAGGGTCTTGGTATAATTCATATACTATTTGAAATGCGCTCCCCTCATGGGACACACTCCTTGCTCGTCTGGATAGGCCTCTCTCACCGGTCTAGCAGCCAGTACGCAGCACGAATCAAAGTCTCTGCCACAGACTTGTTTGGGAATAAACTCCATACGATCCTCTGCCACAGGATGTATAGATTTGCTGCAGTGAAAGTCAGTCACAGTGCTTGAACCTTTAAGCCGGGCCGGCAACACTATGCTGTATAGTTACTTTTGGATACGTCCTCCAACCAAGTAACCAGGCCCCTCCTATAGACCAGCATGCCGCGTGATCTCTCCAAGACGGGTCCTCCCCTGGGATCTCCTTGGTTGTCCAGCTTCGTCACACAGGACCGACAGCTCAGGACCATTCCTTGGCCTGCGGTGGTAGGCTCCAGACAAGCCTCTGGACCCACCCCTGCGCCGTTGTATCGTGGGCCTCCCGATCGGAGGACCACGAGGTAGCTCCTTAACGCATACCTGTCGGCCAGGAGGGCCAGCAGGTGGCTGTAAAACGAACCCCAAAATATGGCGTCTGTCCCATAAATACCCTCGCCCAGAATGCAACTCGGAGGACCACCTCCACCGAGCGTGCCTCCGGGACAGAGGAGCATCTATTTCGCTTCAACACGTTGCCTTTCCAACCCTGACAAGTGGTAACAGCGACACCCACCGGTCAGCACGGAAACGCACACAACGTCAGCCAAGCTGGAACAGAGGTGAACTTTTAACCTTCCTAACACACAATTTACTAAATTTACCTAACATGCGGTAGATTGCAAATCTACCAGCTCTACACCACTCTTGGACTTTTCCTAATCGTGTAAGGTTACAGACTGTAATTGAAAGGGTAACGCCACTTTCGTGGGGAAAAAAAAAATAAATAAAAAACAAATATATAGCGCATATAACTGCCACACAAGTCATATTGTAATTGAATGTTATTAAAAATTACCTTTCCTTTTCAATCTGCAGCCGCTGTAATTTTCTGAAAATACATTGCAATATGGCTACCTGAAGGAGTTTTGTACACAGAATGTGTACTGAACACACCCCAGAAACATAATTTCCTGCTTGTGTGATTGGCTCGCCAATTTTCCCAGAAGTCTGCCTAGGATACAAGTCAGATTTCAGGCATCCCCTGCAACAAAAAAATGTAATTTTTGAAGAGATACCTTCAATAGGAACACGGCTAAAGGGATTCAGGCCCAGCAGCTTTCCTCATCAGTGCTGACAGCTAATTATGAAACCACTCCCATTAGACCCACTTAGCACAGAGGCACAGGGGGATTTCTTCAGAATAACAAAAGTTAGGAATCTGCAACAAAGTTTGTTTATAATCCTTGCACTGTACATAGATCACCCAAAGGGGAGTGTTTTTTCTCAACAAAAGTGGAGTTGTGCTGTAAATTAATTTAAAGTTTAAAGTGTATCTTTTGTAGAGTAGCGGATGGTTAAAACCAATGTCTTTTTTTTTTTTTTCACTGTTTGTGTCCTGATGGGGATATTTTCTAATGGCAACAGAAACTACCCAAATGACCCTGATAAAAAGTTTACATACCCCGGTTTTTAATACCATGTAGTGCCCCCCTTAACATCAATGATAGCTTGAAGTCTTTTGTGGTATTTGTGGATCTTTATCTTCTCAGATGGTAAAGCTGCCCATTCCTCTTGGCAAAAAGCCTCCAGTACCTGTAAATTCTTGGGCTGTCTTGCATGAACTGCACATTTGAGATCTCTCCAGAGTGGCTCAATGATATTGAGGTCAGGAGACTGAGATGGCCACTACAGAACTTTTGTTTTATTCTGCTGTAGCCAATGACAGGTCGACTTGGCCTTGTGTTTTGGATCATTGTCATGTTGGAATGTCCAAGTGCGATCCACCTCCGTGTTTCACAGTAGGAATGGTGTACCTTTCATCATAGGCCTTGTTGACTCCTCCCCAAATGAAGCGTTTATGGTTGTGGCCAAAAAGCTCAATTTTGGTCATATCAATCCAAATGACTTTGTGCCAGAAGGTTTGAGGCTTGTCTCTGTGCTGTTTGGCGTATTGTAAGCGGGATACTTTGTGGCATTTGTGTAGTAAAGTCTTTCTTCTGGCGACTCGACCATGCAGCTCATCTTTCTTCAAGTGTCTCCTTATTATGCATCTTGAAACAGCCACACCACATGTTTTCAGAGAGTCCCGTATTTCACCTGAAGTTAATTTTGGGTTTTCCTTTGCATCCCAAACAATTTTCCTGGCGGTTGTGGCTGAAATTTTTTGTTGGTCTACCTGACAGAACCCCTCATTTTCCACTTCTTGATTAGAGTTTTAACACAGCTGATTGGCCTTCTCAATTCCTCAGATATCGTTTTATATCCCTTTCCTGTTTTATACGGTTCAACTATCTTCTCCCGCAGATCCTTTGACAATTCTTTTGCTTTCCCCATGACTCAGAATCCAGAAACGTCAGTGCAGCACTTGATGAAAGATGCAAGAATCTGTCAGGAGTCCAGAAACTCATTGACCTTTTATACACATGCACTAATTACAAGCAAACAGATTACAGGTGAGGATGGTTATCTTTTAATAGCCATCCCATTTGTGTCAAGTTGTGTGCATATTATCAGGCCAAAATCACCAGGGTATGTAAACTTTTGATCAGTGTCATTTGGGTAGTCTCCGTTGCCATTATGATTTAAAAAGAGTAAACACAGTTGATTGATAATAAATGGCTTCAGTCTAACACTAACCATGAGTGAAAGGAACTTTTTGTGTTATCATTCATATTCTCTGAAAAATGACCAAGAAATCATAAATTCTGCCAGGGTATGTAAACTTATGAGCACAACTGTATATATTATCAAAAGCCTGTGTCATTGTGCTTTCCATTTTTCAGTTTTGTGTTGTCCAGGGCTTGGCATAGAGAGCAATGCTATGATTAAGCACTTGGAAGCCAAATTCTCATAAATCAGATTCATCATTGGCCAAACTTACCATATCTGTTTCCTATGAAATAGTGTCTTCACTAAAACACTTTCCTCAAAAAATAGGATCTAAGTATTTGAACATTACAGATGGAAGCAGATGTTTGGTTCCCAACTCTTGCCAAACTTGTTAAGTTTTTGTTTCTGTCTGTGTCCGTGTTTGGGAGTCCACTAACCAATTCAAACACTATACCACAAAGGTGTTTTAATTGTGTTCTGCATCTCTCTTGCAAAGATTTCCTTTTCTGCCCCCCTGTCACCGGCCAGAAAGTGAGGGGAATCCCCCAAGTAGCAATGCAAACACGTTTTTAAAGCCTTTTTGAACTTTTGGGTTTTTTTACTAGTTAGTAGAGAAAAATATCATCCATTTCATCATCTGTTGCTATGTTTTTCAGCGTTTTCTTCTGCTTTTATTTATTTTATTATTATTTTTTTACTTTTTTGAATGGGGTAAAGGGTTAGAGGTTAAGGTTGGGGGTTAATTTATTATCTATTTATTTTATTTTATTTTTTTTTACTATTATTTACTTTTATTTAATCATTGCATTTGAGCAGAAAACCACATGTCAAAATGCACTAAAACGCACAAAAACACTAGAATCAAGCGTTTCCATGGAACAAAAAAAATGGTTCCCAAACACACCAATCGGCTCCAGAACTTTTTTGAGCTTCAGGCATTTGTCTTTATGCGCCTTGTAGTAAAGATGTGAACCATCTGCATAGAGAATAATTGTTTTAATACTACAAAATGCTGAGGTGTGAATGGGGCCTTAAGGAGAGTAGCGTAGGAAAGTGTGGTACCATTGTCGTATTTTCTGTTGATGTCAGTGCTCCTATTAGAGGGATTTGCCCCTCATGTTCTGTTGCCTCACATGGACAGAAAATAGGGGGGACGCTCCAAGAATAAAAACCGCATAAAAAGAAAATAAAATGTTTTTTTTGTAGTACGGTGGAGAAGGACTGGGATATCGGCTACCTTTTATTTTGCTTTCTTCACTCTCTATCCTGCTGACACCTATCTGATATGTTGTACTAGATACAGGAGATATTTATGACAAACAAATAATGAAACCCATGTATGTGTGTGTGTTATCATCTAGTTTTAACAGACCACTTAATAAATGTTAGTTTTTTTTTTTTTTTTTCAGTCTGTTAGGGTTTCTTAGACGGGCTCTTTCATACCCATTGCATGTTTGTGTATGTTGGTTTCTTAGGGGTCTCTCTATTAATATTTACCCCTGTGTGTTGCACTGTTTTGTTTATATAAAAAATGCAGATCACAATTATGTACAAAATGTGAACAGTCCTCAAACAATGGCCAATGATGAAAACAATAAATGTATCCACTTGTGAAAACCAGTGAGAAAAAAAATATGTCTCCTTGACCAACCACCGTTCACTGTGATCCTACCACCATCAGTAGACAATTCCATCAACCCTCCAAGAACATTCTGTAAAACGAAAAGCGCCAGGGCGGGGCCCATCGGAGACTTCATCACGTCGCCATGGTCCAGCATTGTTTGTATTTGTATTTCATGCCTATGTTACTCTACTCCTGTGAGTATATTAGGCATATTTTAATAAAGTGATCTTAATGTGCTACACTATGGGGTTTCCTCTTCTCCTTCCTCCTGCCTAAAATTGTTCTACAGATTGCTGGATGATCCTTGGAGAGTCTATTATCCTCCATGCTGTGAGTAACCTTAAGCCACCTGATTGGATAATTTTATTGTAAGACCTCTGTCTTAGGCTGACCTCTGTCTTAGGCTTTGGGAAGCGAGCTTTGATGGTGGTGGGATCGTGGTGAATGGTGGTCGGTGAAGGAGAGCTTTTTTTCTTATTGATTTTCAAAATTGGATGTATTTGTTGTTTTCATCATTGGACTTTTTTTACATCATTTTTATTTGCATCTTTTATGTAATCATAACAGTGCTACACACTAGGGGTATATATTAGATTTGGTATCTGAATATTGGAATATCGGTGAGTGCTTCTGTTTTTATCAGTGCACTGGTACGCACACTTTTAAGTCACATATTTTCCAGCACTAAAGTCTCTTTATTAATGTTTTCACCCAGCTCGCACAACTTTGAACCAAAATTCACCATTTAGTCTTGTTCAAGTCCAGACTGGCAGTCTAAGACCAGGCTTTTTCTGGCACTTTTTGTTTATAAGTTTAAATCGGTATTTTCTTACTAGAAAAATACTTTTAACTCCCAAACATTATACATTTTTTTTAGCAGAGACCCTAGGGAATAAAATGGTGATGGTGGCAATTTTAAATATCACACGGTATTTCTGCAGCGGTTTTTCAAATGCTTTTTTTTTGGGGGGAAAAAATACACTTTATTGTATTTTTTTTAAAAAAACACAATATATACCCTAATTTTTTGGTAAAATGTGAAAGATGTTACGACGAGTAAAAAGATGCCTAACATAAACTGCTTTAAAACTGAGCACGCTCTTGGAATGGTGACAGACCATAGTACTTTAAGATCTCAATATTCAATGCTATAAACGCCTTTACAGGTTACCTGTTTAGAGATACAGAGACATTCTAGTGCTAGAATTATTGCTCTTGCTCTAACGTTTGTGGCGATAACTCACATGTGTGGTGCAAACACCATTTACATATGCATGCGTGACTTACGAATGCGTTTGCTTCTGCTCATGAGCACAGAGGGATGGGGGCGCTTTAGTTTTTATTTTTCTTATTTATTTTACGTTTTCTTTTTACACTGTCTCTTTAAAAAAAATTATCACTTTTATTTCTATTACAAGGAATATAAACAACTCTTGTATAGAAACAAGGATGACAGATCCTCTTTGTGGAGTGGTCAGGGGTCAAAAAGACCCAAAATCTCTTCTTTACCTTTTAAAAGCAAAAGATTAAAAAAAACAAAAATTATTTTTACTTCCACTCTGGACCGGAAGTAACATCATGACGTCACTCCGGTCCTCCAAGGCTATATAGGCAATCAATGATGTCTTTGATCACTTCTGGGACCATCTGGCTGCACTGTCGGATCGTTTCTTGGGCGAGGAAGCCCGAGAACCACTGGCGAAGACATCCCCTCCCTCCGCTTCTGAAAGCGTCCAGTGACTCATGAGAAAGCCAGCCGCCGGCTGAAAAAAAAAAAAACAGGGTTATGGCTGGTAGCTTCATAATACCGGTAAACCACTTCAAAGTTGTATTGTATATATACGTATTGCGGTCTTAAAGTGGTTAAGGTAAACATGGCTCTACTCAGTAAGCATTACTGCCCCAATAGGCTATGTTCACCAGTGTTGGCCACCATGCCTTATAGAAGACCAGCTTGTGATGCAGTCTTCCAATGCCAACCCAAAAACTTAGATATCGGTTTGGTGGCGCTAAGCTTATAATACATGTTTCCAGTTTGTGCACTGGAAACATCTAAGTAATGGTAGTGTAATCCTGTAGGTATGGCTGGATAATTGGCTCTGAAGGTGGGAAATTGGTCAACGGTCATTAACGTGGCAGTTTTCATCCAAATCTCCAATTATTCGTACAAGTGGATATATAATAAAAAAGCCATAGTTATTTAAATATTCAGCTTGTGTGATTATAGGGAAAAGATAATAAAAAATCTTGTAAAAATTGGTATACTGTATACCCATGGCTTGGTCACGTGATCCATCCTAAAGCATATTTTGGTTTTGGTGATGAGTAAGATTGTTGGGAATTGACATCTGAAAGCTAGTCAGGTGTAGGTGCTGACCTTTCTTGAATACGCTCTGACTGGACAAATCTGCCACTTATTGTGACTCCAGACCCCAGAAAACCACAGACATAGACCACAAAACCAGTGACCCAACATGACCTTGTGAGAATCCCACACCAGCCTAGCATCTAGTCATTTAGTTTTGGTCACATGACTAGCTGTTTGACTAATGTAGAATTTCTATAATTTCCTAAGACAGTAAGTCTTGTTTGACTGCATTGAGCCTTTATTTTCACTTTCATCAAGATTCTTGGTTCCCTTCACTGCTAGCATTACACAAACTGTGAGAAGCTCTGCAACCAGAAAGCTCACTGTGTACGCAAGCATCGTGTTTTTTTTTTTTTTCCGTCTAGCAGTAGCAATATTGTTACAAAGTATTTTACGGCTATCTTTGTCTGGGCACACAAGTGCACTGTGGTCTGATGCCATGCCAGTAATTTACAGGAATCTCAAACAACACAGTACAGTATCTCATTCCCCCTAGTGTCATTATTACCGACTCTGTTTTCATTTAGTGGCTGCAGTGAATACTGGTTGCGTCATGAAGATCGAGTTAGGCTGATGACAGCTGGGGAATTGTTAGTGTTGCTTTAACAGTCAGTGTTTTCTATGCATATTTGCAATGTTACTATACAATAATGTATTATTCAGTGCATTCCAAACTCAGCAGGATTTTTGTAAAATAGGATAATCATTTGGCATTCTTATTGCCCAACACACACATGAATGGGCTGTCCTTTCATACTGTTTCACGCTCATTGTCAGCAATCATGGTAAATGATTTTGAAAATTAAAGCAGAAGTTCAAACAGGCAGTTAAATACAGTTGGGGGAAAAAATTATATATATATACAGTGGGGCAAAAGAGTATTTAGTCAGCCACCAATTGTGCAAGTTCTCCCACTTAAAAAGATGAGAGGCCTGTAATTGTCATCATAGGTATACCTCAACTATGGGAGACAAAATGTGGAAACAAATCCAGACAATCACATTGTCTGATTTTTGGAAGAATTTATTTGCAAATTATGGTGGAAAATAAGTATTTGGTCAAAATCAAAAGTTCATCTCAATACTTTGTTATATATCCTTTGTTGGCAATGACAGAGGTCAAACGTTTTCCGTAAGTCTTCACAAGGTTGTCACACACTGTTGCTGGTATGTTGGCCCATTCCTCCATGCAGATCTCCTCTAGAGCAGTGATGTTTTGGGGCTGTCGCTGGGCAACACGGACTTTCAACTCCCTCCAAAGATTTTCTATGGGGTTGAGATTTGGAGACTGGCTAGGCCACACCAGGACCTTGAAATGCTTCTTACGAAGCCACTCCTTCGTTGCCTGGGCGGTGTGTTTGGGATCATGCTGAAAGACCCAGCCACGTTTCATCTTCAATGCCCTTGCTGATTGGAGGAGGTTTGCACTCAAAATCCAACGATACATGGCCCCATTCATTCTTTCATGTACACGGATCAGTCGTCCTGTTCCCTTTGCAGAGAAACAGCCCCAAAGCATAATGTTGCCACCCCCATGCTTCACATTAGGCATGGTGTTCTTTGGTTGCAATTCAGCATTCTCTCTCCTCCAAACAAGACGAGTTGTGTTTCTACCAAACAGTTCTACTTTGGTTTCATCTGACCAAAAGACATTCTCCCAATCCTCTTCTGGATCATCCAAATGCTCTCTAGCAAACCTCAGACGGGCCCGGACATGTACTGGCTTAAGCAGGGGGACACGTCTGGCACTGCAGGATCTGAGTCCCTGGCGGCGTAGTGTGTTACTGATGGTAGCCTTTGTTACGTTGGTCCCAGCTATCTGCAGGTCATTCACTAGGCCCCCCCGTGTGGTTCTGGGATTTTTGCTCACCGTTCTTGTGATCATTTTGACCCCACGGGGTGAGATCTTACGTGGAGGCCCAGATTGAGGGAGATTATCAGTGGTCTTGTATGTCTTCCATTTTCTAATTATTGCTCCCACAGTTGATTTCTTCACACCAAGCTGCTTGCCTATTGCAGATTCAATCTTCCCAGCCTGGTGCAGGTCTACAATTTTGTTTCTGGTGTCCTTCGACAGCCCTTTGGTCTTCACCATAGTGGAGTTTGGAGTGTGACTGTTTGAGGTTGTGGACAGGTGTATTTTATACTGATAACAAGTTCAAACAGGTGTCATTAATACAGGTAATGAGTGGAGGACAGAGGAGCCTCCTAAAGAAGAAGATACAGGTCTGTGAGAGCCAGAAATCTTGCTTGTTTGTAGGTGACCAAATACTTATTTTCCACCATAATTTGCAAATAAATTCTTTTAAAAATCAGACAATGTGATTGTCTGGATTTGTTTCCACATTTTGTCTCTCATAGTTGAGGTATACCTATGATGACAATTACAGGCCTCTCTCATCTTTTTAAGTGGGAGAACTTACACAATTGGTGGCTGACTAAATACTTTTTTGCCCCACTGAATGTATATGTATGTATGTATATGTATATATATATATATATATATATATACACACACCGATCAGCCATAACATCATGGCCCCCTTTTGCTAAAACATCCACATGAATGGCAGGACCAAGGGTTTCCCAGCAGAACAGTGCCCAAAGCACCCGGCCATCCACATAATGTAAAAGAAAACGTGATTCACCAGACCAGGCCACCTTCTTCTATTGCTCCGTAGTCCAGTTCTGATGTTCATGTGACCATTGTAGAAGCTTTTGGCTGTGGACATGGGTCACCATGGGCTTCACAGCCCCATACACAAAAAACTGCAATGCCCATTTTTTTCTGCTTTTACCACATCAACTTCATGGACAACATGTTCACTTGCTGCCTACTACATCCCACCAATTTTCAGATGCCATTCTAACGAGATATTCCCTTTAGCTGTCAGTGGTCATAATGTTATGGCTGATCAGTGTGTGTGTCTGTATATATATATGTGTGTATATATGTAAATATATAATTACTATTTTTTTTATATATTTTTTTTATTATTATATATATTTATATATATTTATTATTATATATATTTTTTTAGTTTATTATTATGTATATATTTTATTTATTTATATATATATATATATATATATATATATATATAATATTTTTTTTTTATTATTTTAATGTATTTAATTAATTTTTTAAATTTTTTTCCTCCAAAATATTTGTAACGCTGATCAACCAGTTTTGCAGTTCTGTGATATATACACACCTTCTAAGCAACATAGCTAGTATGGTGACACCATGGGTGTGCAGCTCAAACACACATATATGTGTGTGCATGTGTATATATGCTGACAGTCAGTAGAGCAGTGGACGGTGTCAGTAGGGCAGAGATTGGTGTCAGTAGTTTTTATTTGTATTCTATTTTTTATTATTTTTTTACAATTTTATACATTTTTGGGGGTTTTTTTAGCCCATTTAGGGGGCTTTGGTGAAATATCAGGGGTTTAAACAGGGGGAATCTGCACCACCCAGGCACACCTGACACACACTGTGCGCATAGCTATCTTTCGGAGGGTTATGTTTGTTCTGTCCTGAACTGATAAGAGAGTGTGGTTCTTTTTACAGCCAATCAAAGTACAGCTTTTATTTCTACAGTGAAATCCCATCTATGGGTAAACCTCAACCTCTCCCTACCAGCAGTTTCAGGGCCAGTTTACATTTTTGATTTGCGTGTTGTATGTTAACGTGCGTTACCTTAGGACAGCCTACTATTGAAATGAATGGGCTGCCAACACACTGTTATATGCTGAAAAGCAGATCTTTTCCTTTTCTCTAATGCCTGCAATGGGGTACCATTCAAGCTGAATGGCATTGCAACGTATGTTACGTGTGTTGCTGCACATTGAGGTAGTGCGAGCCTTGGACGTGCATAGCCTATTGCATTAGGCATGCACACCGGAGCACAAACACACATGCATTTATATATAAGCAGAGCAGTGGCTGGTGATAGTTTTTTTTGTTTTTGTTTTTTTCAGTTTTATTTTTTAAATTATTGTTTACAATGTTATTTTTTTAATATTGTTTTACAATATTTTTAGGAGCCCCGTTGGGGGGCATTGGTGAAATATCGAGGGTCTAAACAGACCCCTAAAGTCTCACTTTTGAGATAGATAAAGGGACTAAGGACAGAGCTTCCCCAGTCCCTTTCTCTGCAAACTCTGCTCCACTGGACCGTGAACTAATGGAAAATGCTCTGTGCTGAGCGGCTTCCTGTTCATTCACAAACTGGAGCACAGTAAACACAGTTTACTATGCTTCAGTTAAGAATGAACACAGGAGTGACCAGTACAGATCACTCACTGTGTTCATTAAGAAAAGGAAGGGGTCGGTAAATACAATATTTTCTGGCCCCTTCCCCGCTCTCCATCCTGAAACATCCCCAGCGGGAGAGGAGGGAATCTGGCAGCACTGCAGGGGGAGATGCACAGGCTGGGCACACGCTATGCACACGCCTATGAGTGCGAGCATTAATGCAATGTGAAAGTCTGAATGAACCACTTTAATGTTAATATAGATGAATATTAAAGGACACAAATTAAATGAAGATATGTTCCCTGCTTTTGACTTATAGTAAAATTGCTCACAACCCCACTTGATTTGTTTTGCAGGTCCAATTATGATGACTGGAGGCCAGCTCTGGCAAGTTTGCTGCAACCCATCCCTTTTCCCAAAGAGTGAGTACAGAGCCATGGTGCTTATAATGTGTATGTTTGGGAGCAAAGAGGTTTACTTGGTAATCAATTTTTTTTATATCATATAATATATAAAAGAGTCAAGAAAATGCTTGCTTCTTTTTTTATTCGCTGGGATTACAATAGGAAATTATTTGTGTAGAGAACATAGAAGTAACATCCACAGCTGTCAAGGAGCAGCCTGTTGAAACCTGAAAAGTGTTGATAGGGATTCTATTTTTCCCCGAGCCTTAAAAAAATAAAAAAATTCTGTCTTGTGTTGCTGTTTTACGTTTTCCCTTCCTTTCCTTTCTGATTGTTGTCACCAGCACAGTAAATGAGAGGGAATCTCTTTAACAGCCCCCAATGTTATGGTGCTAAAGTAACAACGGACTATGGGTACATCAGAGCAGTATATTGGGAGCGCAAGGCACAGTCATCCTACAGAAGATTCCTCCAGCCCCATACAAAGGCATTGGCCTACTGTTATGGGGCTGGAGCAAGTAAGTCTGGTGCATCGCCGCACTTGTACTCCATTGAGATGTAAAAATCCATCTGCCGCAGGAAGCATTGCAACGGCTATCATTGGTGTAATTCAGTCTCCTGCAGACTGTTCCACCATCTCCATACACAGCTACATATAGTTATATAGTTAGTCTGGTTGAAAAAAGGCACAAGTTTACCTAGCTCAACCCAAAGAGAAAAAAAAGGTCCAGACCTACCGCTGTGGAGCTGAAGGAAGTAAACTATGGACTACAAGTGTGGTGACATCACCGCACTTGTACCCTATTGAGATCTACTAGTTCTTTTGCCTTGGGAAGCATTGCAACTGTGATCAGTGTATTGTTGGTGCACAGTGCAATGCAGAGTATTACTCCAGTGCTACCACTCTACCGTTAAGGAGCTGAAGGTAGTAAACCATGGGCTATAAGTGTGGTGACATTACCACGCTTGCACTCCGTTGAGATCTACGAATCCCTCTGCTGTGGTTACAGATGAAACTTTTATTCACAGGATCTATGAATGAATGAAGCGACTGTGCAGGCAAAGCCACACACAGCTACACTAAATTCAAATGAAAACAGGGTGCCCCAGAGAGAGGCACCCCATAATTCAGATAAGTGGAGGGGTGGTTTTAGGGTGGGGGTAAGGGAATGTGAACATATTTGTTGTTACACCCTTAAATATGGGTGAAAGCTGGTCAGAGAGGTGGACTTTTCTTTTAAAGTGATAGAAAAAAAAATGAGACTTTACAATTAAAATAACAAACATGTTATACTTACCTGCTCTGTGCAGTGGATTTGCACAGAGCAGCCTGGATCCTCCTCTTCCCAGGTCCCTCTTCTGTGCTCTTGGCCTCTCCCTCCTGTTGAGTGCCCCCACAGCAAGCAGCTTGCTATGGGGGCACTCAAGCCGAGCCACAGCTCCCTGTATTTATTCAGACACCGAGCTGCGGTTTGGCCCCGTCTTCCTCTCTCCTGATTGGCTAACTGACTTTGATTGATAGCAGCAAAAGCCAACGGCGCCACTGCTGTGTCTCAGCCAATCAGGACGGAGAGTCCCGGACGGCCCAGACACTCATGGACATCGCTGGATGGAGATGGGGCTCGGGTAAGTATTAGGGGGGCTGCTGCACACAGGCTTTTTATCTTCATGCATAGAATGCAATAAGATAAAATGTCTGCCTTTACAACTATTTTAAAGAACTGCTATTTCAGAACATAATGTCATGACACGTCATAGGCTGGCCAAAGTTTTCCTTCCTTCATCCATGGGTTGAAGGAGAGAAAGGTGCAGATTGCCCCATCGGCACAGTCAATGTTAATATGGGAATCCATCCCACTGCACTATTGCATTTTGAAAGTGGGAGGTTTCCCCACCATCAGAATACAATGATCAATGCTGGCGGCTATAGCGCCGGCAGTGGTCGCACAACAAAAAACCTGACATCCCGGTTGTACTGAAGTCAATTAATAGATTGACTTCAGTACAACCAGCCTGCCCAAAGATGGATCAAAATCCGCCCGGTTCCTGCTGAAAAGGGCAAATTTTACAGGTCTTTTACAGCGTGCAAAGCGTGTTACCTTTGTGTATAATTTGAATGTCCCAAGCCATATTTAATAATCACCCAACAGGTTATATAGAGCACGTTTACATGTTTTGATAGAGAAGAAGCTGCTGTGTTAGCTATGGAACAGCCTGGGTCCTTGAGGATCTGACTAATGAGCGCTTGTGTTAGAAAAAAAAAAATACACACCGCAGAGAATAAAAATTATCAACCGTAATAGCCCCATTTATCAACCCGCTGCTCCCAGGAGGTTCTGTTAGTTTACATGTGGATCATCTCCTGCATAGGAGTTAAAGTTGCTGGCTTTGAAAACAGACTGGCGTCATTAAACCAAATTTGTCTTTTAGTAGCTCTCATAGGAATGCATTATTCCACTGCCAATGATGCAACCTAGCTTGCAGGGTGACCCATAATTGCTTTGTCACTCTCATTAATGGAGATGTGACCAGGGCTTAATTAAGTCACTTGGGTTCTCTGGCAAAACAAAAGTATGTGACAGAAGAAAGTTTAAATGGGTGTTTGTGTGCGGTCAGAGCTTCATAACAGAATGGTATAAACAGACAGACTAAAATAGGTCGGGTCACCTGACAGTAAATTTCCATACATGTGACGTTCAAGGTGTTTTATAGTTTGATTTTTTTGTAATGTAAATCATATCCAACGCCTTCTCTCTACCACGTCCCAGACTAAGTATATGCCATTTTTAAAGTATTTTCTAGGTTTTTTTGTTTTTTTTTACTCGTTAGTGTTTATATTTTTTCTTTTTATTGGTAACTAAACGTGCCCCTTTATATCTTGACAACACATCAGGGTAACTAAAGATGCTAAATTAAATATATAAGATTGTTTTTTTAGGTGTCACACCATTCACCATAGAATATTTGTTTTACCCAAACAATAATAATAATAAAAATTTTTTTAGAATTCTACACACTGAGGGAGCTTGAGGTACGACTAGAGACAATAATATCTTATACTTTTTTTAATAAATTTTTTATTTTTTGTGTATACTTTGGGGCAGATTTCCTAAAACTGTTGCACACAGAATCTGGTGCAGCTGTGCATAGTAACCAATCGGCTTCTAGGTTTTATTTTATTTAAGTGATACTTTAGTCTCGTTTTTTTTTTTTTTTTTTCCGTTAACCACTTCAGTACCAGGCACTTACACCCCCTTCCTGCCCAAGCCAATTTTTACCTTTCAGCGCTATCACACTTTGACAATTGCTCGGTCATGCTACACTGTACCCAATTTTTTTTTCATTTTTTCCCCACAAATAGAGCTTTCTTTTGGTGGTATTTAATCACTGCTGGGGTTTTTATTTTTTGAGCAACAAATAAAAAAAGTCCGAAATTAAAAAAAAAAAAAAAAAAGATTTTCTTTGTTTCTGTTAAAAAATTTTTGTTAATAAGTACGTTTTCTCCTTCACTGACGGGCACTGATGAGCACTGGTATGCAGCACTAATGGCCACTCATAGGCAGCACTGATGGGCACTGAAAGGCTGCACTTGATGGGTACTTATAGGTGGCACGGATGGTCGCTGATAGGTGGACACTGATGAGTATCACTGATAGGGAGACATCTGGCAAGCATTGGTAATGGGTACTAACTGGCACCATTTTTAGGCACTGATTGGCATATTTTGGGCACTGACTGCCATCCCTGGTGGCCATGGGTGGCATACCTGGTCATCCATCTGTGGTGCCCATCCCTGGTGGTCCAGTGTGTGCACCCGCGGGGGGGGGGGGGGCTACGCTGATAATCAGTGCAGACCCCCCCTGTCAGGAGAGCCGCCGATCGGCTCTCCTCGCGTCCTTCAGACGCGAGTGTGGAAAAGCAGATACACAGCTTTTCCTGTTTACACTGTGATCTGCTGTGATTGGACATGACGGATCATGTGGCAAAGAGCCTCCGTCAGCTCTTTACCGAGATCGGTGAAGCGGTGTGTCAGACTGTGCACCACCGATCACCACGCTTTGCACCCCCACGGGCGCGAGACGGCAGTTATCCTGAAAGACTTCATATGACATCCAGTCAGGATAACTGAACCACCGCCTTCATTTTGCTATAGGCCGGAGGGGAAGTGGTTAAAAATAACAAACCTCACATACTTGCCTGCTCTGTGTAGTGGATTTGCACAGAGCAGCCTGGATCCTCCTCTTCTCAGGTCCCTCTTCAGTGCTCCTGGCCCCTCCCTCCTGTTGAGTGCCCCCACAGCAAGAAGCTTGCTATGGGGTAGCCGAGCCACAGCTCCCTGTGTTCATTCAGACACTGAGTCGCGGCCCAGCTCCCTTTCTCTCCTCATTGGCTCACTGACTTTGATTGACAGCAGCAGGAACCAATTGCGCTTCACTGCTGTCTCAGACAATGAGGAGGGAGAGTCCCAGACAGCCGAGTCTCTCGTGCAACATCGCTGGATCTAGATGGGGCTGCTGCAAACAGAAGTTTTTTTTAGCTTAACCACGACCGCCTACCGCATATATACTAAGACAGGGCAGCTCTACTGCACGAAATGACGTACCTGTACATCATTTCCTGCAATAGATAGTGTGGGCGCACACGCTGCACGGAGGAGGAGTCGATGTCTGCCGGCCACCCGCGATCACTTCACAGAGAGGCAGAAGGGGGATCTGCCTATGTAAAGGCAGATCCCCGTTCTGAC
Source organism: Aquarana catesbeiana (assembly GCF_042186555.1). Classification (NCBI taxonomy): domain Eukaryota; kingdom Metazoa; phylum Chordata; class Amphibia; order Anura; family Ranidae; genus Aquarana; species Aquarana catesbeiana. The sequence goes on from NC_133334.1 coordinate 236,267,582, forward strand.
AGGGGACAACATGGAAATCTGCTGTTCCCTAGTGATTAGGAACAGCTATCTGTGTTGTTCCTGTCAGCACTTTCCCCCACACAGTAAGAAAGCACCAACAGGGAACATATTTTACCCTTTGATTGCCCCTGATGCCCCATATTTTACCCTTTGATTCCCTGCCAGTGTCATTTATACAGTAATCAGTTTTTTTTAGCACTGATCACTGTATTGGTGTCACTGGTCCCCAAAAAGTGTCACTTAGGAACTTCGGGTCAGATTTGTCTGCCGCAATGTTGCAGTCCCGCTAAAAATCGCCGCCATTACTAGTGTAAAAAAAAAATTAAAAGTCCATAACTCTATCCCGTAGTTTGTAGACACTATAACTTTTGTGCAAACCAATCAATATACGCTTATTGGGATTTTTTTACCAAAAATATGTAGCAGAATACATATTGGCCTAAATTGATGAGGAAATAATTTTTTTTTATAATTTTTTTTTGCTATGTATTATAGCAGAAGGTAAAAAAAAAAAATATATATATATAAAATTTTTTTTTTTTTTATTGTCGCTCTTTTTTTGTTTTATATCGCAAAAAATAAAAACTGCAGATGTGTTCAAATACCACCAACAGCTCTATTTGTGGGGAAAAAAGGACTTCAATTTTATTTGGGTACAGTGTTGCACGACTGCGCAATTGTCAGTTAAAGTAACGCAGTGCCGTATCACAAAAAATGGCCTGGTCATTAAGGGGGTAAATCCTTCCGGGGCTGAAATGGTTAAAGCGGTTGTAAACCGCTGGACTTTTTTTTTTTACACCCGGCAAGGTAAAGGCATAATGTGCTAGTATGCATCGCACACTAGCACATTATGTTAAATTTACCTTAAAACAAAGCCCTTCCGTGATCTCAGAGCTGCAGCAGGCTCCCATCTTCACCCGTCTTGCTTCCGGGTTCGCGGACTCCAGCTCTGTGACTGGCCGGAGATGCAATGACCTCACTACCACGCATGTGCGCAGGAGCTGCCAATTACGGCACAGGGCTGGCCGTTCCTTCAGAGCTCGTGAGCCGGTGACGTCACTGGCTGCATGTAATGTAAATATCTCCAAAAAAGGTGCACATTTAGGAGATATTTACACTACCTATAGGTAAGCCTTATTATAGGCTTACCTATAGCTAAAAGTAATGTGTGGAACTTTAATGCATAAAATGCATTAGGATAAAACACCTTCTGCCTTTACAACCACTTTAATTAAACAAGCTGAAGTTAGAAGCTGATTGATTATTATGCACAGCTATACCAGATTCTGTGTGTACCTGTTTAGTAAATCTCCTCAAAAATATACACAAAAAAACGTAAAAAATGTATTTATCAAAGAATAAGATATTATTGTCACTCTTCGTACCTCAACGATATGAATGATCATATATTATTCCCATACATTTACCCTGTGCCATTTTCAATGTAATATTAACATTGACATATAAGTTGAACAGACTTTGGGGTGAATTTACTTAAGGCAAATCAACTGTGCACTTTGCAAGTGCAGTTGTATGCATTTTCCCAAGCACTTAGTAAAGAATACCCAATCAGGTGCAGGGAAAATACAAATAAAAAAAAACAGCATTTTTGCTTGCACGTGATTGGGTGATGGAAATCAGCAGAGCTTCACCACATTTACAAAACTCTGGGGGAAAATGAGAGCAACTGCACTTGCAAAGTGCACTGTCTATTTGCCTTTAGTAAATTCACCCTTTTATCTTGTAGAATGCATTGATGATTTGCTTACAAGATGGTATACATTTACCTGATCTTTTAATAATTAAAAGGTAAATGTATAATATGATGCAGAATGCTTTTTTTTTTACCCTTTGCAGTATTTGTTTTTCTTGCATGTTGGTGCAAAACTAAATGTGCCCCTTTTATATGTTGACATCACAACCTAACAACAGAAGAGATACTGAACTAAATATGTAAGGTAGGGATTTTTGTTAGGTGTCATGCCAATCACCAAATAAAAGAAGAAAACAATTTTTTTTCAAAGATAAACATTTTTATTTAAAAAAATAAACAAAAGTGTACACAAAATAAATTTAAAATTCATAAAGGAATAAGGTAATATTATCACTAGTCATTGCACATAAATGATCATATATTATTCCAATACATTTAACCTTTACCATTTACAATTCGACATGCACACTCTGACATATAAGGAAAATGTATTTTTATCTTGCAGAATGTGTAGTTTTGGTTGCAAAAACGGTGATTGTTACATGTTTCTCAGACCCTATCTGCTTCATCGGATCACATGGGAATATTTATATTCCTGTAAAAGCGTTGTTAGTCACAATGATATTACATATATTCATCAATAATATTGCATTATCTATCAATACACATAAATAGTTCTAATAGTGACACCGGGAGAGGAAATTAAAGGGTATGGGTGTCATTGAGACAGGAGGACACGGAGTATTAAAAAAAAAAAGGAAGAAAAAATATTTTAAAATTTTTATAAAAATATTGTAAAAAAGAGAGTTTAAAAACAGATCTCCTATAGATCTCTTAGGTAACTGTCCATACAAGGTTTATCCTGTGTTGAGCCCTGATGATGTGGAAGTAGTGTTGCACAAAATGTGTTGGATGCGTTTATGACATATTTACCAACAATTTAAATTATATTGGGATTCTTTCATCTGTTTTTTTTTTTTTTGGCACTCCTTTGTGAATTTCCACGGTTAGAGGTTATAACCCCTCACTTAACTAAAAAAAAAAAAAAAAAAAAAAGTGTTCATGCTGGCCCCCCATCCACTGGACACCAGGACAAGAAGTGGGGTTAAACCTTCCTAACAGCGACACAAACAGAAATTTTAAAAACCTGAAATATTGTCAATTCTTGCTTGAAAATGGAGAGATATCTTTCAGGTCATTGTTCTTTCTCACACATCGTCAATACAAAGTGTTGGCTATCCTTGTGTCTGTCTCAAAGCTTTGAAAACCTTCATCCATATTGACAGTGTGGATACCCTTAGAGTTACTGATGTATTTAATCGCTATCAATATTATCATTTTAGCTTTACTTTTGTTTTATGAGTTTAGCAGTTTTAATCTAATGTGTGTTTGCTTCTTTTTTTTTTTTTTTGCAGAGCTCTTGCCCATGAAACATTTACGAAGTAAGTATGAGATCTGAAAGATCTAATTTATGAATGAGAATCTGCTGGACTAGGGCTTTGCTGTTAAATGATGCCACGTGACTAAAAGGAGACCTAATTTCTCCCTCAAACGTTTATGGGTTTTGTTATTAATAGCACCAAAAGTAAAGTTGTCTCTAGCCTGGGCAATTTAAACAGAGTATGTATTGAAAAATAAAGTAAACAATCAATGGGTTATCTTCTTTGAACAGAGCTTGCCAAAATAATCTAAAGATTTAGGCATCTGAAGTATTAGGCAATTATTAACTTTTACTTTGAGGTAGACTTGATCTTGCCTGTTGCTGCCTCCTAAACCTCCCTATTGGTTAATCAAACTGTGGAAAAAGTTATAGGGAATTCTACTTTGGCTTGAAAAGGTGGGCTTAATCTTGCCTGTTGCTGCCTCCTAAACCCCCCTATTGGTTAATCATATTGCGGATAAAATTATAGGGAATTCTACTTTGGCTTGAAAAGGTGGGCTTGATCTTGCCTGTTGCTGCCTCCTAAACCTCCCTATTGGTTAATTGGACGGCAGAAAAATATATAGGCAATTTTGCCACTTTTTCTTTAAAAGGTTGGCTTGATCTTGCATGCTGCTGCCTCATAATCCTCATGAACCTGTGGATCATATTGAAGGCCCAACAGGGGTGTCTGGATGATGGAAAGGGCAGGGTCAAATTCAGCTTGTACTAGACTATTGAATATTTGAATGTAACTTCAGCTGTCTATATGTTTAGCTCAGCTAATGTTTTCCAATCTAAAAATGTCACCTTTGTTTAGGCATGCTTTCTTAAAGTGTTACTAAACCCACAACAGTAAAATCAGTCTGTATATGCAGTAAAGCATGCTTGTTATACTCACTATGGAACCTAAGGGGTTAATCCTCTACATTGTGTAAAAAGGCTGTTTGATCCTGTTTTCTCTGATCCCCCCCCTTCTTCAACAGTCCCCAATCTATTTGCTGATAAAACAGGGCCTTGAGGGCAAGCTGCACATGCTCAGTTTGGTGTGTATTGCTAGAGGGTTTTCTTGAGAGTGGGTATGTGATCAGCACAGGGCCAATCAGCACTGTCCATACAGAGGGTCAGGGGTCCTGCAGCCTCATAGGACAATCAGGGGAAAATGAAATACACACCAAACTGAGCATGTGCAGCTTGTTCCCTAGTCTCTGTACCTAAAAAATCCATTTTATTGATGTGCTATCAGGTGGGCCCTGGCACTATATAGTTTGTAGCATGTGTGGCCAGCTTTGGCATCAAAGAAAATATTGTTGGCTAATGTACTAAAATCAAGCTAAAATGTATGTCTGGCCAAAAAAAATATTTAGTATACCTCTGCAACATATTGACATTTCTCCATGTTTTTTTTGAGCTTTTACTGTCCTGTTTGAGCAGATAACACCGTGCCTCTGCTGTACTGAACTCCCAAGCAGTATCAGCCCTGCCTGAGCTCTACCTGTTGGACTGCAGAACACCATCCTACTTATGGTATGGTGATGGGGAGGTGTTCTGTAGTCCAACAGGTAGAGCTCACCCAGGGCTGATACTGCTTGGGAATTCAGTGCAGCAGAGACACTGTATCTGTTTTAGTAAAGCCTCTTGCTATTGCAAGGAACATTTCACTTCCCTTATTAAGTGTGGGAAAATTACCTTTGCAAAGCATAACCAATCATGTGCAATAAGTTATAAAAAAACCAAACAGTTTTTTGCTTGCATATGATTTAAATGATGGAAGTCAGCACAGCTTCACCTCATTCACTGAGCTAAGTGAAAATTTCCTTGCAGAGTGAACAGCCTTTATTTCTTTAGTAAATAAACCCATCTAGGTTGTCAGTTCGAATAGGAAGTTAGGAACTCATTGCTCAGATATACACTTTAAATAAGAAGATCCCATTTTCATTTTAGAACGTTTCCTAAAGCTGAACTCTGGGAATTAGACAAAATCTACCCTTTTAGCGCCCCATGCTGCAAGGGTTAAATGCTTGTTTAGTCTAGGGGTGCAGGGATAAGGTGTATAACTTACCCTATAGCTTGGTCCTGCAGGCTCAGCCATTGTTCTGTTCTAAGGCTAGCCCCGAGGCTCTGGGCTGTGGGCAGTTTTTTGGGATCCTTTTGTATTGTGTAGGGCTATTAACCCTGCATTGCACAAGGTTTGGGACTGCGGCATGAAGTGCCTTTGAGAGGATGCTGTGTTAAGCAGGCAATAGAGTATGCAATTTAATTTCATGCAACCATGGGTTGCAGGGAAAAATAATGCTTGATTCCCCTATCAAGACATTCAATGTTGATGGGGGAATCCCTCCCTCTGAGCCATTGTGTTCTCCTGGCAGGAGGGCGCAGAGCCGTCCCTGCTGGAAGAACACAGTGATTTCTGCTAGCGGCTATAGTCGCTGGCAAAAATTGCATGCTAAAAGTCCGGCATGCTGGTTGTACCAAAGTTGATCGATGCAACTTGGGTGCAATCAACCTGCCCATAGATGGATTGAATCTCGGCCGGTCCCTGCTTAACCAGGCCCAGATTCAATCCATCTATGGCCAGCTTGAGACTGGTGGCATGAATGGAGGAAGCCTGCTGAAGCCAGCAAAATAAAGTATTACATCTAAGCCCTGCACCCCTAGACTAAACAAGCCTTTAGCCATTGCAGTGTAAGGCCCACTACAAGGGTAGGTTTTGTCTAATTCCCAGAGTTCAGCTTTAAACATATTGGATTCTCTGCTTTAATTTCTTTTTACATTGTGACCCAGGCCATGTCTGTGTAATCGCTACAAAACTTCCTAGCTGAGCTTACCAACTAACCTGTGTGTTTTCTCATCCTGCCCATGCAGGGAGCTGAAATACGTCATTCAGAGATTTGCAGAGGACCCCAGGCAAGAGGTAAGAATTCCCCCTGGGGGAAAGAATAGTGCAGAGAAAGAAATGACTTATCTCGTTAAAGGTTATTGTGCTGCTAAGAGAAAAGAACTTGTTTTTGCTTTGCATTTATTATCAAGGTTGTTATACACAAGCTAATTAGCTGGGTAATACCATTTAAAAATATATTGGAAATGTATGTATACCTGTTCAGAGCTTGAAACAATCATCATTATGTAATAGAGATATAAAACAGACACTCCACTAAAAAGTGATTTTTTTTTTTTTTAGTTAAAGGTGGGGCCTGGTGGGCTGAGTCAGCCTTGGCTTCTTGTATGTCTTGGATTCCCCAACGAGTGCTCTATTTTTATAATTCTTGTCACTCTGGGAGTTTTGGATGTTCCAGTGTCTCCTGTTGTGTTCCAGTGTCTCCTGTTGTGTTCCAGTGTCTCCTGTTGTGTTCCAGTGTCTCCTGTTGTGTTTCCGTGTCTCCTGTTGTGTTTCCGTGTCTCCTGTTGTGTTCCCGTGTCTCCTGTTGTGTTCCCGTGTCTCCTGTTGTGTTCCCGTGTCTCCTGTTGTGTTCCCGTGTCTCCTGTTGTGTCCCCGTGTAGCCTACTGTGTTCCCGTGTAGCCTGCTGTGTTCCCGTGTCTCCTGTTGTGTCCCCGTGTGTCCTGCTGTGTCCCCGTGTCTCCTGCTGTGTCCCGTGTCTCTTGCTGTGTCCCCGTGTCTCCTGGCTGTGTCCCCGTGTCTCCTGGCTGTGTCCCCGTGTCTCCTGGCTGTGTCCCCGTGTCTCCTGCTGTATCCCCGTGTCTCCTGCTGTGTCCCCATGTCTCTCTTGCTGTGTCCCCGTGTCTCTCTTGCTGTGTCCCCGTGTCTCTCTTGCTGTGTCCCCGTGTCTCTCTTGCTGTGTCCCCGTGTCTCTCTTGCTGTGTCCCCGTGTCTCTCTTGCTGTGTCCCCGTGTCTCTCTTGCTGTGTCCCCGTGTCTCTCTTGCTGTGTCCCCGTGTCTTCTGCTGTGTCTCCTGCTGTGTTCCCGTGTCTCCTGCTGTGTTCCCGTGTCTCCTGCTGTGTTCCCGTGTCTTCTGCTGTGTCTCCTGTTGTGTTCCAGTGTCTCCTGCTGTGTGCCCGTATCTCCTGCTGTGTTCCCATGTCTCCTGCTGTGTGCCCGTGTCTTATGTTCCATTATCTTCTATTGCTTTCTCCTAAGAATGAAATAAATAAAAAATACCCAGCAGGGAGACAGGGGCCTTCATAATAGCAGTGAAAAAAATCTTATCTATAGACTCTCTAAGAGATAGAGTAGGTTGAACTCTCCAATATCTACCAAAAACAGAAATATCAGTTTTGTATGGAATGATCCTTTAATATGAATTGTAATCCAGCACTTACCAGCTTTACAAACTGTTCAGGCTACACCACATCTATTATATTATCTAATTGGAATTACTAACAGGAAGTCAGTTGTGTGTCAGAAAATAACATCAGGATGAGACAATCATCTTTATTATCTTTTGGTAGTTTGAGGTGAATCCAGCACAATGAAAAGTAATGACATTTCATGCACTCTATTTCTTTTTTCTGCGTAAAGGAAGTGAACGGCTATCATCTGACTTCTGGCCATTTCCTTGTGGTTCAAGTTAGGTCATACTACATGCTAACATCGCCACTACTTAAGTTTAAAGTGATCGTAAACCTCTGAAAAATGAACAAAGCATATCCCTATATAGCATGTAGTTGCCTCCATCTAAAGCACCTAGTGTGTTTCCTATCTGCTTTCTCTTCCTCTGCTATCTGTATTAGTCACTTCTGACAGGTTTATGTGGAAAACACAGAATGCCTAGGGACAACACGGCCCCCTGACCAGCACACAGAAGGTGATTGACAGTCTCAGCTGTGCATGTTTCCATATGAGACTGTGTAGAGGGTGGTGTGTGCTTTCCCTCCACTCAGGTCTCAGATTACACTGAACTTCCTGCTCTATGCTGTGGAGGATGTCACCTATCCAGGCTTCTAACCTATCTCCAGCCTACAGAATAGTGGATGTAGACCAAATGGAAGCCTATCCATGCTCTGTGTGAAAACTCATGAAAATCTAAAAGCCTTGTTCCCATAACATCCGTTCTTTCATCCAACTTTATAGATCTGGGCAATGTATGCTGCAACCCTGCCTTGGACTTCCCCATTCTCACGTGTTTCACTCCTGTGTGAGCTTTGCTGTTGAAATGATGTACTATTCAGCCCACATAAGTGTGAGACAAGTTAGAATAGGTAATCCTAGCCAGGGCTGCAAGGTGCTTTGTCCAGTTCAATGAATTTGTACCAAAGACAAGCCATTGTGGAAGTGCGGAGATTTGTCTTCCATATATGTAGAATAGTAAGATATAAAAAATGTTTAAGAGTTAATAGCTTCTTTGTATATAGTTACCCTATACTTTGCTAATAATGTGCAAAATAGCAGGCTCACTTTATAACAGTCATTGTTAGGCTGTCCATACACTGCTCGAATTCCATCCATTTCAGCCGATTCAAGCTGTAGGTGGCTCTTTTGACATCACCCCCACCTTTCTTGATTCGTGTTGAATATTCAGTCAACTTTTGTCGAAGTAACTGGTCCGAAAATTCTCAGCTGAACAGCAACTGCATCCAATCAGATGCAAGCACAGTTCAGGTATTCACTGGCTGCTGAATACAGTGGACAGCAGCTGACATTCCTCTATCCACGCTGCTTAGCATGGATGGGAGATTCAATAGATTTCTCTCATTCAGCCCCATGAGGGTGTAAATTTGAAGCATGAATGGCCAATCCATTTCACTTTTGGTTTGTTCACATTGTTGCCAGACATGCCCTGTTGAAGGGGCACTTGGACTCCCAAAACGCATTGGCTGCTTTTTTGGATTGTACCCCTGACTTTTAATGGAATGAAAAATTTATCTGGACCTCTTAGCAGTGATGTGGCGCTTTAATTTCGATTCTCATTACATTACACTACAAGCCAAGGCGACTGGAAAATTCTCTGGAGTAGAAGCCACCTGCCCAGGAACCAGATTATTTACACCAACAGCAATACCTTAAGTTAACAATACCAGTAAGATTTTGGAGGGAAGTGAGGGAATATATTAAAGATATATCTAGAGTAGACATACCCGATGACCCTTGGGTTTGTCTATTTCATATGAGCGAAATGCCCACTAAAACCTGAGAACGCTCCTACCACATCTGACCGATGCAGCCAAAAGCCTAATACCTAAGTACTGGCAAAAGAAAGAAAGACCCATGCTGAGAGACTGGTTTAACAAAGTTAATGAGTTATATAGCCTAGAATACTTAAGGTTTAGTGAAGGGATGAAAATGGGGGCATTTGAAACTAAATGGAGAGCATGGGTAGAATTTAAGGAATCCCTAAGAGCCGCCGAGATATGGACTACTTAGTCTAGAGACTGGGTCGACGTCTCGTGGAGAGAAAGAGGTTAGAGAATCAGAAATGGATGTAGAAAAGAGGAGTCTAGAGGGGGAGAAAGGGGGGGAAATAAGTGAGGTATGGTTTGGGGTATTGGGGGGGTGGGGGTTGGGAGAGGGGAGGAGGAGGAGTCTCGGGTGGGATTTAATTGGATATATATATATATATAATAAATATTGTTTGGATTATCCCTGTTTTGCTAACATGCAGATCAAATTGCCACCATGATGTGAAGAAATGATGGGAAGAATTTGAATTTTAGATAATTGAAAGATTACTCCCGGAGAAATAACTCGCTGATGTGGCAAAAAAACAAAAAACAAAACAAAAAACAAAAAAAAAAAAAAACAATACCAGTAAGATAACCCTACGAGTCCAGGGCTATCTTTCCACTCTCCTCAACTTTACATACTGTAGGCAAAGTACAGGTTAAAATAAAACAAAAACCCGCGCTGAGATCTAAATTGGCAGAAGCACCTGTAAAAGCCTAAATACCCTGCTTTAGACCATGTAGTTAAGAAAGATAGGTGCCCTCGCCCACTAAATCAACCATACCATGAATAAATAAAAATCAAGAAATGGCATCAACATGATGTAAACATGACTCAAAAAAGTGCAAAAATATATAAAGTTCAAAAGAGTTCTAAATATATATAACAAATTTCCAAACAATGTAAAAAAATATATATAACAATGTTTCCAATAAAAAAGGTTGAGGTCAGGAATTCTGTGCAGGCCATTCAAGTTCCTCCACCCCAAACACGTTCATCCATGTCTTTATGGAGCTTGCTTTGTGCACTGGTGCGCATTCATGGTGGAACAGGAAGGGGCCATCCCCAAACTGTTCGCATAAAGTTGGAAGCATGAAATTGTCCAAAATGTCTTGGTATGCTGACGCCTTAAGAGATCCTTTCACTGGAACTAAGGGGCGAAGCCCAACCCTTGAAAAACAACCCCACACCATAATCCCCCTCCACCAAATGATTTGGACCAGTACACAAAGCAAAATCCATAAAGACATGGATGAGCGAGTTTGGGGTGGAGGAACTTGACTGGCCCACACAGCGTCCTGACCTCAACCCAATAGAGCACCTTTGGATGAATTAGAGCAGAGACTGCAAGGCAGGCCTTCTCGTCCACATCAGTGCCTGACCTCAAAAAATGTGCTTCTGGAAGAATGGTCAAACACTCCCATAGACACACTCCTAAACCTTGTGGACAGCCTTCCTAGAAAAGTTGAAGCTGTTTTAGCTGCAAAGGGTGGGCCAACTCAATATTGAACCCTACGGACTAAGACTGGGATGCCATTAAAGTTCATGTGCGTGTAAAGCAGGCGTCCCAATAATTTTGGTAATATTGTGTATATTTAGAACTCTTTTGCACTTTATTTGCACTTTATATTTTTTTTTTCACTTTTTTTGAGTCATTTTTATATCATGTTGATGCCATTTCTTGAATTTTATTTATTCACGTGGTTGATTTAGTGGGTGAGCGAGCGCACCTGTCTTTCTTAATTACATTGTCTAAGCAAAGTACAGGTTTACTTTCAGACATTTTCTGCAAAGCACATGAAAATGGAAAATAAACATTACATGGTATGGATCATGACACATGGTCGGATTTTCCCATTTCACATAAATCGCTATAGCACAATATCTGGACCTAGAATCAGCTCTCACACATGCTCTGACGTACTAGATGTGGGAGTTACTATACATTTTCTATTGCTTTACATCTAGGTCCTTTTCCCCCGCTGCTATCTGAAAGTTAGATTGATCATACTTTCCATTATGCTAAGCTGTTTCGTCTGGTAACCACATTACGCCTTTCTGTATTATGTAAATATTTGTATCCCCATTTTGCCGGCAATAGATTATGCTAGGGAAAATTGTGTAAAAAATGCAGGGTAAAGGGGAACTATTGTATTATATTTTTAAAGATATTTATGAAAATATGAGCAGCTTACTGTAAATTATTGCATCACTAAATGGTTGTGAATCTTGCTTTTGCCTTATATAGGATTTATATAGCGCCAACAGTTTACACAGCGCTAGGCAGACCTCTGACATCTTCTGTTTGAGACAGGGAAAGGGACTGAGGACGGAGAATCCCCAGTGCCTTTCTCAGCAGCCTCAGCCTCAATGAAGATGAATGGACAAGAGGCAGAGGCTCCTGTTCATTCATAAACTGTTATGAATGGACAGAGTCAGGGATCACTGACTCTGTGCATTTTGAAAAGGAAGGAGCCAGTAAATGACAGATTTACTGGCTCCTTCCTCTGCTTTCATCCTGACAGATACAGGACGAGGGGAGACCAGAGGAGGAGCCAGGAAAGACACAGGGGGAAATCGGGGATGTCAGAAAAGCTATAGAGGGAGATCGGTGCTTGTACCTTCCCCCCACTGCCACACCGATCATTTATGAGGACCCCCCTACACTGAGGACCCCGGGTGTACTTGCAAATGCTCAGCATCGGCACCGATACTATCGGTGCAACCCTAGTGCACACTGTTTTTTTTTCTCTTTCAATTGATGCAGCAGCATGCTATTTTGGACAGCTTGAAGAACAGATGGCTATTAATAAGTAAATGCTTCACTTTAACCACTTGCCAACCACAATATGTATATGTGTGTGTGTGTGTGTGCGTGTATGTATGTATGTATGTGTGTGTGTATATATATATATATATATATTTTGCAGTTTGCAAGTGGTTTACCTGGATAATGGCTGAAGATATCAGCCATAACCCAAGCATTGTTTTCTTCAGCCAGCGGTTGGCCTTCTCTTGCAAATGTTCCAAGTGGCGCTGGAGTGCTGAAGTGGCGGGAGGGGACGTCCCCCCCCCCCCGCAGCTCGCCGGTGTCTTTTGGGCTTTTCTGCCGATTCCCCGGAAAAAATGATCTGACGATCAAAGAGTAGACCCCCTTTGATCGCCTTTATGGTCTTGGAGGACTAGAGCGACGTCATGATGTCACTTCCGGTCCAGGGTGGAAGTAAACTATATATATATATATATATATATATATATACTTTATAAAAAAAATATATTTTTTTTTTGATCTTTTGCTTTTGAAGGTAAAGAAGAGGTTTAGGGTCTTTTTGACCCCGGATCTCTTCATAAAGATGACCTGTCAATTTTTTTTTTTTAAAGGGACAGCGTAAAAATAAATAAGAAAAAAAAAATGAAAGCGCCCCCATCCCTCTGTGCTCGCGCACAGAAGTGAACACATATGCAAGTCACGCATATGCAAATGGTGTTCGCACCACACGTGAGGTATCGACGCAAACGTTAGAGTGAGAGCAATAATTCTAGTGCTAGATCACATCTGTAACTCTAAACCGTAATCTGTAAAGGCGTTTAAAACGTCGCCTATGGAGATTTTTAAGTACTATAATTTGTCACCATTCCACAAACATGCGCAATTTTAAAGCATGACATGTTGGGTATCTGTTTACTTGGCATAGCATCATCTTTTGTGTTATACAAAGAATATGGCGTATACATTGTATTTTGTTTTTTTCTTTTTAATTCATTAAAATGTATTTTAAAAAAAAAATGCATTTGCAAAACCGCTGCGCAACAATAGCCATTTTATTCGCTAGGGTCTCTGCTAAAAAAAAATAAAAAAAAAAAATTTGGGGTTCTAAGTCATTTTCTAGAAAAAAATACTTTAGATTTAAAATTGATAACAATAAGTGCCAGAAAGGCTTGGTCTTCAAGTGGTTAAAGCGGAACTTCAGTTCGCCTACCAGATGCCACCATTATGGTGCATGCGCAGATGTGTCCTCTGCCTGGCCTTCAGGTCTTGGCAGAGCCCATTGGCACATCTGTGCAGGTGATTTTCCACACTTGTGTAAAGACAGGAAAGGTTTTGGTCATCCCTGTTAGTAGTCCTTGATCATGTGTGGGAAACCCCGCATGTGTGCAGATGGCCGAAAAAAAGCTGGAGCATGCACAGATGTGCTACAGGGCTCTGTTAGAATGTGCATGGGGCGAGGAGAAATTGATACCTTGGCCAGAGTTGAGGAAGCGTTGCTTTGCAGCACAAATAATTCACTTTTTTTTTTTTTATTCTGTTTATAAGAGAGGCAGAGGGGAGGCAGAGCAGCACAACATGCCCTTTAAGGGAATGTCCACCTTAAGCAAAAATCATCATAAAATAAAAAACCCACAAAAGAAATAATCCTCATTCCCCCCAACAAACTGTTTAACCCAAAATAAGGCCCAAACGAGATCAAATAAATGCAGTATACCCCACAATAAATACTAACCAAAATAATTAATAATAATTAATACTAATCAAAATACCACCCCTGAAACAAAAGCCCATTTTGGTGAAGAGAAGCCTTGCAGCAAAAAAAAAAAAAAAACGTTTGCTATGGAGGGAACGGCACCTAAAAGTGACCTCTGGCCTCAAATCGACCAAAAATACAAATAGACAAAAATAATAATAAGCAGCAAATTGGATTTATTGTCCAAAGAGCTAGCAATCAAAAAGTACATTTTCATAACTGAACCTAATCTCTCCCTTTTGGAATTTTTCAGCTTTACTCTTCCTTTCCCTATAGCAACTTAAAATACACTGACACTTTGGCTGCTCTGTGCCCGCCTTTTATATTGAGGGATCCCACTTAACCTGGCTGCTCTGTGCCCCCCTTTTTATTGAGGGGGCCCACTTAACCAAAAGTTCCCCTTTTGGCCCTTCCAAGCCTACTGGCCATAGTTCAAAGGGCAGGCAGTACTTTGTGGTTTAAAAATAGTTTCGTGCAAAGCTACACAAAAATTCTCCAGAACCCTGATTTTTGAACCTGCAGCATGGGCAGAACTTGAGAGGGTCGCAATGGCAACCCCACCCAGGCTCCAGGGGGCCCATATGGCTTTGCTGTCTTATTAGGTTTCACATTGTGTCGCTGGGGAAAAGCACTTGCTGCATAACCCTGCGTAGATAATTCAGTAAACTCAGAGGGCCCACCCAGACCCAATCCAGGCCCTCTGAGTTTCCAGTTTCACCTACACAGGGTGATGGCTTAAGCTCTATCCCCTGGTGATGCACTCTCTGCTCACCCCCCTTCCCTCCCTGCCCTGCTCAGCCATTCACAAAGTGGGGGCAGGCAGGCCTTACTCTCATCTGCCAGGTGAAAGCGATGGGTATGTATGTGAATCTGGAAGTTAGAGGGCCAGCTACGGGCCCATACAGCCTCCTTGTCACCCGACACGGTGAATAGTAGTGGAGGGGCCCCAGGTCAACTTTTGCATCGGGGCCCACAAGCTTCAAGCTACGTCTCTGATCTGCAGGGTTTACCGCAAACCTGATCCTCACCCCCAAAGAGTCTTTACTGCTCAGACTTCGTCTGCTTTCCAAAGAAAATAAAAGGCTGGCCATACACTGTTCAAATCTCAGCCAGTTCAGCAGTAACAGGCCGAGATTTGAACTGTTAACGGGCAGGCTGAATGTACCAGGTTGATTGGGTACGACCAGCCTGCTAGTGGCTATAAGTAATCACTGTCTTTTCCCGGGGCAGGAATGGCAGGGGAAGACAATTGCTGATTCCCCTGTCAGTGCTGTCTGTGTTGATGGGGGAATCAAGCGAATTTCTTTCCTGCAACCCGTGGTTGCAGGTAAAAAATGTGCACAATGTATGGCCGGCCTAATGCTGGCCATACACTATACAGAAAATCGGCCGAACCCATTTTCGAAAAAAGAACGTTCGACCGTGACCGCAAACGATCGTGCCATCATATAATGACCGATAAATTGTTCAGTGGACATGAATAAATAATTTTTTGTTCGTTTTTTTACATATACCTAGTGCAGACAGTTCGGACGGGAAACACATTAACCTTGCAATTTATCGTACGTTCGGCAGAAATTTTCCAAACTTCCCGTTCGTTTTTTCCCCACAAAAACGTCACAAACGATTATCGATTTGTGCCCATTAACTTGCCGAAAAACGAACGAAGTGTCTATACGAACGATTTTTCGGCCGATTTTTCGTATAGTGTATGGCCAGCATAAGACTTCACACACCTTTCATGTGCATAGAATGTGTTTAGCTGATTTAAATGGAAGGTTTAATGGGGCTTTAAACATGCACTTAATTATTTTTTCATTAAAACATAATGGCAGTAATTGATATTTTTTTTAATATCTGCCTGGAGCTCAGCTTTAATCTCAGGAAAGAACAGCCATTTCGATCCTGCGCTGGGAGTGGGAAAAGGAGAACATTATTCCAGTTACATATTTCACCTTGAGGGGTTCCCTTTCAGACAGACTCATGTGTACCCTGCCTCTGACAAATCTTTAAAAATCTAGAAATCCAGACTGGTTCTCTATTTTCATGACATGACTAACTCAGCATGCAATAACAAAACAAACGTCAGCTGTAAACCGCCATTTGCGTCATACTTCTGCCTCTTAGAGAAGATTTTTTGGCAGTCTTGGAATGCCTTGACTGTATTTAGCATTTTCCTCTTATTTTATTACCAATATTATACTCTCCAGCAATGCAAAGTTTATTTATAGCAAGCGTTTTGGGGGGAAAAAAAACACTGTTCTCTTATGGCCGGACCATTTTAAAAATCGCACATTTTCAAACGTATTTATATTTTTTAAGTTCGTTTTTCTTTATTGATTGGACTTTTTTCCTCTGTTACGGAATAAATATTATTTTTTATTTTGTTCTATGCATTCTACAGTCATACCACATGTCAAAATTCTTATCTTGAGACCTTTGCATGGCCACGCCCCTCCCATAGCTAAGTAGGAGGCGTGGCCCCCTCCCTATGATGCATTGGTAACTTTTCCTGACCTGTTCTGTGTATATTGTTCCGTGAATTAACATAATATAGTGCAGGAGATGAGCAGAGGCACATCATTATTCAGGGTGTCGGGTCCTGGGCTGCTTATCTGCTTCATTCTCTTTGCAAGGATAAGAGCAAAAATGTAATAGATTCATTATCAGTCATTTCCAAATACTTGTTCTGTAATTTTAGAAAATGCAAGTATGCTGATTACGCTGTAGGAAGTGCAGACAGCCTATGTATGTAAATATCATTCCCATCACCTTTTGCACACAGGCTGAAATTTCAGTTCAGCCTGATAATAAAAACTGATGTGGAGCAATTCTGTTGAACAGTCACATAGTTAACCAGGTTGAGAAAAGTAACATGTTCATCAGCTTCAATCAAAGGACAAAAATAAATAAATTAAACACAACTGCAGCTTACCTTTATGGTGGCTCCCCCCCCCCCCGGTAGGCGCTGCCATTATTGCGCATGCGCAGAGCACATCGGCACATGTGCGCACATGCGGGTGAGTTTCCGCACATGTGCAAAGCCTGGAATGCTTTGGGAATTCCCTGATGGTTGTCTTTGCACATACACGGAAAACCCTGCGCGCCCACAGATGGTCAGGTAAACCAGCGAATGCACAGCTGTGCTGCAATGCTCTCTCGGTACCGGAAGGCCTGCGGCATATCTGGCAATGCACATGGGGCACGGGAATAAAAAAATAATAATTCTCGCCTAGGCAAGAAATTTGGGAGTGCTGCTTTCCAGCACAAATAAACAAGTGGGTTAAAAAAATAAAAAATGTCCACCTGTAAGAGAGGTAGGGGGCAGCACGACATGACCTGTAGGCTAAGTACACACTGCTGAGATTTCATACAATTTTCAGTGCTATTATGTAGTGTGACTTGGTTGCATTTAGAATTTTGGTTTGCATATGCTATGGGGCCAAAATTGCACTGGAATCGCACCAAAGTAGGCCAGGACCTTTTTCTAAAATTGCGTTGAGCTGTGCTGCTTTGATGTGGACAGGCACCATTGGAAACAATAGGGTTGATTTACTAAAGGCAAATTCACTTTGCACTGCAAGTGCACTTGGAAGTCCAGTCGCTTTAGATCTGACGGGAAGATCTGAAATGTGGGGAAGCTCTGATTTTACCATCCAATCATGTACAAGCAAAAATACTATTTTTGTTTTTCCTTGCATGTCCCCCTCAGATCTACAGCGACTTTACTTCCAAGTGTACTTGTAGTGCAAAGTGGATTTGCCTTTAGTAAATAACCCCATTGTTTTCAATGGTGCCTGTCCTGTCCCTCACCCCCGTGTTCACTAGTGTGAACTAGGCCTTAGTGAGGGTTCACTTTAAAGGATTACTTCACATTTACCAGAAAAACGCCTACGCAGGTAAGGGGTGTCTGTAAATAAAAACACTGTGCAGCTCTGACTAAAGTTGAATAATGCATTTGCTATAGGTGTAGGCCATTTACATACCTTATGAATCCTGACAGGAATACCACGTGTTGCTAAGTGAGGCCTAGTCTTCCACCTCACACCTGTGATGGTGGAGGTCTCAAACACTGAACTCAGGACTACTTCATCAGGGAAGAGAAAGAGCATGTAAAGGGGTTTGAATCGGAGAAAAAGCTCCTTCATGTTCCTGAGTGAGGCCTAGTTGATACTGCTCACAGTAGTAGATGCAGTAGACCTGAGCTCAGTGTTTCAGACCTCCATCATCACAGGTGTGAGGTGGATGACTAGGCCTCACTTAGCAACGTCCTGGGAGTATTCCCAGGACTAATAATAATCTAATAATGGGGAATGTAATTTTCTATTAAAACTGTTAAATCGATGGGTTTAGTTTTGCTTTAGGCTTCTTTCACACTTGTGAGATGACAGTCGTGCGACTTTCATTGCAACTTTACAGTGCAACTTTACACTCTCTGGCCCAGTCGCATCAAAAGTCAGACTAAAGTAGTGCAGGAACCTATTCTGAAGTCGCAGCGACTTCTGTAGTGTTACCAGGAGCGCCTCTCATAGAAATGCATTGAATTTCACATGTCCTGCGACTTTTCTAATAGTTATTGGGATCAAATCGACATTTGGTTTTGACCACAAAGACAAGAAAATTGAAAGTAACAGGTTGGGAAATGTTTTATCTAAATGAACAAATTCGTAACAATGTATGTACCGTATATACTCGAGTATAAGTCGAGTTTTTCAGCACATTTTTTTGTGCTGAAAGTGCCCCCCTCGACTTATACTCGAGTCAAGCACTTTTCTGCAGCAAAAAATTTCATTTTCCGAACTGACTTTGGGGCCCCGTATCTCAGGGCCACTTTGTGCTAGGAACCCCAAATTTGGTGTGCAAACCCAGTGGAACTGGTACCATAACATATCTAAAGCTGGGGTTCCTAGCACTAAGTGGCCCCGAGATACGGGGCCCCAAATTCGGTTCGGAAAATGTCATTCTGCTGCAGAAAAGTGCTTGACATTTTCTGAACCGATTTTTGGGGCCCTGTATCTCGGGGACACTTGGTGCTAGAAACCCCAGGGTATTTTATGGTGCTAGTTCTACTGAGTTTGCACACCAAATTTGGGGTTCCTAGCACTAAGTGGCCCCAAGATACGGGGCCCCAAAGTCGGTCAACTGTGTCCATCTGCAGCAATGTCATTTCGGGACCATTTGGGTTTAGAGACCCCAAATTTTGGCTGCAGCTAGGGGGCATCTAGGAACCCTTAACTACCGAGTTTGAAGTTCGGGGGACCTATGGCTGCAAATGAGCACAGTAAAGCATGCAAATGGGCACAGTGAGGCTGCAAATGGGCATTGTTGACCCTCTTTTCCACTTACAGTAGCTGTGCATTTCTCACCCTCGTCTTATACTCGGGTCAATAAGTTTTTCCCATTTTTTTGTGGTAAATTAGGGCCTCGACTTATACTCGGAACGACTTATACTCAAGTATATACGGTAGTTTTAATTCATTCCAAAATAAATGTTAAAAGCAAGAAAGGTTTTGAAGTACTTTTGTACCTCATCAAGCCATTGAGTTTATCGAGAATCTTTGTACAAATATTCGACCAAATGTCTATTTGAAAATGTACTAGTGTATGGCCAGCTTTTTACACACGTTAATAGCACTCCCCTGATCTGTTGTGGGGGGGGGGGGGGGGGATATGTGACTTCCATGCAGTGCTTGGACCTGAGGAGCCCAAAGGTGGCACCACAAATTCTACTAAACAAACTACTACTAAAGGAATAGAGTGTAGGGGGAGGGTAGAGAAGGTTGACATAAATGGGGCCAGTAGTGGGCCAGTTATGCCTAGACTGGGCGAAGTGACAGGGTCTCTTTAATCAATCAATATACTTTTGGATTTGGGCGAAAAAAGTTATTTTTTTTATAATATGCCAAATTACTCTGAATTGAAATTGGCTAAAGGCAATTTGCTTAAGATGAGCATTGTGTTCCTTAATTAAAGTTCTTTCTCCTCCCGCAGGTTCACTCTTGTCTCTTGAGCGTCAGAGCTGGGAAGGATGGCTGGTTCCAGCTATACAGCCCAGGGGGTGTCGCCTGTGATGACGATGGTGAACTCTTTGCCAGCATGGTACGTGTCTGCAATAATGTGAGTTTAAGTTTCTGACCACTGCAAGCTTGCTTACCCTTATTTTGACTATGGTTCTAGTATGAATGTTTTAAGAACTAAGTGGACATGCTCATGTGATTTCTATACATTCTGTTAAAAAAAGATTCCTTGAGTGTGGTTATCATATTGGAGTGGGAAAATAAGCGTTTTTTTCAAGTTTTGTGTGTCTGCTGGGGAAATTTACCTTCACTTCCTGTCCTATTGACACCTGTCACAGGAAGTGAAGGGAAATTGGGTACAGATACACAGACAATAAACACCTAAAATATTTTCTAACCCTCACTCCCTATTAAAATGTAAATGTATTTCTGCATATGTGTGCACTGAAAAGGTTTTCCTTTACTTGCATGCAGAAGTCTCCACAACTGGGACAAGGACACCAATAGGAATAGAATATATTTTATTAAAAATGGCCTTACTGTAAATTTAGCCCATAAGCCTGAACATAGGTAGCACATATTTTAGCTGATTTGCTAAAAGAGCATTAAAAGCAAAAGAAAACATTTTTTTATATTGAAGCTTACCAATTGTTTTTTGGGCTTTCTTTCTGCTCTTTTCATCTGGTGATCCAGCCAGCAAGTCTGTTGTTTTTCAAAAGCACAAGCTCTCCAGCAGAATGTATCAGAATGGCAATGCTGCTGTGCCTCCTGTACTCCTTCCTCCATAATGGAGGCATTCTAATGTGTTACTAGCCAGATCACCAGGTGAAAACAGAGGGAGGAGGAGCCTAAAAATAAAGAAAACTAATGCAGCTGCCACATCTAATGATTGGTAAGCTGCAGTATATTAAATTTTTTGCTTTGGGTTTAATACGCTTTAAGAATCTTCATTGAATATATTGTGTGAGTATTCGCTTCAGTTATCCAATAATGTGAAAAGCATATTGTTTTTTTCTTATTTCATCTGCACATGATTGGGTATTTAAAGTGAACAGGAATTTGCTTTTCACATATTTAGACAATCGGGGCCCATTCACATCACATGCAGAGCAGTGCTTTTTTTTTTCTGCACCAAAAACGCATGGAAAGTATGGGATTCAATGGCATAGTTCACACCAGTGCAGTGTGTATCTGTTCCAGAAAAAAAAGTACAACATTCTGCTTTTTTACTGTACTGGAACGCGGTAAAAAGTACACCGAATGGAAATTTTGGTACCGAAAACTCAGGATGCACTTGTCTGAAACCGAAAATGAAAGTTTTAAAAAAATATATATTTTTTTATATAATTGTATTATATTTGACTTTTTAATATCATTAATTTAAATATGATTTTACTGTCCGCCATTATCGGCACATTTAGCGCAAGAAAAGCTCAAGAAAAATGCATCCCTTTAAATTCTGTGTATGTCTTCACACTGGCTCCTGTGCTTCCGTTGTTGTGTTAAAAATCTTGCTCACTGCATTGGTTAGTTAAAAAAAAAAAACGCACCAAAAACACACCTCCCTGTTGAAATGAGGTGCAAATAAGATTCTCAACTCAATGTGTGCTGATCTTTCACCCTCTGCTTCCCTGGAACACCATCTTACTCTGGGGCTGCTGTAAAAGAATTTAAATGTTGAAATTGGGATACGTTTATACCATTTTTTTTTTTTTTTTTTTTTTTACATGAAGTCTACCATTTTCTGCATTCATTCCACATTATAGCAGAGCCCCACGGAAAGGGAATAGATAACATTGCATTGCATTTAGCTGCTATTTGAAAAGCATGAATTTAAACTGGGGCTGGATTTGCGTGAAACTTCCATGGAATTCTGTGCTGGGGAGATTGGCCACCCTTGACATTTCTGACAGTATTTCTTTACAAGAATTCTTGGCATTAAACCGCCTGCCACAAAACAGCAGGACCATTATAAATCGCAGACATAAGGCCTGGGAATTGTGCAAAATGTTTTTATGGCGATGGTACTGTACACTGCACGTCATGACATACACACTGCGGCCTGAAATGCAATACCCAGCAAGGTTTCCAACACAAAACAAGAATTAATATTATGAAGGGGATAGCAAAATACTAATAGAGAGCTGTGTTGAGGAATAGATGTCTGTGGCCTATAGCATAGATGCCAAAAGATCCAGATTTGCCGAGACAGTCCCGATCTAGGTGCTCATTTGAGTTAATGAGTTGCACAATGAACCTATGGTGAAGTCAGTGATATGAAACCAGTTTCATGGCTTTAATGAGCGTTCTTGTACCTTTAAATCAGGGGTCTCCAAACTTTCCAAGCCAAAAGGGCCAATTTACAGTCTAAGGTTTTAGGGGGGCCAGACCTTGGTCAGTAGGAGCAGAAAATGCCCAGCACATCATTGGTTTTAATGGGAGGAATAGTGCCTTGTTGTTGATATCAATGAGAAGAATAGTGCCCCATTGATGGTGTCAGTAGGGGAAATGGTGCGCCTTCATTGGTGCCAGTTGGTGGAATAGTGCCCCAATGGCAAGATAAAGGCAAGCAAATGGCCACATTCGGCCCCCGGGCTACAGTTTGGAGACCACTGTTTTATATTGTTGCACTCCTTGCCCCTGAAAGATTTGTCCCTGCTGAGATATTGGCACGCCTTTTAATACAGGTTGTTGACAGACTCTGCACTTTAACAAACAACTTTGTACACCACATAGTAGTAAGTTGACTATGCTTCAGCTACGAATGAAAACAGTGAACAATTGGTACCGAGGGGTCAGTAATTGACATATTTACCGGCTCCTTCCCCACTCCCCATCCTGAAACATCCCCCTGTGTGCCCGCAGCTGGCGGGAGGGGAGAGGAGGGAAGTCAGCAGCACTGTTGGGGGAGGACAAGGGAAAGATTCTCACCGTCTTTTGACTTCAATACTTTGTAAACCCCTGACTTTGACCATGCATGCAATAATAAGTTAGAACTCCTGATGAGGACACTTATTGACGCTCTTGGATCAGCATGCCAGCCTACATATTGCTATGAGTAGACGTTTACTTTAAGGCCATTAGTATGATATCTAGGGAGCAGGATCTAGTTTTTGTGATGCAATCGGGCAGGAAGTTGGAATGCTTTTGTGTATTCCTCTCCATGTATGATGTCATTGAATTAAACAGAGTTTACCTTGAGTCACCTTAGGTTCTAATTATAGAAGCTTTTTGACTAGTGAGTAGAGTGTGAAATAAGTAACACGGACTCTTAAATTAAGCAAGTGTTTGACTCAATCTGCTGTTTTCTGCACTGATTACATCTAATGCTGACATATTAAATAAACCTGTTAAAAAAAATAAAAAAAACACCACATTTGTTTCAGTAAAAGTAACATACTTTTTATGGTGTAACCCTTAACCTGTCCATACACTTGAGGTGACAGTCTCCTGATCTTTCGAACATTGACCAGACAGGTTTTTGTTGGAGAGATTTCCTCCTTCCTCCCCTCTACAATGACATCAACAGGAATGTACAGCCAGACCGAATGTTCATCCAGCACTCACAGCAGAGGTGTGTTGCAGTGTCGTCCGGTATCCAACCAGTAAACAAATGGCTAGTTTGAGCCTGGGTTTACACTGGTACGACATACGCTCCGACTTCAGGAGCATGACGTGTATAAGTCAATGATTCCTTATGAGAGCCGTCTTAACTGGTCCGACTTTGAAAAAGGTTCCTGCACTAGTTTGCTCCGACTTTGGTCCTACTTCATCCCATTGAATATCAATTAAGTCGGATCAAAGTAGGATCCTTGTCCTAACCATCCGACTTCTGACATCTGACATGGTGATTACAGCAGCAGTAAAAGGAATTTATTTGTCACACTGGGACTGTTTTGATTGGTCAAAGGACAAGTCAGACTATCTCAAAGTCAGAGTAAAAGCTTATACTGTTCATTCAAGTCGGATGGAAGTAGAACCTATGTCGAAGGGCAAAGTAGAATGACAGTCGTACAACAGTCGTGTCTTACCAGTGTGAACCCGGCCTTATGTGTATAGTCCCGGCTCCAAATTGGTGTTGGCTCCTTTAACTGAAAATTTTACAGAAGGGAGAGAATTGGTATACAGATTCCTATTCTGTCCAAAAAACTGGTATACAAAAATCTAATCCCATCACTTAATGCTATGCTATAGTAAAACCTTGTAAAATAAGGCAGTTATAAAAGTATGGTAAGGCATCTTACATTGCCTAATATGCAGGGCAATCCTAAAGTGATACTAAACACACACTGTTTGAAGTGGAAGTAAACTCTGTTTTTGAACTTGTACCTACAGGTAAGCCTATAATAAGGCTTACCTGTAGATACAGTGAATATCCCCTAAACCTGTATGGTTTAGGAGTTATTCACACTGCATGCAGCTGGTGATGTCACCGGCGCATTAGCTCTGAAGGGACGGCATACCGCACCGTCCCTTCAGAGCTTTGTGCCGCAGTCTGACTCGCGCAAGCATGCACAAGAGTGGCATCATCACGGCGCGGTTAATCAGAAGGCTGGAGGACAGGAACCTGGAAGGAAGACCAGGTGAAGATGGAAGCCCTGTCTGCAGTGACAGCTTAGTGCTGGAGGGCTTCATTCTAAGTTAAGCTTTTCGTAATGTGCTAGTATTCGAGGGAGGTGAAGCCACCAATAATGTACATGTAATATCCCTCCCCCATTATGTTTAGCTGGTTAGTGGGCATGGAGGAGGATGGAGGGAGTGGGCTGTCGTTTAACACTGTGTATACGCCCATATGTGTGACTCTGTAGTCATGTGGGCTGCTCAGATGTGATAAGGAGGAAATGTTCAGCATGGAAACTCGCTGAAAACTGAGCATGTGCAGAGCTACCAACAATGCTCTGCAAAATCCCTAGCTGAATTGAGGACATGGACAGAAGGGGGAGATAGAGAGCAGCAAGATCAACAAGGTTTTTTGCAGAATACAGAAAACAAATGTGACTGAGTATGAACAGAATGTAATACACCATTTATTGATAGTTTCTTATGTTGAGAGGTTTAGCCCCCATTCACAGCGGCATGATTTGACATGTCAAATCGCAGCCTATTGTCGGAAACGGCACTGTCCCAATCGGTGCAACTCCATCTTTGTGGCGCCGCTCCAATTTCCAAAAGTAGGCGACTTCAGGGGCGATTTCAATAGACATCTGTGCATGAACCCGCACAGACAGATGTCTTTTATATTGCCCCCGAACTTGCACGGAAATGTGGGTTTGAAAGCAGAACTCTCACGATTCCAAACCCGTGTTCGGTGTGAACGTACCCTTAGTGACACTCTAATTTGGAGGGTTTTAGTACAACTCAGGTTTATTTATCACTTTCATCATGCAGCGTTGAGGTCCTGGGTTTAGCTCCCACCAGGGATACTATCATGTGGCTTGCATGTTCGCCTTGTATTTGCATGCCTTTCACACAGTCTGTCCCAAAATCAATAAACATACTGAAAGATTTATTGGCTTCTGATGAAACTTGATCTAGTGTGTGCCCTTTTTAAACTGGAACATTAGAGTGTAAGCTCCTCTGGGGCAGGGACTGACTGATGTGAATGGGTCTGTGAACTCTGTAGCACACACAATGGCAGCCCTAAATAAATATGGAAAGTAGTTAATGCAATGCCGTGGTAAATTATTTTTATAACTAACAAAGCACATTTAAAAAAAACGATGCAGTATATGCTGAAATGTGTTACGATGTAGTTGTCTTTTAAGAAGTCCAGTGTAACACTTTTCTCTTCTCCCGCAGGTTCACATTTTGATGGGTTCCTGTTATAAAACCAAGAAATTTCTCCTGTCGCTGGCAGAGAATAAGCTGGGTCCATGCATGTTGCTTGCCTTGCGAGGAAATCAGACCATGGTGGAGGTACGAGAACTGCCAATAAGCACACATTGGCTTAATGACTTGCAGAAAATAGAGCACAGATGGCTCAGTGTACTGTGTATCTGGCAAAAATTTCCTGTATCCCCACTTATATCTTAGCTGCACTGTAACTCCTGCTGTAGGAAAGAAAGGCAGGGCACACAGACAGATAAAGGGCTGCGAAATGGGTATTAAAGATTACAGAGCATGGAGACAGGAAGCAACTGCAGAAAGGCTCTGTGCTGACGTAAAGAAGATATTGCACTCGCCTATGTCTACAGAGCAACATACTCTACAGTGCTTTACAAAGCTGTCACCTCTCATGTGAGTTATACACGGATTGAATCTATGCAGTAAGAAAAAAAGATAACCTCATTCTGGAATAGTTGCATGACCGGATCCCATTTCTGTTTTTAAGGAAATATTATTCTTTAAATGGCAGCTGCCATTTTTTTTTTTTTATTTCTTTAAACATTTAGCTTGATGTAAATAATCCGATCAATTAATGGTAAAGCTGGACTCCAGGCAAACAAAAAAACTAAGTACAAAAACATAAATAACACAGAAGTTCTCAAAAAAGATCACTTATCCGGCGCTTAGGGAAATATACTAATAAAGTGGAAGAGCAGTTGCTATAGTATAAACAAACATTTCTAAAAAGGAAGCAATCAAAACTACAATTAAAATAAGAATAAATTAAAAAATAGTCATTCAAACTTCAGCAGCGCTAAGTTTGAAAGACTATTTTTTAATTTTATGCTTATTTTAATTGTAGTTTTGATTGCGTCCTTTTTAGAAAAATACATAAATACAAATCTTTTACCTGCCAAAGAATTTGTATTTCTGTACCCCATTTCTGAGATGTACACAGTCCTAACACGCAGCACAGCCAGGTGGATGACACTGCTTTCTCTGTTATGGTTATAGACTGTAAGAGGAATACAGTGGGGTCCTCTCTCCTTCCCAGCCTGATAATTGTATAATAAAAGAGCAATTTAGTTCACTATGCTCTCTTCGCCAATCAGCATGTTCCTTTTCAGCATATATGCATGCAGCACACCTGATTGGCTCCCAGTCCCTGCACCACACTCTCTCAAATTCAGATACTTCTACTAGTTGCACTGAAAAAATATAATAAATATAATAATAAAAAATATAATAATGATTTACTAATGATTAACTAGCTGTATCGGTGTGTTTCTTTCATAACAGCCTAGAGTGCAGCTTTAAAAACCTTGCTTCTGCATATAGTTATTACGTTATTAACCAAAGTAAATGGAGCAGCCATATTTGCTTATTACATATCCAGTCTGCTTTTTTGCTTAGCAATGCTCACAGGAGCTGTGCCTTACTATTCCTCTCACTGTCTGTATATTGAGTCCTACAGCAAGCTACTAGAAATGTAAAAACCCCATTAAAAAGTGACATTTAGGTATATGTTTCTATTTTAACTGTGTATGTGTACTGAAAAAGGAACCTGTATTAGGAAAATTATGGGGTTGCAGTACAAAAATTATATGTGGACACCATTCTTTTTTCATGATCGGCTTTCAGCCGGCCTGAGCACTTTAAACAGTAACCAGTTGTTGATTACTTCAGGATTGTGGGTGGTGTTTGGTGCTTTCATTCCTGTAACTGTTAGTGGTTCCCAACCTACAATATGTGGTAGAATGTTTAGGGGTATGCAAAAAAAAAAAATTCAGTAATAACCTAGCAATTCAGCATCAGTGATGGTTGGTGATCCATCATGATTCATGTCCATGGTGCTGGGGATCTGGGTGCACAGTGTCATGAGCTGTCACTGGCTTGCCCTCACGTGATGCTGATCCAGGGAGGATGACAACAGTGTCATTTTGTCCTCTTGCTGACTGACACTGCCTGTCCACTCTTCTAAGTACCCCAGCCACCCCCTTTATTTTCTCTGCTGAAGTGCAAAATATTTATTGAAATGCTGGAGGACTCTGGCTGGCTGTCATTGTGGGGGGAAATGGGGGTTCTGGAGGTGGTTACGGGACTCTGCAGCAGATCACAGCCAAACAAGGGATTTTCCAGCACACTTACCAGCCAGCCTGCAAAACAACCAAATTGGCCTGATCTAACAGTTGACATTAAAAACGGAGGGTTTTATGTGCACACTTTTTTGCAAATCTATGCGTAAGCGTCAGTACCCATACCAAGGGTTCTCTGTATATACTGCAGTCCTAATTCTAAATTTCCAGAGCCTCCATAGTAGGAGCATATTTAAGAATGGATAGATTAAGGGCAGGTATGCTTGGAGGGAGCCCACCCCTCCTTAAAAGCACAGGGATGCATGTGACACCCAGCAAGAGCACAAAAGCAGCGAAGGCATCCAGTGCCTCACTGCACCCAATTCATCCAACTGTACAAAAAAGTGGCATCCACCCCAATCTGTAACTGGCCTTTGCAGCAAGGTGCACATGGAAGGGCAATGCATCCCAAACAAACAAGGGATTTCCCAGCACTCTTACCAGCCAGCCTGCAAAACAACCAAATTGACCCCGTTTAACAGTTGATGTTAAAAACAGAGGGATTTGCAAATATGCATAAGCGGCAGTGCCCACGCCACGGGACCTCTGTATATACTGTGGTCCTAACTCCCAATTTCTAGAGCCTCCATAGTAGGAGCACATATAAGAATGTGATAGATATAGGGGAGGTATGCCTGGAGGGAGCCCACCCGTTCTTAAAGGCACAGGGACGCACATGAAGGCCCAGCAAGATGTGCTTGTGATGTGCATTTCCCTTCCATGTGCACCTTGCTGCAAAGGTGAGTTATAGGTTGGGGTGGCTGTCACTTTTTTGTACAGACTCTGCAGCAGATTTGGTAGCCCTGTAGGGGATGAGGTCTCTGGAGGAGGTTCCCTCCATGAAGCTAGAGGCTTTTTAGGGGTGTTTGGGAGACTGGAAGACACTGTGGGAGCTAAGAGGAACTGGGGGAGGTTGTGGGGTACTGTGGAACACTGTTGGAGGTTGAGGGCACTTTGGGGGAGCTGGAGACTCTGCAGCAATTAGGGATCACTGTGGGAGATTGGAGGTACTGTGGGTACTGAAGTTACTCAGGGAGTCTGAGGGCACTGGGGGGTTGAGTGGCACTGTGGGCAGTTATTGGAGGTTAGGGGCACTGGGGAGCTGGGAGGTGCTGTGGTAGGTTAAAGGATTTGCAGCTAGCTGGGGGCTCAGAGGGAGGCCGTGGCCCAGTATTTGTGAACCACTGATCTAGAACATGTGTTCTTTTCCATTTTTGGCACTCCTTTGCACAACATTTCGGCAACAGAACTTCTCTGTACGAACACTCCCATTCCTGCTGTATCACACAAGCCTGTCTGCTTACATAAACTCTTGCCAGGTTTAAACAAACTGCCCATTATCAAGACAGGGTTTGGGTACAGGCACATACTTTGGCTTTTGGTCTAGACTCAGGCAGCCACTGATTTGCATAATAAGTAGTCTCTGGTTGGAAACTGTCAGAAAGAAACAAAAAAACAAAAAAAACAAAAAAAAGCAAAGGGTTGTCGTTGTTCAATTACAGTTGTTATCAACTGGCATTTTTTTGTTTAGCTTTGAGCTTGCTTTGAAATCCTCCTATTGTGGTTTTCAGATTCTTTGTCTAATGCTGGAATACAACATCATAGAAAACAATGACACACAGCTGCAGATCATATCTACCCTGGAGAGTACAGATGTAGGAAAGAAAATGTATGAGCAGCTTTGCGACAGACAGCGGGAACTGAAGGAGCTGGTAAGTTCTGCATTTCACCAAAAATGTCTGCTAAAAAGTGTTATACATGTAGTTTTTTGCACAATTTACTGTATATGGAGATGACTATGTTATAAGAACACAATTGTTATGTGTGGAAGGATGGATCACCTGGGGAGATACAGAAATTAACATGGTTGCCACCATTATGTGGACACCTCACCACTATGTGACAGCCTCTCAGTGCTATGCCTCATTATATACTATACCTGTGGTGCGGGGTGACATAATCTGGCCTATTTTGCTATTTTATGTCTATCCCTTTAAACTCTATATCTGTGGTTAGGAAGATTTGGGATTGGGATTTTATATAGGGATTGGTGTATTACATTGATATACAGAAGACTGATTTTGTGGTCACCATTCAGACACATATCTTTCCTTTTGCTGAACTCCTCTGGAACCCTTATTTCTTTGCATCCATGTGATGGCTATGATATCTTAAAGAGTGAATAATTAAGTGGATCCTGAAGAAGCTCTTTTGAAGTGAAACACGTCGATCCTCTTGTCCTCTTTCATGAGTGTTGAGATGTACAAGGTATGTCTAAAAAGTTCAGTGAATGGTATCAGAAAACAAAACAGAACATACAAACAAATTACCTTTTATAGGCCTTCAAAATAATAGTCATCCTTCACAACACACTTTTGGCAACGTTCATAAAACTTCTGGAAACTGTCAGCAAAGGTCTATTTAGGAATTGATTGCAGAACCGCTGTCACACATTCTTGCATTGCCGCCACTTCTGCAAAACATTGTCTTGACCTTGGACTTTTGCAGGCGACTCTTTTTGGGTTGCGGGGAAGTCGGTGAATGCCATTCCATCGAATGCCGAATGGATTCTGTATCAAACTGGTAGCACCAGTTCTTCTCCCCTGTGACGATGGTTCACAGAAAGGATGCATCCTAGCCACACATGGCAATGAAATCTCCAGAGGTTTGCATTCATTTAACTTTCTGTTCGTCTGTCAGCTTGTGTGGCACAAACCGGGAACAGATCTTCCGCATACCCAAATCTTCGTGGACGATGGTGCGCACAGTGTCCTTGCTAATGCCCAGTTCCTCCACCAATTGTAGAGTTGGTCACCGATCTCGCGCCAGTATTTGTCATACTCGATCATGTCTGGGGTTCTGCTTGTCGACGGCCAACGTGAATGTTGCTCACCCTCAGTCGTTTCCTTCCCATCGTGAAAGCATTTGAACCAGTCATAAACACATTTTCTGCTCACAGCTTCCGTCCCGTACACTTGCACCAAAATTTCATGCGTCACCGTCGCCAATTTCCCCAATTTGTAGCAGATCTTGATGTTCACTCGTTGCTCTATTGCACTGTGACCCTACTTCCCATACTGACTACGATGACTGCCCACAGCAGGTTTACCCTGATGGTCACACGTACTCCACGCTAGGTGGCGCTTCTCGACGTGTCCCTGGATAGCCATGTGCATGCGCATTGAGTTATTGGACTATCCACCTAACCTTTTAGACACACCTTGTATACTTCCTATACCAGACTGTAGCTGATTATTGAGGTTTTTATATACTGTTGATTATAATGCGGAAATATGTCATTTTATGTATGCTTCTTTTTTTTTGTTTGTTTTTTGTTGTGGCGCAATAAAATCCCCCTTCCCCATTGCCTCTATGAGACGTGGGAAATTTTCTATTTTTATGATACAGAAAGGAACCCATAATGCAGCCATTGATGAAGGGGGAAAATATTCAGTGGTCCCTGCTGACTGCATTACAGTTCACCTGCAGCTAAAACCCAGCTCCATCCTAAACTTTTGTTTTTTAGCTTGGCTAAAGAAAGACTTTTTCAAATTTTAATTGCCATGTACAGGTAATTGGTTGTGGAGAGTACAGCTAGGTAATAGCATCAATCACCAAATTGACATAGAAACAATAGGAAGGTGGAGTGGGGATTTTAGGTGGTGCAAAAAATATCGTCAAATATATTCAATAAAAAGAGATTTATTTCTTATTTTGAGGAGCAAAACAAAAAATATATAAAAACAAATGACACAGGCATGTACAATACTGATATTACAATGTTAAACAGGACAGCATGATAGAAAATCCTGACATGTTTCGCCCATAGATTGGGCTTCTTCAGGGGAGCTGTCTTATGGAAGTACAGGCCTTCTAAAATAGACAAGTAACAAACAACATATACAAGAAAAGAATAGTAAGTGACTGAATAGTAGTAAAAAATATAATAAGCATATTACATATTTTTGAAAAGTTGAGGTGAAGGCAAAAACATGAGAAACATAAAATGTACACAATAATCAAATATGCACCTGTGTCTCCACTCCCAAGGTTTAATTACCATGTGTTAGTAGGCAAAAGGGAGAATAAAGTTTAACTAAAGACATTTTTTTTTAGATTTGGGTAGATTGGTGAGGGGCTAGAACCACGGTTATGTTTTTCACAGACAGAGTGTGCTGTCTGTGTCGCTGTGTCTCTTTTGGGGTATAGATCACGCTAGACTGACTCGATCAGTCACTGCTTGTGAATATGTGGAAGTGTGGGCAATAGGAAGGATTTTCTTCTGAAAGTTGTTGCCCAGCTAGAATACAGGGTGGTGGGCCTTATCGGGGTCTGGGTTGCTGCCTCTGGGTATGGCCTGCTGGTTGATTCCGCATGTATTCGAGAAAAGTAGATGTAGAGGAGCGTCCAGTAGATATATGTTTGAAAAAAACTTTTTATTTAAAATAACAACAGTGAAATGAAGCCAACGCATTTCGGGGGAACTGTAGGGAAGAATTACACTCTAATCCAATGTTTCCAGGAATAAAAACAAATCGAATTTGAGTTGCCCTAGAACAAGAATAGAGGGGAAATCTTCCAGTAGGGACACGTTTCTCTGACTCCCTAACTAGATATTCTCCCACACCCTATTGAGTCTCTATCCAAAAAAAAACCCAAAACGTTTGGCTTTTGATATCTTTTTAAATAAGAAGAAACGTCTGTCTACTAAGAAATAATTTTTTCACTTATTGTGATGTGTTTCATTTTTTTTGTTTTCAGTGATAAAATGAATTATAAGCAAGTTAACAGTCATTAGAATTACAATGATTTATTAGTCGTTTGCAATATTGTTATAGTTCATATGTTGACTGTTTTATTCATTGTGCTTACAGCAAAGAAAAGGAGGTCCCACTCGCCTAACACTGCCATCTAAGTCCACAGTAAGCATTTCTTCAGAACATTTTTGCTTTGACCCCTAATTCTATTTTTATTAACTGGTCATCTATAGTCAGTAGTAGTTTTAAACAATACATAGGGCAGCACGGTGGCTAAGTGGTTAGCAGTTCCTCCTAGCAGCACTGGGGGCGCCGGCTCGTATCCCAACCACAGCACTACCTGCATAGAGTTTGCATGATCTCCCTGTGCCTGTGTGGGTTTCCTCCCACACTCCAAAGACATGCTGGTAGGTTAATTGGCTCCTTTCTAAATTGGCCCTAGTATATGAATGTGAGTTGTAAATTCCTTGAGGGCAGGGACTGGTGTGAATGTATAATAAATATATATATATATATATATATATATATATATATATATATATATATATTGCAAAGTGCTGCGTAAATTGATGGCGCTATAGAAGTACCTGCAATAAATAATGAAATAAATATACCCTGAAAAATAGGGCTGTTAATACTTACCTGTCCCTCCCCCTTGTGCTGCCAGTGTTCATTCTGTTCTTGAGCTACCGCTGCAAAAGTCTTCAGGATCCAGCACAACACTGCAGGTGTTTCAGATGTCTCATCCCCACTGTTGTACCTTCTGCTGGCCCCTGCATCACTGCTGTGTTCTATAGAAACCTAGGAGCTGGCATGAGGAACCACAGGGCATGATAGGGGACACAAGCATCCAGCAATCCTGGAAGTGTTGGATAGGAAGGTTTTGGCCATGGCTCTTTTGAAAATTCCATTTTTAAAATAGTGACAGGGTCGCTTATAGGGAATGTATAGTGGTTTTACATATATGTTCTTTGCTCATTATAGTCAGGACTAAAGACAAAATGTTGTCTCTAGACATTTTTACATAGCAGGTGGACCTCACATGCCTTGTTTTTCTTACCTGCTTTGCTGAAAAATGTCTGGAATTCATAGAACTCAATAGCTGAAGCTGCGATTTACATTGAATGACTTAGTGACCCATTCTTACTGCTTCTTCCTGTATACAGAAAGTTAGGAGGGTTCAATCATAGAGCGAAAGCCTGGAGGCAAACAAGTTTGTGCTTTGCACTCTTAGAAAACTCATCGTGCTCAGTGATGTAGTTTTCAACTAAAATTTAATATAAATAGTGCATAACTATAAAAAATTCTTGAAGGACAAAGCAGCGGGTTAACTTAAAGTGGTTGTAGACCCTTACATATACCCAGTGAAAGATTTCCCCCGTTAACACTGATGGTCTTGATGCAGGAATCCCTCCTGCCGGGAGAGGACAGTGATTATTGCTAGCAGCTATACCAGCCTCTAGTGATAATTGCAAGTAAAATCCAGCAGGCTGTTTGTACCCAAGCTGATCAATCGATCAACCTGGTACATTCAGCCTGCCCATACATGGTTTGAATTTCGGCCGGTTCCTGCTGAAGCAGCTGAGATTCAAACCATGTATTGCCTGTCTTAGTGCTCTGGATGGAGACATTATAGAGGGGATATGCTTTGTTCATATTTCATGTCTGAGGTTTACAACCACTTTAATTGCATTGGTTGATAAGTAATATTTTTCTTACGTTAAAATGAGTGGAACTTGATATAAGTTGGGGCTATAACCAGATATATGAAATGTGGGGTGGAGCTTGTGCCAATAAAGGCAGATCTTACATTTCCTTTTTTTTTTTTAAAGATGTCAGGAAAACTGGTCACTAGTATTGGCAAATCCCTGCATTATATTTATCTGTATTTTATCACAACCCAAACAGTAGATATTTTTGCCTTGGTATATATTTTAAAAGAGGCACTCTGTTTGCAGGACGCGGATCTCGCCAGGTTACTGAGCTCTGGCTCTTTCGGAAACCTAGAAAACCTCAGTCTGGCCTTCACCAATGTAACGAGTGCCTGTGCTGAGCAACTCATCAAGCTGCCTTCACTCAAACAGCTCAACCTGTGGTCAACTCAGGTATGTAGAACTAAGGATGGGGTTGTGGTTAACTGCTGACAGGATGTAGTAGGCGGGGAGCTAACAGGTTCTCATGCAGAAGTACAGTAAATTACAGAAATGAAGCAACCACATTTGAACATGATGCAAGTTCCAGTTTTCTACAGCGTACCCGTTGTACAAAGGGCCTGACATTTTGAAAACTCCTTTTTATCCAACTTTGCTGCTAGTTCTGAGTTTTCTGATATATATTTTATTTGCCAAAAACGGTTCTTTTCAGAGACACCACTTTTCTTTAAGGGCTTTTTCACATAGGCGTTGAAAATAGGCGTTTGGGTCGTGTTTTTAACGCTTCCCGAACACCTATCAATGCCACTCAAAATTGTTACAATAGGGAGCGGATGGAGGTGTTCACACAGCAGCATTTGCATTGCTGCAAGGCAAAAGTAATGCTGCCTGCAGAGTTTGGCAGGCGTTGATGCTTTGCAACTGCCTCTATTGACTTATATTGAAATGCACCAAAGCCGCACCTTAAACGCACTGTAAATGTGCCTATGGCGTTTACACTGCGTTCCTGACGCGGTTGCAAAGCATCAAAAGTGATTATTTTCCATTTTAGCCTTATAAAAAAAAAAAAAAAAAAAAACAAGCATTTGAGAAGTGTTTCCTGATGCAACATAAATGCCTATACAACACATCCTAAATGCTCATTAACGCTATAGGTGCGTTAAAGCGGAGCTCCACTCAAAAGGGGAAGCTCCGCTTATCTGCCTCCTCCCCTGCCACACTTGGCACTTTTTGAGGGGGAGAGGGAACCTGGTTTTGTCAGGTACCTGCTCCCACTTCTGGCTCGGTTTGCTGCGGCAAAGTGAGACGGAAGTTCGGCCTCTACCTCCTTCTCCCCGCAGCCGATCCATTGAGATAGCACAGTGTGATTTGCACATGAGCAGTAGGAAACTGCCTGTGAAACTGCAAAGCTTCACTGCCGGTTTCTCTTAGCCAAGATGGCGGCAGCAGCACCCGAGAGCCGATTCAAGAATTGGCCCGGGTGAGGACACTGCTGGATGCCTAGACAGGTAAGTACCCCAATAGTACAAGTCAGCAGCTACAGTATATTTATCTTTTGGGGGGTGGAACTCCTCTTTAATGCGCTTTTAGGCTGCTTTAATATTTAACGTAAGTGTGAAAGAGCCCGAAAACAGCATTTCTGGATCGTAGCAATGAGTTGGGTCTTCAGTGTCTACTTTAAGGAATCTCGCCTACATAGCTCTATTCTTCATTATTCTCCCCTCTAACCCCTCATATATCTCCTATCCAAGTCACCACCTTACCTGGAAAATCCTCTAGCCACTGTTTTGTCTTTCCCACTCCTTGCCTGCCTGACATTCACTGCCTAGGCTGGAGGGAAAGGAAAGGCTGTTGTAAATACTTATGTACTGTATTTTTTTCATTTTTTAAGCAAACTTCTTTCACGTTGTCATTATGGGGTAGTATTTGTCGAATTTTAAGGAAAATAATTAATTTAATCCATTTTGGAATAAGGCTGTAACATAACAAAATGTGGAAAAAGTGAAGCGCTGTGAATACTTTTTGGATGCACTGTATTTAAGTACTGTAAACCGGCAATGAAAGCTTGAATATGGATAGTGGTAACCACCTCTCCTTCCTGGAGAAGACCTTTTACCTTGTCACATGAAGTTTGTTGGCTCCGATTGTGGGTGGCAACTGTACTTTTTGAAGTTAGGCTGGTCATCAAGGACCCCGATTCCTGGAGACTGGCCAGGAGAAAGCCACCTTGAGGCTGGTCTTTGATGGCCATCCTGGTTTCAAGGAGGACAATGGTGAACAAGAATGTCTAGGTATGTTCTCCATAAACAGTGTGATGTCTTATATTTGGTTTCACAAATTAGATTGTAGATATAAAAATACAGTAATACTTGTCTATTTTCTTTGCAGTTTGGAGATGCTGGGTTGCGGGTTTTATCTGAGCACCTCACTGCGCTGCAAGTTCTCAACCTGTGTGAAACTCCCGTCACAGATGCTGGGCTGCTGGCACTGAGCTGTAAGAGATCTCCCTTTATCATCCCACATTTCTATAGTCCTCCCCTTACTTGTCTCTCTAGCTGTTTGCTTTCAAAAGACTATACTGTACATATATAACATTTCTCTATTTTATATTTAGCTATGAAGAGCCTCTGCAGCTTAAACATGAACAGCACCAAACTGTCGGCGGACACTTATGAGGATCTTAAGGTAAGTCCAGAAACAATTTATCTTCTATTATATACGGTAAATGCAGTCTTGCTCCAAGTAGCTCTGCTGTTTGCATATAGTAGTTAAAACCCTTTGGTGCTAACTGTGAGAAGACCTTTCACTGAGAATGAAGAGTGCTAAAAGATTATGTAGAAGTGTACCTTGTGAGCTGCTAGGAATCATAAAAGCGCCTACAAACCATATTTTGTCCTTAATGCAAACAACTATGTACTCCCAATTGACAATAAATCTCCACTTGCCGACGGTCCTATAGCAGTTTTCTGCTACAGGGCGGCAGCTGTGCACCGGATCACGAATATATATGTGATCCAGCATTTCCAGGTAGCGGGCGCGAATGCACGCCAACGCCAGCTTGCTTACAACAGAAACCGGTGGGCTAGTACCGCAGACCCAATGTCTGCCGGCAGATTGCCTTTCTGTCAGTAGGGAAGACAATGGATCCTGTGTCTCTGCAAAGCAGGGACATGGATCCATGTCTTTCCCTAGTACAAGCACCTCCCCCACATTAAGAAAACACCAGCTAGGCACACATTTAACCCTTTGATTGTCCTGGATGTTTAACCCCTTTCTAGCCAGTGTCATTAGTACAGAGACTGATTAGCACTGATCAATGTAATAGTTTCAATGTTTCCCAAAAAAGTGTCAGTGTCCGAGTGTCCACCGCAACATCGCAGCCCCGCTATAAGTAGATGATCGCCACCATTACTAGTAAAAATAAATAAATAAAAATATCATATAGTTTATAGATGCTATAACTTTTGTGCAAACCAATCAATATATGCTTATTGGGATTTTTTTTTTTACCAAAAATATGTAGCAGAATTTATATTCGCCTAACTTTATGAAGAAATTTGATTTTTTTTTTTTCAATTTTTTTATTGGAAATTATTTATAGCAGAAAGTAAATTTTTTTTCTTTTTAAATTCTCTGTCTTTTTTTGTTTAAAACCCGCAGAGGTGATCAAATACCAGCAAAAAAAAAAATCTATTAGGGGGGGGGGGGGGCGACGACACACATTTTGTTTGAGTACAGCGTCGCATGATCGTGCAAGACCAAAATGTATTCTGCTACATGTCTTTGGCAAAATCCCAATAAGTGTGTATTACGTGGTGTGCATGAAAGCTATAGCGTATATAATCTATGGTATATTATATTTATATGTGTGTGTGTATATATGTGTGTGTATATATGTGTGTGTGTGTGTATATATATATATATATATATATATATATATATATATATATATATATATATATATATATATATATGACTTTTTTTTTTTTTTGTTTTGGTACTACTAATGGTGGAGATCAGCGACTTATAATGGGATAGTGCAGCGGGAAATCTGACACTAACTGACATGGAGGGGGGACTGACGAACTGCCACTGATATCACCAGAGGCACTAGTATAGTGATCAGTGCTAATAATATACACTGTCACTGTAGTAATGACTGGCTGAGAAGGGGTAGGGAAGAAAAAAAAAAAGGCACATTGCTGCTGACAGTAGAGAGCCCTGTGTTGTTTACCTACACAGGGCTTTCTTCTGTCTTTCGCTCAGCCAATGGGGAGATTTCAGGGATAAATCATTGGCTGGGATCCACTAATCGGCTTGTGCTGCAGCACAGCTGGGGCAGCGCATGCACGCCCCCTACCTGGAAGTGCTGGATCATGTACATGTATGTGATCCAGCACTTCCAGGTAGGGGGCATGTGATCCAGCACATCGGGGCTGCTCTGGCACAGTAATTCTGCAGTAGGCAGACCACATGCGGTTACTCTGTATCTTTTATCTTGTCACTAAGATCCTGAGTATAAACATTAGAAAAATATTACGTCTGTGTGCAAGAGGCCGTAAAGCTTTACATTCAACCTATAGTTCCAGGACATCTGGGATGCACGAAAGAGGGTTTTCTGGCTATTAAAAGGTAAAAACAGGTACTGTTAGGCTGAACTTTCGGTTTTCAAATATCAAAACGGCTCACTTTAATAAATGCTTGTCTATATTATTCCTCCTGTACTGTTACTGTAGGGTTCTTGCAAAAAGGTTGAGAATTAGCTGGTTGAATTTCCTTTTTGAAATGAATGCCTGAGTGCTTTATATCACTCCTAATTTGGTCCCACTTAACCTATTTATAATGTAGAACCTTCTTAACCAGCCTTGCAGCACATGTCAGACAATGTATCTTCCAGCTTATTACAGCTGGAGATACAGATTATTTAGCCAGCTTTAAATTAATCAGCAAAGGCATCCACAAGATCCTAACTACCCCAGCACACCCACAGTCCTATCCTGCCTGTGCACACACCCAGAGATGTGACACACTTGTTATTTCTGCCTGGAATTCTGTTCCATATATAACATTTCCTGGGTGTTAAGCATCTTTTTGGAATACCTAGTTAGTGTAGCGATAAAAATAACTCCCAAATCCCCACACCCAAGCATAGAATGGCATGCTGCAGAACCAGCCTTTACAAAAGGATTAATATATAAAGTTGGATTTTGTACACCAATTTCTTTTTACTTTCCATGTTTTATACCTAGTAAACTTAAAGTATTTATTGTGCTATTTTACGGTGCTGGTAGCTACATTCAAATACATTCCTAAATATCTGAAACACTCAAGATGTGAATGAAGAAAAAAAAAAGCATGAAAATGTCTGACACTTGGACATAGACGGATCGAAATCCGGCCAGCAGGAACCGGATGAGTTTCAAGCCATCTATGGGCAGGCTGGTTGCACTAAAGTCAATCTATTGATCAACTTCAGTACAACCACCTGTCGGGTTTTTATAGCTGCTGGCGGTGATCATTGTATGGGGGAATTGAGCAATTTTCTTTCCTTCAACCCATGTGGCAAAATCTGTGGCATGTTTAACCACTTCCATACCGCAGGCTGTCATATGACCCTCCTGGGCTTTCAGTGGTGATATCTGAATGATGCCTGCAGCTGCAGGCATCATCCAGATACCGTATTTTTCAGGCGGCGATTCCCTACACCATAAGAATGATCATAGCGGCAGTTAAGCCGCTTGATCATTCTTACCGGCGACGGGAGGGGACGTTCTCCCCCCCCCTCCCGCCGCTTCTTTGGGCTCTCCCGTGCGATCGGGGACCCAGAGAAGGAAGGCGCCGGAAGGAAGTCATAGAGAAAACCAAGGGACAGATGGTCCCCGTCAATCTATATGAGGCCCGGGCACGATGTTATGAAGTCACGTCCGGGCCGCCGGAAGTAAACAAAGCCGAGATCTGATGCTTTCCAGCCTGGAGGAGAGATGTGGGGTCTTATAGACCCCACATCTCTCCATAAATAGGACCAATCACGCACTATTCCCATTATAAGGGATGTTTACATTCCTTGTAATAGGAATAAAAGTGATCAAGAATTTTTAAAGGGAAAGTGTAAAAATAAAAAAAATTAAAATAAACAATAAAAAAAGGTAAGCGCTCCCCTGCACGCAGGAGAAAACACATACGTAAGTCGCACCCGCATATGTAAACAATGTTCAAACCACACATGTGAGGTATCACTGCACATGTAACCTGTAAAAAAAAAAAAAAAATTAAAGCATTGTCTATGGAGATTTTTAAGTATCAAAGTTTGGCGCCATACCACGACTGTGCGCATGATCCAGTTTGCTCCAGCAGGGGGGAAAAATTCCTTCCTGACCCCCGGGAGGCAACCAGATATGTCCTGGATCAACTTTACCTATAAATGTTAGTATTCAGTTAACTTATGTATATTTAGGAAAGAATCCAGGCCTCTTTAAAGTAATCTACTGAGCTGGCCTAAACCATCTCTTGAGGAAGTCTATTTTACATTTTCACAGCTCTTACTGTGAAGAAACCTTTCCATATTTGAAGATGAAATCTCTGTTCCTCTAGATGTAAAGAGTGCCCCCTTGTCCTCTGTGATGACCTTAAAGTAAATAACTCACCAAGTTCACTATATGGACCTTTTATGTATTTGGACATGTTGATCATATCCCCCCTTAATCTCCTCTTCACAAGAGAGAATACATTCAGTTCCTCTAATCTTTCTTCATAGCTGAGCTCCTCCATGCTTCTTATCAGTTTGGTTGCCCTTCTCTGCACTTTCTTCATTGTAGAAATAAAGACCTCAGAGGCAGTACAATTTAAATGTTACCCTTTCCAGCTTGCCCAATTAGAAGCACTGCTTACATAAACGTTCACCAGCCTCAACCAGAGAGAGTAACCTCTAGGTCTTATGTAGTAATCTAGTGAAAGAAACGGTCATTATTTATTTTTGGCTAAGCCTTGGACATGCCTGACAGTTGCAAAAGAATTTGGAAAAGTAGAAAGGAAGGAGTACCAGGTGTCCAAACAAAAATGCTCTTGGTTTGATTTGAAGGTAGGTTAAAAGGTGTTTGTTGAAAGTAGCGACAAGTACATCAAGACAATGCATTTCGGACCCAGCTTTTCAGACTTCCTTCCTACTTTTCCAAGTCTGTATGTGGAAACGACCATTAGACCATACCAAAAAGGCAGCAGCCCAAAACCCAAGAGGTTTCATCGCCATTACCCTATACTGGTTACAACCTACTGGAGGGATTCCTTCCTACTCACCCACTTAACCACCCACACACGACCAGTGACTGATCCAGTTAGTCCAGTGAGGTCCCAGAACAAGATAGTTGTACTAAGGGCTGACTGGCATTAGTTATGCAAGACAGCGAGAAGTCTCCTATGTCTATATATACATCTTTAACTTCTGAGGATATTAATAAGAGGGGGGGGGGGATGGAGTTGGATTATGGGACCTACTATCATAGTAAGCTCAATTTTGATAAAACAAGATTTTATTTTTAAATAACTAGACTAGTATAGTGACGAAGTAGCCAATTAAAACATTTCCTCATCTCAGCGCAATGGTGGAGCTAATGATACAGTTTCTGACACCCAGAATTAATGTTGTGTAGCACTGCTAGTATTCCTATTGAGAAGCTGTAGAGGGTAAACCATAGATCATCTCCGCGGCTAATAGAGTTCAGCTTTTTCCAGACCAGCTCTGGAAACCATATACAGTATGTTGTCTGCTGGTTATAACTGCAACCACACTAAACCGATTTAATTGATCTGCTGTCTACATAGACTCCTCTTAAGTTACTGCTGTTCTAAGTGTGGCAGCATCTACCTGGGACACTGCTGCAAAGGGGCACCAAAGCCCACAGTTGCCAACGTTCCGTTACTTTCTACCTCTAATGACTGGTAGCTGCCTTTACAGTGCACATATTACCCTGCAAATTATATTACACTATTATGACAGTAGAAGAAAATAAGAATTGTTTTTACAGCTCTTTACTGTGAAGATTAGGAGTAATCC
The DNA here is from genome assembly GCF_042186555.1 of Aquarana catesbeiana. Classification (NCBI taxonomy): domain Eukaryota; kingdom Metazoa; phylum Chordata; class Amphibia; order Anura; family Ranidae; genus Aquarana; species Aquarana catesbeiana. The sequence goes on from NC_133334.1 coordinate 236,309,795, forward strand.
ACTTACACACACAGCTGAATAACTTCTCATGTCTCATAGCAAAAATAGAACAGGCTTAGCTAGTTATATACAGGCTGTCAACAAACATGTAGGAAGTACTGGACTTTCTTCTTAAAAAGTCCACAATGCTTTACAAACTGAGTGTCATGGATGCGTTTTGAAAGCTTACTTAGAAATTGTAGCTGTTTTACAAACAATTATCAAAAGGACATAAACCAGGGGTCTTCAAACTTTCTAAACAAAGGGCCAGTTTACTGTCCTTCAGACTTTGGGGAGGGGACAGACTGTGGCCATCGGAAGTAGAAAATGTTCCAGCATCAGTAGGAGTAAACAAATGCCCCATGTTTGGTGTCAATGTGAGGAATTGTCCCCCATGGTTGGTGTCATTGGGTGGGAAGAATCATGCTCCCTCGTTGGTGTCACTGGGAGGAACTGTGCCCCATGGTAACATGGAAAAGTTCCCCACAGGGTTTTTCAGCAGCAAAATACACAAAGTATATGTTTGTAAAAAATGGATTACTTTTTTTCATAAAAAAATTTAAATGTTACAAAGCGTTTAAAATATGAGCTCTGGTTTATGATATAAAATTGATGGTAACATTGTACATCATGGGAACAGTTATTGCAAATTACATTACATCATGGGATGCACATTGGGAATACCCCAATGCATTTGTGGTCTTCTTCAGGGTTTTTTTTACTGTTCTAAAATGTATATTCAAAAAAGTTATTTACTATTTACATTATTCGCAACATACAATAGAGGCAAACAAATATCTCGTATGCTTTGCTCTATATAAATCATGCATTGTTTCCTATTCAAAATGATATATTTACCCTTCAAATAATGAACCTTGCGTAACCAGAGATTTAAAAGTGATTGCGTTCAAAGGATCCCGGACAGTCACATCCCAGACAGGGCCCCCCTTCCACAGGGCTTGCAAGGAGCCACGTGTTTAGGCCCTAGGTGGGGAAGGGGTGGGGGGAATGAGCACCTGCAATTTATAATTTAGTAAATCAGAGTGGATAGTCAGAAATCATTCCTATATAAGTGTTCGGTGTGGCTTCTAAATGGCTAGTAGGCCCACTTAATCTCATTGATTCCAATAAATATCCGTTTCAATAATCTCTAAGTGATTGTTATATATTTGTATTAAAACCGTTTTATTGATTTATTGAGCCCATAAGTTGAATAATCAACCCCTGAAGTCAAGGAATCCTTGTATTAATATAATCAATTAGCATGGTGAAACAGTGCGTGCATGAAAAAATAACTAGGATGCGAGTGAACGTGTGAATTAAAAGGGTGACAAGTGAATATATGCACTACGGAAGATGCAATGTAATGCAAATAAAAGCGTTGTGTGCGTATGAAGTGAGTGCTAGAGGGGGGAAATTAAAAATAATAATGATAAAAAGAAATAAAAAATTCAGCATGCTAAGATGGAAAAACTAAATACAAACGATACAAAGCAAAAAGGGAAAAGTAGCAGTTGTCAGTGTTGTTATGTGTAAGCAAAGCTAGTAAAATGAAAAAAGTTTGTTTTACCTTAAAATGTTGGAGATGTGCAAAACGCCAAACCCAGCAAAGATATATGTACTCATAGGCAGAAGTCAAAGTTAGGTATTGAAAGGTCAGACCGTGTGGAAAAACAGCCATACAAAGGTGTGAGTAATAATCTGTGGGATATCCATCTAGCCAGTGTTTATAAAGCCACTGTTTTGTGTTCCTCTCTTAGTATAGGCGTTAATAGTCCTCCAGTCCTCTGTGCCCCATGGTTGGTGTCATTGGGAGGAATTGTGCCCCTTTGTTTCAGTGGGGGGAATTATGCCCTATTGTTGGTGTCAGAGGATTAAATATTGCCTCAAGGGCCAGATAAAAGCAAGCAGTTTGGAGACCGCCAATATAAACCATTGGTTTCAAAACGTGCAAATTGTATTTATTATTATTATTATTATACAGGATTTATATAGCGCCAACAGTTTACGCAGTGCTTTACAATATAAAAAGGAGACAATACAGTTATAATACAATAAAATACAAGCGGATTAAGAGGGCCCTGCTCAGAAGAGCTTACAATCTAATAGGGTGGGGCAGGTGGTACAAAAGGTTGTAACTGTGGAGAATGAGCTGATGGAAGTGGTAAAAGATTAGTTGGAGGCATGATGGGCTTTCCTGAAGAGATGATTTTTCAGGGATCGCCTGAAGGTAGCAAGAGTAGGGGATAGCCGGACCGGTGGAGGTAGCGAGTTCCAGAGGATGGGAGAGGCTCTGGAGAAATCCTTGAGACAAGCATGGGAGGAGGAGACGAGAAAGCTTGAGAGTAGGAGGTCTTAAAAAGAGTGGAGAGGATGATTTGGGTGATATTTGAAGACAAGATTGGCGATGTAGCTTGGGGCAGAGTTGTGAATTTATTTGTTTTTTTTTAAACAAGTGTCCTCTTCCATGTCAAATCCTGCCATGATTGCCCAAAGCTAGCATGTATTCCTGCAGAGGTGATCAGCCCACCATTTTGAAAATGCTGCAGTAGATAAGTTGCTGATAATAGTGGTTAACAATTGTTTTTTCTCTTTACAGGCAAAGCTGCCAAACCTTAAAGAGGTGGATGTTCGTTACACAGAAGCCTGGTGATTTTGCACCATCAACCGAAGGAGGACATGTTGCCAAGTCTTTTTGGCTAAATGAGAAACTGTAGAGCAAGATACTTCTTGGACTACGATCCATGTTTTTGATTTTAGAGGTCATTTTTAAGTAGGGGGGATGGACTTATCCAGCCTGATACTTACAGCTTCAAGATTTCAAGATTAATCTAAAGTAATTAAAGGATAACAAGGACTTTGTAGCTGCAAGAAGATCATACTGAGGAATCCTTCTTGGAATTTTTTTTATTAATATTATGCCTATATGTTCATGCTGAGTGAGGGGAAGAAATTAAGAATGTCTATGTTCTGTATTTTTATTTTTTTTTTAAATTTAGATCGATTGGATGGACTCATTCCGCTTTGACCTTTCATAGCGTAATGAGAACTTGCGAGTTCATAAGCGCGACAAGAACGATTGTCATCTTTGCACCTTTTTTTCTTGCCCTTGCAACTGTTCTGCAAATTCATATTGTTGTAAATAGGATTTACTTCATTCACCTATTTAAAAAAAAAAATGGTTCGCACTCAGCGGGTCTGGGACCTGCTTTTTATTTATAAAATGTTAATTTTTTTTTTTTTTTTGCTGATAGAACTGTACAAAGTAGTTTGTTGCTGTCTTGTTGACCGTGTTATTAACGTATGTGTATTGTTTTTATTTTTGCTTTGATTTAAGAACAGAAAGCTTTCTTGAATAAATACCATGTTCATGTATGGTGTATTTGATATATATATACATATATATCGCCTCAGCTGCAGGCTTGGGGTAGAGAAAAAAACCATTGCACTTTGTCATCTGATATTGGTTATATAATCATTGTGGCCTATGGTTATTGCAAGCAGTGCCCTCGTTCATGTTATCTTGTAAATATATGCCTGTACCTCATTGTTCCCTATGTTTGCCTTTTCTCCATTGTAAATTCAATTGCTTTCAGGCTTACCATCATTTCAAATGTTGACATACAGTATAAAATACTGATGTTGAAACACAGACATTTCGTATTGTGCGTTAGCTCTGTCCCTGTCTCAGTACAACATTTTTAAATACATATTGCTTGGCAGATCATTGCAAAGGCAGCAGAGATATTATGGGGGCTGTTACAAGCTCATTACAGCCAAAACTGATCTTACAATTTGGAGTAGATGCTGGCATGTTAACTTGCCCACTTGGTTTTTTATACTTCTTGAAAGCTGCAGCAGTAAAAACTACATTCCTACTAACATATCTCAGAGCTCTAACAGTGAAATCTGTGCACCTGCAGTCCCAGCTCTGGCCATCTACCAAAGGGGTCTCCAATCTTTCTGAACAAAGGGCCAGTTTACTGTCCTTGAAGCTTTAGAGGGGCCTGACTGTGGCTAGTGAGATTAGAAAACACCATGGTGTCGGTGAGTGAAAGCAGTGCCCCAACATTATTTTTACCGGAAGGAATTGTGCCCTATTGTTGGCATTCGAGGTAGGAACGGTGCCCCATCAGTGTTGTTTATAGGCGAAATAGTGCCCCATCATTGGTATCTGTGGGGGGAATGGTGCCCCCATCCTTGGTGTCTGTGGAAGGAATGGTTCCCCATCGCTGGTATCTGTGGGAGGAATGGTGCCCCATCATTGGTGTCTGTTGGTGGAATGGTGCTCCATCATTGGTGTCTGTGGGAGGAATGGTGCCCCATCATTGGTGTATGTGGGAGGAATGGTGCTCCATCATTGGTATCTGTGGGAGGAATAATACCCCATCATTGGTGCCAACAGATGGCATGGTGCCCCACAGGCCACACTTTAGAGACCACTGGTCTACCACAATCATTGTGCTCTCACTTTTGGAGTTTAAATTTATGTTACAGAGATGCTTGGGATTCTCTATGGTTGGTGCACTTAGCTGGGATCTCAAATGGTGTAATGTTGCAATGGGCACCTCAGAGATAGCCACTGGGTGATTTGGCCCACCAGCAACTATCTAAGTAAAGTATCAGTTTTGGATGGACCAAATTACTACTGAGAAAAATTGGAGGGGTTGCCTCAAGCAACCAATCAAATTCCAGCTGCCATTTCTCCAGTTTATTTAAGTATGTCACAGCTAACACCTGGTAGGACAGAGATACTGCCAGGAACTTCACTTTTGGTCTCTGATATGCCCAGTAAGGTAACACAAAGAACAATGATGTGCAAAATGCAGAAAAACATAAGAACCAGTTTGATTCTGTGTTACTGTAATCTGTTCAGTGAAAGATCATTTCTGATTGGTTGCTAACAACACATTTTCTTGTACTTTCGTAATTAAGCCTGCATTTCTGTTCCATGCGTAAAATAGACATTTGTTATCCTTTTTAAAATTAATGTTCTTTACACAACTAGATAACATTTATGCGCTTGTCTGGGAAACAGGTAACTCTTTTCTACTTTTAAAAAGAAACGCAGCGTAGTATAACCGTTTACTATTCTTTGTACATTCACTTCAATACAGAGCCAAGGGCTGTGTGTATTCTAAGCCCTTATCTAAAATAGTAGAATGGAAGTAGGGCTCGTAAGTTGCCCAAGCGGCCTATTTTCATCCGTTCTTCCTGGAGAACCTGTCTAAATTTCCCTTCAACATGCTGCCAGTTCCAGTAACAGTTGCTGCATATGTACACATGTAAATTTAAATAAGCTTATATACCTGTACACATATAAATGTGTAGTAACAGGGCACATTGTGCATATCATATGTATGAACTCTGATTTTTATATCCAACTATAGCATAGTTTATCTTTATACTGTGATAAAGCTTGAAAATCATACTGTTATAATGGCAGACAAATTATGTTGTCCCTATGGACCTCAATCTTTTTACATTCAGAGAACCCTAGCCGTAAAGTCACACTGGAGTTTTAAGTCCTGTGTAAAAACCACTACACCCTTTAGTATGCCTGCAGCCTAATTTATCATGTTCCAGTGCAGTTACATCCATCTATCTATTGAAGATAATCTTACTTCCAGCTGAATTACATATTGGAAAAGGTGCAAGATGTCACTTGAAAGTGAATTCCATTACATGCTTGTACTCTAAGAACAGAACTCCACTAACTTGCTTTTTTTTTTTTTTTTTTAATTGGCTGTGTAAATGAGCCTTCTAACCATTTAAAGTGTATGTATATGCAAATGCTAACTTATAATGTAACTACATTTTTGAGAAAAGAAAAAAGAAATCCGCCCCTGCAAAGATTTCAGCAAACTTTTTTTTTACAGTCCTAGCTGCTGCTGTTTGTATCGGAGCTTACTCCTGGATTCCCTTCACTTCCTACTTTGTAGAGTCAATTCCTTCTTTCTGAAGATTGTGTGGGATTGGCTTCCTGCTATAGTCATATGATCAGCCCCCATGTTATAAGAGAAGCACTGCCGGGCACAGTAGTGAGAAAATCTAATAAGCAGGAATTTACGTTCTGTACATCAACCACATGAATATCTTCACACGTAGAAGGCCATTTTTTTAATTTGTTGTCAGAATTCGAAAACCAGAGCTAGCTGCTCATTGAACTAGAAAATTTAATTTTTTAATATTAAATTATAAAAATTCAATTTTACATCTTTTTTTAAAGCAAAAGTGGAGTTCCTCTTTAAAAAGGTATGGTAACAGTCTGGGACGGATAAATATTAGTTACCATGCTTGGCGAAAATACTTCTCCATGATCTTTCCACTGTTGGTTACAGGGCCAGAAGCCTAGGCTTTTGGTAACAGGATTTCCTCAGAAGGGGAAGATATTACAGCCCGAGTTCTGAATACTTTAGATTGATTAGAATTTTTTTTATAACTGGGACAAACTTTTACATTCAAGCAGCATGCATACTACATCTCTGTAATTAAGCCGATTCTATCAAATTACTCTTTTTATTTCCTATAAATCATTTTGCATATTTTATGTTTTTCAGAAAAAAAAAAAGCAAATCTAGGAATTTTGCAGGAAAAATAAAAGGTTGACATTGGCTACTGATCTTTTGTCCTATAAAAATGTGAGGATTTTAATCATGCATGTAAAATTGCAAGTCTAAAACAATGGAATATATCAGTGATAGATATGAGTGCTGCCTTCTGTCTGGCTGATGGATATATCGCCAAAGTGTGCTTTCTTTTGAAATAAAATGAAACTGTTGCCTTTGTTTTCACACCAGGCTTTTGATTTCTATACTTGATCTTTGTATACGTCTGTCTAATATGTGCATGGCATGTGTTTGTAATTTTTAATATTTCCTGTAGATGATATCATAACCTGAAGATACTATGTTATAGTGAGCATTTAGAAATGTAAGTTACAGTATACCATAGAAGTACCTTTAAAAATCCACAGTTGTTTTTAATCGCTCCTAAAGAATAGTATTGCACTTTCTGGTTTGTGAAGGTGCCTAGCCATTCATGTGCCTTCAGCTGTATATCTGCAGTGTGAGATCTAAGGCACTGCTACCTCTGACTGCTGGTCTCGTGAGATTTGGTGATGTCACCACTGTTTTACTCACTGTTCTCGTTACTGGAGGCTCTGAGGAAGCAAAGCCCTGCCTCTACCAAAATGGTCACCTCCACAAAGAGACACGGTGGCAAACAAGGCATAGTAGGACAGTAATGAGAAAAGATCAGGTGCAGGGAGACCATGGGAAATAAACTATTCCTTTTTCCCCTCCTTCCTTTTTTGGGGCCCAGCTTCCAGAGTTGAGTTCCTCTTGGAAGTTCCTTATTCTAATTTTCCCTATTGTGCTACAGAATCCTTTTGCAGGGTTTATTTTTATAATGTTGCTGTGTCACTGAAGAAATTAACAGCATTACTGAGATCTTTGGTGTTTCTCTCATTGTGAAAATTGCCATAGTATAATTATATGTTGGGGTTGATGCATTAAAACTAGAGAAGAGAAAACGAGCAACAAATATTCATTTTATGGAGATTTTAAAGTATATCTGAAGCCAAAATTTTTGTTTGTTTGGGGCAGTGGTGGTCAATTGGAAAATTATAGAGGGTCTTTTATATAAGTACAGCCCCTAACATTTCCAGAGGATTGCACAATTTTTTGCAGTGTATCGCAATGCACACTGAAGAAGTTGGAGTACAATAACCCCCAGCATTTGTGTCAGTTAATGCAGTAATAACCCCCAGCATTGCTGTCAGTTGCTCCAATGATAAACCCCAACAATTATGTCGGCTGCAATAATAAGCCCCAGCAGTGAAATTAGTGGCCACAATAATAACCCCCAACTTTGTTGTCAATGGCCGCAATAAAACCCCCTCACATTGGAATCAGTGGCACAATAATAACCTCCAACATTGGTGTCAATAGTCACAATATTAATAACCAACATTGGTGTCAATGGCCACAGTAATAACCCCCAACATTGTTCTCAGTGGATGCAATAATAACCCCCAACATTGGTGTCAATGGCCACAATATTAATAACCAACATTGGTGTCAATGGCCACAGTAATAACCCCCAACATTGGCGTCAATGGAAGCAATAATAACCTCCTACACTGGTTTCCATACTATTAACATAAACATACATTGGTGGTCAACAGCAGTGAAAGTTAACCCCCATCTCCCCCTACAGATTGGTGTTGATGGCAATGAAAGTTATCCCCTCTGCATCAGTGGTCATGCCAGTGCTAACCCCCCCCATCACCCCTGTTTTGGTGGTCATGGCAGTTAAAATGGTAATCCTCTCTCCTGCATTGTTGGTCATGGCAGTGAAAGTTTTAACCCCCGCCCCATTGTTGATCACTTACCTATCTCTCACTCCCAGGCCATGACTGTACTTGAACTGTGGGTTTTTGCCAATCTGTGTCACATTTAAAAGATTTACCTCCACATACTGCCCTTGTAGCATCACATATGGCGACCCATCACATTCGGCTACCCGCTGGACTGCACATGCGTGACGCTGCCATATGCGTTCCAACACCATGGCGATCTGCGCTTGCGCAGAATTTTGTGCCCACACCCCTGAGTCCAGGTTCAAGCCCCACCATCCAAGTGGACATAGAGTTAGATTATAATTATGCCGAGCGAAGCGAGGCTGTGCCCGAAGCATGGCGAGCGGCCCCGTGGCAAAGTGGTCTTACAACAGTGTTGGAACGCATATGGCGGCATGCGCACTCCAGCGGGTAGCAAAATGTGATGGGTAGCCGAATGTGACACCCTGTAGATACAACTGGAAGTGAGTGAAAATCTCTCCAAAGTGAGGCAATTCCCCTCTTAGTTGTCACTAGAACAAGTGTACAAGTACAGCGCCACCTGAACACACACCAACTCCTGGATCCTCTGCAATCAGGCTTTCGCCCAGGGCATGGCACAGAAACAGCACTTCTCAAAATATGGGACGATGCCCTGGAAGCAGCAGATGACGGAGAATCATGTCTCCTGGTACTATTAGACCTCAGTGCAGCATTTGATACAGTGGACCACAATACTCTACTCGTCCGCCTCACAGAAGTAGTAGGAGTCACAGATTCTGGTCTAAAATGGTTTGCATCCTTCTTAGAGAATCGCTCTCAGATAGTGAGACTGGGAGCATTCACCTCTGAAACCTGCACAATCTCTTGTGGAGTCCCGCAGGGTTCACCCTTATCACCAGTCCTATTCAACATCTACATCCGCCCACTCCTCGAAATCATCAGAAAATCGGACCTCTCCTTCCACTCATACGCTGATGACCCAACTGTACCTTCGCATCACCGGACAAAAAGACCACCATCAGCAATTAGAGAAATGCTTCACTCTGATAGATGACTGGATGACCATTAGCTCCTTGAAACTCAACGGTTCAAAAACAGAACTTCTTCTCCTACACACTAACCAAAATGCCAAAAACAAGACTCTGTGGACACCTCCCACCATCTTAGGACAAACCATCTCTCCGAGCACCAAAGCCAAAAGCCTCGGAGTTATCTTTATCTCAGAAATGACAATGGATGCACAAATAGGATCGGTAGTTAGCGGATCCCACTATCTCCTCCACCTGTTACGTAGACTTATCCCCTTCATCTCAGAAGAGGACAAAGCAGCAGTAGTTGGAACAATCATCAATTCCCGACTCGATTACACTAACTCACTCTACATAGGATTACCCCAATATCAGCTTGCGCGCCTACAGGTCATCCAAAATATGGCGGCAAGACTGTTAACAGGAAAAAAACCCTGTGGGTCAATTTCCCCATCCCTGAGGAGCCTACACTGGCTAACCGTAAAGAATCGAATCACATTCAAGACCCTCTGCCTCACCCACAAATGCATACAAGGAAACGCTCCTCAATACCTTTGAGAGAAAATAAAACACTACACACCCAATCGCAATCTTCGATCATCTAACCAAAACCTCCTTCTCATTCCCAAATACCGCTACAAAGCAAAGGGAGAACGAAGATTCGCAGTCCAAGGACCTCGACTATGGAACGCATTTCCGACCCACATCCGCATGGAAGAAAACCATCTGGCTTTCAGGAAAAAACTCAAGACCTTCCTCTTCTAGAAGCTGACAACTTCAAACGCATTTAGCGCCTTGAGGCGATTCAGTTCGCATTAGCAGCACTTTATAAAATATTCATTAATTCATCCATTCATTCAGTGTCCCCATTGGAAGGTTTCCCCTCTATTCCTGTTCTTGTAGAGACTCAGAATTTCCCTCATTTTCAGTCCCAGTGGCAGTGGTAACCAGGACAAATCGTGTGAATCTCCTTGATGGGGGCACAGACAGAGATAAACACCTGACAGGTAATCTAACCCTACACTACTGTAGTTAAAAGTAAAAGAAAACTATGTGCAGATTTTCTTTACTCCAGTTTTCATTCAATTGGCTATGGCTATATGGCCACCAGCAGCCCCGTTGTTTTGGAAACAATGAGGAAATATTGGAGAAGGATGCCGCTAAGACTCATAAGTAGTAGTAAAAAAAAAAAAAAAAAAAGAATTTCCCTTTAGAAACATTGCTTTCAAATATTTGAAATTTGTACAGGCAGCCAGTAGGTGACTGTTAAAGTTCTTTTCACATTTTCCAATTTCTTCTACTTTTTGCTATAGAAATAACTGCTTTTTACAGACCGCAGTAGATCAGGTTGTCATTTAAACTTTAAACCTACAAGTAAGGAGAGTGACTTTATCAGCTGGCTCGGTCAGAGGTTTCAGAAAGAGAATGCATGGCTAAAAAGGAAGCACTTTGCTTTCAATTTGGCTAAGCCATAGTGCATTATGAATCCTTTCTCTTTGTCTTTATTTGTAAAACAAAGATTGTATACATACAGTATAAATATCAGGGATATAATTAAAAATATTGAATAAAGCCAAACCAAAACAAAGAAAGGTCTCTACACATGAAGGTACACCTAAAACACAAGGAGTAGATTTGAAACCCATATGAGAGAGACAAAAAGAGGAAAAGAGTAGCATACTTATCTCCTCTTTGTCTTCGCTGCATCTGTGTGTGTGGTCAACCCAACGTGTACTGGAGATCCATTCATGCAAAAATACACTATATTACCAAAAGCATTGGGACGCCTGCCTTTACACGCACATGAACTTTAATAGCATCCCAGTCTTAGTCCGTAGGATTCAGTATTGAGTTGGCCTACCCTTTGCAGCTCTAACAGCTTCAACTCTTCCGGGAAGGCTGTCTACAAGGATTAGGAGTGTGTCTGTGGGAATGTTTGACCATTCTTTTAGATGTGCATTTGTGAGGTCAGGCACTGATGTGGATGAGAAGGCCTGGATCGCATTCTTCACTCTAATTCTTCCCAATAGGTGTTCTATCAGGTTGAGGTCAGGACTCTGTGCAGGCCAGTCAAGTTCCTCCACCCTGAGCTCGCTCATCCTTGTCTTTATGGACTTTGCTTTGTGCACTAGTGTGCAGTCATGTTGGAACAGGAAGGGGCCATCCCCAAACTGTTCCCACAAAGTTGGGAGCATAAAATTGTCCAAAATGTCTTGGTATGTTGATGCTTTAACCACTTCCGTACCTGCCCATTGTCATATGATGTCTGCAGAGGGGATCTCCTATCCTGGGCGGGCATCATATGACGTCCTCGGCTTCCCGGCGGTATAGGGGGCCAGCGCCGCATCACAGAGGAGCCGACTCGCTATCACTCGTTACAGAGCAGGAACGTGGATCAGTGTGTGTAAACACACAGATCCACGTCCTGTCAGGGAAGAGGAGACTGATTGTGTGTTCATACCAAGTATGAACACCAATCGGTCTCCTCCCCTAGTCAGTCCCCTCGCCCTACAATTAGAATCACTCCCTAGGTAACACAGTTAACCCCTTGATCGCCCCCTAGTGTTAACTCCTTCCCTGCCAGTGACATTTATACAGTAATCAGTGCATGTTTATAGCACTGATCGCTATATAACTGTCAGTGGTCCCAAAATAGTGTCAAAAGTGTCCGATCTGTCCGCCGCAATGTCGCAGTCATGATAAAAATCGCAGATCGCCGCCATTACTAGTAAAAATAAATAATAAAAATGGCATAAATCTATCCCCTATTGTGTAGGCGCTATAACTTTTGCGCAAACCAATTAATATACGCTTATTGCGATTTTTTTTTTTTTTTTTATCAAAAATATGTAGAAGAATATATATCATTCTAAACTGAGGAAAAAATGTGTTTTTGTTTTTTAAATTTGGGATATTTATTATAGCAAAAAGTAAAAAATGTTGCGTCTTTTTCAAACTTGTCGCTCTTCTTTTGTTTATAGTGCAAAAAAATAAAAAACATTGAGGTGATCGAATACCACGAAAAGAAAGCTCTATTTGTGGGGAAACAAAATGCTAAAAATTTAATTTGGGTACAGTGTTGCATGACCGCGCAAATGTTACAGCACTGAAAATTGGGCAGTTAGGGGGTGAAAATACCCAGTATTGAAGTGGTTAAAGAGGTTGTATACCCTCCTGTATACTTTGTACCTATAGGTTAGCCTAGAATAAGGCTTACCTATAGGTACTGTAAATATGTCCTAAACGTTTTGGAGATATTTACTGTATACTGCGTGGATGTCATTGGCGCATGCGCTCTGAAGGAACGACCTCCCATAAGGTTTCTTCAGGAGCGTGGCTCCCACGCGCATGCACGGGAGTGACGTCACGCAGCTCCGGCCAGTCACACAGCCGGAGTCTGTGGCCCCGGAAGGAAGAAGTGCAAAGATGGATGCGGCCTGCAGCGGGGACGACACTGGCATCATTTGCAGGTAAGTGTCACATTATGCCTTTACTTTGCAGGGAAGGAATAAAAAACGTTTTTTTTTTTCAGAGTTTACCTCTTTAAGACCAAGGTCAAGCCCAACCCCTGAAAAGCAACCCCACATTATAATCTCCCCTCCACCAAATGATTTGGACCAGTGCACAAAGCAAGGTGCATAAAGACATGGATGACCAAGTTTGGGGTGGAGAAACTTGACTGGCCTGCACAGAGTCCTGACCCGATAGAATATTTTTGGGATGAATTTGAGCGGAGACTGCAAGCCAGGACTTCTCGTCCAACATCAGTGCCTGGCCTCACAAATGAGCTTCTGGAAGAATGGTCAAACATTCCCATAGACACACTCCTAAACCTTGTGGACAGCCTTCCCAAAAGTGTTGAAGCTGTTACATCTGCAGAGGGTGGGCCAACTCATTATTGAACCCTAAGGACCAAGACTAGGATGCCATTAAAGTTCAAGTAAAGGCTGGTGTCCCAATACTTTTGGTAATATAGTGTATATTGTTACTTTTTTTTTTGTCTCTTCACTGTTTTTTTTTTTTTTTTTTCCCCAAAAACATGACTGGGAAGAGACATGGCTACCCCCAGCCATGTGCAAAAAAATTGTTATTCTAGAGGTTGCGATAAAGAAAAATCACAAACATGTTACACTTACCTGCTCTGTGCAATGGTTTTGCACAGAGCAGCCCCGATCCTCTTCTATGAGGGCACTTGAAGCGGCCACGCTCCTGTAAATGGACATTGTCTATTCACACACAGAAAACGACTCAGCCCAACCCCTGCTCTCTCCTCATTGGCTGACTGGCTGTGATTAACAGCAGCAGGAGTCAATGGCTCTCGCTGCTGTGTGAGCCAATGAGGAGGGAGAGAGAGACCCAGGAGATCTGCTGCTCTCATGCATATCGCTGGATTGAGATGTGGCCCAGGTAAGTATAAGGGCGTAGCTGCACCCAGAAGGTTCTTTCTGCCTTTAGAACCACTTTAACTACAGTCTTTAACCACTTGACCTCCAGAAGATTTACCCCCCTTCATGACTAGGCCATTTTTTGCGATACAGCACTGCGTTATTTTAACTGACAATTGCACAGTCGGGCGATGCAGTACCCAAATAAAATGAATGTCCCTTTTCCCCACAAATAGAGCTTTCTTTTGGTGGTAATTGATCACCTCAATGTTTTTTTTATGTTTTGTGCTATAAACAAAAAAAGACCAACTGACAAACAATATATCCAATAAAAAATGTAAAAAATCTAATTTCTTCATCAATTTAGGTCAATATGTATTCTGCTACATATTTTTGGTAATACAAAAATCCCAGTAAGTGTATATTGATTGGTTTGTGCAAAAATTATAGCATATACGAACTATGGGATATTTTTTATTTAGTTTTTTTTTTTAACTAGTAATGGTGGTGATCAGCAACTTATAGCAGGACTGCAACATTGTGGCGGACATTCAGACACTAAGTGACACTTTTGGGACCAGTGATACCAATACAGTGATCAGTGCTAAAAATATGCACTGTCACTGTACTAATGACACTGGCTGGTGTTAACATCAGGGGCGATCAAAGGGTTAACTGTGTTCCTAGCCAGTGTTTTTCTAAACTGTTGGAGGCGCTTTTACTAGGGGAAGACGTGCATCATAGTCCGTGCTTTGCAGAGATAAGGAATCCATGCCTTCCCTCCTGTCAGAACGGCGATCTGTCTTGTTTACATAGGCAGATTGCAATTCTGTCTCTGTGGCTGATAATCGGCGGGTATAAAGTCCATGGTACCCAGTGATCGGCTCCTGCTGTGTGTAATCACAGCGGGAGCAAGTGTGTTTTGCTAGAGAGTTTTTTTTTTTTTTTTTCTTGGGAGAGTGCATGTGATTAGCACAGAGCCAATCAGCACTGTCCAAAGGGTCAGGGGTCCTGCATACTGATAGGTCAGCCACTGCACTATGAAAACTCCTCCTACAAGCTTTTACCAGGCACTGATAGAAGTCACAAGACTGCTCTAACTGAGAAAAGGCATTTAGCAGTTTATATTTACTAAAATAATTGCATTTCCATGTTCTGTGTATTGTGGGAGACCAGATATAGTGAATGCAGGGTCCTGGGTTTAATAACACTTTAAGGTTTGAGGCTGATAGAGCTAAAGTATAAGTATACCCTAATAATGAACTTCCATGATTTGCTCCCTTTTGGTCTGTCAAATATTTCATTGAAAACATTTTGGCAGAATATTAGCAAGCATACAAAAGGGATATACTCCAGACTCAATGGCGATCCCAGCATAGGAAAAAAAACGATTCAGTGTGTAAGAAGTGTAATGCCGCATACACACGGGTGGACTTTTCGACCGGACTGGTCCGACGGACTTTATGACGGACTTCCGACGGACTTTTGAAAGAACGGACTTGCCTACACATGATCACTCCAAAGTCCGACAGATTCGTACGTGATGATGTACACCGGACTAAAATAAGGAAGTTGATAGCCAGTAGCCAATAGCTGCCCTAGCGTGGGTTTTCGTCCGTCGGACTAGCATACAGACGAGTGGATTTTTCGATCGGACTCGAGTCCGTCGGAAAGATTTGAAACATGTTTCAAATCTAAAGTCCGTCAGATTTTTGACCGAAAAAGTCCGCTGCAGGTCCGATGAAGCCCACACACGGTCGGATTGTCCGCCGGATTCAATCCGTCGGACCAGTCCGGTTGAAAAGTCCGCCCGTGTGTACGCGGCATAAGAGGACACGGGGTACACACAATGAGATTGAAGGAGAAGCAGTTTAACCTTAAGCTGCACAGGGGGTTTTACACTGTCAGGGCAATAAGGATGTGGAACAATTGGTGGGGGGCTGCAGAGAGTATTGATAAATTTAAGAGACTCTTGGATGTGTATCTTAACCACTTAAGCCCCGGACCATTTGGCTGGCCAAAGACCAGAGCACTTTTTGCGATTTGGCACTGCGTCGCTTTAACTGACAATTGCGCGGTCGTGCAATGTGGTTCCCAAACAAAATTGACGTCCTTTTTTTTCTCACAAATAGAGCTTTCTTTTGGTGGTATCTGATCACCTCTGCTGTTTTTATTTTTTGCGATATAAACAAAAAAATAGCGACAATTTTGAAAAAAATAATAATAAATATCCCCCAAAAAATATATAAAAAAACATTTTTTTCCCTCAGTTTAGGCCGATATGTATTCTTCTACATATTTTTGGTAAAAAAAAAATCGCAATAAGCGTTTATTAATTGGTTTGCACAAAAGTTATATCGTCTACAAAATAGGGGATAGTTTTATGGTATTTTTATTAATATTTTTTTTTTTTTACTGTTAATGGCGGCGATCAGCAATTTTTATTGTGACTGCGACATTATGGCGGACAGATCGGACACTTTTGGCGCGATTTTGGGACCATTCACCTTTATACAGCGATCAGTGCAATTAAAAATGCATTGATTACTGTGTAAATGTGACTGGCAGTCAAGGGGTTAACCACTAGGGGGCGCTGTAGGGGTTAAGTGTGTCCTAGGGAGTGATTCTAACTGTGGGGGGGAGGGGCTGTGTGTGACACGACACTGATCACCGCTCCAGATTACAGGGAGCTGTGATCCGTGTCCTGTTATTAGGCAGAACGGGGAGATGCTTGTTTACATCAGCATTTCCCCGTTCTTCCTCTCCGTGAGACGATCGCGGGTATCCCCCCGGATATTGAGTCCGCGGGACCCGCGATCACACGGAGCTCCCGGCGGGCGCGCGCCCGCAAGCCGCCTCTTAAAGGAGTGCAAAAAAAAATGTTGATCCTGTTGAACTGCTAAATTTCTGTTCTCTCTGCACTGTGATCATGCATGTAAAGAACCTCTGTTAACTACAGAGCACCCCCCTTATGTTATGTAGATGAAAAGAGGTGGAACTAGTAGCCCTAGCATCCCTCAAGAGTGCAAATGTATAGCTTTGCTTTTTTTTTTTTTTTTTTTTTTTTTTTTTTGGCTTTCACCCAAAGTAAGGGTTTTCAGATGTAGACTTCCTTTTTTTTCTATTAGTTGGACCTTCTTTACATCAAGTTACAAGCTAGGGGTGGACTGAGGAATGTCTAATTTCTTTATATAATCTTTTATAATCTTTTTCATTTGCAATGCATATATGGATGTTTTCATGCTTATGTTTTTGTTAGGATTTTTTTTATGTTTTTGGATATATGGTGACCATTTTATTTGCCACGAACCTCCTGATCACAATCTGCTTGAAAAGATGCAACAATATTTCTCGGAAGTTAAGATTTGGATCTTCTCACGATGTTATATCTTCTGTGAAATATAAAAGAGTGTTTTGTAAGAATAAAAGAAAAGAAACAAACGCAGCTTTTAGCAATCAATGGGTTATCATCCAGACTGAAAAAATATGTATAAAAAATCACGGTTTTCTCGAACTTCTAAATTAAAAAAAAAAAATGACGCTCTTAGGCATTATATTAGTTCTAGATGACTGCGATGTCTACGGCCCTCTCATATCCTAGCAGACATCTCTAGCTAGTAGATCTTGTGGTTGATAACTTGGGTTGGTTTCTATCCCCTCAACCAGTATTTGCATCCCACGTTAAAATGAGCTTGTGCATAGCCAAAACAGCAAAGTTACAGGAGGGAAGTTAACCACTTAAAGAGGGAGTCCACCTAAACCGCCAAAAAGAAAAAAAAAATATTAAAAGCCAGCAGCTACAAATAGTGCAGCTGCTGACTTTTAATAAATGGCCACTTACCTGTCCCAGGGTCCAGCGATGTCGGCAGGCGAGGCCGAGAACCCGCTCGGTACTCGGCAGCTGCCGCCGCCATCCTAGTTGAGGGAATCAGAAAGTGAAGCGTTGCGGCTTCACTTTCCGGCTCCCTACTGCGCATGCGAGAGTCGCGCTGCGCATCGTAACTGGTCCCCGCTATCTCCTGGGAGCTGTGTGTTTCCCAGGAGACAGCGCGGAGGGGCCGGAAGTGGGTGCAAATACCTGTCTTGGACAGGTATCTGCACCCCCCTCCCCCCTGAAAGGTGCCAAATGTGACACCCAAGGGGGGGAGGGTTCCGAAAAGCAGAAGTTCCATTTTTGTGTGGAACTCCGCTTTAAGTACCGGAAGGATTTGCCCTCTTAATACCCAGGCCATTTTTTGCGATACGGCACTGCGTCGCTTTAACTGACAATTGCGCGGTTATATAATCACACACATAGGTTGGAGTTGATGGACTTGTGTCTTTTTTCAACCTCACCTACTATGTCAGTGCTCATCAACCCTGTCCTCAGGGCCCACTAACAGGCCAGGTTTTATGTATTACCTTGGGGAGATGCAGACTAGAATACTGCAATCACTGAGCAGCAAATGATATCACCTGTGATGTATTTCAGTTATCTTGCAAACCTAGCATGTTAGTGGGCCCTGAGGACAGGGTTGATGACCACTGTACTATGTAACAACTATATGTACAACGCTGAACCCAAACAAAATTGACGTCCTTTTTTTTCCACAAATAGAGCTTTCTTTTGGTGGTATTTGATCACCTCTGCGTTTTTTATTTTTTGCGCTATAAACAAAAAAAGAGCGACAATTTTGAAAAAAAAAAAAAAATATTATTTGCTTTAATAAATATCCCCCCCCAAAAAAAAATTCTTCATCAGTTTAGGCCAATATGTATTCTACATATTTTTGGTTAAAAAAAAACGCAATAAATGTATATTGATTGGTTTGCACAAAAGTTATAGCATCTACAAAATAGGCGATAGGTTTTTTTTTATTACTAGTAATGGCGGTGATCTGCGACTTTTAGCGGGACTGCGACATTGAGGCGGACAGATCGGACACTTTTGACACTTTTTTGGGACTATTGACATTTATACAGCCATTTTTTTTGGCATGGCTCCCCTTAAAATCATACCAGACCCGAAGGGCCTGTATGGATTTTGGGGGGGACCCCCATGCCATTTTTTTTTTTTTTTTGACGCAGGGTTTCCTTTAACCACTTCAATACACTATGTTATATATACTACACTGCACTGAATATCTAGTGTACACTGAATGCAGAGTGTGTGTATGTAGATATATATATTATGTACGTTGCAGTTTTGGTTGCGTTTTTTTGATGCATTCATCTAGTTTAATTTCATTTTATCAGCTTTTTTATTATTAATATTTCCTTGTACCATATGTATAGATTATTGGGCCATTTTTAGTCCCTAACATTCACAGTCTACACATAATTTTTAATATTTAATTTTTAATTTCATGCCTGTTTTATATTATTATTACTGAACAGGGATCGAGATAAAACGCTAATGACGCTGTCTAGGTCCGGTAGTTGAATCCGTACTACCTAACATCGAGTCAAAGGTGTTTTTTTTTTAACAGTAATTTCAAAGGTGTTTTTTACCATCGCATGTAGACTTTTAAATTTCACTTACAGTCGACTTTCTATTTTTTGATAAGTCATCTGTTTAGAAAGCTTTCGGTTTCATATGCTCTTTCTCTGTAGTTCTTATCATATTTATTTTTATCATATTCATACATTGTTCCCTCGGAATAAGATTATGATGTTAGAGCTGTATGTAGCAGATCAGCTAAATTTGTTTCTGTTAGTACAGCACTCTTTTTATGTAGTTGCACATGTTTAATTTTTAATTAATTGATTATATATAAACTTCTGGTTGTGCTTCATAATCACAAATCGGAGTTCGTGATGCAACCTATGAATATACTGGGCAGCCCTCATGCTACCTTGTGAACAGCCGTAAGCAAAAGGGCTACTTTCCACCACATCGACTTAATGATACAATTAGTCTATATGAAGAGGTTAACCATTACCTTTCCTTCTTATTATTCCTAAATTTAGCTTTCAATATTTTAATGCGAGAGGTGTCTTCATTTGGTTTCGTACGATGACCGATCTGCATTGTATTGTGTATGTGTTCAGGCAATGTGCAGATGATTATTGATACATATTATTAGAATGCATATGCCGTTCACTTATGATAGGCACTTACCAAGAGAATCATTTACCATTGTTTAATTTATGGTGTCTTAGCTGACCATTTATTTTAGTTATTATTTTTGATTCCGTCTTTTATATATGCATATGTTCTTATGGCGTGACCGTCCACCGTCATATCTGACAAGGCGGAAGGTCGGCAAGCTGGCCGCTCATCTGATATAGGTGTTGGTAGGAGAGCTGTGCTGTTTGGGTGTGATGGGCACTCTCTACACCTTCACTGTATCGGTGATCGGCCGGGCCGAGTATTTAGTGCAGAGTTGCCAATAAGGTTCATTAACATGTTGGCTTGGCTGCAACTATGAGTACTCGACCCGTATGCTCGTTTCTTTGTTGTTATTATTGCCGAATGGGTTAATATCCAAATGGCCCTTATTCCCAGACGTTTAAATAGAGTGAGAATGCCGTGCGACTCCACCCTCTGATGATGTCATGAGTGACGAAACGCGTCAGAGTGGAGCCACACGATGTACGTACACACACCAGTGCATTCAGGGATAGCCAGAAGGTTCCTATTGAGAGCAGTAGGAGACGCCGTCTACCTGCAATGGCCTGTTGTGATTTGTAAACACCGCTTGTTGATCATTTATTCTTGTAAGTGTACACCTTGAAGGGAGATATCCCCTTCCTCTTTTTTATTAATAAAATTGTAAAAACGGGATTACGCTATGTTTGCGCCTCTCTCTTGGTTTGAAACACTGAATCACTGTCATGAGAGGGTTTACCCGTTGGTGGCGCTATCAATCTCTTGGATCGCAGTACCAGTGTCCACCAGCGGGTGTCTTCCAACACCTGGGACCTGTAGTAAGAGGTCTCTCCTGCTGGTGGCACTGTTGCATCCTTGGGCCGTAGTACCGGTGTCCACCAGCGGGTGCACTCCGGCGGTGTGGAGCAAACAGCACACTCTGCGCTCAGCTGTAACTTGAGGTCAATTACCACAGCATTATAAATACCCGGCAAGCCCTCATAGGCTTGCCTTGGTATCTTTCTTCCTTGTGCCCTGACCTGTTATCCCGTAACCTGTAAACCTGTATCTCCTGTATCTGAACCTGAGCCTGCTCCTGAACCTGTATCCGATCCCATCCTGATCCTGTCCCTCCTGTGTTCCTATTCCCTTGTATCCATATCCCATCCATTATCTCCTTCTCCTATCCTGCCCTTGTTCAGTTGCTGATCCCCTGTGTATGACCCTGGCCTGGCTTACGTGTTTGATTTTGGTACTTCCCTTTGGCTGTATATATTATCTGTTGTCTGTGGGTTTCTGTTGGTTGGTTGAGCACTATTTGTATTTGGGGTGTTTGTTTATTTATATCACTTATCTTAAATAAACATTATTCTTATTTCACTTTACATGCGTTTTGGCTTCCTCTTGCAGTCCACATAATCTGGTCACACCTGTTCATGACAATCACCTGTAAGTTGTTTCGATCGGATATCGAGGGAGAACACCAGCAGTGATTCCTATGGTTTATGACTAACGCGCTAAAGATCAAGGTTGGATCCGGTAAGAAGCTTTTCAAGAGGGGGTTCCCTTGCACACCCCCCCCCCCCTCTTTTATCGAGCACGTGTGATGTGAAATTTTTTGGAGTGAATACAACTATCCTTGGTGACCCCGCTCCATAAATATTTGATTTCTGAAGAACTTACCTTTGTTCTGGATCATCTAAGTTAGCATTTAAAGTGTGCACGGACTTGATTATATATGATTTTATATAGATTTCATATACATTTAGATTGTTCAGCTCCTGACCAATCATCTTATAAGCGCTGCCAAAAGCTTTAGTCTTTTTTTTATTTTTTATTTTGATTTATCAGTGTTTGTTCTGGTTTCAGAAACACTATTTTAGGCAGCAGCTGTTGCCATTCCTTTTGGATGTTGACATACACTGCTTGTGAATATTCACTACTCCTAAGCGCTTGTTTTTGATGTGACATTAGGCCTTGTCAGATTTATAGCTTTGTTATATTACTTCAAAGAATATACGTATAGATAATATATTTATATTTCTTGATGCATTCGAGCAGCTATGGATGCAGGGAAATTTCTATCTAACAGGCAGATTGATATTAGTTCACTTTTTTTGTACGAATACAGAGATTGAGATCAAAGAGGACCATAAAGGTACCCTGTTAACTCTAGGAAACGCATTAGAAAAACAAATAATGCCACGTACACACGAGCGGACTTTACGGCAGACTTTGCCCGGCGGACTTTACGACGGACTTTCTGAATGAACAGACTTGGCTACACACAATCAACCAAAGTCCGTCGAATTCGTACGTGATGACGTACGACCGGACTAAAATAAGGAAGTTCATAGCCAGTAGCCAATAGCTGCCCTAGCGTGGCTTTTTGTCCGTCGAACTAGCATACAGACGAGCGGACTTTTCGACCGGAGTCGAGTCCGTCGGATAGATTTGAAACATGTTTCAAATCTAAGTCCGTCCAGCAATTGAGAAAACAAAGTCCGCTGGAGCCCACACACGATCGAATTGTCCGACGAAATCCCATCCGCCGGGCAAAGTCTGCCGTAAAGTCCGCTCGTGTGTACGCAGCATTAGATTTGAAGCATGTTTCAAATCTATCCGACAGACTCGAGTCCGGTCGAAAAGTCCGCTCGTCTGTATGCTAGTTCGACGGACAAAAAGCCACGCTAGGGCATCTATTGGCTACTGGCTATGAACTTCCTTATTTTAGTCCGGTCGTACGAATTTGACGGACTTTGGTTGATTGTGTGTAGGCAAGTCCGTACATTCAGAAAGTCCGTCGCAAGGTCCGGCAAAGTCCGCCGGGCAAAGTCTGCCGTAAAGTCCGCTCGTGTGTACATGGCATTTGAACATGGTGGGATGTTTGTACCATGGAGCAGTATTTAAAAGAAAATATCATCATAAGCAGTCTTAGATGGGAGGTTACTCCTCAAGATGGTCTTGATGACCAGGAATCCATGACCGAATGGAGTTGGATTCAAATTGCAGCAATTAGTTTTTAAAAAGGAAACCGAGAAAGATGCATAAACTTGAAAAAAAGATTGATGAGCTTTCAGGTAAATTAGAAGCCATCAAAGACGCACAACAATGGACCAATTTTAATAACTCTATTATTAAAAACTTGATAAAATAGATAAAGAAACTCAACAAAAAAAGTAAAACAATTTCATAGGGATATGAATGACTTTAGGACTGATAATATTTACTCTTGGCAAAGCAAAATTGCTCCATCCTCTACTGCTGTGCCTATCACTAATCCTCCCTCCACTCCACTTCCATTACCTGCAGAAAGGCTCCGCAATCTAGCTGAACATTCTACGCCGATTCAACAGTTCCAACAATGAAGACCGTTCTGGCAACAGATTAATGTAAAAAGGGGTAGATGGAGAGGCAACCGAAGGGGGAATAGAAGAGGCACACATCCATATCCCTCACACGTACAGCATGAGCAGTACTCTGATGTTCCCACTTCCAAGAGATTTGGGCCCCTAAATGAAGAATGGAGCTATCCTAACTCTCCCCGTCTTTTTTTAGGGAGAGGGAGGAGGGGAACTTGAGGCAACCGATCGAACAGGCCGTATGGACACCGGCCCCCAGGACCAGCAGCCCCCCCATGTCTGTACCCTGCCCAGCAGGGATGGTGGAAACCTCCATACGACGAGCGAGTTTCACAACGGCCATTGGAAGCACCGAGAAAAGAATAAGGGGATTTCGGGCAGGCAGGAGAATCCAAAAAAAGAAGGGACCAGGACGCATAGGCATTTACAATTTGAGTACCATTGAGTTGACACATAAAGAAACAAATATCTTGCAATCGGGCCTTAAATGTGCGCCCAAGAAATCTATAAATAAATTTGACATATACATGGATATACATAAATACATGCGCAAAATTAATATGAAAAAGTATTTTCTGAACACTGGCCCAGCTGCTACCATCAGAATGAATGAATACGTAGTAGGGATTGATAGTGGGTTGAAGAACCGTTCACTATTTAACCCTCTTAATGCTGGAAATCAACATGTAGACGTCTTTAAGAATCTGGTACATAGGGATTTGGAATCGATTGTCCCTAAGAAAAATGTTAATCCCTACCATATACAAGATGGAATCAAACAGCTAGAAGACAGGAAAAACATAGTTATTAGGCCAGCTGATAAAGCGGGCGGAGTTGTCATCCTGGACAAGTCTTTCTATCATTCTCAGCTTATGACTATGTTGTCAGATGACAAGACCTATATCTAATTGAACTCTGATCCTACATTACCTTACCAAAAAGATCTTCAAAAGCTTATCAAGTTAGGAACAGAGAAAAAGGTTCTAAACAAAAAGGAAAGTAAATATTTGGAGCCTAGCTTTTGTCGTGTGCCCACTATCTATACCTTACCAAAGGTGCACAAAAACCCTACAATTCCACCAGCTCGTCCAATAGTTAATTGTATTGGATCAGTCACTGCTAGGTTAGGACAATATTTAGACTGTTTTACAAACTAGTGTTTTGTGTACTAAAGCGTATTTGAAAGACACTAAGGATCTTTTACAGCTGATTAGTCGTTTAGATCTTTCTGATAAAAAAAGAAATATTTCTTGTAACGGCAGATGTTTCCTCACTATATAGTATAATACAGCATGACGATGCACTGCTCGCTCTTAATTGGGCTTTATCTCAAAGAGACGATATCCCTTTCGAACAAAAATTTTTTTGAGACAGGTACTTGATTTTTGCCTGTCTCATAATTACTTCTGGTATGACCACCAGTTTTATTCACAAAAGACTGACGTTGCCATGGGGGCTAAATTTGCCCCTAGTTTGGCAAATCTCTTCATGGGGGAGTGGGAGGACAAATCAGTCTTCTCTAAACAGAGGGACCCCCTCCTTTTTTTTACAGAAGATATATAGATGACCTCCTTTTTATATGGGAAGGAAGTGAGAGATCCTTGCACGAGTTTATGACTGAGCTTAATTCAAATAAAAACAACATAGTGTTAGATTATGAGTTCAGCAAAGAGTGCATCCAGAGTGCATGTAAACATCAGACAAGGAGGCAATCTAATCACCTCTGTGTATTTCAAACCGACAGACAGAAATAGCTACCTTCCGCTCAACAGTGGGCACCACTCCCATTGGCTAAAAAAACATACCTAGAGGCCAAATAATGAGAATCAGGAGAAACTGCACGTTAGATTCTGATTATCGGTCACAATATGAAGTAATCAAACAGAAATTTAAACAAAGGGATACGAGTTAGAACTTAATAGCATCATCTCTTCAGTTGGCGATATCCCACGGGATGCTTGCTTGGAAAATAGACCGCTAGAGAGAAATTCTAAGCACGAGTGGGGATTAATTTATAATTTCCATGTGCAATACAGGGAAATAGAGAATATTTTCAGAAAACATTGGCATGTTTTGCGCATGGATAGGGTTTTGAACAACTCTCTCCCGACAAACACTTTGGTGATCTGGTGGTTAAAAAAGTGCTTGACCCACCAGTTAGACCAATGACGTTTTGGGATCAGGCAGGTTTTTACGCCTGCAGGAGATGCCAATCATGTACTAAGATTAACCATCCGATACGTGGGATGACTGAGTTTACCTCAACAGGGAACAATAGGTCTTTCAAAATAAAAGAGTTCATTACGTGTAGTACCACACATGTGGTCTACATTTTGCAATGTCCATGTAATCTCATGTATGTTGGTCGTACGAAAAGACCCCTAAAAAAACGCATTTCAGAACACATCTATAATATTGAAATTGGTTTCAAGTATCATGGAGTTTCGCTGCATTTTAAAAACATCATAACCAGGACCCCTCTGGTCTAAAATTTTGGGGGTTTGATAGTCCATCCGAACTGGAGAGGTTCAAATATGGTACGAGAAATTTCCAAAAAAGAATCTCGTTGGATATATTCTATGAATACTCTCACCCCTAGTCGGTTAAATGTGGAATTGGATGTAATCTGTTTCATCAGCGATTATTAGTATTGCATTGATTAAAAACTACAAATTTCATTTCATATTTAGTTCTACATACCCCATCTGTGGTCGTTTAGACAGTAGTATTTATGGGTTTAGAATTGCAAGTTTTGACAGTGGTTCCTCTTGGATCACATATATGATGCGATTCCGAGACCTTGTTACGTTGCAGTTTTGGTTGCGTTTTTTTGATGCATTCATCTAGTTTTATTTCATTTTATCAGCTTTTTTATTATTAATATTTCCTTGTACCATATGTATAGATTATTGGGCCATTTTTAGTCCCTAACATTCACAGTCTACACATAATTTTTAATATTTAATTTTTAATTTCATGCCTGTTTTATATTATTATTACTGAACAGGGATCGAGATAAAACGCTAATGACGCTGTCTAGGTCCGGTAGTTGAATCCGTACTACCTAACAGCGAGTCAAAGGCGTTTTTTACCATCGCATGTAGACTTTTACATTTCACTTACAGTCGACTTTCTTTTCTTTGATAAGTCATCTGTTTAGAAAGCATTCAGTTTCATATGCTCTTTCTCTGTAGTTCTTATCATATTTATTTTTATCATATTCATACATTGTTCCCTCGGAATAAGATTATGATGTTAGAGCTGTATGTAGCAGATCAGCTAAATTTGTTTCTGTTAGTACAGCACTCTTTTTATGTAGTTGCACATGTTTAATTTTTCATTAATTGATTATATATAAACTTCTGGTTGTGCTTCATAATCACAAATCAGAGTTAGTGATGCAACCTATGAATATACTGGGCAGCCCTCGTGCTACCTTTTGAACAGCCGTAAGCAAAAGGGCTACTTTCCACCACACCGACTTAATGATACAATTAGTCTATATGAAGAGGTTAACCATTGCCTTTTCTTCTTATTATTCCTAAATTTAGCCTTCAATATTTTAATGCGAGAGGTGTCTTCATTTGGTTTTGTACGATGACTGATCTGCATTGTATTGTGTATGTGTTCAGGCAATGTGCAGATGATTATTGATACATATTATTAGAATGCATATGCCGTTCACTTATGATAGGCACTTACCAAGAGAATCATTTACCATTGTTTAATTTATGGTGACCATTTATTTTAGTTATTATTTTTGATTCCGCCTTTTATATATGCATATGTTCTTACGGCGAGACCGTCCACCGTTATATGTGACAAGGCGGAAGGTCGGCAAGCTGGCCGCTCGTCTGATATAGGTGTTGGTAGGAGAGCTGTGCTGTTTGGGTGTGATGCGCACTCTCTACACCTTCACTGTATCGGTGATCGGCTGGGCCGAGTATTTAGTGCAGAGTTGCCGATAAGGTTCATTAACATGTCAGCTTGGCTGCAACTATGAGTACTCGACCCGTATGCTCGTTTCTTTGTTGTTATTATTGCCGAATGGGTTAATATCCAAATGGCCCTTATTCCCAGATGTTTAAATAGAGTGAGAATGCCGTGTGACTCCACCCTCTGATGATGTCATGAGTGACGAAACGGGTCAGGGTAGAGCCACACGACGTACGTACACACACCAGTGCATTCAGGGATAGCGAGAAGGTTCCTATTGAGAGCAGTAGGAGACGCCGTCTACCTGCAATGGCCTGTTGTGATTTGTAAACACCGCTTGTTGATCATTTATTCTTGTAAGTGTGCACCTTGAAGGGGGATATCCCCTTCCTCTTTTTTATTAATTAAATTGTAAAAATGGGATTACGCTATGTTTGCACCTCTCTCTTGGTTTGAAACACTGAATCACCTGTAAGTTGTTTCGATCGGATATCGAGGGAGAACACCAGCAGTGATTCCTATGGTTTATGACACGCTAAAGATCAAGGTTGGATCCAGTAAGAATCTTTTCAAGAGGGGTTCCCTTGCACACCCCCCCCTCTTTTATCGAGCACGTGTGATGTGAAATTTTTTGGAGTGAATACAACTATCCTTGGTGACCCCGCTCCATAAATATTTGATTTCTGAAGGACTTACCTTTGTTCTGGATCATCTAAGTTAGCATTTAAAGTGTGCACGGACTTGATTATATATGATTTTATATATATTTTATATACATTTAGATTGTTCAGCTCCTGACCAATCATCTTATAAGTGCTGCCAAAAGCTTTAGTCTTTTTTATTTTGATATATATATATATATATATATATATATATATATATATATATATATATATACACACACATACATACATATTATATACACACAGTATATGTGAGATACACTTCCTGCACGCCACTAACTAACTAACCTGCCTGCCTAATCTAGCTCAATCTATCTCTATCCACACACTATACATGGCCGCTTTGTAAGCAGCCTTATATAGTGTGGGTAGTGGTCCCCCTGAGCCACAATTGCCTTTGGCCAATTTTGGCCCTTGCAGCAGAGCGCGTGGTGATTGGCCAAAGCATGCAGGTCAGGCGCATGCTTTGGCCAATCGTCAGACGTCAATGCAATGCGATCTCACAGTGCATTATGGGACATTCCAGAGCGCTCGAATTTCCAGCGAACGCCCCTTATCAGGGGTAGGCAACCTCTGCCCCCCAGTTGTTTTGAAACTACAAATCCCATGGGACATTGCAAGACCCTAACAATCACAGGCATGACTCCTAGAGGCAAGATGGGATTTGTAGTTTCACCGCATGCTCGGAAGCAATTCGACGCATGCTGGGAAGCATTGAACTTAATTTTCTCGGCTCGTCGTAGCGTTGTACGTCACCGCGTTCTTGACGGTCGGAAGTTCAGCGAACTTTTGCGTGACCGTGTGTATGCAAGGCAAGCTTGAGCGGAATCCTGTCGGAAAAGCCATCATATCTTTTTCCGATGGGAATTCCGATCGTGTGTACGCGCCATTTGTTGCAAACACTGACTTTACAGCAGCTTTTTCCAGAAAGCATACATATCCCACTCAATTCCCTTAACCATATCCAAGTTATATATAACTATTATATATAACACTAAATATAATAAGTAGTCATGCGAGCAACTAAAATACAATCTGAATAATGTATGCAAGCAGCAAGTAATACACTTCCAATATAAATGTGCAAGTAAACTGAAAACAAATAATGCTGCGCTAGTAATAATAAATGTATCCAACCAATTAGTGTATCAATTCTCCTGTGCAAATATGAGTGCCAACATAATAACGTGACTATACAATAATATGATACATTCAAGTGTGTTTCTTCTTGTAATAATATAAATCCCGTGCTTGAGTTCAGTCAAATATTTAATTAATGTAAATATCGGAAAAAGTTGTAACTTGTTGAGTCTTCACAAATTCTCAAAAATCCGTGCTTTGTATCTTCACCTCAGTGCTCCCCCATAAGAAATGCTCTCACCTCACAGAGTGTGACCTCACACTTAAAGCGGAGTTCCTCCGAAAAATACTGCAGCTGCTGACTTTTAAAATAAAGACACTTACCTGTCCAGGGCACCTGCGATGTCCTCGCCCAAAGCCAGCCTGTCCCTCGGCAGGCGCCAGCATCTTCAGTAAGGGAATCAGGAAGTTAAGCCTTGCGCGTTCTGAGTGGTCTCTGCTGTCTTCTGGGACCCGTGTGTCTCCCATAAGACAGCAAGCGGGACAGAGGAGGGGCCGGACATGGCGTAGATCGTCGTGGGTTCTGCTGCAATCTTTTCGCCGGAAGTGGGAGCAAATACCTGGATTAGACAGGCAACTGCTCCCCCCTGAAAGGTGCTAAATGTGACACCGGAGGGGGGGAGGGAGGAGGAATCACTCAATTTTTTGGGTGGAACTCCGCTTCAAAGAGGAGTTCCAGTCTTTTTTTTCCATTTTTTAAAAGTCACCAGCTACAAAAAGTGTAGCTGCTGACTTTTAATAATAAGACACTCACCTCTCCCACGGTCCAGCAATGAGGGGACCCGAAGCTCCCTCCTCTCCCCCTCCTCTCCACAGCGCCGTCATTGCAACTGTGGGTGCCCGGCTGTGACAGATTGCGGCTTCACAGCCGGGCATGCACTGCGCTCTCCTAGTGGCCAGGCAATCTTCTGTAACGTGTCCCAGAAGATTGCAGAGAGGGAGAAGTCGCCTAGGTGGCCAAGCAATGGAAGGAGGAAGTGGGTTAGGAAGTATCTGTCAAAACCAGGTACCCCCCCCCCCAAAAAAAAAATGACTTGCCAAATGTGCCATGTAAGGGGGTGAGGGGTGCTTAAAGCGGAAATTGCACTTTTGGGTAGAACTCCGCTTTAAGTTTGGTCAAATAAAGCTTTTTAGTCACTCCGGACTTACAGATCATGCTTTTCTCCTCGTTGCTCCATTGATGTGCCTCCATTATGACTCGATATATATGAGAGAAAGAGAGCTCTAAATAGTACTTATATCGTCCACTTCAGCCCCGGAAGGATTTGCCCCCTTAGTGACCAGGCCATTTTGCGATACGGCACT
Organism: Aquarana catesbeiana; assembly: GCF_042186555.1. Lineage (NCBI taxonomy): Eukaryota > Metazoa > Chordata > Amphibia > Anura > Ranidae > Aquarana > Aquarana catesbeiana. The sequence continues at coordinate 236,340,027 of NC_133334.1, forward strand.
GCATCGCTTTAACTGACAATTGCACGGTCGTGCGACACTGTACCTAAACAAAGTTGATTTCCATTTTTTTTCCACAAATAGAGCTTTCTTTTGGTGGTATTTGCTCATCTCTGCGGTTTTTATTTTTTGCGCTATAAACAAAAAAAAAAGGGCGACAATTTTGAAAAAAAAAACCAAAACAATATTTTTTACTTTTTGTTATAATAAAAACCCCCAAAAAACATTTTAAAAAACTAATTTCTTCATCAGTTTAGGCCGATATATATACTTTTACATATTTTTGGTAAAAAATAAATAAAAACACAATAGGCATATATTGATTGGTTTGCGCAAAAGTTATAGCGTCTACAAAATACGGGATAGATTTATGGCATTTTAATTTTTTTATTTTTTACTAGTATAGGCGGTGATCTGCGATGTTTAGCGGGACTGCGACATTGCGGCGGACAGATCAGACACTTTTTTTAGGACAATTGACATTTATACAGTGATCAGTGCTATAAAAATGCACTGATTACTGTGTAAATGTCACTGGCAGGGAAGGGGTTAACACTAGGGGGCGATCAAGGGGTTAAATGTGTTCCCTAGTTAGTGTTTCTAACTGTGGGGGGATGGGACTGACTGGAAGAAGAGACCTTTCGCTCTTCACAATTACTAGATCTGTCTCTACTCCCCTGTCAGAACGAGGATTTGTGTGTTTACACACACAAATCCCCGTTCTGGCTCTCATGCCCGTGATCGTGGGTTGCCGGCGGCGATCGCGCCCGCCGGCCACGCAAATCATGTCCCCGGCGTGCAGCGGTTGCACACACGCACCTGCTATGGCTCTTAAGGGGGTCGCGATACATATACAGCGATTTCCGCAGGAGAGCCATCCTGCCGCCGTATATGTACAGAAGCTGGTTGGCAAGTGGTTAAACAATATTCAATTTATTAAAAAATGTGCCTAGAACTCACATTTACTGTATACAACGTATATCATATAAAACCATGGTGCTGCAGCTACTTTGTGCCTCTCCATGAGAGATGCAAAAGCGTCTTGCCAACCCAAGCTGCCCCTTCCCCTACGCGTTACATCACAGGGTCTCGTGACTCATCAGGGGGATTCTTCTAGATTGGTCATTGAAGAAATGTGTGACTGGCTGCGGGGAAAAACATCTGGGGAAGACCTGGGCAATATTCCAATGGCTCCTACGGGAGTAGCGCTACATATTGTTGTGGGTGGCTGACTATAAATCACTTTATTAGCATTTTGTTTTGTACAGGTTTATTTGTAAAGTCATTAGTCTTCACTAGGGTAATATAGAACTTTATTTTTGTGGAATTTGATAAAAGATTCCTCCTAGTGTTTTTTTTTACACGTTTCTCTTATTCATCGGTCAGTTTGGTTCAAGTTTGAGAGTATTTTTTTGGATTATCTATATTTGTCAAATATTTCTATATTCAGCGCGAACACTTTGCACAGAAACTAGCTCAGCAAAGCGTTATTCGAATGGGGTCAATTTTTGGACAACCTTCTTAAAAATCTCTGGACATAGTAGACTTGACTCGCAGCCCTGAGTTAGGTCAGCTGTTTTATAGAAATTAAAAACAATTAAAGCTTTAAAATTGAATTGATTAAAAAAAAAAAAAGTTTAAAATGTTTAAATTGGTTTCATTTTGGTTATTACATCTAATACCCTAGATTGTAAAAGAGGTACAGCAGTTTCTTCATCACATTTGTTCACATAGAGCAGATTTATACATTCTGGGCTTTATATACAGGTGCATCTCATAAAATTTGAATATCATCAAAAAGTTAATTTATTTCCGTAATTCAATTTAAAAATTGAAACTCATATTTTATATAGATGCATTATACACATGATATAGAGTGATATATTTATTATTATTATATTATTGTACACGATTTATATAGCCCCAACAGTTTACGCAGCGCTTTACAATGTAGAAGGGGGACAGCACAATTACAGGGAGGGGGAGGGAGGGAGGGGGTGGTGGTACAAAAGGTAATAGATGCAGGGAATGATATATTTCAAGCATTTCTTTTAATTTTGATGGTTACGGCTTACAGCTAGTGAAAACCCAAAATTCAGTATCTCAGAAAATTAGATTACATAAAACCAACAAAAAAAGGATTTTTATTACAAAAATGTTGGCTTACTGAAAAGTATGTCCATGTACAGTATAGTATCCATATCCTTGGTCGAGCCTCCTTTTGCTTGAATTACTGCATCAATGCGGCGTGGCATGGAGGCGATCAGCCTGTGGCACTGCTGGGGTTATGAATGTCCAGGTTGCTTTGATAGAAGCCTTCAGCTCGTCTGCATTGTTCCTCTTAACAATACCTCACAGATTCTCTATGGGGTTTAGGTCATGCGAGTTTGCTGGCCAATCAAGCACAGTGATACCATGATCATTAAACCAGGTACTGGTACTTTTGGTAGCAGGGCTGGTGCTACCACTAGGCAAACTAGGCAGCCACCTAGGGCGCAGCCACAGCCAGGGGGACTTTGGGATTCTAATGTAATGGAAGACTTTGGGGATCCTAATTAAAGTGGGGTTTCTGTTGTAAGGGTGAACTCTGGGAACCATGATTTAAGGAGAGGGTACTCTTGGGACCCTGATGTAAGGGGGGGGGACTTTGTGGACCCTAATGAAAGGGGTAAACTCTGATGTAAGGGGGTCAGGCCCGGAGGGGCCCAGGCCTAAAGCTATGTAAAATTTCTAATGGCTGCTCTGTTCCCCACACACTACTCGACGTTCCACATACCACTGCATGATTGGATGATGTTAGCTGGAGATGAAGCCATCTCCTGCAAACTTAAGCCAATCCGTGAAGAAGAGGTATCCAGCCAATGAGGTGCTGCGCACAACATCACTTCCTCCCAGCTTCTCAGTCAGTCTGCACACGGAGCCAATGTTGGCAAAGAGGTGAGGAAGCATCCCTGTACAGGCTGCATTTGGAGCCTTTATTTTTCGGGGTTGGGGGGGCGGGGGTGCAAGTAGCTGGTCTTGCCTAGGGCACAAAATAGTCTATCACAAGTCCTGTTTGGTAGTGTGGGCAGCTGCCAAGTTCTGCTGGAAAATGAAATCAGCATCTCTATAAAGCTGGTCAGCAGAGGGAAGCATGAACTGCTCTAGAATTTCTTGGTAGAGGTCTGTGCTGACTTTGGACTTGATAAAACACAGTGGACCAACACCAGCAGATGACATGGCTCCCCAAATCATCATGGCTTGTGGAAAATGTTGCATTTCATTTGGAAATCAAGGTCCCAGAGTCTGGAGGAAAAGTGGAGAGGCACAGAATACAAGTTGCATGAGGTCCAGTGTGAAGTTTCCACAGTCAGTGATGATTTGGGGAGCCATGTCATCTGCTGGTGTTGGTCCACTGTGTTTTATCAAGTCCAAAGTCAGCACAGTCCTCTACCAGAAAATTCTAGAGCACTTCATGCTTCCCTCTGCTGACTAGCTTTATGGAGATGCTGATTTCATTTTCCAGCAGTAATAAGCTTAATAATAGCATGCAATGCCAAGCTGAGGTTTCCAAAGCGAGCACAGTCCTTTCTTGTATTAGGAGAGGTATGGACTCCTGAGAGATTGATATAATTTTGCCCCTGTACAAATCATTAGTAAGAACTCATCTGGAATAGTTTTTTTTTGCCCCAGTTGAAGACCTCTTAGTGTCGAAAAGCGTTGGGCTAGCATTCCTTGTATCCCACATTGTCTTCATTTTTTATCAGCCTTTTTTTGTGATCAATTTTATTGCATCAGTGTCTGTCATTGACCTTTTATCATTAAAACCTTTCTGGTTTGACCTGCACCATTGGAGTCATCCTCCTTCCTTTTCTTACATGACCATTCCTTGGAGCCCATGCGGGAACAGTTTGGGAGACGGCTATCTGGCTGGAGAGTACCTCATGATTCCATGGACCAAGAGCTGAGGACGTCACCACGAACCGGTTCCACCCCTCTGTGTCCAGGACCTGAGCAGCATCTGATCCATACTACATAGGATCCCAAGCCTGTCTGACCCCTTTGTCGTATGACATTTGGAGTCCACCGTAGCTGGTAAGAGTATTTATTTACCTCTGGAGTATCACTGAAAATGACTACAGACAAGCCTCCCACTACCTTCTTATGATTGAAGTCACCTCCACGGGAATAACACACCACTCTACACCTTTGTGGACTTTGTTACACACACCCACCAGGGTTGCATCCAGTTTTGTTATATTACATTTGTTTGAAGCTTTCACTTAGTGATTAATTTCACATTCTTCATTAGCGCTACACTGTCACTTTATTATCATCTGGAATATGCAGTTCAGTTTTGGGCACTAGTTCTCAAAAAGGATATCAGGGAACTGAAAAAAGTGCAGAGAAGGGCAACCAAACTGATAAGAAGCATGGAGGAGCTCAGCTATACGGAACGATTAGAGGAACTGAATTTATTCTCTCTTGAGAAGAGGAGCTTAAAGGGAGATATGACCAGAATGTGTAAATACATAAGTGGTCCATATAGTGAACTTGGTGTTGAGTTACTCACTTTAAGGTCATCACAGAGGACAAGGGGGCACTCTTTATGTCTAGAGGAAAAGAGATTTCATCTCCAAATACGGAAAGGTTCCTTCACAGTGAGAGCTGTAGAAAAATGTGGAATAGACTCCCTCCAGAGGTGGTTCTGGCAAGCTCAGTAGATTGCTTTAAAAAAGGCCTGGATTATTTCCTAAATGTACGTATGATAACTGAATGCTAACATTTATAGGTAAAGTTGATTCAGGGAATACCCAATTGCCTCTCGGGGAATCAGGAAGGAATTTTTCCCCTGCTGGAGCAAATTGGATCATGCTTTGCTGGGGTTTTTCGCCTTCCTCTGGGTCAACTGTGGGTATAGGTCTGTGTATATGGGATTGTATTTTTTTATTGGTTGAACTAGATGTCTTTTTTCAACCTGACTAACTATATTTCCCATAATTCTTGTCTTGGAAGGACATAAGAGATAATTTCTCCATTTGGGCCACAGAAAAAAAAAATCCTGGTAAGGGCTCCAAGTGCTCTTTCACACGGGCAGTCTGACTGACAGACTCCGCTTTGCTCAGCTGGGAATCGATCAGCCGATCCCCGCTGAGCAGGCGGATGACAGATCCGTCTCTGCTCACTGTGCTAAGATGGACCTGTCAGAGTCCTGCTCTCCTCTATGTGGAGATTGGGTGAAAATGGACCGCCTGTTCATTTTCATCCGATCCTCCAGACAGATGGAAAATAGGGTCACCATCCGTCTGGATTTCACAGGTCAGAACAGATATCAGCAGATGTCAACGGACATGTATTCACTGACATCCGCCGCTCCATAGAGATGAATGGAGTGTCCGATCAGGTCCGCCTGAATAACTGACAGGCGGCCTGATTGGAAAGCCTGTGTGAAAGGGCCTTTAGTCTTCTCCACTATCCAAAATGAATTATTTAGTAGTCCAGTAGAGCAGAAGCTCTCTGGATTTCTACCAGGAAGAACACTTTTCTGTACTTGACACATTGTTAAACAAAACATGGGGAAATGTGTGTCTAGAGATCTACTGAATATGTTTTTTTAATTTTGCTGACATACACTTTATATAGTATATTAAATTACATAGATCTGGCAAAAAAGAGGGACATTTGAGGAGGAATGAGATGGACTTGGTTCCAAGACAGGGACAATACCTTCAAATGATAATAATTTTGATAATGTGGAGCAATCACCTTTGTGAATTGGCAAATGTGACATTTCTGCACATATTGAAAATAATGCACACTGAGCCTTAAAGGATAAGTTCACATTTATAAAAAAAAAAAAATTAAAATTTTTTGCATTTATAATTTTTTTGTTAGGAGCCTGTAAAGCATTGCTTGATCGCGGGTGTAATGCCATACTATTACAAACTGTCTGTGTAGCTGTCTGCTCATACCTCCAGTACAGGCAGGCAGTTACACAAGGACAGGAAGCTCAACTACCTAGAGCACTCAACAGCACCCTGATAGCTTATTTGAGAACTACAAGCCAACAGCTTTGAATTGTGACAGCAAGTGCAAGGAGAAAATCCCTGGCTCGCTGTCACAAGGAGGGGGTGCCCCACAACCTCCTGCTCTGGGTTGGCAAGCCCATATTGTGGGTTGCCGAACCACCATCCCAGAGCATTAGTGTCCCAGGTGGAGTGCATTTGGTACCACTCTACCTGGAACACTAATGCTCTGGGATGGCAATATTCTTACAGACAGCGATACCTGCAGAAAGAGACATTCCTAAAAAAAAGTGAGGGATTACAATACATTAAAGGTCAGTTTAATAAAATGACAGTGTATATTTAGCAGTGGGCATGTCTGTTCTGCACTGGGTACTGGGCCATTTTCAAACTGATCCGCAGGTGCAGCACAGTGCATCTGCATGTTACCTGCACTGAGCCATAGACTTCTGTTATTACCTGTGGGTTTGGAAGTGCACCACACCTGCTAGATAAAATAGAAGTCTATGGCAAAGTGCAGCTAACCCGCAGGAAATCCACAGGTGCATCAGTGTGAAAGCAGCCTAATGCCATGTACACATGACTGGATTTTCTGGCAGAAAAGGTCCGATGGAATCATTCCGTCGGACATTCCGATCGTGTGTGGGCTTCATCTGACTTTTTTTTTCTAAAATTCTGACGGACCTAGAAATAGAACATGTTTCAAATCTTTCTGACGGACTCAATGCCTATTGGGAAAAACGTTTGTCTGTATGCTAGTCCGATGGACCAAAAATGACGCAAGGGCAGCTATTGGCTACTGACCTTCCTTTTTCTAGTCCCGTCGTACGTCATCGCATTCTAAACGAACGGACTTTGGTGTGATCGTGTGTAGGCAAGTCCGTTCCAACAGAACTCTGTTGGAAAGACCATCGGAGTCTATTCTGAAGGAAAGTCCGGTCGTGTGTACGTGGCATTAGGCCCCTTTCACGCCATCAGTCCAATCGGGTCCGCCTGTCTTTTTTTCAGGCAAACCCAATCGGACCCTCCATTCACCTCTATGAAGTGTCCGTTTTACACCTGCCTACCTCCAATCCGATCTGCTAAAAACAACAAAAAGGGATCCGTTCCTTTTCTTCTGAGTAGATCGGAGGGCCCACAGCGTAGAGCAAGCTGTGTCCGTGTCTGCTTTGCAAATGCAGAGTGGACACGGACCTTTTATCCACGCACTCCACCGCTGAGCAAGCAGACCCTGCCCTGTGTGATTCCCCCACCCTGCAGAACTTCCGGCTTCCCTCCTCTCCCGCCGGCTGCTGCAGGGGATGTTTCAGGATGGAGAGTGGGGAATGAGCTAATATGTCATTTACCGACCCCTCCTTTTCTGCTATTATTTATTATGCTATTTAATATATAAAAAAATGTTAAATTCTGAACGGTTTAATTTAATTGTGGCCCACTACCGGTTACCAAGTCACTTAAGTGGCCCTTCCTCTTCAAAAGGTTGAGTACCCCTGCTTTCAAATATAACAAAAGGAAAAACATTTTTTTAGAGAGGGATTAGAACACCTGTTTTTTTTTGTTTTTTTTTATTGCTAAGTCTAAGTCCCCATTAGGGAGATTCACCCTCTCTTATTTGTCATATTTACCATGGTCACCAAGAATAAAAATAAAGGAAAATCACAAATTTTTGGGTTGTCACCAGAACAAGAATAGGAGGATACATTAGTTCTGGCGACCCTGGTGAGAACCAGGAATTTCTTCACTTTAGGGATTTCCTCATACTTCCTGTTTTGGCTGTGGTAAGGGAAGTGAAGGGAAATTTCCCCAAAGAGACACAGATGGCAGAACAACTAACAGGGGTTATAACCCTCCCTTACTCTATCCAATATGACAAAAAAGATTTGCTTTTAATTCTAGCTTTTGTGAGCTACTCCTGTTTTCTGTTCACCTTTATTTTTGTGTATCCTTCCCATGGATCTGCCTTCAGGAACATACAGGGAGGATGCTCTGCAAAAACTATTATCTTAATAAATAGAACATAATGGTTGGATCAATAATTCTGGGGGTTAACCTGTGGTTGACATCAACAATTACCAGTTCTTGGAGACTAATTTATTGTTGGCAAGAACTAATCTCCAATAAAGTGGTGACTGTGCTTCTACCCCCCATCTGCTGACATTTTTATTGGGTGTGGGTAAAAGGTGGCCAAAATCCTGTGTGGCAGCTGTTTTGCAGTGACTTGTACTTGCTTCACCTTGGACACCCTTTACTGTCTGTAGTACACGCAGCACAAAGTTCCTCAACCCAAGTGCAGAACTTTACATTTAATAAAACGGGTTAACGCAGCTTGTAGTGATTTATAAGCAGGCCTGTTATCCAAGTTGACGTTCTTCTGGTCCTAGGATTGAAGTATCTGGCCTCTCTCAGGACTTCTGATGTACAGAAGAGACGCCTGGAACTCACAATGCAATGCCACTGCTATATATCTTGCAGTTTGATGATTTCTTTGCTTGATAAAAATAGAACCTACGTAATTAGGTCTGTGATTGTGCCATATTTAAAAGAGCAATTTTTTTTTTCCATTGGCTCAAAACGTGAAGCAAAACAGAAAGCAGAATGGGGCAAAGATAGTTCTGTGAGTTTAAAGTGGTGGTAAACTCTGTTTTACCAATTATGCCTACACGTAAGAATATAATAAGACTTACCTGTAGGTAGTACTGTGAATATCTCCTAAACTTCCATTGTTAAGGAGATATTCTGAGTGCATGCAGCTGGTGACATCACTGGCACATGCACTCTGAAGGTCCAGCATACTGCGCCATAAACGGCGGCTCCCGCACTCCCAACCACTCATGTAGCTGGAGGCCGCGTACCCAGAAGGAAGACCGGATGAAGATGGGAGCCCTCCCAGTGGTGACAACGTGGCACTGGAGGGCTTCATTTTAAGGTAAGTATGCAATGCGTACTAGCATATTATGACATTGCCTTGCAAGGGAATTTTTTTTTTCTTCAACTGCGGTTTACTACCGCTTTAAGCCAAATGTTTGAGAGAATATAGAGGCTGCACTTCTTTACTGTATGAAAATGCTAGTTGTCTAGTTGTCATTCTGATCTACTGGTTTCAGTACTTTTCTAATACCCTTGTAACCCATGTGAAGATGGGAAGCACCGCTTCTGTATTTACAGGGTTCTGTCCAGTTGCAATCAATCAGCCTAAAACTGACCATACAGTTTTTTTTTGTTTATTTTTGTTCCTTCAACCTGCAGACTATAAAAACAAACAAAAAAAGCAAAAAACTGATTCCTCCATCCGTGCTATACAGCATATGTATCAAACACAATTCCATTACTTAGAGTAGGATCCACTAATTCGGGGTACTTTGTCACAGTAAGTGGGCTTAGCACTATATGTCCATATAGTGTGATAAAACCCCCGTATTTTTTGAATATGTTTAGGTGTTTTTAACTAGCCTTGCAGGAAATTTAATTCTTGAATGTGTGCGCTGAAAAATATTTTGTACTAGATGACTCACAGGCAGCATCACTGAAACCTCCCTCCTATTTCTACAATGTGCTTGAACCTTCTAGAAAAATGGGAGGGGAATTAAGCCCTGACCAAGCCCCAACTTGGATTGGCAGGGGACAAAACCCCTCAAATACTCTGGGTCAACCCAGCTGTGGAGGAGAGTTCGAGTGAAAGCTGGGGATGGAGTGTTAGGCTGTCGTGGCTTTTAAGGGAGCTCCCCAGTCTGGGGGGTGTGACCTTGGGCCTGGACTCATGGAGTCCTTCCCAGAACCACGGAGGTGTCCTGGCCAGGAGGCACTGGAAGCAAGGATAAGACAGCGGGGGAACATGACTGGCCAAGTCTCCAGGAGCAACAGGAACAGTCAAGAGGGCTGGTGAGTGACACACAGTCCAGAGGACTGGGAGGCATGCCTTAGAGGAGTGGGATGAAGCAGTGTGGGATGGATGCAGAGCCAGTCAGGAGGACTGTGATGGCACAGAGAGTGGAAAGGGACAGCTGCAACCAGGAGGGCTGGAAGTGCCTGAAGAGGTGGTGCTGGGAGCAGTAGCCACAGATAGGACATCTAGCACTAAGGACTACCATTTATTTTTGCTACACCATAGGGGCCCATGGTCCTTGCCTGCAAAGGGCATTTGCTTGGGTCTGACAGAGCCAGTGTCAGATCCCCACATCAGTGCTAGCTGGTCCTGGGAGTGATAGTCTGCAAGCAAGTGCTGGAGGTTAAGGAGAATACGTTGCATATACTTAAGTGTATATAGTTGTGTCCCTACCAATTTTCCTTCAATCAAGTGGGCATTCCATATATACCTTATCCCTATCCAAGTTCTATTCCTCTAAAAAAACAAAACAAAGCTGCAAGGCCTGCTTTTTGACTGTGTGACTGGAAATTCGTGTGCCTGGCTGTGCATGGTGGGAGACGACCACATTCATCAGTGGCCCTTACAGAGGTAGCACTACAAATTAGTAGCGCTCTACTAAAACAAGAAACCGCTGCACACCTGGGCTGATCCTGGTAAGGATGTGTACTTGTGAAAGCCTCAGTCAATGCTGCTACTGACGCATTTCACCCACCCACCGAGGCTTAAGCGTGGTGGAAAAGCATCAGAGCGTGGTCTGTGGAGCGGCATTGACTGAGGCTTTCACATGTACACATCCTTTTTAGGATCGGCTCAGGTGTGCGGCCGTTTCTTGCTTTCATGTTTACCTCTCACTATATGAGTCACTTTTCACGCCAGCTTCCCTGTAATCCTGAGCACCAGCAGGTAGATTTATCTTGAATCTCCCGAAACGCATCGAGCTATAGGGGAAGTGCTTTTCTGTCTATATACTACACATGGATATTGTACATTATTCTATGCTTGACTGGTATCTTTGATTATGACAGTACTTTTTACTAAATACATTTTTCTATTTTTTTTTAAATAATATTCGTGTCTTTCAAAAGTGCACCCTTAAAGTCCCTGTTGTACCGGGGGGGTACTTGCCTTTATATATATATATATATATATATATATATATATATATATATATATATATACTATATCTGGGACTGTGACAACAACAAATGGAGTCTTTTCTCCACAATGGTTCTGGAATACCCAAGTAGATACCCAACATGTCAAACCTTAAAAGTGGAACAACAAACTTTGGTACACAATATTTTCTTGGGCAATGCTTTAAAAGTCTTTACAGGTCATCCCTATAAAGTTAACCATGAATAATGGCCCTAGAATTATTACTCTCACTCTGGCGTGCGAGGTGATATGTAACATATGTAACACAATCAACGTGTGTGCTTACAAACATATGTGTGTATGTGGAGGTGGGGCAGGCGTAACATTTTTTGAATCAGAAAAGGGCTGGCGACTCGGATGCTCTTGAATAAAAGTTCTTTATAGGGTTACATGGGTACAGGCTAGGCTGACGCGTTTTGGCTAAGAAGCCTTCATTAAAGCAAATGCTTTGATGAAGGCTTCTTAGCCAAAACACGTCAGTTAGCCTGTACCCGTGTAACCCAATAAAGGACTTTTATTCAAGAGCATCTGAGTCGCCAGCCCTTTTCTGATTCAAGTACTGCATTTCGGGGCCTGAACGTCCTGGCTAGAGCACCGGTTCATAGATCATCATATTGGCAGTGGAGCTGGGGTATCATTTTGCTTCTCTTGTAACATTTTTTGGGTGTACCTTTTTGTTTGTACACTTTTTTTCACGTAACTAAGCTAATGGAGTGAAGACTGAACAGACATTTAGCTTATGTTCACACTGGTGCAGTGCAGGCAACCGCATGTAATTCGGATAGGAGTCACACCGCATACCTGTTCAAATCACATATGATTCTTTGCAGTGTAATTTGAGCCCATTCATTTTGTATGGCTCAAATCGCACCACACCCGCATGAAAAAGATGCATCTTTTTTTTTTTCAGCACTGGAATCAGATCGCACGGGTGTAAATACCCATGCGATCTGGTTCTGCCAATCGCACTGCGTTTTAGGGGTGACATTAACTTAACATCGACACCCGCAGCATTTCACATTAACTGAGTGCGATTGTGATGCAGTGTGGGAAACGCACAGGAATCTCCTGCATCAGTGTGAACCTAGGCTCACTGTTCTCCCACACTTCTACCTGGCAACAGGTGCCAGGTCTGCAGGTGGGATAGCGGAGTCTTGGAAATATGGCCGGGGGGGGGGGTGTTGCTAGGGGGGGTTCGAATGTACCGGTGGTTTGTGGAAGGGATCCGATCAGTTTCACCTAAAAGTTGACAGTTGGCTTGTCAAGTATACACACACCCCCAGCTGCTCTTGTAGCCAGGAGTGTTTGTAAAATCCATCACTGCTACTGACGTATGACATAGGTCAGAGGCAGTATAATATAGGAAATCAAGGAGAAATTAGTGTAATTGAATGAAAATAACTTAAAGCAGAGGTCCACCCTAAAAAAACATTTATACATTAAAATATTCTTTGAAAAAAATAAAAAACATAGAAAAAAAAAATTTTGCTTACCAGAAAACCCCGTTGCTAGGCAGTCTTCCTAATCTGCCTCTTCCTAGTCCACGGAGCTGTTCCGTCACTTCCTCCTCTTTGTCGAGCTCCCCTGTTGTCTTCTGGGACCTGTGTGTGTCCCAGAAGACGACAATGCCATTCATAAAGCGCTGTGCGACTCGCGTGTGTGCAGTAGGAAACGGGCAGTGAAGTCTCTAGGCTCCACTGCCGGTTTCCCTTAGTTGCAATAGCAGCGCCGGCACCCGATCCGTTGGACGGATCGGCCTCGGGAGGCCGACATCGCGGGCTCGCTGGACAGGTAAGTGCCCTTATTAAAAGTCAGCAGCTACAGTGTTTGTAGTTGCTGACTTAAAAAAAAAAAAACGGCTGGGACACGGCTTTAATTACACTGTGATGATGACAGTCGCAAGGATTTTTGCCAGGTTAAGACGTGCAATTTATGTACACAAATGTGTACTTGAATTTGGTGCATGTGTTGTGTTTCAAATGCCACTTTATGTATTGACATACCTCCTCAAACCAAGTCTGTCTGGACATTATGGTCACCTGTTGACTTGGCCACAGGCAGCTTGACTCTTCAGTAAGACACATAAAATTGTGGGTCGGGCAACTCTGTATACCGTAAACATCAGGGGCTCATGTAGCCAGAGCCACAGGCACATGAATCTTCTTTCTGCCAAGTTCTCACTTTTGCTGTTGCAGAGATGCAGGTCAGAGGCCACAATCTCTTCTTATCTCCTGGTCACCATTACTCTTCTCATCTCCTGGTCAACCCCTTCTTGGCCAGAGCTCACACTTACACAGGCCTGTAATTCTCTTGTGGTCCAGATCAAAGCTCCCTAAGTCCATCTGAACACCGAGGGCCCATGTCACATGGGGGCCCGAGTCACCTGAGGGGAACATCTCCTGCTGCCAGGAGTGTGACTATGTTTCTTCAACCACCACCAGCTCTGAGGCCGACCACATTGCACCAGCCATGACTCGACTCTTAGCTGAATTTACTCTTCTTTACACACACCGCAGAGAAGTATTGGGTAGCATTGTAAAATACACCACCTATCAGTCCCCAGCTGAGACATTAAAGAGACAAGGGGTTTCTTTGCTTGTAACTTTACTTAGTAAAAGTAATTAAGGTAGAACTATAAGAAAAAAAAACTTTATTTTATTTTTTGTATAGTAAGGGAGGGTCATAACCTGTCAAACCCCTGTCAAGTTGTTTTTTGAAATTTGTGTCCCATTGGGGAGATTCCGCTTCACTTCCTGTCCCATAGCCAAAACAGGAAGTGAGAAGAAATTCCTGCAAATTAAGGTAATCTCTTTGGGACCCCCAGATCACCAGAACTAGTCTTCACGTTGGAAGATTTCCCCTCTATTACTCTTCTGGGGACAGCCCAAAAATTGTGATTTTCTTTTACTATCACTTTTAATGATAATTGTAAACAGGAAAAAAAAAAAAAGGTGAATCTCCCTCACTGGGGCAGAGACAGCATTCTGTTGAAATGGCGCCTGTAGAGCAGACTAAAGATCACATAGAAAAGCTGAACAGAATTACAAATATAACTGTTTAACAGCCCCGTGAGGTCATTCCGACTCTGCACATAGTTCAGGGTGTGTGTGCAACTATTTGCCAAGGAAATCATTACAAAGAACACAAATTACTAGGTATGGGCATCCAAAATTCCACTTCCTGTTCAAACAATATTGGCACCGGATGAAATTGAAACTGAAGCAAACATAATTATTGATGTAAAAAGTACTATTTACCCGTACAATTGTTTTTTTTTACAAACTTAACCACTTGCCGACCGCCTCACACCGATATACGTCGTCAAAGTGTTACGTTCCCGCAAATCGCCATATGGGTACGTCGGCTCCTTTAAGAGCCATAGCAGGTGCGCGCCCGCTGCACGCCGGGGGACCTGATGCGCGTGACCCACCTGTGATCGCAGGCACGAGAGCCAGAACGAGGATTTGTGTGTGTAAACACACAAATCCTCGTTCTGACAGGAGAGAAGAGACAGATCTGCTGTTTGTAGTAATTACAAACAGCGATATGTCTCCTCCCCCAATCAGTCCCATCCCCCCACACTGAGAAACACTCACGAGGGAACACATTTAACTCCTTGATCGCCCTCTGGTGTTAACCCCTTCCCTGCCAGTGACATTTTACACAGGAATCAGTGCATTTTTATAGCACTGATTGCTATATGTAAAAGATATACCGGTACTCTCTTAGGAGAAGGAAGTATTAACAGCGCTTAATGTGAATATACTCATTCATAAATATGATACTTCATATTGTGCTAAAGCCACCTGTTAATCTCAAACCATAATGTACATTGAAACTCTTAGTACAAAAATGACCCTCCGATATTAGGTTCAATGGTGGTATAAAACAGACATATAAAATCAGATATAAAAAAATTATAAAATCATAAACAACATTCCTTTAATGTTCAGCAAAAATGTAGATCAAAGGAAAATTATAGAAGAAAAAATTTCCAGATGCCAAAAAGAAAACTATATGTATAGTACAATAAATGTATTAAAGCATGTGCTTCTGTAATCAATTCCATGCATGCAAGTGAATAGTGGTTAAGGGAGGGATTCTAATCCGAATGGATTGCACTATCCATGGGTTGCTACACCTTCACCGAATCACCGCATGATCAGCCCCTTTTGACTAAATTCTTACCAGAGGTAAGTGTTAAAGAAGCCTGTGATATCCTTCCCCGCATTAATCAGCTGCTCAGCCGCTGCATGTCTCAGTCCTCTATTGTCAGGGTGTTTCAATGGCGACACCCTCTGAATACGGAATTACGAAACACGTCAGCGTGTGACAACGCGACCTACCAGTCCTAGACAGACAGTGTCATCCCGGGACTCATCGCGGTGGGCGGGACATTTGGAACTCCGACCAGCGGTGAGCCAACACTGATTCTGTGACAGGCAGTTTTTAAACCATTGATTTTGTAAGCATAACTTGTATTAGGGGGGATGGTGTTGTTCAAATAAACAGTTTAACACTATGGAAAGCCTCCCCTTGTATTCCTGCATGATACATCTACGGCATTGAAACGCCCTGACAATGGAGGACTGAGACATGCAGCGGCTGAGCAGCTGATTAATGCAGGGAAGGATATCACAGGCTTCTTTAACACTTACATCTGGTAAACATTTAGTCAAAAGGGGCTGATCACGCGGTGATTCGGTGAAGGTGTAGCAACCCATGGATAGTGCAATCCATTCGGATTAGAAGCCCTCCCTTAATCACTGTCACTTGCATGCATGGAATTGATTACTGAAGGACATGCTTTAATACATTTATTGTACTAAACACATAGTTTTCTTTTTGGCATCTGGAACTTTTTTCTTCTATAATTTTCCTTTGATCTACATTTTTGCTGAACATTTAACCACTTCCCACCCAGCCACTGTACATATATGGCTGGATGGGAGCTCCCGCCTTCTGAGTGGACGTTCCCGAATGTCCTTCAGAAGGAGCAGGATCGCACGGGCGCGCAGCCACGTACCCGATGCGCGCGTGTCCCCCGGACTCATCGCATCTCGGAACGGCAGGAGGACACTGTGATTTGCCCTCCTGATCCACACGATGGCTGTGTCTAATCACAGCCATCGTAATGTAAACAGAAGGTTGGGGTGGCATCTGACAGGGGATCGAGCCGCTGTGTCCCTGCGCCACTGCGTGCCCGCGCAGCTGCGCGATCTAGATCTGCCTGTGCCCCCCAGAGACAGGAGAGTTGTACAAGACAGGAGGACTCTGTGATTGGCCCTTCTGATCACATGACGACTGTGTCCAATCACAGTGGTCATGTAGTGTAAATAGAGAGCGGTTGTTACTGCTCTCATCTCTTCCTCTCCTCACACAGAGCCTGTCAGGAAGAGAGATCTGTGCTGCAGCCGGGAGATCAGTGACTTTTTAGCTGTTTGTCTGCTGTTTACCCACTGATCACCCAGCTAGTGTACCCAAAACACAGTGTCCCCAAAACAATGAAAACACCTGTCATACAGTGAACATTACCCCGCCATCATCAGGCACATCTGCCCGCCAACGTCAGGCACATCTGCCCGCCAACGTCAGGCACATCTGCCCGCCAACATCAGGCACAGCCGCCCGCCATCTGGCAATCTGCCGCCCGCCATCTGGCAATCTGCCGCCCGCCATCTGACACATTTGCCGCCCGCCATCTGACACATCTGCCGCCGGCCAACATCAGGCACATCTGCCCACCAACATCAGGCACAGCTGCCCAACATCTGGCACATCTGCCACCCGCCATCTGGCACATCTGCCCGCTATCAGGCACATCTAGCCGCCCGCCATCTGACATCTGTGGGTTTTTAGTTTTCTCGGATTAAGGTCTGGAGACTCAGAGGCTTTGTAGAGATTTGGGTGGGAAGAAGCCTCTACCCCTGTCCTCAGGTCTTACCTGACCAAGGCCCAATGTTACCCAAAACAAAGTGTCCCCAAAACAATGAAAACACCTGTCATACGGTGAACATTACCCCACATCAGCCCGCCATAGTGCAGCCTGCACTAGCCATACCTTTGCCATACCTTTGCCAACTGGCCATACCTTTGCCTGCCACCTGAACTGGCCATGCCTTTGCCTGCCATCTGAACTGGCCATGCCACTGCCTGCTAAACCTTGGACTGTACTGAACCATGTTCATAATTTTCCATATCTGTCTGCTGCCTGGACAATTCCTGGACATTTCCTTTGGCTGTCTGGACAAATGCTTTGACTGCTCTGGAACGGTATTCATGCCTGCTAAAACCACAGGTGAGCCTTTTTTACCCTTTTCTCAGCAGAATGTATTTTGGGGTGTAATTTTTGGTGTGTACATGCTATGTGTTAGAAGCCTGAAGGTGCTACTTGCATATTGGGCCTATGTATGTGGCCAGGTAGTGGAAAAGTCTCACACATATGGTATCGCCATACTCAGGACGAGTAGCAGAATGTATTTTGGGGTGTCATTTTGGCTATGTACATGCTATGTGTTAGAAAGATCTTCTAAATTGACAACTTTGTTAGAAAAAAATAAGTTTTCATTTTCTTTCCACATTTTCCAAAAACTTTTCAAAAGAAATGACGAGTTCAAAAGACTTATTATGCCTCATAGAATATACATTGGGGTGTTTTCTTTCCAAAATGGGGTCATTTTGTGGGTAATTCCATTGTCCTGGTGCTCCAGGGCCTTCAAAAATGTCATAGGTACTCAGGAAATTAAATGTGTAATTTATGCCTTTAGAATGCCTGATGGTGCTACATGGATGTTGGGCCTCTGTATGTGGCCAGGCTGTGGAAAAGTCTCACACATGGGGTATTGCCATACTCAGGACGAATAGCAGAATGTATTTTGGGGTGTAATTCTTGGTGTGTACATGCTATGTGTTAGAAGCCTGAAGGTGCTACTTGCATGTTGGGCCTATGTATGTGGCCAGGTAGTGGAAAAGTCTCACACATGGGGTATTGCCATACTCAGGATGAATAGCAGAATGTATTTTGGGGTGTAATTTCAATTAAGCCTGCATGATGTGTGAGAAATAACTTGTAAATATGACAATTTAGTGAAGAAAAAAAAAATCTATATATTTCTTAATTTTCCAAAGCATTGTGGGGAAAAAATTGCAACTTCAAAAAATTCACTATGCCTCTTACTAAATACCTCAGACTGTCTTCTTTCCAAAAAGGGGTCATTTGGGGGTTTTTTTTGTACTGTTCTGACATTTTAGGGCCTCGAGAAATTAGATAGGCCATCAGTGCATTAGGATGGATACATTTTCAATAATGCATAGCATAGCTTGTAGACTCTATAACTTTCACACAAACCAATTATCATACACTTATCAGGATTTTTTTTTACCAAAGACATGTAGCAGAATACATTTTGGCCTACATTTTCAACAAAATTAGATTTTTTTTGGTTTCTTTTAAAACAAAGTAGAAAATTTTGGGTTTTTTTCAAAATATTCACTCTTTTTTACGCTTATATCACAAAAAATAAAAAATGAAGTGGTGAATAAATACCAAACAGGAAGGGGGGGGGGGGAAGTGCCCAGTATTGAGGTGGTTAAGGAAAGTTGTTTTATGGTTTTATATTTTTTTTATATCTGATTTTATATTTATGTTTTATACCACCATTGAACCTAATATCGGAGGGTCATCTTTGTACTAAGAGTTTCAATGTACATTATAGTTTGAGGTTAACAGATGGTTTTAGCACTATATGAAGTATCATATTTATGAATGAGTATATTCACATTAAGCGCTGTTAATACTTCCTTCTCCTAAGAGAGTATATCTTTTACATTATTGTTTGTTTTATAATAGCAGCTAGAAGTGCATGAATTATTTTTCTTTTCCATCCTGAGCGCTGAGTCTCTGAAGTGGTTAGAGTAAATGTAAAGCCCAATCATTTCGTTCATTTTGGAGTATGGAATAGCTAAAACCCCCTTAAGGTATTTTTCTCATCCTTTTCCTATTTGGGAAATTTCCCTTAACTTCCTGTCCTGTAAAAACAGCGAGAAGTGGAAATTCCCTCCTAGACAGCGGTTATGGGAACAGGAAGATGTAGGCTAAGTCCTTTCTTGTATTAAGAGAGGTATGGACTCCAGAGAGAGAGATATCATTTTGCCCCTGTACAAATCATTAGTAAGACCTCATCTGGAATATGCAGTTCAGTTTTGGGCACCAGTTCTCAAAAGGATATCAGGGAACTGGAGAAAATACAGAGAAGGGCAATCAAACTGATAAGAGGCATGGAGGAGCTCAGCTATGAGGAAAGATTAGAGGAACTGAATTTATTCTCTCTTTAGAAGAGGAGATTAAGGGGGGATATGATCACCATATATAAAGATATAAGGGGTCAATATAGTGAACTTGGTGTTGAGTTATTTACTTTACGGTCATCACAGAGGACAAGGGGGCACTCTTTACGTCTACAGGAAAAGAGATTTCATCTCCAAATACGAAAAGGTTTCTTCACAGTAAGAGCTGTGAAAATGTGGAATAGACTCCCTCAAGAGCTGGTTCTGGCCAGTTTAGTAGATTGCTTTAACAGCTTCAGCCCCCGGAAGATTTGGCTGCTGAATGACCAGGCCATTTTTTGAGATTCGGCACTGCGTCGCTTTAACTGACAATTGCGCGGTCGTGCAGAGCTGCACCCAAACAAAATTGACCTCCTTTTTTCCCACAAATAGAGCTTTCTTTTGGTGGTATTTGATCATCTCTGCAGTTTTTATTTTTTGCGTTATAAACAAAAAAAAGAGCGACAATTTTGAAAAAAACAGCTAAAAAGCTAATTTTTTTTCTCAGTTTAGGTCGATATGTATTCTTCTACATATTTTTGGTAATAAAAATCGCAATAAACATATATTGATTGGTTTGCGCAAAAATTATAACATCTACAAAATAGGGGATAGATTTATAGCATTTTTACTTTTTTTTTTTTTTACTAGTAATGGCGGCGATCTGCGATTTTTATCGGGACTGCAACATTATGGCGGACACATCGGACACTTTTGACACATTTTTGGGACCATTGGATAAATTTTCAATAATGCATAGCTTGTAGACTCCATAACTTTCACACAAACCAGTGATCATACACTTATCAGGCTATAGGTAATCAGTGCTATAAAAATGCACTGATTACTGTAAAAATGTCACTGCCAGGGAAGGGGTTAACACTAGGCGGGCGATCAAGGGGTTAACAGTGTTCCCTCTCTGTGTTCTAACTGAAGGGGGGAAAGACTGACTAGGGGGAATGACAGATCGCTGTACATACTTTGTTTAAACACACGATCAGTCTCTTCTCCCCTCAGAGAAGCAGAATCTGTGTGCCTGCCGGGCACTCGCATCGGCCACAGAGCGAAGCGACGCAACATAACGTCGTTCTGCCCAGCCGTGCCATTCTGCTGCAGTAAACCTGTGGCGGCTGGTTGGCAAGTGGTTAAGAAAGGCCTGGATTCTTTACTAAATGTACATAATATAACTGGGTACTAACATTTATAGGTAAAGTTGATCCAGGGAAAATCCGATTGCCTCTCTGGGATCAGGAAGGCATTTTTTCTCCTGCTGTAGCAAATTGGATCATGCTTTTCTGGGTTTTTTTCACCTTCCTCTGGATCAACTGTGGGTATAGGATTGGGTATATGGGATTGTATGACATTTTTTATTTTATTTATTTATTTTTTATTTATGGTTCAACTATATGGACTTGTGTCCTTATGTAGCTACATTCATGGTGGTGGTCAGGGGCAGCCAACGGCGAGAATCAGTAGATTGCCAGCAGATTGCTAAACACTGCCTGTACACACTGTGTGTGACCGGCAGAGGCTGTCAGAGTTGTACGCATGCAAATAGAGCTTCCGATAAACAGAGTGTGCATCCAGGGACGTAGTTTTTGTGGAGTTTTGGCTGCACACAAGCTGGCCACAGCTAATCAGCCACTTTGTATGCAGCTATAGTACAGAGTATTGCTGCACCCACAGGTGCCATTTAACTGCCTCTGAATGTAACAAGCTACCTGCACCCCATCGCTCGTGTGAATGTTGCTGTATCCTACATCTATGGTCTAGTGACAAGTCAAAATTTGGGGTTTTTCTTTACTTGCAGTCTTGGTGCTGGGAAGGACAAATAGAGACACACTAATAAAAAAAAAAAAATGACACGGGTCCTGACCCCTCACCACTTTATCAAACACTTAAAATGGTTGTAAACCCTTCCATATATCCAGTGAAGTCACTGGCCTCGGGTGACACACAGAGATAAAACAAATCCTCCTACGTAACGTTTACCTGTTTATCTGCAGTAATCTCTTCTCTACAGCCATTCAAAGTCTAGAATCTATAAAGCTTGTCTGAGCTGTCAGAAAAAAAGGGGAAATTACACACTGCAGAGCTCAGTAAGGAGAGCTCTGAGGGCTTATTGGAGGGAAAGGATACACACCCCTTCACACAGTACACAGGAAGGATAGCTGAGGCTGTCAATCAGCTGGAGGTCCCTCCCCTGTCACCATTTTTCTCTTGGTGTCAGGAAAACTTGTCATGGATGAAGCGGCAGACAGAAATTACACTTAGTGCTCCTTATTGAGACAAGTACACATTATAGAGGGATATGCTTTTGTTCATATTTCATGTCTGAGGTTTACAACCACTTTTTTAAAAAAAAGTATCTACTGTAAACCCAGTTATAAAAATCTGTCATTTTAAATATTGTTCTCATCTTTTTTCAATCCGCAGCTTTCAGTTAAATAATCCCAGGTAATCCTGCCAAGAAGGTCCAAGTTCAGGCACTGAATGGTTTCCCAGTTGTGCTTCTACATTGTTAACCTGTCACACATTTCTCAGATGGGAAACTACAAGTGCCTGTGATAACACATATTGTGTAGGTTTGGTCTACTTTCACTTTTTGGAAGCTGGTCTGGAGCAATGATGAGCAGCTCTAAAAGTTTAAACATCCATTGTAGCAAGGGACTTTTCAGGGCATATACAGTGCCTTGAAAAAGTATTCATACCCCCTTGAAATTTTCTCTACCCCCTTGAAAAGTCTTTCTCTACCAGCTTTGCACATCTAGATAGAGACATTTTTTGCCCATTCTTCTTTGCAAACTAGCTCAAGGTCTGTCAGATTGGATAGAGAGCATCTGGGAACAGCAATTTTTAATTTTCAAGTCTTGCCACAGATTCTCAATTGGATTAAAGTCTGGATTTTGACTGGGCCATTCTATCAAATGAATATGCTTTGATCTAAACCATTCCATTGTAGCTCTGGCTGTATGTTTAGGGTCGTTGTCCTGTTGGAAGGTGAACCTCCTCCCCAGTCTCAAGTCTTTTAAAGACTCTAAAGCCCCGTACACACGATCGGATTTTCCGACAACAAATGTTGGATGTGAGCTTGTTGGAGGAAAGTCCGACCGTGTGTATGCTTCATCGAACATTTGTTGTCGGACTTTCTACCAACAAATGTTGGCTAGCAGGTTCTCAAATTTTCGCCAACAAATTTTTGTTGTCGGACTTTCTGATCGTGTGTACACAAGTCCGTCACATGCTTGGAATAAAGTAGGAGCCGGAGGCGCTCGGTCTTGTAAAACTAGCGTTCGTAATGGAGATATCACGTACGTCTTGTACGTCACTACGTTCATAATTGTTGGACAACATTTGTGTGACCGTGTGTATGCAAGACAAGTTGGAGCCAACAACTTTCGAACAAAATTCCACGGTTTTGTTGTTGGAAAGTCCGATCGCGTGTAAGGGCATTACAGGTTTTCTTCTAAGATTGCCCTGTATTTGTCTCCATCCCCATCCATCTTCTCATCAATTCTGACCAGCTTTCCTTTCTCTGCTGAAGAAAAGCATCCCCACAACATGATGCTGCCACCACCATGTTTCACGGTGTGTTCAGGGTGATGTGCAGTGTTAGTTTTCCGCCACACACAGCGTTTTGCTTTTAGGCAAAAAAGTTGAATTTTGGTCTCATCTGACCAGAGCACCTTCTTCCACGTTTGCTGTGTCCCCCACATGGCTTCTTGCAAATGGGACTTCTTATGGCTTTCTTTCAACAATGGCTTTCTTCTTGCCACTCTTCTATATAGGCCAGATTTGTGCAGTACATCACCTTGAATGAACTGTTATCACTACCTCACGTTACTGAACACACAGTTACTACTGGACTATATTACATGATTTATTGATGCACTCTATATACTTTTTTCATTGCTTTCAGAAGTTTATGTTATTCATTGGCGCTATAATTAAGGCATGATATGTGATCTAAGCCTAATGCCGTGTACACACGGGCAGACTTTTCGACCGGACTGGTCCGACGGACCGAATCCGGCGGACTCCATCGGACCTGCAGCGGACTTTTCCGGTAAAAAATCTGACGGACTTTAGATTTGGAACATGTTTCAAATTTGTCCGACGGACTCGAGTCCGGTCGAAAAATCCGCTCGTCTGTATGCTAGTCCAACGGATGAAAACCCACACTAGGGCAGCTGTTGGCTATCAACTTCCTTATTTTAGTCCGGTCGTACATCATCACGTACGAATCCGTCGGACTTTAGAGTGATCGTGTGTAGGCAAGTCCGTTCGTTCAAAAGTCCGTCGAAAGTCCGTCGGACCAGTCCGGTCGAAAAGTCCTCTCGTGTGTACGCGGCATTAGTGGTCTAAGATCTAAGTGATATTGTATGTATATAGAAGATACAATGATATCACCAGGATATGTATTTTAATATGTACATTATTTCAGGTTGTGCAACTCCAACTTTTATCTTTAATATTTACTGATCATTGTGGAAACACCTTGGGTGTTGCAGCAACCATTCCTTTGTTCTTTGCAGCACTATCTAGCTTTATTTTTATTCTCTTTATTTTCTATTCATCGATTAAGTGGTAGCGCAGGGGTTACACCTTCACTTATTTTGAGAATAGTTATCCTTATTCCTTTGTATGTAGCAAGAAAATAGTGAACTGAAGTTGTCATTAAAGCATGTTTAAACTCAAGAAGAAACTCCCAGAAGTCAGTAATTTAGCAGTCCTATCACTGCCGCCACAAAATGACAGTTTTCTGCTATCTTGTTTCAAATTGTAAACAAGCCAGAGTGGATCCTGGGTGATGTCTTTGACCAAACATGATAATGACCATATTTGTTTAATAATGTCTTTCAGGATACCCAGACAATATTTTTACATTCAGCATCTGGCCAGGAACTTGCATTTGTAAAAGGGGTAAGAGCAAGGCAGCATTACTGTGACGGAAGGTCGTCACTCATCAAGACTGACCTTGGATTCACATTGTTGGATGAGGTTATTGACATCAAATTTATATAATGGGACTTTTTTTGAGAGGGAGGGGTGGGGGAATTTTATGTTTTTATAAACTTTTTTGTGAATGAACAAGGGGTACTATGAACCTTTTACTCATTCATGAAGGGGATCTGGGGGCCTCCTTTTTTTAACCGCTTCAGCCCCGGAAGAATTTACCCCCTTCCTGACCAGAGCACTTTTTTGCGATTCGGCACTGTGTCACTTTAACTGACAATTGCACGGTCGTGCAACGTTCTACCCAAACAAAATAGGTGTCCTTTTTTCAACAAATAGAGCTTTCTTTTGGTGGTATTTGATCGCCTCTGCAGTTTTTATTTTTTGCGCTATAAACAAAAAAAGAGTAACAATTTTGAAAAAAAAAACGCATTATTTTTTACTTTTTGCTATAATAAATATCCCCCCCCCAAAAAATTATATATATATATATATATATATATATATATATATATATATATATATATATATAAATATATAAATGTTTTCCTCAGTTTAGGCCAATATGTATTCTTCTACATATTTTTGGTAAAAAAATCGCAATAAGCGTATATACTATTCGGTTTGCGCAAAAGTTATAGCATCTACAAAATAGGGATAGATTTATAGCATTTTTATTATTTTTTTTTTTTTACTAGTAATGGTGGCGATCTGCGATTTTTATCGTGACTGCGACATTATGGCAGACACATCGGACAGTTTTGACACATTTTTGGAACCATTGGCATTAATACAGCGATCAGTGCGATTAAAAATGCATTGATTACTGTAAAAAATGTCACTGGCAGTGAAGGGGTTAATACTAGGGGGTGGTGAAAGGGTTAACTATGTTCGCTGGGAGGTGATTCTAACTGAAGGGGGAGGGACTAACTACAGGAAGTGACAGATCGTGGTTCCTAGCTAATAGGAACACACGATCTGTCACTCCTGTCAGAACAGAACAGGTAAGTGTGTGTTTAAACACACTCCTCCCTGTTCTGTCTCTCCTCTTCATGATCGCTCATGGCCGGCGGTCATTGCGACTGTCGGTCACGAGCAACGGCACCCCCGCTGTGCAGCGGGCAAGCTCGCGCGCCTGCTATCCGGACCTCGCAAGATCATGTTCAGTAATGTGATTTCGCGCAGGGGAGCCAGCCTGCCACAGTAAAACTGCGGCAGCTGGCCTGGAAGCGGTTAAAGGGGACTTTTAGATTTTGATAAGTCCCCCCTCCCACAGCCCTCCACATCCTCTGGGTCAGGGATGCTGGGTTGAGGACCTTGTCTACATTAGCATGGAGACTAGGCTTTGCTGACCCCCTTGGCAAGGTACCCTCCCCAATGTTGAAGGCATGTGGCCTGGTATTGTTCAAGATAACGCATGCTCGCTGCCCCTTCCTCTTTCCTGGCTAGCCGGGTTACATGCCTGGATAAGTGTTTGGTATGGATTTTGAGAGTGACCCCACATCGGATTTATTGTTTAACAATGTGTGCTGTCCCTTCAAGAAAAAAAAAATTGGCATGGGACCCCATCAAAATCTATACCAGACCCACATTCATAGAAGCTGTACTACAATGAAAATAATCTATGAATGGAGGATTGGCAGATGAATAAAAAGTCCACCGCCTTCATTCATAGATCGCTTTTCATTGATGGAAGCTATAGTACAGCTTCTATAATTGGAGGAGGGGAATCGAAAAGACGGGCATAGTCAGCACTCTTGATGAGTGAATGCTAAAGATCTAGTGCTCATATTAACCCCCCCACAGCACCAGAAGAATATGACTGCAGGGGTATGCGGGGGGAAGTGCGAGGCATTATGAGGGGTATGCAAGGCAGTATGGGGGGTGGGTTAGGCAGGATAAGGGGTAGGTGAGGCAGTATGAAGAGTGGGAGAGGCAGGATGAGGGGTGGGTGAGGCAGTAATGGGGGGTAGGTGAGCCAATATGAGGGGTAGGTGAGGCAGTATGGGGGTGGGTGAGGCTGTATGAGGGGTGGGTGAGGCAGTATGGGAGGGGTGAGGCGTTATGAGGGGTGGGTGAGCGATTATGAGGGGTAGGTGAGGCAGTATGGGGGTGGTTGAGGCTGTATGAGGGGTGGGTGAGGCAGTATGGGGGGGTAGGTGAGCCAGTATGGGGGTGGGTGAGGCTGTATGAGGGGTGGGTGAGGCTGTATGAGGGGTGGGTGAGGCAGTATGGGGGTGGGTGAGGCTGTATGAGGGGTGGGTGAGCGATTATGAGGGGTAGGTGAGGCAGTATGGGGGGGTAGGTGAGCCAGTATGGGGGTGGGTGAGGCTGTATGAGGGGTGGGTGAGGCTGTATGAGGGGTGGGTGAGGCAGTATGGGGGTGGGTGAGGCTGTATGAGGGGTGGGTGAGCGATTATGAGGGGTAGGTGAGGCAGTATGGGGGGGGGGCGTTATGAGGGGTGGGTGAGGAAGGATGAGGGGTGGATGAGGTGAGGGACACAGGGGTCCGACATACCAGAAACTGTCAGATGCTGAAGATTCCAGTGCTAATCTTGTTTCTGCAAAAGAGTGAAGATTAGAGGCTGTGACATTACCATATTTTTTTTCTGTAATTTTTTTTTTTTTAAGTATAGGATGCAGAAAGAAAAAAAATGTCATACCAAAACCAATAAAAACATCTATTATTATTTACAGAGAGCATAAACATAAGGCATAAATTAGCTGCAAAAAATATTTCTTCCATTTTGCCTGCTAATACACACATAAAGCCCATGAGTGCTCTTTATTTTGGACAGATCATGCTTGCATTGGCTGAACACATAGGGGAAAGCCATGCAATCCATGGAGCACAGACCACCCAGCTACTTGTGGAGGAGTGCACACAGTAATCACATAACTGCTAATCAAGGTTGTGGCTGGGCTTTCCTCTAACCGCTGACTTTTCCGCTTGACATGAGTAGCTTGGCATTCCTTTGTCAGGCGGCCTCAGCAATGTACAGGGGAACGTAAGAATAGCTCAAAGAAGAGGTAGAGCATCAGACAGCTGGAAAAATGGCTTCTCAACTATGTGCATGATGAGATGTATGCTGCTGGTCTGCTGCTTTCCTTGTTTAACATAATATACTAGAACTATATTCTGCCTGGCCAGTGCTATCCTACCCCCCCCCCCCCCCCCAACCTGAACTGACAATGACTATCAATATATATTGTATATACTTATATTTAGTTAACAGTTTGGAGTTTAAATGATAACCTTTAATGGGTAACGTAAAGAGACCTGTCACCATTGCAACGTACAGGGATATACTGATATATTATCGCACACACAGGATGGACTTGTGTCTTTTTTCAACCTCACCTACTATGTAACCAATATAAACAAAAATTATTTTCATAAACAATTTTTTTATCAAATTGCTAGCAGATTTGACTACTTCAGAAGAATCAATTCCATAGCACAGCCCCCCATACTTCCTTGCACATGAGGGCCTCCTCATGAAGGGCAATTTCCCTATCACACTGTGAATGTGCTGTGCTGTGGCATCAGAGGTTGCAAGAGCCAGGAAGCAACACTCGGCCCCCTGACCATGTCAGAAAAAAAGATGGCGGCATGGAACCCAGTGTGGTATGACTGAGCAGTGGAATACAAATGACAATTCTGGATTAGCTGGGTGTGTGAGTGATGTGTTGTAAGGACAACCCAGCACACAAGGTAAGAGGGGAAAAAAATTGCAAAGTGGAGTGAAGTTCCTCTTTAACCTTTTATGCAGCAGCTGGGGAAGGAGCGGAGGGGAATAGAATAGAACAGGGATATGCAGTTAGCGGACCTCCAGCTGTTGCAGAACTACAAGTCCCATGAGGCATAGCAAGACTCTGACAGCCACAAGCATGGTATCCAGAGGCAGAGCGTGATGGGACTTGTAGTTTTGCAACAGCTGGAGGTCTGCTAATTGCATACCCCTGGTATAAAATGTAATTTGAGTGACAGCTCTTGAGTCTGCTGGGGCTGCTGACATCACATCTAAGATGGCAAACTTTCACACGTAAATAACATACCTAAAGTAATAGCATAAATGAGTACACCCCAACAGATTTGTCAGATAATCCTTTACTTTTCAGAATCACCATTTTCTATGGGACACTTTATTACAAAATACTCCCACAAATGCGGGCCATTGATTGCAACCAAGATTTGTCAATCTGCACACACAAAAAAAAAAATTTTTTTGCTAACAAATTCATTCAAGACCTTGTTGCAACTGTATACAGTATCTCACAAAAGTGAGTACACCTCTCACATTTTTGTAAATATTTTATTATATCTTTTCATGTGACAACACTGAAGAAAATACACAATGTAAAGTAGTAAAGCTTGTATAACAGTTGTGACGGTATGCGAGGTGAGATACACGATAATAGGTACATTTCACCTCGCATTTGTTCCATTGTAAGGGACGGAACCAGAATCTGGCCCGGTTTTTCCAGCCTCTGTGGCAGGCTGGGTTCCGGTCCGGATGTTCGGGTCCACTGGAGACTCTTTTTTCTCCTTCTCTTTTACACAGTTCTTGGGTTTCCAGCCCATGCCTGAATCAGCCTCGCCACCTTTCACAGCATTTGCATCAGAGACTCTCAGTCAGCTGGACTTTAATTATCCAGGAAGAGAGCACAGCAGGTCGCTCTGGTTTTGAGACTCAGGAAGGTACCTGAGTGAGAGGAGCTCTGGATGGACTAAAAGGTTTGTGTTTCTGCATGTTTTTGTGGGTGACGGGGACCAGCCCTGCACTGTATAGAGCAGGGCTGGTCCCCGGATTTGTTTGTTTATTTTTTAATGCCTGTGACAGACTCACCCGAGACAGAGGCTATTGGAGGGGACTGAACACTAGCCTCTTGCCAACAGATTATGGGCCCTGGCATTTGGGGGAATGGTGCTCTCTATGAGCTGTATGCCTGGGGACCCTGGGGTTGGTGTTACTTTGGATTCAGCTCCATGTCCCCCCAAAACACACAGACTCTGGGGACCCTGTATTTGCCATAGTAGCAATAGTGACTGTTGGGGCTCATACTTTGAGAAGATGCTAATGTCATCAACTCCACTCACCTGTCTGATGTCAGCTATAATGTGTTTAATGTAAATGAGTTTAATCTAGGTTCTAAGGGTATTCAACTCATTGTTGTTTGTTCTAATTAACCCTGTGTTGATGTTTATGGTAATGTGTGCTAATTGAATGAGCTGATCACATTAGCCACCAGCACTGGCTAGGAGACGAACAGTCTAGGTTGAGTAAGGGGGAGATTGTTGTTTGTATTGTTAATTGTAATTAGCTCCAGCTATTGTGTTTATACTACTGTGTGAAGCTCGGTGCCCACAAGTCTGTCATCTGGTCTGGGTAAATGTTTTAGTAAATTAGCTCATGTTAATTAGGTTAGCTTTGAGTCAGCCTGCTGTATAAATGTGTGTGAGATCTCAAATAAAGAGTTAGTCCTGATGTACTCCAAGACTGGTGTTCTCTAGTTCTTGGGGGTTCCTATAGCCAGATCCATTGGACTTGTGTTCCAGAACTTAGGAAGCGGTATACTGATGGAAGCACTCAAGCGGAGTGTGGGACGTTCCGTGACAGTGCCAGACAGCAAGGATTAAGCTTCGATTCACACAGGGGCAATACGACTTCAGCGCGACTTTAAGCAGCTTACAACGCGACTTCAGGTCGCCTCCAGGACAGGCGACTTTGGCTGTGGCCAATCACAGAATAATCAGCTCTCTGGGAGGGAGGGGTTTGCCTGGGTAAACTAATTTCTTTTCCTGTAAAGTCGCTTCAATATAGATGGAGATCCGACTTGGAGGCGACTTCCATTGAATTCTATGGGTACAGGTCGCCTAGAAGTCGGATTGAAGTAGTACAGAAGTCGGATTGAAGTAGTACAGGAACCTTTTCTACAAGTTGGATCCCAAGTCGTTGTAGTGTGAACCGATCCTTAATTTAGGCCCCTTTCACACTGGGGCGGTTTGCAGGCGTTATTGCGCTAAAAATACCGTCTGCAAACCGCCCCTAAACAGCCTCCGCTGTTTGTTCAGTGTGAAAGCCCGAGGGCTTTCACACTGAATCGGTGCGCTGGCAGGACGGTAAAAAAAGTCCTGTCAGCCGCATCTTTGGAGCGGTGAAGGAGCGGTGTGTTCACCGTTCCTAAACCGCTCCTTCCCATTGAAATCAATGGGACAGCGCAGCTATACCGCGGTAATACCGCGGCTATAGCCGCGCTATACGAGCGGGTTTAACCCTTTTTCGGCCGCCAGCGGGGGTTAAAACCTATTCGGCTAGTGGCCGAATACAGCCGCAAAAACGACGGTAAAACAGCGCCCCCACCGCCCCAGTGTGAAAGGGGCCTTACTGTTTGTTTTTATTTTGCAAATCTCCTGCAAATAAACCTGGCATCCGCCACATTTTTAAGAAAGTACCCATTTGCTGACTGTCATTCAGAAAAGGTGATCCCCACGAGCTAATTTCCCCACACGGTGTAAATTTGCTGTCCCCTCAAAATAGCTCAACACACAGCCATTAATGTCTAAACTGCTGGCAACAAAAGTGAGTACACCTCTAAGTGAAAATGTCCAAATTGGGCCCAAAGTGTCAATATTTTGTGTGGCCACCATTATTTTCCAGCACTGCCTTAACCCTCTTGGGCATGGAGTTCACCAGAGCTTCACAGGCTGCCACTGGAGTCCTCTTCCACTCCTCCATGATGACATCACAGAGCTGGTGGATGTTAGAGACCTTGCACTCCTCCACCTTCTGTTTGAGGATGCCCCACAGATGCTCAATAGGGTTTAGGTCTGGAGACATGCTTGGCCAGTCCATCACCTTTACCCTCCAGCTTATCATGTTCGGCGACTGGGCCACAGGGCAGTATTCCAAGGGAGGGGATAATGCTCTGCTTCAGTATGTCACAGTACATGTTGGCATTCACAGTTCCCTCAAGAAGGAGAAAAAAGAGAGAGAAGCACCAGGCCAGTCCTAGTGCAGCATCATTTATTATAAAAAGGCATAAGCAATCCAGTATAAGGTGCACTTACATGGTGCTTCAGTAGGTAAAGGCTTTTCAATGTCCAGCACGATGGTACAGGGTGAAGTAATGCCACATGAATTCCTGGGATGTATGATCAAACATCCATGGGCACAGAGGTGTTCACAGCTGCCCACCACTCTTGTAGGTGGCTCCCCTGTCTGACAGCTCTGAACACCTCAACTTCCAGTGACCAGTATGAGAGAGTGAAAGCGATAACGCCAAATTTAACACACCTGCTCCCCATTCACACCTGAGACCTTTTAACACTGAGTCACATAACACCGGGGAGGGAAAATGGCTAATTGGGCCCAATTTGGACATTTTCACTTAGGGGTGTACTCACTTTTGTTGCCAGCGGTTTAGACATTAATGGCTGTGTGTTGAGTTATTTTGAAGGAACAGCAAATTTACACTGTTATACAAGCTGTACACTCACTACATTACATTGTAGCAAAGTGTCATTTCTGTTCAAGTCTTTCATTTCAGGAACCTAAAATAGTTTACTTAAATGATGATGAGGAGCCCACATTATTTCATCACATGTAATGCATTTGGGGGGGGGTTAGTGCCGCTTGAACAAAAATGGAAGATTTGCAATTACATAGACCACTTAGAAATGGTAGGTGTGCCTAAGAAGTACCCTGTAAATGTACCCTTTATTACTCCTGGAAAAAAAGATGAGATCTAAGGCACTTATTACCTTTGATTGCTGGTCTTTCCAGAACTGGGGTAAGATTTGGTGATGTGACTACTGTGCTGCTCACTGTTCTCCTTGCTGGAGGCTCTGCCATGAGGAAGCAATACTTTGCTTTGTCATGATGATACAGAGACACACTGGAGTACAAGGCATTGTATCTTAGTGGTGGTAAAGATCAACATCAGGGAGACAATAGGCAATACAGGTAACTAGTCTTTTGCCCTCTTTTTGCTTTTTGGGCACATCTTCCAGAATTCCTATTTAAAGTCCGGGCAAAAATTTTATTTTCCTATGCAATTGTACTGTGCCTGCACTGCCAGGGTTAACTGCTCGTTTTTTTTCTAAGGGATTGCAGAGTGGAGATATAATTAATCACCTAATCTGCCAATCCTCTGAGCGCAAGACTGGTCCCCGATGCTCCTGCACGCTAGCGGTCTTGTGAATAGGCTGTTCCTGACATCATCACGCCCACAGACCCGCTCTGGACAGGAACAGTCCACCACTGTACATGGGGAAGGGCAGTTTTCTGGAGGATCAAGGGATCGAGTAAGTATAGCCTTTCGGTTGACCCCTTAGACAAAACGAGCAGTTAACCCATGCAGCGCGGGGCACAGCCCCACTGCATGGGAGAAGAATATTTTTCCATGGAGTTTTTTTTAATGGTTCTTTATATTATTAAAGCTGTGATTTATTTTGTTATTCTCCAGGAAATAAGGTAAACCAGGAAGGATAAAAATAACAGACAAATGGCCAAATACAAAGGTTGCCTTTAAACAACCAGACCTTAAAATAGATGATTATCTCTGGAAACCTCATAAACTTATACTTAGATTTCGATTGTGGCAATAAAATCCCTTTTATTAACATACAACCTTGAAACAAACTAAATTCCTAGGCTGAAATAATTCAAATTTAAACAACTCTTGTTTCTGTCAGTATGTTAAAGGGCACCTGTCATGACAAACATCAGCTGCCAGCCATACCTGACTACCCTTTCATTAAAAAAAAAAACCCTTACTTTGAGGCTAACTTAAAGAACTTAATTAACTAACTAATAGCAACCAGCTACTCTTGAGACAATGATGGTGAGAAGTATAACATGTACAGTATAGTGTAGTATAAAGTGCAGGAGTGTGTAATGTACAGTACAGTGTATATAGTGCAGGAGGGTGTAAAAGAGTGCAGGGGTCAGGGGTTTGCAGTGCACATAGTGCTGCAGTCAGTGATGGGTTTAGGATACATAAAGCAGAGTGCAGGGGCCAAGGTGTGTAATGCAACGTGTTCAAGGATCAGGAGTATATAATGCACAGAGTGCTGTAGTCAGTGCTGGGTTTAGGAGTACATGACACACAGAGAGCAGGGAACAGAAGTATGTAATGCACAGAATACAGGGGGCATGAGTGTTTTGCGCAGAATGCAGGGGTCGGTGATATGTAATGCACAGAATACAGGGGGCATGAGTGTTATGCACAGAATGCAGGGGTCAGGAATATGTAATGCACAGAGGACAGGACAGGAGTGTGTAATGCATGAAAGTCAGGAGTACAACAAAAAGAGAGTGCAGAAGTCAGGGGTGGTTAAACGCATAGTGTAGGGGGCAGGGGATTGCAAAATTTCCCCCACAAGCAATATTCTCCCCCATTTTACCCTTTCAGCAAAAATCCCTATGTCCTCTCTTGCTGGGTTACCCAAGGTCCCAGATGCCATGATTGCCCCTCTGTGGCAGCGTCTCTTTTTTTTTTTCTTCTCTGATTTGGGAAGGGGGTAAGAGGATATATGCTGAAGGGTACTTTGGGAGAAGAGAGGACTTGTTCTAGATAGAAGAGTCGGTGGGGGATTTGAATATGTGATGTGCTGCCGTGGCACTTTGAGGGCAGAGAGAACTGCTAGAAGCTGGGGTAAGAGGGTCTGATATGTGCTGGGGGGTGCTTTGGGAGGGGAGAGGACTTGTGATAGGAGGGGGCAGATTTGAAATCCCCTACCCCACCTTCTAGCACAAGTCATCAATTTACTCCTCCAAGTGTAAGACTGGATTCACACCTATGTATTTTTTGTGCTTTTTGCGTTTTGCAGATTTGCACTACAGTCCATTTAAAATAGTTTCCTATGGAACACGTTCTGTAGTGCAAACCTGCAAAATGCACTAAAAATGCATAGGTGTTAATCCAGCCTAAACCCTGATTACCTGCCCCACCTCTACCCCACTTCCTGGTTACTGTCTCTCTCCCCTGTATCTGTGTTTTTTTTTTTTTGTTTTGTTCCATAGACTTCCATGTGTAGCAAGGTCTCCGACCTTGTCCAGTCTAATGAGAACTTTCCAGGCCAAAGCTAGCTGACATCCTTCAATGTGTGGTGGGTTGTGCGGCATAGTGGGTGCAAAGATGGTCAAAGTCATTGGGCGCAAGAAACTTTTTGGATGTAAAAGAGGTTTTATTTCTTTTGACAGTCATTTTGTATTTTTGGGGGAAAGAGGGTTAGGGCCAGGACACCCTTAGATAGTTGCAAATTCAATTGACGGACTCCCAGACTTCAATAGGAGGACAGCTGTGCAGGGAAAGGCCCCAGCAAAAAGCCACATCTGCACATGCAGGATTGCTGTCTCCTATGGTAACAGTCTTTAACAGTTTCTTAACCCAAACGTAACAGTCCTTTCAGTTTCACTACAACTGCCTCTTGTAGTTTTTCAACACTGAGCTCCCGGTCTCTCACTAGACCCACTGATTCACTGACTATGAATCCCTTGAGAGCCTCCAAGGTTTGCAGTGGTACCCCCCTCAAGCATCACCCACACGTCCCTGCTGGGTCCCTAGCTTGGCACCCCAGATACTTCTCAAGCTTCACCCCTGCTAACCGGCTCGGTCCCTGACTTGACACACAAGGCTGCTCTGCAAGCATCTCCTCCGTGGGTTGGGTCCCTGACTTGATCACCGCCTGAAGTTTCCCGATCCTCCACCGTGCCTGTTGCTTCAGTTACTCACTGTGGTCCCTGGTAAAGGTGGTTGGTCCCTTTGTGGCGACATCACCCCCTCTACCTCCAACCACTGACAGGTTCTCCGGCCGACAGAACTGTCACTTTTGGTTGGATTGCAAGCCTGCAATCCTAACCCTGCTCTGCTCTCTTTACTTCTGGACAGGCCCTCACACAGCCTAGCAGCCAGATGCCCCCGGGATAGGCCCATTCTCCAGCCTAGCAGCCTGGGGCATACGACACACATCCACCCAGACAGCTGTCCAGGTGGCACAGAACATAGACCACCTGACCTCACCCGAATATATAGGTTCTCCCAGCAGGCCAAGGGATTCAAGAAAACCCCTGCCCATTGGCTGAGATACCTCACATACCCATAACCTGACCTTGGGTTGCCCTTCTCGTTTCTAGTACCACCAAGTACCCGGCCACCTAGTGGTAGAAGAGAAAAGTGCAACAAGGCCAAACTTGGGGAGAAATCAATAGATCTCTATCAATCGACCAAGATAACGACTCCTGGCAAGTAAATTTGTGAGGAGCTCCCCGAATAAACCCCAGGGTGCTACAAATGGATCAAAAATGTGTATTGAAAAATGCAAAATACACCTGGAATATGCAAACTGCAACCTGCATAGGTGTGAACCAGGCCTAAGTCTCTATCCAAATTAAACTTACTGCAGACCTTAAGGTCTGGTTCACACCTATGCATTTTTTAGTGTGTTTTCAGTTTTGCAGAAACACACTACAATCCGTTTAACATGGTTTACTATAGATGTATCTGTGCATTTTATGGAAAGGGCCAGGGACTTTTTTTCTGGTTTTTGGTTCCATAGAGTTCAATGGATCAAAAATGTGTATTGAAAAATGCAAAATGCACCTGGAATATGCAAACTGCAAAGGTGTGAATCAGGCCTTAATCATCAGCGCTGCTCATGCAGACCAGTGTTCCTCCTCCTTGACTCCCCCTCCTGTCTGTGTGCATGAGCTGAGAGCTGAAGAGGAGGCAGCTTTAGGCCTGATTAACACCTATGCATTTTTAGTGCTTTTTGCATTTTGCAGATTTGCACTACAGAATGTGTTCCATAGGAAACCATGTAATGCAAATCTGCAAATTGCAAAAAGCACTAAAAATGCATAGGTGTTAATCAGGCCTTAGGCCTGGTGCACACCTATGCATTTTTTTGTGCGTTTTCAGTTTTGCAGAAACACACTACAGTTCATTTAACATGGTTTCCTATGGATGTAGTTCACATCTGTGCATTTTATGGAAAGGGCCAGAAACTTTTTTCTGGCTTTCGGTTCCATAGGCTTCAATGGATCAAAAATGTTTTATTGAAAAATGAAAAATGCACCTGGAATATGCAAGCTGCAACCTGCATAGGTGTGAATCAGGCATTAGACCATTCTGCAGTGTATTGTACAGGCAGCTGGTGGGGAGAGATGCGAGGCAGGTGTCCCAGGTGCCCATGCTAGCATGCACCTGCTATGCTAGTTACTGGATTTAAATCAAATCTCGGGGCGTTCCTGGAAAATCCGGAATGGTTAGGAGGTATGATTTATGTGCATGCAGGGCAAAGCAACGGGTTCACCTAAAGCAGAACTAAAGTGAAAAATTCAAAAAATAGGAGCAGTCCCAAGTCGCATGACAAGTCGCATTAGTGGAAACCGAGCCTAACTCCTATTCCTTCCATGCTGATTGGCCACTCACTGTCACACTACGGTAGGGAGAGAGTCCTCAGACTTAATATCTTCGCTCCTGGCAGTCCAATGGAGCAGTGGGGAAACAAAGAAAGGTTAGTATGTTCATCTGGGGAGGATGGCGGTAAAACCCAATTCAACTTTCAGCTTAATGCAGTTTATGGGAATCAAAACAAACCAACCACAGCCTGGGAATAATGGCAGTGCTGCCCAACACAAACCATTCAACCATTCAAGTGAATGAGGAAGCGCCTCACAACCGTGCACAATGCAGGGAGTTAAAACAGGAAGTGAGGAGGCGATACAACGCTTGTCAAATGTTCTCTGAATAATGATCAAAATGCAGATCACTCTTCAAAGAGCACTGCAAATGTAGACAAAGCCTAAGAGGGTTTTCCTAAGAGGAATGCCCAACTTATACAGTATACATGTTCTGGATCAATGGGGCTGGAGGATCAGCAGCGAGGGAGCTAGCAATTTCAGTAGGGGGTCGTAAAAAGGCAAAATGCTTTTCTAGGTATTACATGAGTAAACAAATTTTATATACATTATATTATTTAGACACATATTTACCAGATGCAGCCAATTGGTGGAGCTCTAGGTTCCATTCTCTCTCTGACCAAAAGGGTTTTACTACTTTTCTGTGTTATAAACAGATTATTAGGTGAAGCTCGAAGCTTAATAAAGGGTCAGCCCCCCCCCCCCCCTATTCTGCAGATATGCCTATTCAGTGCAGTGCAAAAATTAGAAAGATGCGGCTGGTGCTGGGCTTTCTCTTTGAAAAAGCCAAAATGCTTTGCAAAAACATTGTCAGGAGTGTCCTATATTTAAACTTAATTAAAGTTTTTTTTTTTTTTTTTTTTTAAATTAGCTAAATACAATGAATGTGTGCCCCAAAAAATATATTAGGCCTTGTTGTTTGCACTAGTAGCTGGGGGGTGGGCAGTTGAGCCGTGGTTTTACTGTCCTCTATCCACTCCCCCTTTAGCTGCAAAGGCAGTGGAGGGGTGATACATATGCCACGGCAGTTGTGTTCAGTGGGCAGTACTACCCACTGAATGTGACCCATTCAACTGAATCTTTCCTTCTCCCGTTCATTTGATGTGCCCCCCCCCCATTCCTCTGTCTTATGGGCCCTATCATCCCTCCTTATGTGCAATGGATTTCCCCACACTCTATCCTCTAGGACAGTGTTTCTCAACTGGGGTGCCACGAAGAGTCCTCAGGGGTGCTGCGGTAAAAGGACAAAAAACTGTCCCATCCTTGTTCATTCAGATCTGAAAGCGATCCTGTGTTAAAGTGATTGTAAAGGCAGAAGGTTTTTTTTTTTATCTTAATGCATTCTATGCATTAGGATAAAAGAAAATTTCTCTGTGCAACAGCCCCCCTCACCCCCCCCTAATACTTACCTGAGGTCCATCTAGATCCAGTGATGTTGCAAGATTGTCTCAGCCAATGAGGGGGTAGAGTCCCGGGCAGCTGAGACAGCAGCGCGTTGCCATTGGCTCGCAGTGCTGTCAATCAAAGTCAGTCAGCCAATGAGAAGAGAAAGGGGGCGGGGCCAGACCACGGCTCCCTGCCTGAATGGACACAGCCGTGGCTCGGCTTGGGTGCCCCGTAGCAAGCTGCTTGCTGTGGGGGCACTCAACAAGAGGGAGGGGCCAGGAGCACTGAAGAGGGACCCGAGAAGAGGAGGATCCAGGCTGGTCTGTGCAAAACCAACTGCACAGAGCAAATAAGTATAACATGTTTGTTATTTTTACTTAAAAAAGACTTTAACTCCTGTATACAGAGAGAATGGGAGAGCACAGCCTGCACCTCCTCCAGGCTCTCTCCTCCTCCCTGCTGCTATCTGCAGTAAAATCTGCAACCTAGAAAGCTGTGCGGGACACCATACCCCCCCACGTGTCCTGCCAACCTATGACATCACTTCCTGGTGTGAACGAGTCCTCAGACTGGTGTGCCCCGGGATTGTGCAAAATTCTAAAGGGTGCCTTGACTGAAAAAAGGTTTAGAAACGCTGCTCTAAGAGTTCCTCATCTTCTTAGTACAACCCAATTTCACATGCCCTCCAGTCTGTTTTGTCCAATGTGATCTCTGCCTGATGTGCTCCCTTGTAACCTGTCCAATATATTCTCAATGCACCACCAAAAATGGTGAGGGATCACATATTATTTGGGAGAAAGCTAAAGCATTTGCTAGCTGTACTGGTTGACTGATGCTTAAAAATGTCCTCTTGTTATAAGCTTGCTGACGTAAATAGGTAGTGTCTATTTAACAAACAGTCTGAGAAGGAAATCTTGGCAATCAGTAAAGTACTGTTGAAAAAGAATGTGGTGTGGCTAAAATGATTTGCAGAGTCTTAACAAGCCATATACACTGTATATTCAGAAGCATAACAAACCTTATTACACACGGCAAAAACAAATTGTATATTTTTCTACGAAAGGAATTTTTGCAAGTCAGATGACGTGGGCTTATCTGATACTTTTCCAAAATGCTTTACCGATTAGAACAGCAACAGAGGACCATCAGGGTTTGCTTGACCATGATTTCACCCTGAACCCGAGCTGTTCGAAGCTCACCAAACTAAATGGTCAAATCTGACTGTTTCTTTACAATATAAAAACAAATAGACGGGAATACCTGGTGATGTCATGGAACAAATATGGCCATGATCGTATTTGACCTGTGACATCAACAAACGTCCACAACATGTTAGTTGACATTTAGCGGTCCTTTTGTGGAGAGTGTCTGGCAGGAAAAGATTGCCGGTGCAAATGTCGTTCTTCCAGTTTGATGATGGATCTTACATCACTGGACAACGTGATTGTACAATATTGTTGGCCAGCACTACAGAGGAAGAAGGTTTGGAAGTATTTATTTCAGATTATTGCAAAATGAGAGAGGCAGTGGGACAAGTAAATAGAATTCTAAGATGTATCACTAGAGCATTCTTTTGCAACCTTTTTTATAACGCAGTCTTGTTCAGTGTGGGGACTAAGCCTCAAACCCAGCAAGTAGGTAAAGCCTAATTTAATCGACAATCCTACAAGGCCGAACAGAGGTTACCCCACAAGGACCAAGTGGCGTGGGTAGATCAAAGTGCCTACCAATGTCCCAGCTGGGCAGCAGTGACACCCCTAAGGGCTAAAGTCTTTGTGACACTTGATCATGGCCAAAAGGCCGAGACATGATAACGCTGTAATGGAAGGAGGGTGGTAGGGTAGATCGCAGTCTCGTTTCATGTGGGGCTAAGCCTCTAACCCAATAGCAGCAAGTAGATGAAGCTGAATTTAATCAACAATCCTACAAGATCAAAGTGCCTACCAACATCCTAGCTCGGCACTGCCTCCTTCACTCAGTTTATTCAACTGCCACACCAGTCATTTGATGATGCTGTGCTGCACAGGTATGTAAATACAATTTTTGTTTTTTTCCCACAATTTTTTATCTAATTTCTTAATATTTCCAAAAAATTGTGACAAAAAAAAATACAACTTAAAAAATCTCTTACTAAATATCTCAGATGGTCTACGTTGCAAAAAGGGGTGGTTTGGGGGTGGTTTGTACAGTCCTGGCATTTTCTAGCCTCAAGAAATGAGATTGTCAGTACATCAGGATTGATCAATTTTAAAATATATACAGTTGGGTCTCTATATATTTGCACACAGGCACAATTTTCATACTTTTGGCTCCGTATGCTACAAGATTAAAATTAAAATGAAACAATCCAAATTAAT
Organism: Aquarana catesbeiana; assembly: GCF_042186555.1. Taxonomy (NCBI): domain Eukaryota; kingdom Metazoa; phylum Chordata; class Amphibia; order Anura; family Ranidae; genus Aquarana; species Aquarana catesbeiana. The sequence goes on from NC_133334.1 coordinate 236,380,501, forward strand.
TTGAAGTGCAGACTTTCAGCTTTAATTCAAGGGGTTGAAAATAAATATCAAGTACATATTTTAGGAACTGCAACCATTTTTATACACAGTCCCCCCATTTTCAGAGGCTCAAATGTAATTGGACAAATTAATATAATCATAAATAAAATGTTCATTTTTACCATTTTGTTGAGAATTCTTTACTGGCAATGACTGCCTGAAGTCTGGAACCCATAGACATTACCAAAGACTTTCTGATACTTTGCCAGGCTCTAAGTGCAGTTGTCTTCAGTTGTTCCTTGTTTGTGGGTCTTTCTGCCTTTAGTTTTGCTTTCAGCAAGTGAAATGCGTGCTCAATTGGGTTGAGATCAGGTGATTGACTCGGCCATTGTAGAATATTCCACTTCTTTTCCTTCAAAAGCTCCTGGATTGCTTTTGCAGTATGTTTTGGATCATTGTTCATCTGTACTGTAAACCGCCGTCTGATCAACTTTGCTGCATTTGGCTAAATCTGGGCTGACAGTATATCTCTAAACACTGCAGAATTCATCCGGCTGCTTCTGTCACATCATCAATAAACACCAATGACCCAGTGCCACTGGAAGCCATGCATGCCCGTGCCGTCACACTGCCTCCACCATGTTTTACAGATGACGTTGTATGTTTTGGATCATGAGCTGTTCCAAGCCATACTTTTTTCTTCCCGTCATTCTTGTACAGATTAATCTTAGTTTTATTTGTCCAAAAATGCTTTTCCAGTACTGGTCTGGCTTTTTTTAGGATGTTTTTTGGCAAAGTCTGATCTGGCTTTCCTATTCTTTAGGCTCATGAATGGTTTGCACCTAGTGGTGAACCCTCGGTATTCACCACTGTTGTCTTCCGTGGACGTCCAGGCCTTTTTATGTTGCTGAGCTCACCAGTGCGTTCTTCTTTCCTCAGAATATACCAAACTGTTGATTTAGCCACTCCTAATGTTGCTGCTATCTCTCAAGAAGCCCTGCAATGGCTTGTTTCACTTGCATGGACAGCTCCTTTGAACGCATGATGTAGGTTCACGGCAATAGATTCCAAATGCAAATACCACACTTAGAATCAACTCCGGCCCTTTTAACTGCTTAATTAATAATGAAGGAGTAGCCCATACCTGACCATGAAAAAGCTTTTGATTCAATTGTTCAATTACCTTTGGTCTCTTGAAAAAGGGGGATGGCTATTCTTAAGAGCTGTGATTCCTAAACGATTCCTCCGATTTGGATGTACACACCCTCAAATTAAACCTGAGAGTATGCACTTTCAGCCCATTTCCATAATATAACTATAGCTTGAATATGTTTTTGTAAATACCTGAAAAAAAATCTAAAATTGTGCCTAACTGTGCCATAGTTTGTGGATTATAACTTTCCTACGGACTAAATAATATACACACTACTTTTCTGTATTTATACAGCAAAAATGAAAAAAAAAAACACTGGTGATTAAATAGCACTAAAAGAAAGCTCTATTTGTGTGAAAAAAATATATACATTTATTTTGGGTACAGCGTTGCATGACCGTGCAATTGCCAGTTAAAGTAGCACAGTTCTGAATACTATAAAATGCCCTGGTCATGAAGGGGGTAAAACCCTCTGGAGGTCAAGGGGTTAAACAGGAACATAGACAAGGAATAAAAGATAAAGAAGCCAGTAAGTCATTAACTACCGGTACTTGCCGCCTGCCCACAATGTACTGCGGATGAGTGTCGGTTGTATTCATTAACCCCCCCCCCCCCAAAGAACGTGTTTGAAAAATTGCTGCGCAAATACAGTGTGACATAAAAAGTTGCGACGACCGCCATTTTATTCCCTAGAGTCTCTGCTAAAAAAAACATACATAATGTTTGGGGGTTCTATATAATTTCTAGAAAAAAAATACTAATGTAAACAAAAAGTTCCAGAAAAGGCAGTTGGAAGTTGGTAAAGTGGCGCAGTGCTGAATAGTAGAAAAAAATGGTCTGGCCATGAAGGGGGTACAGAGTGATTAAATCAGTTGCTGAAAAAAAGATTTAATATCACTTATACAAATCAGACATTTTTAATTTGTTCTGGTTCACAGTCTCAATAAGCACTGAAGCCAGAAGTCTGGGATGATAGCCAGGCAGCCAGCATTTTCAGCAGCCTAAATGAGCAAAGTCAGCCAGAGTTTTTCTCTTAGCAGAAGTTTACTATGAGATGTGAAGTTATAAAACAGTCTGCGAGTTGGCTCTTGTTTGACCTATAGAGGTCAGGACTCAAGCCTTCACTTGCTGAAATACTGTTCATAACCCCAGGCAGATGGTTTATGGTGTTCAGCCACAACTAGCAATAAGAAATGAATCACCTGATTTTGGCAGCTGCAGTGACAAACTGCAGTTTCAGAACTGGTGCTGGTGATATAGGTGTGCGCAGCATATTGCATTAGGCTCCATTCACACCAATGCGTTTTTTCCTACTTTTTGCAGAAATGCAGGACATTTTTTAACATGGATTCCTATGGAACACATTCACATCAATGCATTTTGTGCCTTTGTGTTTTTTGGAAAGGGTCAGGGCCTTTTTTTATATGCAAAACGGTGCTTTTTTGCAATTTTTGGTACAAAAAGAAAAAAAAACACGCAAAATGCAAATTGCGGCAAAATTGCGGTAAAAAAAAAAAAATGCTGGAAGCACTGCAGAAACGCTCAAAAGCAACATGCATAGATGTGAATCGAGCCTTAGGGCCGGTTCACACTGCTGCGATGTCAGACATCGCATGTGATTCGCACTGCACTGCAAATCACATGCAATGTCTGTGCAATGCGAATTCAGACATACAGATTGTATGGCTGAATTTGCATCGCATTCGGACTAAACTTGTGCAGGACGCTTTTTTTTGTTCGCACCAGAATCAGATCGCATGGGTGTTCACACATATGAGATCTGATTCCTGTTCAAATTGACAGTTCGCAGTGCGATATGCGAACCGATCTGAGGGTATCATTAACCACTTAAGGACCGAGCCTCTTTCTGAGATTTGTTGTTTACAAGTTACAAGTTTTTTTTTGCTAGAAAATTGCTTCAAACCCCCAAACCTTATATGTATTTTTTTTCTAACACCCTAGAGAATAAAATGGCGGTTGTTGCAATACTTTCTGTCACACCGTATTTGCACAGCGGTCTTACAAGCGCATTTTTTTGGAAAAAATGACTTATTTTTTTAATTAAAAATTGGGCTAACTTTACTGTTACACTTTTTTAATTTTATACTGTGAAAGACATTGTTACGCCGAGTAAATTGATACCCAACATGTCACGCTTCAAAATTGCGCCCGCTCGTGTAATGGAGACAAACTTTTACCCTTAAAGATCTCCATTGGCGACGTTTAAAAAATTCTACAGGTTGCATGTTTTGAGTTAGGCCCCATTCACACTAGCGCGTTTTTTGATGCATTTTGCATTTTGCAGAAATGCACGGGAATTTTTTAACATGGGTTCCTATGGAACATGTTCACATCAATGCTTTTTTGTATCTCTGCGTTTTTGGAAAGGGTCGGGGACTTTTTTTCATGCAAAAAGCAGCGTTTTGCACGTAATGGTTTTCAATGGACAAGCATCAAAAACGCAAGTGCACCGTTTTTGATGCGTTTTTGGTGCGTTTTTGGTGCGTTTTTGCCGTTTTTTTTATTTTTTTTTTTTGTAATTTTTTTTTAAGACTGTAAAAAAAAATGAAAAAAAAAAAAAAAACGCAAAACGCAAATTGCGGCAAAAACGCGGCAAAAACGCGGCTCAAAAACGTGGCAAGCATGAAAAAAAAACCTCCAAAAACGCTCAAAAGCAACATGCATAGGTGTGAATCGAGCCTTAAAGAGGAGGTCTGGGGCTAGAATTATTGCTCTTGCGATCATGGCGATACTTCACATGTGTGGTTTGTACACCGTTTTCATATGCGGACGCTAATCACATATGCGTTCGCTTCTGCGCGCAATTTCGGCGCTTAAAAAAAATTTTTTTTTTCTTATTTATTTTACCTTTTATTTTTACACTGTTCTTTAAAAAAAGATTACATTCCTTGCAATAGGAATAAAAATGACAAACATAGAATACATGTAATAGAAAAAAAGCATGACAGGACCTCTTAAATATGAGATCTGGGGTCAAAAAGAACTCAGATCTCATATTTACACTAAAATGCAATAATAAAAAGAAAAAATTTGTCATTTGAAAAAAAAGAAAAAAGAAAAAAAAAAGGCCCTTTAAGAGCTATGGGCGGAAGTGACGTTTTGACGTCACTTCCGCCCTGCAATGATATGGAGATGGGTGGGGGCCATCTTCCCCTCACTCGTCTCCATACCAAGCCAGCAAGAGGACGCGATCGCCTCCGCCGCTACCGTCTGCTCCGCTAAGCGGCGGAGGGGGGCCTCTCTCGCCGCCAATATAAGTGCTTTTGCGGCAAACCCGAAGACCACTTTTATCTTTTATCTACCCACTGAAGAAGAAGCTACCGGGGTTGTGGCAGCTAGCTGCTGCCATAACAAAGATATCCCCCTTCAAATTACCGACGTAAAACTGCGGCGGGTGGTCCGTAAGTGGTTAACTTAGTATTGACATTCCCAGCGGTTCCCATAGGGCAGTGTGAACCGCCAGCGGGTGACATGCGATGGGGGAACCCATACTGAAATTGAGTTCTCACATCGCAGCAGTGGGAACCGGCCTTTAGGCCGGATTCACACCTATGCTGCTTTAACTGCCAATTGCACGGTCATGCAACGTTGTACCCAAAATAAATGTATATATTTTTTTCACACAAATAGTGCTTTTTTCTTTTAGTGCTATTTAATCACCAGTGTGTTTTTTTTCCATTTTTTCTGTATAAATACAGCAAAAATACAGAAAAGTATATTATTTAGTCTGTAGGAAAGTTATAATCCACAAACTATGGTACAGTTGGGTCCATATATGTCTTGACACAGGCACAATTTTAGATTTTTTTTCAGGTATTTACCAAAACATATTCAAGCTATAGTTATATTATGGATATGGGCTGAAAGTGCACACTCTCAAACAATTTGAGGGTGTGTACATCCAAATCAGAGGAATCGTTTAGGAATTGCAGCTCTTAAGAATAGCCATCCCCCTTTTTCAAGAGACCAAAAGTAATTGAACAATTGAATCAAAAGCTGTTTCATGGTCAGGTGTGGGCTAAAAAAATGGTGTGTTGCTAATAAATAAGTGTAAAAAATAACCCTTAAGTGGGTACTGCATTCAGATCGCTTTTCAGAGAGTATTTGACAGGCGGGTTTTTTTTCAACTCCAGTCCGTTTTTGTTTTTTTTTAAACCACTCCTTCTCCTCTTCCTGTAGCATGTAGCAGAATACATTTTGGCCCAAATTTATGAAGAAATTTGATATTTAGAGTTTTTTAATTGGATATGTTTTATAACAAAGTAGAAAATGTTTTTTTTCCACACAAATGTTCTGTCTCTTTTGGCTGATATGCTGTATCGGGCTTTCACACTGGAGTAAGCCCTGGTTCACACAGGGGCAGCACAACTTGCAGGTCGCCTCACCGAGGCCACCTGCACACGACTTCCACGGCGACTTGCAAAACAACTTCAGTATAGAAGTTTATGCAAGTCGCCTCAAGTCGCCCCCAAAGGAACCTTTTTCTAAGTCGGAGCGACTTGCGTCGCTCCTATTAGAACGGTTCCATTGTACAGAACGGGAGGCGACTTGTCAGGCGGCTAGGTCGCCTGACAAGTCGCCCCTGTGTGAACCGGCACTAAGAGAAGCGGCTCTTTCAGGGCACTTTGCAGGCGCTATAGCGCCTCAGTGTGAAAGGGGTCTAATAATGTGATGAATGTGAAGCCATTTAATCAATTCCAGTAGCAGTGTCTAGGTCTGTCACTCTGGTATTGATTAGCCATAATTATATATAATATTTTCGTGTAGACATATGCACTACCAAAAAATTAGTTTAGTTTTTGTTACATTTGTTTTGTCAAATCCAGTCCGTTTTTTTCCCCCCAACTCCAGTCCGTTTTTTTGTCAAATCCAGTGCGGGTTCTTTTCCCAACTCCAGTCCGGCTTTTTCGTCAAACCCAGTCCGGGTTTTTTCTCCAACTCCAGTCCAGTTTATTTTCAAATCCAGTCCGGGTTTTCTTTTCCCAACTCCAGTCCGTTTTTTTTCGTCGAATCTGGTCCAGGTTTTCTTTTCCCCAACTCCAGTCCGGTTTATTTTAAAATCTGGTCCGGGTTTTTTCCCAACACCAGTCTGTTTTTTTTTAAGAATCCGGTGCGGGTTTTTCTTTCCCAACTCCAGTCTGTTTTTTTTGTCGAATCCAGTCCGGTTTATTTTAAAATCTGGTCTAGGTTTTCTTTTCCCAACTCCAGTCTGTTTTTTCTGGTAAATCCGGTCCATTTCAGTTTTTGTCGAATCCGGTCTGGGTTTTCCGTTCCCAACTCCAGTCCGGTTTTTTAGTGGAATCCGGTCCGGGTTTTCCTTTCCCAACTCCAGTCTGGTTTTTTTGGTAAATCCGGTCCTGGTTTTCCTTTCCCAACTCCAGTCCGGTTTTTTTAGTGGAATCCGGTCCGGGTTTTCCTTTCCCAACTCCAGTCCGGTTTTTTAGTGTAATCCGGTCCGGGTTTTCCTTTCCCAACTCCAGTCTGTTTTTTCTGGTAAATCCGGTCCATTTCAGTTTTTGTCGAATCCGGTCCGGGTTTTCCTTTCCCAACTCCAGTCCGGTTTTTTAGTGGAATCCGGTCCGGGTTTTCCTTTCCCAACTCCAGTCCGGTTTTTTGTGGAATCCGGTCCGGGTTTTCCTTTCCCAACTCCAGTCCGGTTTTTTAGTGGAATCCGGTCCGGGTTTTCCTTTCCCAACTCCAGTCCGGTTTTTTTGGTAAATCCGGTCCGGGTTTTCCTTTCCCAACTCCAGTCCGGTTTTTTAGTGGAATCCGGTCCGGGTTTTCCTTTCCCAACTCCAGTCCGGTTTTTTTGGTAAATCCGGTCCGGGTTTTCCTTTCCCAACTCCAGTCCGGTTTTTTGTGGAATCCGGTCCGGGTTTTCCTTTCCCAACTCCAGTCCGGTTTTTTGTGGAATCCGGTCCGGGTTTTCCTTTCCCAACTCCAGTCCGGTTTTTTAGTGGAATCCGGTCCGGGTTTTCCTTTCCCAACTCCAGTCCGGTTTTTTAGTGGAATCCGGTCCGGGTTTTCCTTTCCCAACTCCAGTCCGGTTTTTTTGGTAAATCCGGTCCGGGTTTTCCTTTCCCAACTCCAGTCCGGTTTTTTGTGGAATCCGGTCCGGGTTTTCCTTTCCCAACTCCAGTCCGGTTTTTTAGTGGAATCCGGTCCGGGTTTTCCTTTCCCAACTCCAGTCCGGTTTTTTGTGGAATCCGGTCCGGGTTTTCCTTTCCCAACTCCAGTCCGGTTTTTTAGTGGAATCCGGTCCGGGTTTTCCTTTCCCAACTCCAGTCCGGTTTTTTAGTGGAATCCGGTCCGGGTTTTCCTTTCCCAACTCCAGTCCGTTTTTTTTGGTAAATCCGGTCCGGGTTTTCCCAACTCCAGTCCGGTTTTTTTGTGGAATCCGGTCCGGGTTTTCCTTTCCCAACTCCAGTCCGTTTTTTTTGGTAAATCCGGTCCGGGTTTTCCTTTCCCAACTCCAGTCCGGTTTTTTAGTGGAATCCGGTCCGGGTTTTCCTTTCCCAACTCCAGTCCGGTTTTTTTAGTGGAATCCGGTCCGGGTTTTCCTTTCCCAACTCCAGTCCGGTTTTTTAGTGGAATCCGGTCCGGGTTTTCCTTTCCCAACTCCAGTCCGGTTTTTTTGGTAAATCCGGTCCGGGTTTTCCTTTCCCAACTCCAGTCCGGTTTTTTAGTGGAATCCGGTCCGGGTTTTCCTTTCCCAACTCCAGTCCGGTTTTTTAGTGGAATCCGGTCCGGGTTTTCCTTTCCCAACTCCAGTCCGGTTTTTTAGTGGAATCCGGTCCGGGTTTTCCTTTCCCAACTCCAGTCCGTTTTTTTAGTGGAATCCGGTCCGGGTTTTCCTTTCCCAACTCCAGTCCGGTTTTTTTTGGTAAATCCGGTCCGGGTTTTCCTTTCCCAACTCCAGTCCGGTTTTTTAGTGGAATCCGGTCCGGGTTTTCCTTTCCCAACTCCAGTCCGGTTTTTTAGTGGAATCCGGTCCGGGTTTTCCTTTCCCAACTCCAGTCCGGTTTTTTTGGTAAATCCGGTCCGGGTTTTCCTTTCCCAACTCCAGTCCGGTTTTTTAGTGGAATCCGGTCCGGGTTTTCCTTTCCCAACTCCAGTCCGTTTTTTTGGTAAATCCGGTCCGGGTTTTCCTTTCCCAACTCCAGTCCGTTTTTTTTGGTAAATCCGGTCCGGGTTTTCCTTTCCCAACTCCAGTCCGGTTTTTTTTGGTAAATCCGGTCCGGGTTTTCCTTTCCCAACTCCAGTCCGGTTTTTTAGTGGAATCCGGTCCGGGTTTTCCTTTCCCAACTCCAGTCCGGTTTTTTAGTGGAATCCGGTTCGGGTTTTCCTTTCCCAACTCCAGTCCGGTTTTTTTAGTGGAATCTGGTCCGGGTTTTCCTTTCCCAACTCCAGTCCAGTTTTTTAGTGGAATCCGGTCCGGGTTTTCCTTTCCCAACTCCAGTCCGTTTTTTTTGGTGAATCCGGTCCGGGTTTTCCTTTCTCAACTCCAGTCCGGTTTTTTAGTGGAATCCGGTTCGGGTTTTCCTTTCCCAACTCCAGTCCGTTTTTTTAGTGGAATCCGGTCTGGGTTTTCCTTTCCCAACTCCAGTCCGTTTTTTTTGGCAAATCCGGTCCGGGTTTTCCTTTCCCAACTCCAGTCCGTTTTTTTTGGTAAATCCGGTCCGGGTTTTCCTTTCCCAACTCCAGTCCGTTTTTTTTGGTAAATCCGGTCCGGGTTTTCCTTTCCCAACTCCAGTCCGGTTTTTTTGGTAAATCCGGTCCGGGTTTTCCTTTCCCAACTCCAGTCCGGTTTTTTAGTGGAATCCGGTCCGGGTTTTCCTTTCCCAACTCCAGTCCGGTTTTTTAGTGGAATCCGGTTCGGGTTTTCCTTTCCCAACTCCAGTCCGGTTTTTTTAGTGGAATCTGGTCCGGGTTTTCCTTTCCCAACTCCAGTCCGGTTTTTTTAGTGGAATCCGGTCCGGGTTTTCCTTTCCCAACTCCAGTCCGTTTTTTTTGGTGAATCCGGTCCGGGTTTTCCTTTCTCAACTCCAGTCCGGTTTTTTAGTGGAATCCGGTTCGGGTTTTCCTTTCCCAACTCCAGTCCGTTTTTTTAGTGGAATCCGGTCTGGGTTTTCCTTTACCAACTCCAGTCCGTTTTTTTTGGTAAATCCGGTCCGGGTTTTCCATTCCCAACTCCAGTCCGTTTTTTTAGTGGAATCCGGTCCGGGTTTTCCTTTCCCAACTCCAGTCCGTTTTTTTTGGCAAATCCGGTCCGGGTTTTCCTTTCCCAACTCCAGTCCGTTTTTTTTGGTAAATCCGGTCCGGGTTTTCCTTTCCCAACTCCAGTCCGTTTTTTTTGGTAAATCCGGTCCGGGTTTTCCTTTCCCAACTCCAGTCCGGTTTTTTTGGTAAATCCGGTCCGGGTTTTCCTTTCCCAACTCCAGTCCGGTTTTTTAGTGGAATCCGGTCCGGGTTTTCCTTTCCCAACTCCAGTCCGGTTTTTTAGTGGAATCCGGTTCGGGTTTTCCTTTCCCAACTCCAGTCCGGTTTTTTTAGTGGAATCTGGTCCGGGTTTTCCTTTCCCAACTCCAGTCCGGTTTTTTTAGTGGAATCCGGTCCGGGTTTTCCTTTCCCAACTCCAGTCCGTTTTTTTTGGTGAATCCGGTCCGGGTTTTCCTTTCTCAACTCCAGTCCGGTTTTTTAGTGGAATCCGGTTCGGGTTTTCCTTTCCCAACTCCAGTCCGTTTTTTTAGTGGAATCCGGTCTGGGTTTTCCTTTACCAACTCCAGTCCGTTTTTTTTGGTAAATCCGGTCCGGGTTTTCCATTCCCAACTCCAGTCCGTTTTTTTAGTGGAATCCGGTCCGGGTTTTCCTTTCCCAACTCCAGTCCGTTTTTTTTTGGTAAATCCGGCCCGGGTTTTCCTTTCCCAACTCCAGTCCGGTTTTTTAGTGGAATCCGGTCCGGGTTTTCCTTTCCCAACTCCAGTCCGTTTTTTTTGGTAAATCCGGTCCGGGTTTTCCTTTCCCAACTCCAGTCCGGGTTTTCCATTCCCAACTCCAGTCCGTTTTTTTTGGTAAAGTGAGTCCGGTCCAGGTTTTCCTTTCCCAACTCCAGTACGGTTTATTTTTAAATCCGGTCCGGGTTTTCTTTTCCCAACTCCAGTCCGGTTTATTTTCAAATCCAGTCCGGGTTTTCTTTTCCCAACTCCAGTCCGTTTTTTTAGTGGAATCCGGTCTGGGTTTTCCTTTCCCAACTCCAGTCCGTTTTTTTTGGCAAATCCGGTCCGGGTTTTCCTTTCCCAACTCCAGTCCGTTTTTTTTGGTAAATCCGGTCCGGGTTTTCCTTTCCCAACTCCAGTCCGTTTTTTTTGGTAAATCCGGTCCGGGTTTTCCTTTCCCAACTCCAGTCCGGTTTTTTTGGTAAATCCGGTCCGGGTTTTCCTTTCCCAACTCCAGTCCGGTTTTTTAGTGGAATCCGGTCCGGGTTTTCCTTTCCCAACTCCAGTCCGGTTTTTTAGTGGAATCCGGTTCGGGTTTTCCTTTCCCAACTCCAGTCCGGTTTTTTTAGTGGAATCTGGTCCGGGTTTTCCTTTCCCAACTCCAGTCCGGTTTTTTTAGTGGAATCCGGTCCGGGTTTTCCTTTCCCAACTCCAGTCCGTTTTTTTTGGTGAATCCGGTCCGGGTTTTCCTTTCTCAACTCCAGTCCGGTTTTTTAGTGGAATCCGGTTCGGGTTTTCCTTTCCCAACTCCAGTCCGTTTTTTTAGTGGAATCCGGTCTGGGTTTTCCTTTACCAACTCCAGTCCGTTTTTTTTGGTAAATCCGGTCCGGGTTTTCCATTCCCAACTCCAGTCCGTTTTTTTAGTGGAATCCGGTCCGGGTTTTCCTTTCCCAACTCCAGTCCGTTTTTTTTGGCAAATCCGGTCCGGGTTTTCCTTTCCCAACTCCAGTCCGTTTTTTTTGGTAAATCCGGTCCGGGTTTTCCTTTCCCAACTCCAGTCCGTTTTTTTTGGTAAATCCGGTCCGGGTTTTCCTTTCCCAACTCCAGTCCGGTTTTTTTGGTAAATCCGGTCCGGGTTTTCCTTTCCCAACTCCAGTCCGGTTTTTTAGTGGAATCCGGTCCGGGTTTTCCTTTCCCAACTCCAGTCCGGTTTTTTAGTGGAATCCGGTTCGGGTTTTCCTTTCCCAACTCCAGTCCGGTTTTTTTAGTGGAATCTGGTCCGGGTTTTCCTTTCCCAACTCCAGTCCGGTTTTTTTAGTGGAATCCGGTCCGGGTTTTCCTTTCCCAACTCCAGTCCGTTTTTTTTGGTGAATCCGGTCCGGGTTTTCCTTTCTCAACTCCAGTCCGGTTTTTTAGTGGAATCCGGTTCGGGTTTTCCTTTCCCAACTCCAGTCCGTTTTTTTAGTGGAATCCGGTCTGGGTTTTCCTTTACCAACTCCAGTCCGTTTTTTTTGGTAAATCCGGTCCGGGTTTTCCATTCCCAACTCCAGTCCGTTTTTTTAGTGGAATCCGGTCCGGGTTTTCCTTTCCCAACTCCAGTCCGTTTTTTTTTGGTAAATCCGGCCCGGGTTTTCCTTTCCCAACTCCAGTCCGGTTTTTTAGTGGAATCCGGTCCGGGTTTTCCTTTCCCAACTCCAGTCCGTTTTTTTTGGTAAATCCGGTCCGGGTTTTCCTTTCCCAACTCCAGTCCGGGTTTTCCATTCCCAACTCCAGTCCGTTTTTTTTGGTAAAGTGAGTCCGGTCCAGGTTTTCCTTTCCCAACTCCAGTACGGTTTATTTTTAAATCCGGTCCGGGTTTTCTTTTCCCAACTCCAGTCCGGTTTATTTTCAAATCCAGTCCGGGTTTTCTTTTCCCAACTCCAGTCCGTTTTTTTTTTGTAAATCCGGTCCGAGTTTTCCTTTCCCAACTCCAGTCCGTTTTTTTCGTTGAATCCAGTCCGTTTTGTAATAGTTACATATTTACAGGTTCTGCTTCCTGCATAGTAGTGCTGCATAGATGTGCCAGGCTGATGTCAGACAATTTTGCTACAAACCACATAGCAGGTAGTTTTCTAATCATTAGAGTCAATGGCGACAGTTGTACAGCATTGGGCTGTGCTCTGCTACAATCACTTGCCTTCAGTGATTTGAGCAACATTCCATAGAGGTGCATTATGAGCAATTTTTGCTGCTGACATGAAATGCTGAAACTAGATCACAGAGCGACAGATAACTTTATAAATTCACCCTTTACTTTTTTAAAGACAAATTGCACATAGCTGTTCGTACATCGCGTTCGTACAAACCGCGTATCATTTTGTTCTGTGCGAATGGGGAAAAAAATGTAATGTTCTCAGGTTATATTCTCTGCAGATTGAGTACGTATGAATAGGGAAAGTACTGCATTATGGCCTCTAGATGGCACTATCATAGGAAATATGCATGCTCCTCAGATCCAATGTGGTCATTTGGTATTTTCTGCATTCACACATTCAAACCACTGAGAATAAACTCAAAAGGGCTAAAGTTCCTCTTCCAAGCATTTCTAAACCTAAGAACAAATATTGAAGTGACTGGCCTCAGGTGAAACAGAGAGATGAAGCAACACCTCTTACATAAACTGTATCTGAACAGATGTAGAGAAGACTTAAGATTTATAAATTTAGCACTTTGTTTATCTGGTCTGAGAGTTCAGAAAAAAGGGGGCAGAGAGCTAAAGTTACACTCTGCAGAGCTCAGTGAGGAGAGCTCTGAGAGCTGATTGGAGGGAAGGGACACCCCCCCCCCCCTTTACATAGCACACGGGAACCTAGTTGAGGCTTTCAATCAGCTGGAGGTCCCTCCCCTGTCACCATTTTTCTCTTGGTGTCAGGAAAACTTGTCAAAAGTGACTCATGCAGATAGCAGAGGAAGGAAGCAGCAGACAGAAATAACACTTTGTGCTCTGGATTGAGACAAGTACACACTATAGAGGGAAATGCTTTATTCATATTTCTTGTCTGAGGTTTAAAATCACTTTAACTCACTTCCTCTTCTAGGGCGAAAACCATGCCAAGCAATGTTGTCACCCTAAGACAGTGTGTTAGAGAGAGAGGTGTTATGTAGTCCTCTCTTCTCCATAATGGAGGAATGGGGTGTTTTGTAGATCAAGGAGATAGTAGGGGGCAATGCTAACTGGTAACAGTCCAGAGTCACAGAGCACAGGAAGTTATCACAAGATTTCTGGTTGGATAAACAGCTATTATTTTTTGCACTTGTCAAACAGGTATACTAAAACGCTTTGAAAGGTATGTAACAGACCAAATGTGAGCATATAAAAGAAATGTACTAGCAGAGTAAAGCTGGGCCGAAATTTGGCCGCTTCAGCAGGGGCCAGCCGCTATATAGTATAGTTGGTGTGCCGGTGCTCTGACTAATTAAGCTCACAAAAGATCCATAGAAAGTACAGGCCGGCAACTCGACAGCTTCTCCATAGAAAATATTTATTTAAGCATTACAGCAATAACATCATCCAAAAATACTGACGCATTTCGGCCTTAGGCCTTCATCAAAAGCAATTGATCAACTTAGGTACAACCAGACTGATTTTTTTTTAATATACGATTACTTCTAGCGGCTATAGCCACCAGCACCAATCATTGTGTTCTGCTGGCCAAGGAGGCTCCCCCTTGCAGACCACAGTAGCGCGCTGTTGTGTTAATGGAGGAATCAAGCGATTTTCTTTCCTTCCACACGTGGTGGAAGTAAAAAGATAATTGAGTCAACTGTATGAAACTTTAGGACATTAAAACCGGTGTATCTGACATAGTAATGCTATTATAGTAATAGTAAAGCCATTCCATCTAAGTAGGGTGACTCACCAATCAACTATTCCATGGCCATTAGGACAATGAATACTTTCATTTCACAACAAAGTGAACCTACCAAGGGGGTGAGGTTACTGAGTGAAGCGGTGATTACATCAACCTATTCATCTTTATTCAAGCTAAAAAAAAAAAGGAAAGCAAAAAAGTAAATAATTAATCCTATAACAACAAAAGGTTTTCATAACTCAACAACATGAGACACATAGGCAATAGGAAGACTTTGCTAATAGACATCAGCCGCTGAGGAGCACACAGGAGACACGGAGAAGTCATGTATTAGTGGAGGACTGACAGACTGAATCCTGCTTTATATGTATTCCACAATATTCACTGAACACCAGCTGAAACTTCAGATTGGGCTGAGTACAGACACTGAGGGAAGGGCGCTGCTCATTAGCACAAAATCAGAGTTTCAGTTGCATGCTAGTCTCATGTGGAAAGTGAAGAGGTTACTCACCATACGAAAATTCTCGTACGACATAATACAACTTCAGAAGTGACGTCAGTGTTGACTAGTTTTGTATGTGTCCTTTAGTTTCTGAGCATGCGTAGTCTTGCTCTTACGATTTTTTTTGTACGAATTTATAGTCAGCTTTTGTCGGACGAAAAACCGGAATCGGCTGTTGAAAGCATCATACTAACGATCCGAAAATCAACAGATCGTTCGGCACACAAAATTTTTCTTACGATTTTCGTATTGTGTGTACAGACGGGCCTTTATCTGCTGAGCACTAAGAGCTGGTGCTACCACTAGGCGAACTAGGCAGCCAACTAGGGTGCAGCCACGGCCACTGATTTCCCTATTTGACTGGACTGGGGGGGGCACCAGGGGGCTGAAGGCTGCCACCCTACACAGGGTTGGGCCGCTGACTAACTCTGCTAGCCAATCCGGAGAAAGCAGCATCCGCAGCAGAAAGCAGGGGCCTGCCGAGGAGGTCACCAGCAGTTTGGCATGTGAGGGGGTGACATCGAGCTGACTCTCATGGGTCTGAGGACAGCTGAGCAGGTGGAGGTGGAGGAGGCAGGCACCATGTCTCTCCTCAGGATGGAGGAGTCAGTACCAAGCTATAGACCAATGTGTGGTGAGTCCACTCTGACAGTCAATAAGTAGATGGCTGACAGATGTGCAGCCTGACCAGCAGGACAGCTTATTCCAGTGATGGCGAACCTTGGCACCCCAGATGTTTTGGAACTACAGTGTAACCTTGGATTACAAGCATAATCAAGAATTACAAGAATGCTTGTAATCCAAAGCACTCGCATATCAAAGTGAGTTACCCCATAGAAGTCAATGGGAACGAAGATAATTTGTTCCGCATTGACTTCTATTGCATGCAATACCGCATGTGGCCAGAGGTGGGGGGGTATTGGAGAACCTCAGAAATACTTGGGGACAGCACAGCTGAACTTGGAAACCCTCAGAAAGGCTCGGAAACACTCGGGAACGGAGTATTTACGGTTGTTTCCGAATATTTCTGAGTGATTCCGAGTATTTCGGAACGGCTCCGAACCATTACGAGTGTCACTGGCTCCCCCGCACCTCTGGCCAAATGCGGTACCGCACACCACATTAGCTTGAATTCTGCTAGTTTTGCGAGACAACACTCGCAAACAGAGTCAGTATTTTAAAAAAAAACGCTCGTCAACCGCGTTAATCATTAACCAAGGTTCCACTGTACATTTCTCATGATGCTCAACTGTACTGCAGAATGCATGAGCGTCATGGGAAATGTATTTCCAAAACATATGGGGTGCCTAGGTTCGCCATCACTGGCTTAAACGATGTACTCCTCATCAATGGGTAGCACCGCTCATCTACTTCTCACATACACTCACAGCTGTGCAGCCTGACCAGAAGGGGGTTCTTATACTGACACCTGCTATAGATCAATGGGCAGCGCCAGTCATCTTAAGGTAGCATGACATGACACCATGGCAGCCCATTCAGGGCTCTGTCACCGCAGCACCTGGCTGTAAACTTCATATTGAACACGGGGACTCTTCCCTAGGGCAGGATGCCCCTATTTGTTTTAACATTTTATTTTTTGGTGCCAAGTAGCTGGTCTTGCCTGGTGTGCAAAATAGTCTAGCACCGGCCTTGTTAGCGCTTTAAAGCTGGCCATACATGGTTCACTTCACTGGCTGAATGGGGGAAAAAAAAACAGAGTAAATTCCCCCATCCACATTCAAGGTGAATGGGGGAATCCTGCCCGCTGCGCTATTGTATTCTGACAGCGAAGAGAATACAGAGAATGCTATCAGAATACACAGATCAGCACTGCAGCCGCTGATCAAGTGGCTTTTATTCAACAGGGTGGTTGGACAGAAGCTGATTGGTAGATTTTTGATTATTCCTATCGGGCAAGATCGGTCAGAAAATAAATCAAATCAATTACCGAAGCATGTATGGTCACCATTAGACTTGATTTAGATTGGATTTGAGAAAACTGAGATGACCGGCAAGGGCAGAAATGTATAGACTGTATTGCATCGATCTGCAGCACTGAGATAATTTGTTGATCAGTTGACGCGTTTCAGCCTAAAAGGCCTTAGTCATAACTACCCTTGTGTTTATGACTAAGGGCTTATAGGCTGAAACGCATCAACTGATTTTATCTGTGTTTGTACATTGTGGCTTTCCAATAAAATGAAGATTTCTTAAGAGCAGCAACCGGTGTACGGATCATCTTTCCTACATTATTCTACTCAGCCAACGACTGTGGATCGAGCACCCGGGAGCTGTGTCATCAAAATGTTGTATGGGTAGCATTGATTTTCCTGTTTGTATAGAGCAATGATGGTGAACCTTGGCACCCCAGATGTTTTGGAACAACATTTCCCATGGTGCTCATCTACACTGCAGAGGGCATGAGCACCATGGGAAATGTAGTTTCAAAACATCTGGGGTGCCAAGGTTTGCCATCACTCCTATAGAGGATGAGGCTGCAGGAGCCTGTGCAATGTACTGATTATGATAGCAACGCTCTGCAGGCACCAATGCAAAAATCTAATAATTACCCTTTTTTATTTTATTTTATTTTTGTGGCTGCATTTATTTATTTACTTTCTTAAATAAATACTAAATAAAGTCCAAATGGAAACAAATCTTTTACTTTTGCGTGGACTTTTGTTTATACCAGTGTGAGAATCCCCTTATGCAAAGGTAGTGCTCTTCAAAACGCTCTCATATGACACACCCATCCACAAAAGCACATATATGCGCTTACCGGAATGTGTATCTTGGGAAGTCAAAACAGGTTCTATTATAAACTGCCTTTTCCAAAACCCAGATAAATGGATGCTCTGAGCCCGTCAGGAAGCCTCACAATGACCAGTTATCACTCAATGACATCATCAGGGGCACAGGATCCTGCCTACATTGACAACCAATGTTAAGGGTCACTGTAATGTTTACTGTCTGTGTTTCATTTCATAAAATGAATATTATAGTGTAAGAAAAGCCCAAGTCTAACTATTCTTAAAAATATTCCCTCCCCCTACCTAATCTGTATAAAACAGGTGCGTGTACTTATTTACCTAGTTTAAATCTGGTCATGTGATCCCGCAGCTCCACCGCCACTGTATCAGTGAGCAGCAGCTGCTGCAGGGGAGAGGAGGGAGCACCAACAACAACTAGGCCATGGGAGCCTATGGGTGACTTCACAGATCCCGAAATTCCCAGCCATTGTTGAGGGCTCACTGAGCCAGACCTGCGAGATCATGTGACCTGTATTAGAAAAAGGTGTGCTTACTTACCCATTTTAAATCCAATTAGGCAGGATAGGAAGGAGGGAATACTAAGGCCTAATTCACACCTATGCATTTTTAATGCTTTTTGCATTTTGCACTACAGAACGTGTTCCATAGGAAACCATGTTAAATGGACTGTAGTGCAAATCTGCAAAAAGCACTAAAATGCATAGGTGTGAATCAAGCATTAGGCCTGGTTCACACCTATGCATTTTGTAGTGCATTTTCAGTTTTGCAGAAACACACTACAGTCCATTTAACATGTTTTCCTATGGGTCACATTCACATCTATGCATTTTATGGAAAGGAAGACTGGTGTCTCGCAAAATGTACCTGGAATATGCAACCCGCATCCTACATAGATGTGAACCAGGCCTTATACAGCTAGGCTTAGAATTTTCTTCCACTTTACTAAAATTATGAATGGGATTTATTTAAAAAAAAGTCTCTAAAACCTACTGATCATACGTTCTATGAGCGGTAGGTCTAATAATTTTAGATGGGGATGGTAAAAGGTTGAGGATGACTGGCGGACACTCTAGTTAAACTGTAGCTGCCTGATTATTACTTATAAGATGCTGACATCTTGTGACTGTTTGTGGGCACTACAGTTTCTTAGCACACTGGGAGAGATTTCCTAAAACTGGAGTGTGCAAAATCCTGTTAAGCTTTGACATTAAAACCTGGACACTAATTGGTTTCAATGCAGAGCTTAATTGAACAAGCTAAAGTTAGAAGCGGATTGGCTACCATGCACAGCTGCACCAGATTCTGAGTGCTCCAGTTTTAGGAAATCTCCCCCACTGTGTGCATATAACTGAAGAATAGGGATGTGGAAGTAATACTTCACCTTTGTTCCTTTTTATTTTCCAAAATTCACTCACAATAGCTGTTTCCACCCCATACACTGACACTGTGGGCTTGTCTATGTTCACCTAAGTTCAACACAATAGTAGATCAGGCCACACAGCCTGAGGCAGTGATGACATATTTCTAAAAAAAATAATAAACTCCAAACTTTCAAAATAAAATGGCTAGTTTATTGTTCTTCAGATTTTAGAGGGCCGAACCCTGACCAGCGGAAGTGGGAATTTTCCTGGCATCCGTGGGATTAGACATCACCACATTTGGGAATTAGAGTAGGACTAGTGCCCCATCATTGGGAGGAATAGTGCCCCATTGGTGTCATTGGGAGGAATAGTGCCCCATCGTTGGTGTCAGTGGGAGGAATAGTGAATAGTCCCCCATCGTTAGTGCACTATTCCTCCCAATGTTACCAAGGGCTGGACAAAGGCAAGCAAAGTGCCGCATCCGGCCCCCGCAGTTTGGAGACCACTGGTCTATATTATTCATATCATCAGATAAAATAGAGAATTAAAGAAGAATTAGAGGCAAATCTTTTTTTCATTTTGGATAGAGTAAGGGAGGGTTATAACCCCTGTAAGGTTTTGCCATCTGTGTCCCATTGTGGAGATTTCGCATTACTTCCTGTCCCATAGCCAAACGGTGAGTGCATGTGAAAGGAAATCTCTGCTAATTAAGGGAATCTCTTGGGGCCCCCCCAGGTCACCCGAACCAGGGTGGATTTGATTTAAATCAAATCTTTTTAAAGAGCAACTGTCATCTCTATCCCGCAGTGGCTCCTCCTCTGACCCGCTGTTGACTCACCAACAGTCCCATTCACTTTGATGGGGCGGCTGGTGATGCGGCAGTGACACAAGGTGAGGGACGTGGCGACAGCAGGTGAGTAGATGCCCGCTAACAGCGCTGCCATGATGGATCTGAAATGACAGGTGCTCTTTAAAGGACTTATTCTTGCTGGTAGTTAGAATCTTTAATATTTGCAAACAAAATGAAGGTTTCCTATTTACAATAATAAGCTGTCTGGGTGTACTTATGGCAAGTCCTCAGGCGTATGGGATTTCCACTAATTTTCATTCAATGGTTGCGCACCATATATAAGAGCCCTACAGCAGCTATTAAATTGGGTGGTCGCCTCTCAGACTCTTTTTTACTACATAGGGGCACACTGCAGTGCTGCCCCTCTCCCTGGCACTCTTTGCCATCGCTATGTCCTCTGCAGTTCCCGTGATATTAAAGACCTTCACATTGGATGGCTGGAGGAGAGGGTGGCCCTTACTGACCCCTCTTTACAAGGAGCTCTCCACATTCTCAATACCTTCTCGGAGGTCACGGGTCTCCCGGTGAACTGGACGAAATCTTTTTTTAGTTTATGCAAGAAAGGCACTGATCCTGGCATTGGAAAAAACCTTCTCCTACCACAGTCCCGGCTTGGATGAACTTGGTCAACTCTACCATATCTCTTTATAAAGGACACAAACTTTCTAAGACAACCTCTGTTATAGTATGACAGAATCTGGAATGAATGGCTTAATGATGAGTCTACAGAAAAGATGACTGGTGCCCCTCAATAAGACTTGATGTCTTTTTTAATTTCTAATTGTGCCATTTTACTGGTGTGAGGGTCCGGTCGGGGTGACCTGTTGGGCGGGATCTACCAGCTTACCTCTGCCAACATTCTAAGGTCTGTGGTGAGCCTCATATACACAAACCTTGTGAGTTATTTTTGGTGGCCGCGTGGGGCTCTGGTGGTCTGCCTTGGTTGCCACTGCGTGGGTGAGGCTCTGTTCACACCTAGGCATTGCTGTTTTACAGGTGTTTTCAAGGTTAAAAGGTCACCAACATAAAATAATTAAAACCACCTGTAACCTGCCAAAAAAGAAGCCCCTGTATTTTTTTTTTTTTTGAGCAACGGGCGTTTTGCTTTAACACTCAGATGTGACCATTGAAATAAATAGGATTAGTCTTGGGTGTTTTTCTGCTCTAAGCCTCAGCTCTAAAAATGCCTTGGTGTGAACAGAGCCTGATGCCCGTGTTAGAAAGCTCAATAAAAAGATTTTGAAAAAAAAAAAGGAATAAGCTGTCAGGTTAGTAAAACAGCAATTTATGAACCAATCAGTTTTTAGTGTGCATAGATTTGAAAAACAATGGGATAAAAGGAATATTCCTGAACTTTGTTTTATCTCATGGTTACTGTGAAATTGTGTGAATGCATCAATGCAGTGCATGTTATCTCAGCTTGCAGAGCTTGGATTCAGTAAATGAGTTTTCCAAAAATGTAAATATTGCAGAATATACAGCCTCATGCTACATAATGAAGCTCCATTTCACGCTGAACAAAATTATTAATGTATCCTAGATAGATTTTGGATAGATTTTTACTCCTAAAACATTTTATTAAAATAAATTTAATAAAAATTAAAAAATAAAATAAAAGCCAATTTAAATTTAAAAAATTCGATTAAAAAAAAAATAGCATTGATTTTTATTCATCCTGACCAGAATTAGTGTCCCTATTGGAAGTTTTCCCCTCTATTACTTTTCTGGGGACAACCTAAAATCTGGAATTTTCTTTATTGTTCAATGATAATGGTAATAGCGAGGGTGAATTTCCTTAATGGGGGCACAGACAGCACTAAAAATCTAATAGGGGTTCTAATCCCTTTTCCACTCTATCCAAGACTAAAGAAAACATTTTGCATTTTATTATACTTTACATGCCCCTTCCCTCTAGGGTCCCCATACAGGATGGCAGGGTTAGGACGTCAAGAAAAGAGACAGAACAGAGCTGATGCTACTTATTATGCCGCGTACACACGGTCGGACTTTTCGGCTACAAAAGTCCGACAGCCTTTTGGCGGACTTGCGGCAGACTTTCTAACGAACGGACTTGCCTACATACGATCACACAAAAGTCCGCCGGATTCGTACGTGATGACGTACACCGGACTAAAATAAGGAAGTTGATAGCCAGTAGCTGCCCTAGCGTGGGTTTGTGTCCGTCGGACTAGCATACAGACGAGCGGATTTCTGGGTCCGGTGGAGTTACGATGTAAAGATTTGAAGCAAGTTCCAAATCTAAAGTCCGTCAGATTTGTGGCTGGAAAAATCAGTCGAAAGTCCGGGGAAGCCCACACACGATCAGATTGTCCGCCGGCTTTGGTCCGTCGGACTTTTGTAGATGAAAAGTCCGTCCGTGTGTACGCGGCATTAGGCTGATAATACCCTACACCAGGGGTCTCCAAACTGTCAAAGTCTGAAGGACAGTAAATTGGCCCTTTGTTTAAAGGGGCCAGGCTGTGGAGTAGAAAATGTCCTGACGTCAATGGGAATAAACAAACAATCCACAGATGGAAAAGTGCAGTGCAAAAAAGTTCATTCAGAATTCCACAAAATTAATAAAAACAGTCCAAATAATTATAAGATGAACCACAAAGTCCAGACAGCAGCCGGAGAGATCCACGTGTGGGACGGTAGAAATCCGAGGTAACGCAATGTATGTGACACTCCCTCCACCACCGAGATGCATGCTCGCTCACCTCATTAATTAAACTCCTGAACAGGGCGTCAATAGCGTATGCCCCTTAGGGAAGAATGTAGCCAATACAGCAGACACCGATCTCCCCGGGATCCCAGAGGCACATGGAAATGAAGAAAGATCTAAGTGCTCTCTATTTAAATATATCTAGGCTTTACTAACTACTTGCTGACCAGCCGCCATCGTTATACTGTTTTGTTATTTTTTGAATTCATGAAACTTTTTTTTCCCCCAAAAAAAAGGCGTTTGAAAAATTGTTGCGCAAATACCGTGCAAAATAAAAAGTTGCAGCAACCACTATTTTAATCCCTAGGGTGTCTGCTAAAAAAAAACATATATAATGTTTGGGGGTTCTGAGTAATTTTCTAGCAAAAAAAAAAAAGATGAATTTTACATGTAGGAGAGGAATGCAAGAATGGGCCCGGTATGGAGGCGATTAAAACATCAAATTCCTACTTCCATTAAAAATGATCATATACAGCTCTATAGACAAGGTGAGATCTGTCTCACAGGATGGCAGCGGATGATGTCATCCCAGCATAGCTCCTCCCTATTTAGGTTACGTCCAATAGGACTTCTTCAGCAGGGTGGAGCTATGGCACCACTCAACCTATCTTATAGAAGACCTGTTGCTATGACAATAATCCACGGCGGAAGCATACGGCTGAGGAACAACAGAGTCACAGCACCATAGATGCAAGCTATCAAGCCCTCTCATTCCATGCAATTGTCAGCATTGAATCAATGCAGATAGCTGCCCGAGCTTGATACATGAATGAATACAAACTAACAAGAATATAAGTAAATAGGTGGGGGATTAAACAATGCCCCATTGTTGGTGTCAGTGGGAGGAATAGTGCCCCATCGTTGGTGTCATTGGAATAAATTGTGCCGCTTCATTGGTGTCAGTGGGAAGATTTCTGCCCCATTGTTGGCATCAGTGGATGAAATTAGTGCCCTATGGGTCAGATGAAATCAAGCAAAGGGCCGCGTTTTTTTTTTGGAGACCATTGCCCTGCGGGAAGCACAGTCACTGATAACAGTTGCCTAATGCAGCACAAGGCATTCTATGTACATGAACTGCAGCTCATTTTGGAAGGTCCGTGTAATTAGCAGATGTTTTCAAGGGGTTGAAACAAGCAAGTAGGGCCTGCAAGCTCTGATCTGTCATGAACATTAAACACGATTGATATAACCTGTGACTGAAGATTGTATCCAATATTTGTAAAGCAGTTCATTAGATTGCATTCTGTGCTACCTTGATTTATGCATACCTTCTCATGTCTATACTTCTACAGATTTTAGTGTACTATTCTGCTCTGTGGGATGTATGCGCCAAACATGTATTTTTATTGAGAAGTTGAATAAACTATGTTTAAAAAAAGAAAAATTGTGCTCAGATCTGCAGTCCCTTCCAGGAGTGTCAGGTAGCGGGGTCCTCCACTGCACGCTGTGGTTCCATTCTCTGACTCCTATACCATGGCAGAGTGAGCGGTGACAATCCAAGGTGATGAATAACAGAGTTATAGTACATGGAAGGGACTAAGAAAGTTCAATGCCATGTATAAAAGACTCAAGCAGTTATCAAAAATCCATTTTATTGTAATTTGCAGGCTTATTAAAGAGAATAGAAACAATCTTTCTGTTCTGATTCACCCGTTCTGTTGACAACTGATATGGGATTTCTCCTTCAGGTATAAAACACAGACCAGCAATTCACAGTAAACTTCACCTATTACACACCCCCTCCCCCACCGTAGGGAAAGCAACTACAGTACTAATATTTGATGACCCCTGGGTTGTGTGTAATTGTAAAGTAGACGGTGACCCAACACTTCCTCTAAATACAAATACAACAAATGTTACTATTCATCTATGTAAATTTTTTTCATTTTCATTCCATCACCAATTCTGTGAACAAAGTGTTATTTTCAAACTTCAAAAACTTGAAATAAGTTTAAGCCCACTGATACGTAAATTATATAGATACGATATATATCTATAACATCTCTGTAGGGTTCAATATTGAGTTGGCCCACCCTTTGCAGCTATAACAGCTTCAACTCTTCTGGGAAGGCCATCCACAAGGTTTAGGAGTGTGTCTATGGGAATGTTTGACCATCCTTCCAGAAGCGCCTTTTGTGAGGTCAGGCACTGATGTGGATGAGAACACCTGGCTCTCAGTCTCCACTATAACTCACCTCAAAGGTGTTCTGTCAGGAGTCTGTGCAGGCCAGTCAAGTTCTTCCACCCTAAACTTACTCATCCATGTCTTAATGGACCTTGCTTTGTGCACTGGTGCTCAGTCATGTTGGAACAGGAAGGGGCCATCCCCAAACTGTTCCCATAAAGTTGGGAGCATGAGATTGTCCAAAATGTATTGGTATGCTGACGCCTTAAGGGTTTCTCTTCACTGGAACGAAGGGGCCAAACCCAAAACCTGAAAAACAACCCCACACTATAACCCCCCCCTCCACCAAATGATTTGGTGAGGTGGCCCAATACTTTTGGCAATATAGTATGGATGAGTGAGTTTGGGGTGGAGGAACTTTACTGGCCTGCACAGAGCCCTGGCCTCAACCTGATAAAACACCTTTGGGATGAATTAGAGCCGAGACTGCGAGCCAGGCCTTCTAATCCAACATCAGTGCCTGACCTTACAAATGTGCTTCTAGAAGAATGGTCAAACATTCCCATAGACACACTCCTAAACCTTGTGGACGGCCTTCCCAGAAGAGTTGAAGCTGTTAGTCTGTAGGGTTCAATATTGAGTTGGCCCACCCTTTGCAGCTATAAGACGCCATTAAAGTTCATTATGCGTGTAACGGCAGGCGTCGCAATACTTTTGGCAATATAGTATATAGAAAAAAAAATAATAATAAAAAGTGAATAAAATGATCTCCAAAAATAAGGTGTCGGTATATTATTCCATTGCTGTACAATAAACACTGTTCACCAAAAGACCGCTAAATAATCTGAATATAAATTAAATACAATATATGGAGAGTAAGCTGTCCAGTAAAAACAGATAATGAATAATTTAATTGGTTTTACCTCACAATTTTTACAATAAAATGGCAGTGACACTTTTGCAACTGCATGCCATTCATGCCAAACTTTAAAATCTGCAAAAAATGCACTATATACATAATTCCAAGCTGTAAGTAAATCATTTTATGCAACATACATTTTTAGAAAAAACAAAAAAAAAAAAAAAAAAAAAAAAAAACACAAACACAAACACACACACATACAAGGATGAAATAGCCGTGGTATATCCCTCATTAAGGATTCAGAAGCTCTAAGGCCTTGTCCATGTGGGCTTTGTGGGCTTTGTAAGGCTTTCAACAACCTTCAAGCACCTCAAGAAAACTTCAGATCCAGCATGGAGATGTAAACAGATCCTAATGGGGTGTTGACAATCTCCTTAACAAGCTGCTAGCAACTTTCAAGCAGTAATGACACCTCCTAGCAGCTTGTTTAAACAGCGCTCCCTTAGGCTTGGTTCAAACGGGCTTCAGCTTGTTTAAGAGCAGTGAGCTTTGACAAAGCATTTGCAGAGCTTTCAGCAGGCTTTGTTGAAGCTTTTAAACTACAATGCAGCTCCAGTTTGTAAATGTTGAACACAGATCCTAATAGTAGTGCTGATTGCCACTTTAAACAAGCTGTTAGCTGGCTTTAGCACTTCTTGAAGCTTGTTCAAAGCCTGCAATCCCATTAGGATCTGTGTTCAAAATTTACTAACTGGATGTGAATGGTACTTTAAAAGCTTCAACAAAGCTTGCTGAAAGCTCTACATATGCTTTGTCAAAGCTTGCTGTTCACACTGCTCTTATACAAGCTTAAGCCCGTGTGAAACAGGCCTAAAGATCTGGACTAAACAAACCCTGCAAACTTGTACTGAAGGGTGCTATAAAAAATAAATAAAAATAAAAATGCTTCAGCAAAGCTGCTTAAGGCTGGTCAAAAGGTTTGAAACAACTTGAAGCACACACTGGAACAATGTATCCCAGAAGAAATCCTGCATTGCACAGATCACCAAGTTTATTCACAATTAAACATTAAAGACTCGTGTTTTTTCACCTTCATGCATCCTATGCATGAAGGTAAAAAAACACCTTGTAGTCACCGGCCCCCCCGTTTTACTTACCTGAGCCCCGAATTTCCGTCGGCACGTCCCTGCCGTCCCTCTCTCCATGAGTTCCCGGCTTTTGATTGGACATATTGATAGCAGCCCAGCCATTGGCTCCCACTGCTGTCAATCAAATCCAATGACTTGGGTGCCGGGGGGCGGGGCCGAATGCTGGCAAGGAAGCCCCCTCGGGAGAGCACTTCTCCAAGGGGGTCACCTAATGTGGGGAGGAGCTGTAAGAGCTGCAGAGGGACCCCAGAAATTGATGTTCAGGGCCACTCTGTGCAAAACGAGCTGCACAGTGGAGGCAAGTATGACATGTTTATATTTTTTTTTAAATAAAGTGTTACTAAAGGATCGTTTTTAAGTCACATTTAATTATTCATAAAAAAGGTGTAGAAGAACAGCCAAGCTTATATGGATCACCATTCCCTTCAATGAAAACCATTGGCTCCAACTAATAAAGCCAGTAAGCGGAGCAGATCTCCCAGCTTCTCTTTGAAGTAAATAGTGCTCCATAAGCAAGTATTTCAAATGTACAGTAAATGCAAATTTTAAAATGTCACATTTGTAAAACTAGTGATCTGTGCAGTCCAGTGCTCTGCTGTTTAATGTTTCATACAAAAGATTTAGACCTTCGTTTTATAGCATAACAGAGCACTGCTCTGACCACTGAAAAGGAATGAAAGCTGAAATCTTATTTGTCCCTTGCTCCTCACATCTCAACACAAGCCCTTGGAAAACGGATTACTTGTGGCTTACTATTGCAGCCCGTTGATTTTCTCTTCGTTTTTCAGATGAATGTGAATGATCTTGGTCCTCCTCCTCAGCTGCAAAAACGAATAAAAAAATGCATACGTTGGGCAATCCTGCTTTTTGATCTGGTCCTGTAAGAGGTGCAAGTGAGCCATCTTTATTAGGATCTATCTTGCTTCCCGAGTATCCAGAAAGGACCAGTCCCAACCTGGCTGCATCAAAAAATCACGTCCTTGGATACTTCTTAATGAAATCACTAGTTGGTGGCCTGGCTGCTGGTGGGCTGTAAAGGTCTCCTATCCGAGATTTTAAAAATATTTCTGGCTTTGTGGGGTATACATGTCAATAGGCTTGAGATAGGTGCCTCTGCAACACCTGTTGGGGGGGGGGGGGGGACAAAAAAAAAAAAAAAACACAAAATAATATTAGTTAATATACACCAATTAAATTAGAACAGGAAATCTTTCAATGGGGACACCTGTTTTGGTAACAACTGTCAAAATGTGGGATTTCTCTTCACTTCAGAGATTTTCATTCAATTCCTATTGTGTATACAAGACAGGAAAGGGAAAAACTGGCAATGGGTAGCCTCTATACTAACCAGATTCCTTTTAATTGCAATAAAAACAATGATCCAGATTTTAAAAAAAAAAAGGAAAGAAGATAACCTATCTCTATCATTGCTACATTAGTCATTTTGTAGTTTCCATTATTAAAAAAAAAAAACAAAAAAACAAAAACAAAAAACACCTTCTACTTTAATCTGCAACCTGCTATGACTCAAAACGTAGCAAAAGAGGTCATGTACTTCTTGTGCGTTTAATCACTTTTTCTAGAAGTCTTGAGTTAAAATTCCAGGCATCCCCAGCCACTGCCTTTAGGTTAGTTGTAGTAAGTCTCCTTGGTTTATTTTTTTTTTTCAATTTATTAAAAATGCTTGACCTACGCAGTCTTACCCGAAGGCCTCGATGCGCAAAACAAAAGACATTGACATTAAAAGACCTTAAGAGAGCCAGTATAACCAGCATGGCAACATACCTAATTTTATTGAGGTGTGTTGGACAGACCCACAAGTTTTAATTTTGTGACTCCAAAAGCTTGTACAAAAAGTTTGGTTTTCAACTTCTTTCGAAATTTCAGAAAATCATTCTCAAGTCTCAGTTTCAGAGACAAGGAGTTGCAAAATTCAGCTCCCTGTACTTTACATGTTCTCCCTTTGCATGTTTTCTTTTTACATTTTGGAATCTTTAATATGGCCAAATTCGCTGATCTCAAGGATCGGGTAGGCGCATACTTGATAAATTTTTCCTTCAGGTACTTTGGGCCGCGTCCATGCAATACCTTATGGACAAGACATCCAGTTTTAAACAGAACACGTTCTTTCACAGGCCACCAATGCAGGGCTCTAAGAGATGGAGTGATGTGGTCACGACGACCAACACCCGCCAATAACCTAGCTGCTGCATTCTGAATCAACTGGAGCTTGTAGATGGTACAAGCAGGCAAACCAAAGTAGAGTATTGCAGTAGTCCAGTCGACTGGTGATAATGGCATTGACCATGGCGATCTTGTCAGAGTCTGCGATATAGCGAAAAGTCGACCTCAGGAGTTTCAGGCAGAAGTGGCATTAACTCACCACCTGATTTACCTAAGGGCGCAGGTTTAACCTAGAGTCAAAGATGACGCCCAGGTCCCTGACCTGAGTGGCCGGAATCAAAAAAGGGTTAAAAGACTCCGGCCAGGACGGAAACAAGTTGGAATACACCTGGTTACTGAAGATGATACATTCAGTTTTGGAGCCATTTATTTTTTAATAATTGGCACCCATCCAGGATTGGAATTCCTCCAAGCAGGAGGCCAGCATGACGTGATCTTCCCCTTTCTTGGATAATTTGAAATAGATCTGGTTGTCGTCAGCGTAGACATGGAGCGGGATATTGTGACAGGAGATACTTGTTGCAGGTACTGTATGTCTGGGGGGTAAAGCTGATTGCATAATAAAGCACGTAAACCTCCCCATTTAGAAATCACTTTCAGGATGTTAGTGCAATGGCCTGTCATGTATGCAGATAATAGAAGGAAAATAATCTGCAATGCCCTGCATCTGTCCTTGCCAAAAATCCTTGTAATTAATGGGTATGGGGAGAATTATTTATTTTGTCAACAGTGGAGTCTGATGCCACTAGTCTTGCAGAAAACAGTGCTCCGGGCTTCCTCTGGTGCCATTCATCTGACCAAAGGCAAAGAACCCCTACTAAAGGGAAAGCTGCCGATTGGCTGGCTCTGCCCACATCTATCACAAACACCTTCAAGTAGAATTTATGTAACCAATGTCTTGGTGTTTGGTCATGTGACTGGTACCAAAAGGAACTCAGATAACCATTTTCTGTAGGAAAGGCACGTTTTTCAGTATCCCTTTTACTAGAGATGCACCAAAATTTCGATGGCCGAAACATATCAGCTGAAATTGGTGTTTTCAACACTTTTTGCCGATAAAGAAAAAGGTGCTGATAATTGCACTGAAAATGCACGTGATTTTGTTGCGATTTTACTGTGCTTATGGTGTGCTCATGTGACTCAAAAACGTGACACTTTTTTTATTATTGATGCGTTTTCAATGCATTTCAAACGGGGAGGTGCGTTTTTTTTTTTTTTTTAACTGACCAAAAATGCAGCAAGATTTTTAACACCACTACGGAAGCACAACGGACCAGTGTTAAGACATACATAGAATTTAACCACTTAAGGACCGAGCCTCTTTTTGAGATTTGGTGCTTACAAGTTAAAATAATTTTTTTTGCTAGAAAATTACTTAGAAAAAAAACAAACAATATATAATGTTTGGGGGTTCTAACACCCTAGAGAATAAAATGGCGGTCTTTGCAATACTTTCACACCGTATTTGCGCAGCGTTCTTACAACAAAAAATACACTTTTTTGAATTAAAAAAATAAGACAACAGTAAAGTTAGCCCAATTTTTTTTTTTATATATTGTGAAAGATGTTACGCCGAGCAAACTGATACCCAACATGCCTTGCTTCAAAATTGCGCCCACTCATGGAATGGCGACAAAGTTTTACCCTTAAAAATCTCCATAGGTGGTGTTTAAAAAAAATTGTACAGCTTGCAGGTTTTGATTTACAGAGGAGATCTAGGGCTAGAATTAGTTCTCGCTCTAACGATTGTGGCGATACCTCACGTGTGGTTTGAACACAGTTTTCATATGCGGAGCTACTCACATATGTGTTCGCTTCTGCACACGAGCTCGGCAGGACGGGCTTTTTATTTTTACACTGTTCTTTTAAAAAAAAATGTGTCGCTTTTATTCCTATTACAAGGATTGTAACATAATAGAAAAAAGCATGACAGGACCTCTTCAATATGAGATCTAGGGTCAAAAAGACCTCAGATCTCATATTTACACTAAAATGCAATAAAAAAATAAAAATGTCGTTTAAAAATGTTTTTTTTTTTTTTTTTTAAATGTCCCCTTAAGAGCTATGGGGGGAAGTGACGTTTTGACGTCACTTCCGCCTTGCAATGGTATGGAGCCGGGTGGGGGCCATCTTCCCCTTACTCAGCTCCATATCACACAGGGAGAAAGATCCAATCGCCTCCAGTAAGTGGTGGAGGGAACCGGAGCGCAGCGTGCCCTCTTCTGCCACCGATAAAAGTAATTTTGCGGTGAATCCACCACAGAGACCACTTATCTGAAACCAGGCTGCTCACTGAAGAAGAGGATACCGGTGTTATGGCAGCTAGCTGCCGCCATAACGATATGCCTCTTCAAAGTGCCGACGTATATCGACTTGAGCCGGTCCGGAAGTGAATAAAGGATGCATTTTCCTTGAGCTTTTCTTGCACTAAAGGTGCCGATAATAGCCGACAATAAATTCCTTTTCATTTAAATTCATGATATTAATTAAAAAGTTGAATATAATACAAATATATATATTAAAAATAAAAACCCTGTCATTTTCGGTTTCTGCACCACAATTTCCATTCGGTGCACCTCTACCTGTTACCATTTTGTATGTAAAGTGTATGTTGACTGAAAGGCTTAATATGTCCATATAGTTCCATGTAAATGTAGTTGAGAGCAAGTTTTTTTTTTTTTTTTTAATGTCGGTGTGAGGGCCAATTCACATTAGCCAAGTTTGTGGTTTCCTAAATGGATGCATTTTGTCATGAGTCGCTATGTGTCTACTATGGACCTTGATATGCTTTTATCATTAATGCGTTTGTGAGTATACTTCCTTTCATACATTAATAAAGATACCACTTGGTTAATGCACAAGGTTGGTGCACCCTCTTTTCTATGTTTTATAGTGCCATCATTGTCCTGTTTGAGCTACTGGTAGCTACAATCAACCTGCTGAAACCTCTGCGGTAAACACCTGTGCTGACTGACAGCGCCCCTGATCTTGCTACAGTGATGTCATTGGCAACCTTACGCAGCATCTCCCCTTCCACAGCCCAGGCCTGAAGGATGGAATCACTGATAATCAAAAGTTAAAAAAGATAATTATTTTTTTCCCCCCAAACCTTAGAGTCTATTAAAGTTGTATGTCTGCACTATTAACCTGAATTTGTGTAATTCAAAGTTTATTTAAAGCTGAACCATGGGGGGAAAAAAACCCCATGCAGTGGGGCTGTACACTCGTATCCTTCTAGCTCAAGACTGGTCCAGTACCCCTGCACTCCAGCGGTCATGAATACTGGACTGTTCCTGACGCCATCACACCCAGAGCAGGCTGCATAGACCAGGAACAGTCCACTGCTGGATGTGGGGGAGCACCGTTTTCTGGAGGATCGAAGGATGAGGGCGAGTATAAGCTTTGTGCTCACCCCATGAAGAAACAGAGCAGTTGACCTGAGCAGTGCGGGCACAGCCCCAACTGCATGGGCTTTAAACTTTGAACAAGATAAGTCAGGAAAGAAGGGGCTTTGTTTCAGTATAGCGCACTTTATGTAGACTAAATTAAAAAAACAACAGCAGCACACTTACCTGATGGTGCCAGTGACCTGATTGACTCAAGGAGGTTGGGGCCAGAGAACTTGACAACACATCGTAAGGGTTCAATCTTATCAGCAATGCCAGGTTCCCCTTTGAATGTTGTTTCCAGCTGTTTAGGGATAGAAATAATTGATAAAACTATGTACATCAGAACAGATAAATTTCTCCATGATACTTAGACACAGTGAACTGGGTTTTACCCAATCAATAGGGCAGACCAGGGGACATTTATTTATCATTCAAACTATAAACAAAAAAAAAGGAGCGACAATTTTGAAAAAAAAAAAAAAGCAATATTTTTTACTTTTTGCTATAATAAATATCCCCAAAAATAAAAACAGTTTTTTTCCTCAGTTAAGGCCGATATGTATTCTACTTTTTTTTTTTTTTACCAAAAATATAGCAATAAGCGTATATTGATTGGTTTGCACAAAAAAGGTTATATCGTCTACAAAATAGGGGATAGATTATGGCATTTTTATTATTTATTATTATTTTTTTTATTAGTAATGGCGGCGATCTGCAATTTTTATCGTGACTGCGACATTATGGCGGACACATGGGACAAATTTGACACTATTTTGGGACCATTATACAGCGATCAGTGCTATAAAAAAGCACAGATTACTGTGTAAATGACACTGGCAGGGAAAGGGTTAAACACTAGTGGGCGATCAAGGGGTTAAGTGTGTCCTAGGGAGTGGTTCTAACTGTGGGGGAGGTGGGCTACCACTGACATGACAGCGATCACTGCTCCCGATGACAGGGAGCAGTAGATCCCCGCCATGTCACTAGGCAGAACGGGGAAATGCCTCATTTACATAGGCATCTCTCCATTCTGCGGCTCCGTGACACGATTGCGGGACACCGGTGGTCATAGAGTGTGGGCTTGGTCACACGCAATGGGCGCGCGCTCGCTAGCCCCGCCAATTAAAGGGGACGTACAGGTACACCCATTTGCCTACGGCTGCCATTGTGCCAACGTATATCGGCGTGCAGCGGTCGGCAAGTGGTTAAGAAAAGTCTATGCAACACTGTTGGGGTTATTTACTAAAGGCAAATCCACTTTGCACTGCAAGTGCAGTCGCTGTAGATCTAAGGGTGGACAAGCAAAGAAAATAAAAAACAGCATTTTTGCCTGCACATGATTGGATGATAAAATCAGCAGAGCTTCCCCTCATTTCCGAGCCTCCCCTCTGATCTACAGAGACTGCACTTCCAAGTGCACTTGTAGTGCAGAGTCAATTTGCCTTTAGTAAATCAACGTGTGTGTGTGTGTGTGTGTGTGTGTGTGTGTGTGTGTGTGTGTGTGTGTGTGTGTGTGTGTGTATATTTGCAACCCCTGTGGCTGTAACCCTGGCAGCCAACTACAACAGTTTATTACTGGAGATGAGTTTCCTTTCACAGGTTCAGGTTTCAGAGAAGCCGAGAGGGGAATTTACGAATTAAGCTGTAACTTCATCATAGTAAATCTGTTACACAATCTGTCTCACTGCTCCTGTTTAGCATTACCTTGCTGGTCGACATAATTGATAAATGTCCCCCACAGAATCTATTTGTATTTTCATACCCTGTAGGACGCATGATCCAATTCTGGAAGAGGCCCATCTCCAAATGTTTCACGAGTCAGATAATGAACCCTCTCTTTTTCCTTAAGGTTTTCATAAGTCACTCTTGGATCCACTAGAGAGGGGTAAAAAAAAAAAAAGGGAAGGAAGAAGTTTGTTAAAAGTGAAACTTTGCTTACACCATTTGTTTACCTCAAGAAATAAGCGGCGTGTTAACATTCTGTTAGGGTATAAAAATTACAATAGAAATAGAAGTTGGCTGTATGCAGGTAGCATCCATTAGTACTCTACAATCCTTACTGTACATTTTTTATCTATACCCTTTTTGAGGTATATTCTGTTCATCTAGGATAGCATTGAATCCTAGAAGAAGCTGCCACACAGTACAGTCAAACATTTTAGGCATTTGGGTTTAGCTAAACAGTCGTATATATAAATAAAAACCCCGAAATGAAAAAAAAAAAAAAAATGAATAAATATGTATTCCAAAATGAAACATGGCTTACATATGGATGGCACATAGTTTCTCTCTTGAAGCGGTCTTGGATGATATGTTTGTAAATTCTGTTTAGAAAAAAAAAAAAAAAAATAGTGATTAAACATATACCTATAATTCTCTCAAAGCAACATGGCCATTGCACCATTAGTTGTTTGGCTGTATGCAAGGAAATATAGACACAGACTTTGAAAGAAAATCCGCAATGGCAATCTTCAGGGACAATAAAAATCCTCTCTTACAAGGGGCAGCCCGTGCACTGCAAGGTTAAAATGCTCATTTATGTTTAAGGTGCTGGAACAAGCAGTATTAACTACTTGAACCCTCGTCATCTAATACACTTCTAATTTCCCTTTTGCTCTGGCTTACAAACTCCCCCCCCCCTGCACCTTCACATCTAATGTAAGGCTATGGGTCCTGCATTGTACTTGATGATGTCAGAGGGCATATAACTGCTGGAGCACGGGGGGGGGCAGGACTCTCCTTACTTAAAGCCTGGCGGGAGCCTGCAGGAGAGTGAGTGAGTGAGTGTGAGAGTGAGTGTGAGAGTGAGTGTGAGAGAGTGTGAGAGTGAGTGTGAGAGAGTGTGAGAGTGAGTGTGAGAGAGTGTGTGTGTGTGTGTGTGTGTGTGTGTGTGTGTGGAGTGTTTCCAGGGGTACCCTAGACAAAACAAGCATTTAACCCTTTCTGTGCGGGAGCAGAGAAAAATGGAGGATTTTTGGGGCTTTGAAGCCCAACTCTGGACTCTTCCTCCAAAGACCCACCTCCCCCACTTGTTAACACCTATGCAAATCAGTTTCTGCAAGAAAAAAAAGCTGTCTGAACCTTTTTCCATGCAGATGCGTTGTGATTTGAGCCATCAAACTGAATAGGCTCAAATCACTCTGCACAGAATCGCATGCGATTTGCACAGGGATACGATGGAATTTCTGGTATGCAGCGCAAACCTATGCTCAGTGTTTGCAGCGTTTTAGTTCAGACTCAGCAGGGGGTGTCAGGCCTCTGATTTCACACAATAAGCATGGGTCCTCATCTAAAGCATGCTGCCAGAGGACAGGCTTTTGTGCTCAAGCCATGTCTGCTTTATAAACAATAGGAGCTGTACGACTTTACGCAATTGTTTTAATGCACCTGGAATGTGTTTTTGGCGGATTTTAAAACTAAAAGTTCAGTTGGGCTTTAGGCCTGCCAATAAGTCGCACATGTACGGGAAAAGCATGACTTTAACCTCCTGTTATTTATTTGGTTAGTGTTCAGGTGGGATGGGAAAATACCAGTCATGAAACTATATATGGCAAATCTGTTCAGAAAGGTATTTGCATTTGGATCGGGGCTGCTTTCCCTTTCCAGTTCTTCACATGACACTAGACAGAAGTAAACTGTTGACGACTTTGTATCTAATTTCTAAAATTGATTAAACTTCAACCAGCGGGGGGATTTACTAAAACTGGAGCATGCAAAATCTGGTGCAACTCTGCATAGCAACTAATCAGCTTCCAGGTGTTCTCATCAAAGCTTAAATTGAACAAGCTGAAGTTAGAAGCCGATTGGCTACTATGCACAGTTGCACCAGATTCTGAGTGCTCCAGTTTTAGTAAATCTCCCCCAGTGTGTCTACATCCAAGATAGAGCTACAATAAAGAGCAAAGAAGCATTTGGACAGAGAAAGTTTCTTTCAGAAGTGATTCTAAAGTTTAGCAGTAGGTGGGAATGAAAGTCATTGATTGCTTTTACCTTTATTACAGCTGTTCAAGATACAGAGCTACAAACTCAGGATTTCCTGATGACTTTTCCCACCTGCTGAAGAGGTTTAGAACCAGACCTGAAAAAGAAACACAGGTCTAATAAAGATGTGAGAGATGACACAGCAGCACTGACACTAAAAAGTAATTAAAGAGAACCTGCGCTTTGCCCATAATGCACAAAGTAACAGGTTCCCTTTATTGCAGGAACCCTAAAAGTGGATGTAAACCCACTCTCATAATTTCTAAATTACTTCCATAGTGCTCATCTATAAGGATATACACGCCTCCTGCATGTATCCTTACCTGTCAAATATCTCCCCTTTAGCTGTTTTGAGACTTAAAATACTCCAGATTCTGTGGGCAGGTCTGTTGTCCAGAGCTCGGTGGGCGGAGTTCTAATGTCAGTAGACTCCCCGCCCACCTCCACACTCCCCTTGGCCAGGCATAGATATTTCTTACACTGAACTTCTGCTGGTCTTGTGGATTATGCCCCATGATCACCAACATCCAGTCAAAACCCAGGAAAGTCACATGACTTCAGCATGCCCAATCATGCCGTGGCATGGAGCAGCCAATCCTGGGAGAGCTGGAGAACACACTGGTGCATGAGATAAGAAAATGACCTATCACTCACAGCAAGGGGGAAAGAACAGACACCCATTTCTCTGTGTGTCTGTTTATCTTACTGAAGAAAGATAAGAGGACTGCTCAGAGCTGGATTAACTCTTTGTGGCAAGACTGGGCACAGATGAAATGACATCCTCTTCTGTAACAGATACGAGTCTTAATTAAAACATTTTTTTGGGGGGTTTACATCCACTTTAAAGAGAATGTACTTACCTTCCACTTGCTCTCCTGATACTGAAGTCTGGAGAACTATTCAGTGCTCCTGTGTAGGGGGAAAGCATGACACTGTCCCTGCCTCACCACAATGCAGTGCTTGAGCGATGAGTGACCAAATGGCAAGTAAATATCCAGTAAGCTGAACTTCAGGCAAACAACACAAATGAAATACACCTATGTGAACGGTCTTATCTGTCAAAGGATATGTAATCCCATCCAGCCACATTTGCTATTAATGAAAGCCTCTGCCGCACCTCAAGGAGAGGGTTAAAATGTTCTCTGTTCATGTTAAGAAATATAGTGAGATCACTTTCCTATTGACTGGACAATGTAGGAGGAACACTGCAGGTCATCAACTCTCCTCACTGTGCTCCCTCTGTCTCTCAGCATGTTCCTTGTCAGCACATGTGTATGCTGCAGAGTGTGACTGGCTTGTCATACTGACCTTCCCTCTCACAGGCTGAGAGCCGGTTCACACCGAGGCAGCATGACTTGCAGCGCAACGGCCTCAGGTGACCTGGACACGACAGCAGCGGCGACTTGCAAAACCACTTATATAGAAGTCAATGCAAGTCGCCTCTAATCGCCCCCAAAGTCGTACAGGAACCTTTTTCTAAGTTGGAGCGACTTGCGTCGCTCCTATTAGAGCGGCTCCATTGTACAGAACGGGACGCGACTTGTCAGGCGGCTAAGACTTGTCCCAGTGTGAAACGGCTCCAAGGCAAACCATAGATGATGCAATTTTCTTTCCTGCAACCATAGATTGTAGGAAAGAAAATCACTTGATTCCATCAACACAGTCAATGTTGATGGGAGAATCCCTCCCGTGGAGCTATTGTGCTCTCCTGGTGGGAGAGCGCAGGGAGCTTTCCCTGATGGGAGAGCACAATGATTATTGCTAGCGGCTTTCTAGCCTCTGGCAACAATCACATGCTGAAAATCTGACATGCTGGTTGCAACCAAGTCGATGGATGGATCGACTTGGGTATAATCAACTTGCCCATAGATGAATCGAATCTCGACCGGTTCCTAATAAACTGGCAGAGATTCGAATCGAACCATTGATAGCTGGCTTAAGTCTATGAAAGAGAAATATGCCAGATATAAGATGGTTCAGGTTTAATGCATTTGGGTATCTGTCTGAAGTTTAGCTTTAAAAAAGGACCTTACAGTACAATAGACTTAAAGAACAGGCTCACTATAAGATGAATGCACAAAGTGTGCAGGGACTATCCCAATGGGTTGTGTTCATGCTGTAATCACAGAGTAATTGAGAGAGGAAAGCCAGCAGTTTTATTGCCTTGTAATGAGCAAGAACCCACCTTCTTCAGGCCTCCTCTGGCAGTAAGTCACTTAACCGTTGCTAATATATTGGTTATGTGGTCTATGTCTAAGTGGTTTGTGGTCGGGTGCTCATCAAAGTCAGTCAATCAATAGCTCTGTCAGAAAGATGAATGACCAAACAACCAATTGTTTGCTACTGGCCAAGTGACCCGCACTGCACAAAGACTGGAGTTACAATCAATTCAGAAATGCAAGTTGTAGACAGTTTACCATAGAAAGTGATGTCAAATCCTAAATAGGAGTTGTCACTAGAGCAAAAAGGTAAGCAGAATTCTCCTAATGGGAGAACATGTTGGGGTGACAACTGCCTAAGTGGGGAATTGCCCTCACTTTGAAGAGGGTTCCTCTTACATCCTGATAGGAACAGGAAGTGAAATCTCTGTAACAGGACACAGACAGTGAAAAATAAACCAACTGTTCTCAAGAATAAGTTCACTTTCAGAAAATATTCCACCCATTTTTTGGGTGGAACATGTAACATGTTCCAGCTCCTGCAGCTTCTTGCTCTCCCTGTGCAGTGGGCAGGGGTTCTTCTCCGTGCGCCCACAGCCACAATTTGAAAAAGAGCACAACTGTGTGGGGGCTTCGCCCACACAGTCGGATCATGCTGTCAGTTTCCTGTGAAATGAATGCCTACAAGTTCCGCCAGCTATTGCGGCTGACAGCTTGTAGTTCCCAATGAGCTACCAGGGCACTGGTGAGCGCTCTGGTAGTCCATTGATTCCTCTTGCGCTCAGGTAACTACCTGACCATACCAGCGGACTGCAGGAGACAGACTGCACCTGCGATCTACTGACTGCAGGCGCAATGCTCTGCAAGCCTCATAAAAAAATAAAATAATGTTCTACCTGCCAAAAACGTGCATTTATTATTTTTTTTTGAAAAGGTGAACTTATCCTTTAACCCTTTACTACTCCAATCCAAAACGCAACTATGATAGCTGTACATACACTAACAGCTCTTCGTCAGCTCAAACTCATAACTTTCAAATTTGTGCTGAAGTCAGGCCATACATCATAACTCGAGTATGCGATTTACATTTCACATGTGCAAACATACAAAAAGGTCAAACTCACCTGATTGAATCTCTTAAAGACTATGTCTTTCAGGGAATCCAAGCACCGACTTTTCAGGTCCATATGCTGAATATGACTGTATTTAGCAGCACTTAACAGTGCCTATTAAAGACATACAAATATTCAAAATGTAATCACATAGAAAATTATAAAAGGTTTATCATACAAAATGCAACAAATCAGTACCCTTTGCATGAACTCCTAGAGTGATGATCACTTTTATACCTTGCAATTCACTAAAAGTGAAAGATGAAAGGGTCCCCCAACCCAAAATGTAATATTTCGCAGCTTACCAGTTCTTAGATGTGTGGTTGCATTAGCTCCCCCCCTTTACCCAGTGGTGATCCTGCCACTAACATACACTGTGTGCACAATTATTTGGCAAGTGAGTATTTTGACCAAATCATAATTTTTATGCCTACTGTCCAACTCCAAGCTGTATAAACTTGAATGCTCATTGGATTTAAGCACATCAGATATGTAATGAGGGAGGGTGTGCCTAAGGAGATCAACACCCTATATCAAGGTGCACATAATTACTAGGCAGCTTCTTTTCCCCCAAAAAAAGAGACTTAACGCTCTGAAAAGTAAAAAAGAAAAAAAAAAAATATATATGTCTTTCAGAGGGATGCAGCACTCTTGAAAATGCTAATGCCGCGTACACACGAGCGGACTTTATGGCAGACTTTGCCCGGCGGACGGGATTTGGTCGGATAATTCGATCGTGTGTGGGCTCCAGCGGACTTTGTTTTCTCAAAAGTTGGACGGACTTAGATTTGAAACATGTTTTAAATTAATCCGTCGAAATCGAGTCCGGACGAAAAGTCCGCCGTCTGTAGTTGGACATAAAGCCACGCTAGGGCAGCTATTGGCTACTGGCTATGAACTTCCTTGTTTTAGTCCGGTCGTACGTCATCACGTAGGAATTCGACGGACTTTGGTGGATTGTGTGTAGGCAAGTCCGTTCATTCAGAAAGTCCGTCGTAAAGTACGTCGAAAAGTCCGCCGGGCAAAGTCTGCCGTAAAGTCCGCTCGTGTGTACGCGGCATTAGATTTAGGGGCGTGACCACAGAACCATCAAATGTTTCATTGCAAATATTCGACAGGGTTGCAAGAAATGTGTGAAAAAAAAACAAAAAACACAAACACACACAAATGAACTGCCAGAGATTTTAGAAGAATCAAGCATGAAGCTACCAGGAACCCATTATCCATTATCCTCCAGTGCTGTCATAATCCAGAACTACAACCTACCTGGAAAGCCCAGAAATACAAGGTGTTCTGTACTCAGAGACATGGCCAAGGTAAGGAAAGTCAAAACCCGATCACCACTGAAAAAAAAGCCATCAAGACTGGGCCAAGTAATATCTAAAGACAAATTTTTCAAAGGTTTTATGGACTGATAAGATGAGTGACTATTGACGGAGCAGATGGATGGGCCTGTAGCTGGATCAGTAACGGGCACAGAGCTCCACTTTGACTCAGGTGCCAGCAATGTGGAGGTGGGGGACTGGAATGGGCTGGTATTATTAAAGATGAGCTAGTTGGACCTTTTCGGGTTGAAGATGGACTCGAAATCAACTTCCAAACCTACTGCCAGTTTTTCCAAGACAGTTTTTTCAAGCAGTGGTACAGGAAAAAAAAATTCTGCATCTTTCAAGAACACCATGATATTTATGCAGGACAATGCTTCATCGCATGCATCAAAATACTCCACTGGCGTGGCTAGCCAGATGAAAGAATAATGACATGGCTCTCTTCCTCATCTGACCTAAACTCTTTTGAGAACTTGTAGGCCCTTCAACGGGAGATTTATGGTGAAGGAAAACATATTTCAGGGTGGGAATTGGCGCTGTCCTGGAAGATTCCTGGAAAGTGAGTTAATGGGGGGGGGGGGGCCCTCCGGCCTGTAGCATCTTTCTCCCAAAGGATTGATCCATGCTGGACAGCATATCCAACTGGTAATGCCTAATGAAGGTTTGGTAGCTGGACCAGGTGGCTGCCTTAAAGTTCTGGATAGGGAGAAGCTCCTGCCCGTTCTGCCCACAAAGTCACCATCGCCCTTGTAGTGTGAGCTTTTAAACTAGGAGGTGATACGTGCACGAAAAAAAGACTAGAGGAAGATCGCCAATCCCTAGTACGTTCTATGTAGGCACCTTCTGACATCAACTTTGTTGAACTCTACTTCCATGTCTGGGCTCATTACAAAAAGAAGGAATGATAATTTCTTCTGAGCGGTGGAAGTCCGAAGCCACTTTAGGCAGAAAAGCGGGATCCAAGGTTAGGACTATTTTGTCAGGCAGGAGGATACAATAAGGCTCCGTTACTGAGAGCGCCTGGAGCTCCCTTATTCTTCTAGTTGACTAGAGGAATGCCAATCACAATATGGCCACCGGATGACTGTCTGCTGTCCCGACGTCACTTCCGGTGAGCCAGTCATGATGTCATATCGGAGCCCGAGAAGAGGGCATCCACAGTAGGGAGAAGACCACATGGAGAGCGGCGCCCACCATAGGCCTCCCACAGCATCAGAAGCATTGAGAACCACTCTTCCCTGCTAGATAGCAGCAGCAGTCGCCCAGCCATCCCCTAGGAAGGACTCCTGTGACTACCCAAACCTTCACTGCCAGAAATTATCCCCCACTTGGGGATGCGTTCTGAGGACCAGCTCACAAAAAGGAGGAGAAAAGGGCCCCTGAGCTTTCCATATCTTTTAGGCAGCAAAAAAGAGAACCCTATACTGCTGGCCTTCCCAGGTTCACGGCCCCCGTTTTGCAGGATGCCCACCTAGCACGAAGGCCTGCAGGAAAAAAATTCACAGCATGAAGCGTGCTCCTGACTGGCCAGAGGAAACACAAGAACTGAGGATACACTGTGGTACATACTTTAAATAATGTGGATCATGTGTTTCCTGTGCTAGGTGGAAATAGCCTCTCTCTTTCTCTCTCTCGTAGCCGTCCTGGAAGAAGACTTGGAAAAACCATACACCTCTCTGAACAGTGTCTAGGAGGCTGTAGTTGCTGCCAAACAAAAAGAAAAAAACTGACAGACTCCATGAATGGAAGGCTTATGGACTTTTTGAAAAGAAGGGGGGCTATATTGGTCACCGATTGTTTTTTTTAATAAGTAAACAGAAATGTTTATTTGTAAATTGAGTTGTTTATTACTTTCACTTTAATAGATGAAAGTAAACTTCAGAAATTTTCAGTTTTTCATTTAGTTGCATAATACTTGTGCACACTAATAGTTGCCCAATAATTGTGCACACAGATATTCTCCTAAGAAAGCCAAACCTGCCTTTTACCTTCTTAAATATTCAAGTTTATTAACATATTGGATTGACAGAGAGCACTGTAGCTGTTCAATAATTAAATAAAATCCTGAAAAATACAACTCGACTAATAGGGATGCACCGATACCATTTTTTTTTAACACAGAGTACCGATATTGGCTGGGACTTGTAGTCCCAGCAAGCTTCGGGGGAACTCAGCATTCGTACAATTCCAGGTCACAGTGCTAAAGGAATGTCAGATAATGTTATAGGAAGTGTCTGTACAGCAGCGATGTAGCACCTACATTCAGGGCGATGGGCAGGCCTGTTCGCAAAAGCTCCCCCCTTCCATTTCATCGCAACCAACTAAACTCTGATCCCACTGTCTGGTCACATGACAGCTGATGGCGCCCCAACACCCCCCTCCCCGCAGCACAAGGGATGCAGTAAGAAACACAGTGGAGCGGGCAGAGGAGTGTGTGTAGGGTAGGCTGCTGCAAGGATTATCATCATCTACACAGCCTTTTGCTGGCGCTGCTGTCACATTAGCCAGTTTTTATTAGTACATGCTGCCCAACCAGGCCAGTCCGGACCTGGTGACAGCTGGCAGTAGAGGAGGAGGAGGTGGAGAGGGGATTCCCAGACAGCTGAAATGTCATTGGTTGTTAAGAACGCGGGGGGCCCCGCTCCTTAGCAACCTATAATTGCCAGCATTCTTTTCTTCACATTTCAGCTGTTAGCTGTTCTGCTGACGGCAGAAAGAACAGAGCCAGAAGGTATTCGGTTTCGGGGGGGGGGGGGGGGGGGGGGGGTCGGTGCATTTGCACAAGAACCAATACCCGTGAAAATGCTTTGTATCGGCACCGATACCAATACTGGTATCGGTGCAACCCTATTGATTAATAATTGTGCACACAGTGTATTTATCCTAGGTTGATAACCCTTACTCACTGTGCTGTATCTATGAAGTAGCAGTGTTGCCACCCTAGGTCAGGAAGTATTAAGACCAACCCCCACATCTTCAAAACATTGGGGGGGGGATTAGGTTTTTCTATGTTTAACAATGAACAACTAAAAACACTGCCTGAGATTTACACATGAAATGACAAGCTCACTGGATTGATAAAGTTTTTTTTTTTTCCTTCTCAAACAAATATAATAAAACACTTTCAATTGCCTATTTAAAAACCAATAAGTTCATTGTTAGGGGCATACATGCAAAGTGCATATAAACCCTAACTCTTTAAAAATATGAAAGCGGTTGTATACCTTTTTTTAAATTTCTACCTACAGGTAAGCCTGTAATAAGACTTACCTGTAGGTAAAATGAATATCTCCTAAACCTGTACGTGAGCGACATCATCGCGGCTCCGGCCACTCACAGCGCCGGAGCCACGAACCAGGAAGAAACGCTGAGGGCAAAATGTCAGCTCCCTCGGCGTGAACCAGAATACGATACGGGGAGACCTCGTTCTAAGGTGAGAATTTCATAATGAGCTAGTATGCGGTGCATACTAGCTCATTATGCCTTTGCCTTACAGGGTCCCATCCCCCCCCCCCCCCCCCCATGTGCTAGTATACAACTGCTTTAAGCAAACATATAAAAACCTGCACACATAAAGGCTAATCAAAAATTCTGAGAAATTAGACTCTCATACTACAATGCCTTGTAGTGATTTACTTAGCTTCTTAACACACAAGTTCATAGACATAAATATTCACTTGTTGGTGCAACATTAGAATGGATAGTTCTCATGAAGAAACTGAAGTACATACTTGGCACAAGACAGGCCGGAAGGTACTTGAAAGACTTGAAATAAAGATGTAAGGTGTTTGGGTGTGGTACACAACAAATGTAGGTTTGTATTGATTGGGCTTCATACTAGTTTGACTCCAAGCTAAGCGGATCCACATTGCATCTCCAAAATCTTTGAAGTGGATAGTTACCTAAGGAGAAGTAAAATATAAAAACAAATAAGGCGTGTCATTTCTGGTAATATCTTTTCCTCAAATAAGGGAAGCTGTGCTTTAAGAAATCTGGAGGCTAACCTTAGGGTAGGCTAACCACCTCATCCCTTTAAACCCAAACACATATGAATTACACAGGTTCTGAGGCTAATTTAATGCAGATAAGGCACTGGGGGAGCTTAATTACCACCTTAATCAGCCACAGAACCTGTGTAATTAATATGTGTTCAGGTTTAAAGGGATGAGGTGGCAACTCTAGCTAACCTCCTTCTAAAATGGTTAGTTGCTTAGCTGCAACACTAAGCTGAAGATCTGTCAAAACCTAAAAACTAAACTTAAACCCGCTCCCACCCCCATTCTAATCCCTATATTAACTACCCAGTAAAAGGAAAGATGCTTATACTTACATAATCTAAGGGC
Source organism: Aquarana catesbeiana (assembly GCF_042186555.1). Lineage (NCBI taxonomy): Eukaryota > Metazoa > Chordata > Amphibia > Anura > Ranidae > Aquarana > Aquarana catesbeiana. The sequence goes on from NC_133334.1 coordinate 236,425,281, forward strand.
TCACTGGTCCAGTCAAGGTGCACCCAGCACTGGCTTCTGGGTAGGAGGAGGAACAGTGGACAATGGATGCCCCATAGAAAGTCTATGGGCGACATCACCGTCAAGGCTCTGCATCCTGCACTCTCTCCTCTCTTCTGAAGCCAGCCACTGGGAAGATCATTAAGGAAGAAATTGGTGGCTGCACACTGGAGTAGCAAAAAGTCCCTTTATTTCTATTCAATAAAACATGACGACACCGCAGGATGGTAGAAGGTGCATCAGGTAGACACATTTCACACAGTTACATTGTGCTTATTCATTACCCTAGTATGTTCCACTGACCTTCCTTGACTGGTTCCGGACCAGCTGCCGCAGTTATACTGCGGCAGGTTGGCTCCGCTGGGCGAGCCGTCGTAGCTGTACGTCGGTCGCTTTAAGAGCGCAAGGCGGCATGCGCCCGTGGCGCGACGACGGAGCCGGTGTCTGCCGAGCACCCGCGGATCCCTCCTGAGAGAGAGACAGAACGGAGGTCTGTCAATGTAAATAGACAGATCTCCGTTATGTCAGGGGTGAGGAGACTGATTAGTTGTTCCTAATGCTTAGGAACAACAATTGGTCTCCTCCCCCCAGGCAGTCCCATCCCCCCAGTTAGAAACACTCCCTAGGTAACACATTTAACCCCTTGATCGGCCCCTAGTGTGTTAGTGCCACTGACATATATACAGTAATCAGTGGCTATTTTTAGCTCTGATCGCTGTATAAATGTCAATGGTCCCAAAAAAAAAGAAAAATCGCACATCACCGCCATTACTAGTTAAAAAAAAAAAAAAAAAATTTAAATGCCATAAATATATCCCCTATTTTGTAGACGCTATAACTTTTGCGCAAACCAATATACACTTATTGTGATTTTTTTTACCAAAAATATATAGAATACATATCGGCCTAAACTGAGGAAGAAATCAGTTTTTTATTTTTTGTGGGGATATTTGTTATAGCAAGAAGTAAAAAAAATATTGTTTTTTTTCCCAAAATTGTCTTTTTTTGTTTATAGTGCAAATAATAAAAACAGCAGGGGTGTTCAAATAGCACCAAAAGAAAGCTCTATTTGTGGGAAAAAAAAAAAAAATTATATCAATTTTGTTTGGTTACAGCATCGCACGACCGCGCAATTGTCAGTTAAAGCGACGCAGTGCCGTATCGCAAAAAAAATGGCCTGGTCATTAAGGGGGCAGATCTTCCGGGGCCAAAGTGGTTAAATAGGACCAACCCCTGTGTAAAACACAGTTGTGGATGATATCAGCGAAACTTTGTGTGTCTCAGCTGTATATAGGTTTTAAAAAACAATGAAAACATATGAATAGACCAAAAATTACAATTACATGACTGAGCACGAACAGACAAAACAGACCAAAGGATAGACCAAAAAATAATAATTAGACCAAAAAAAATGAAGCGATAATCAAAATATCTTAATTACCTATATCCAAACAATGTAATAGATGAAAAATAAAAATAAATTTGAAAAATAAAATGAATATGAAAAAATATATGTATATCGAATGATGGTAAGTAATAGAAAATACAAAAACCATAAACACACAAGAAAGATCATACAGTATTATCTATTATACATGAAAAATTGGTCATATAACCTGTGTGTGTGCTGAACCCAACAATGTATTAGTACGGAGCCAGAGTATATAATAAAACTAGAAATGTGTGCGTACACATAAATTATGTGCAGCATACATCAATGACAAAAAATAGTATAGAGGTGAACGGGAATATTGGACTATATGGATATACAAGTGAACGCAAAAAAAAGTGTGAACCCCCCCAAAAAAAAAAATAAATAAAAAACACACCTGTGTGCACACATCCCACAGGGTTAAAAGACCCACCCCTCCCCGTGCTCCTCAGTTGTGACAAAGTATTGACCCACACCAGTGCACGAGAGTGAAGAAAAGACCAACACCACCACACTATATATTAGACCATACCAGAACAGGTGGGAAATAGGCCTGCCCTCCTGGAAGACTTCCCAGAAACAAAGTTACCAGTAAGTGTAACTGGTCATTTTCTCAAGTCGTCTTCCAGGACGGCACCCTGAGAGAGGAGCAAGTAGCTCAGGCCTAGCTTAGGCCGGGACAACCGCTTGCAGGACCTTCCTGCCAAACACCAGATCTTGAGGAGACAGTAACTCCACCCTGTAATGCTTCAGGAAGGTGTTCTGACTTGTCCAAGTAGCGGCTTTACATATCTGCTCCGCCGAAGCTCCGGCCCTTTCTGCCCAAGAAGTTACCAGAGATCGCATTGGAATGTGCCTTGAGGTGCCTAGGGGTTGCCTTACCGGAATGCTCATAGGCTAAGGAAATAGTGTGCTTAATCCATTTAGCTATGGATGCTTTACTTGCTTGATGGCCCTTCTTTTGGCCGGAAAAATTGACTAAAAGATGGCTGGACCTTCTAAACTCCTTAGCTTCTTCTAAGTAGGATAATAAACATCGTCTGACGTCCAGACAGTGAAAAGAAACTTCCCTTTCATTTTTGGGATTGTTGCAAAAGGAAGGCAGCACTACTTCCTGTGGAACTTAGATGCTACCTTAGGGAGGTACAGGGGGTCCTGCCTAAGTATCACCCTGTCCTCTAATAAACGAAAAAAATGGCTCTTTAATCAAGAAGGCCTGAATCTCGCCTACTCTCCTGGCAGTTGTGATTGCTAGTAGAAAAGTCAACTTAAAGGTGAGGATCCTAAGGGGGATTTGATCTATTGGTTTAAAGTAGAGGTCGACCGATATGGGTTTTTCTCTGGCCGATGCCGATATTTAGAAATCGCGGTGGCCGATATATGATGCCGATTTTTTTGGGCCGTTATATTTGGCCGATTTTTTATTTTTTTTCCCTTCATCTCATAAAAGCTAACAGTTAGACCCCTTTCACAAAGGGGCGTTGTTCAGGCGCTTTTGGGCTAAAAATAGCACCTGTAAAGTGCCTGCAAAACGGCTCCCCTGCAGTCACTCGGGCTTTCACACTGAGGTGATGCAGTGGCAGGAGGTTAAAAAAAAAAAAAAAAAAAAAAAAAAAAGTCCTGCAAGCGGCATCTTTGGAGCGGTGTATACCGCTGCTCCACCACTCCTGCCCATTGAAATGAATGCGCACCGCTGTCTAAGCGCATTTAACCCCTTCCTCGGCCGCTAGCTGTGTTATAAGCACCCTGCTAGCAGCCGAATAGCGCCGCTAAAATGACGGTAAAGCGCCGCTAAAACTAGCAGCGTTTTACCATCAACGCATGCCCGCTCCAGTGTGTAAGCAACCTTAAGGGCCCGCTATTGTAAGCGGTGCTTTACTGTCGGTATTCTACCGCTAGTGGGGCGGTTTTACCCCCGCTAGCGGCTGAGAAAGGGTTAAAAACCACCGCAAAGCACCTCTGCAGAGGCGCTTTGCCGGCGGTATAACCGCGCTGTCCCATTGATTTCAATGGGCAGGTGCGGTAAAAGAGCAGTATTTACTCCGCTCCTTCACCGCTCCAAAGATGCTGCTAGCAGGACTTTTTTTCCTGTCCTGTCAGCGCACCGCTCCAGTGTGAAAGCCCTCGGCGCTTTCACACTGGAGACAAAGCAGTGGCACTTTCTGGTCGGTTTGCAGGCGCTATTATTAGCACAATAGCGCCTGCAAACCGCCCCAGTGTGAAAGGGCCCTAAGTAATAAGTGATACAGAAAATTTCTTACATTAAGCAAAACAAACCTCCAATCAGTTCACTTGTATGTATAATTTAGATAACAAAAAAAAACAAAAAAAAAAAAAAACTATATCTTAAATATTAAATACACAAAAACAGGTAATCAAAACTTTTGGACGAAAAAAAATGGGCTAACTTTACTGCTTAGTTTTTTTTTTAATTCATTGGTGTATTTTTTTTTTTTAAATTGCGTTTGAAAGACCGCTGCGCAAATAACGTGTGACATAAAATATTGCAACAACCGCTATTTTATTCCCTAGGGTCTCTGCTAAAAAAAATATATATAATGTTTGGGGGTTCTAAGTGATTTTCTAGCAGAAAATACAGGATTTTTACTTGTAAGCAACAAGTGTCAGAAAAGATTTAGTCTTTAAATGGTTAAACTGAGAACTCCTCCACACAAAGTTCAGCTCATTGATAAAAGAACCTGAAGAGATACAATGTTTCTTCTTATCAGATTTGGCAGGCTGCCCAGAGGAGGAGAGAAGAAAACTTCAGACAACTTGCATTGACTTCTATTACAGAAGTCATTTGCAAGACACACTGAACTTATAATCAGCCTTTTTTATCAGCACAATCGGCCAATGCCGATTAAGTAAAAAAAGCCAAATATCGGCCGACCTCTAGTTCAAAGGAAGCCTTTGTTAGACTTTATAACACCAAGGTAAGGTCCCAAGGTGGAAACCTAGACATCTTGACAGGGGACAACCTCTCTCTGACCAAAAGGAATCTCTTGATCAGGGGGTCCAATGCCAAGCGTCTTTCCAAAAAACAGGATAGGGCTGCGACCTGTGCCTTAAGCGTCTTGGTTGCTAATCCCTGATCTGCTCCATCCTGGAGAAATTCCAGAATGGCGGGGATCTCTTGTTGAGAAGTTCCTCTCGCTTGACACCAGCGAGAGAAAATCCCCCAGGTCTTAGCGTAAATATGCCTTGTGACCGGCTTCCTGATAAGAAGAAGAGTATCTACTAGTCTTTCCGACAGGCCCTTCTCCCGCAGGTTCCGCCTTTCAAGAGCCAGGCAGTCAGCCTGAAGAAGCTGGGGTCTGGATGGCAAACTGGACCCTGAAGGAGGAGGTCGCGCCGAACAGGAAGGTGAAGAGGCGGGGCTATGGACCAACTTTTGAAGAACTCTCGGGATAAGCCGCGGGGGGGGGGGGAGGAGGCATAAGCCAACCGGAACTTCCAAACCTGGGCCAATGCATCTATCCCCTCTGAGCCCACTTCCCAGTCAAGGGAAAAGAATCTCTTTACCTTTCTGTTCTTCCTGCGGGCGAAGAGATCTACTTCTGGAATGCCGTATTGCTGGCATACCAGGGAGAAAACCTCTGAATTCAGCTCCCATCCTCCCTGTAGAATTGGCTGGCGACAGATAATGTGCCTCTATATTCAGAGTTCCCTTTATGTAAACTGCGGAAATAGAGAGAACCCTGTGCTCCGCCCAACCCAAGATCTCTAGTGACAAGGCCAGGAGAGACGTGGATCTGGTGCCCCCCTGATGATTCAGGAAAGCCACCGCTGTGGCGTTGTCTGGAAGGATCTGAACTTCCTGGTTCTTGATTCTCCCTTCGAACACTTTTAACACTTCTCCGATGGCCAAAAGCTCTCGAAAGTTGGAGGAGGAATTTCTCTGCCTCGAGTCCCAGGACCCCTAAGCTCTTAGATCCTCTAGGTGTGCTCCCTACCCCCAGGAACTTGCATCTGTCGTTATTCTGAGAGGCTGAAGCTGACTCCAAAAGGAGGCCCCCCAAAGCCTGAGGAAGAAGCCACCAGTGAAGAGATTTTTTCACTTCGACCAGAATGACGACGTTTAGGTCTAGAGAGCTCCTTTTCCTGTCCCAAGAGGATAGGAGGAAGTGCTGGAGGGTCCTGGAATGTAGCTGTGCCCAAGGAACTGCAGGGATAGATGCAGTCATCAGGCCCAGAACCCTCATAATACCTCTGTGTGAGGCCGTCCTTGACTCTAGCAGAGATGTGGCTGCTGAAATTAGGGCCTCTACCTTGCTCTGAGAAAGAATTAACCTTTGTTCCGATTAATCCACCAGGAATCCTAGGTACATTTTCGTTTGGGCTGGAACCAGCAAGGATTTTTCCTTGCCGATGATCCATCCCAAAGATTCTAAAAGGTCTCCATCACCTTGGTTAGATTCAGATGCAGCTGGTCCCGATTCTGATTGTAAATCAGAATGTCCTCTAAATAGGGGATCAATGTTATTTCCTGGAGATGTAGGAAGGCCTCTACTTCTGCCAGCACCTTCGTGAAGAAACCTTGGACTGGATGCCAGTCCAAAGGGGAGGGCCGCAAACTGCCAGTGCTGAATTCCCTGTGGGGAGGAAATTGCGGATCTCAGGAAGATCTGATGACCCTGAAATATAGGGACGTGGAGGTAAGCGTCCTTTAAATCCAAAGTTACCATGAACACGTCCTTGAGGAGGTGTCTTCTGAGGGAGTACACACTCTCCATGCGGAACTTATTGTACCGCAGAAAAACATTGAGGTTCTTTAAATTTATTATAAGACGATATTTTCCTGAGGACTTGGGCACCACAAAGATCCTTGGGAAGGTGGGTCAAAAGAAACCTGGGGGGAGGAGGGGAGAGAAACTCTAACCCTAAAGCCTTCCCCCTACTGGCAAGTTATTTGGTGGTCTTGTCGCCGGACTTCTGGCTGGAAAAGAGAATGCCTGATTTTTGCTTGTCCTTTACCGCTCCCCAACGCTTATTAGGGGAGACTTTTTTCTCTGAGAAGCGGTTCTTTGCCTCTGGGCCACGAAAAAACCTCTTCCTGTCCCTTCTTGGTTTAACTGGGAATTTCTTCCCTTTTCCTTTTTCAGTAGACCTAGAAAGAGCTTGATCTAAACCAGTACCAAAAAGGAGTGAACCCTCAAAGGGGAGGCCACAAAGCCGGGTCTTGGATGAACTATCTCCATCCCAGGTTTTAACCCAGAGGGCTCGCCTGGCTGAGTTCAATAAGGCACCAGTTTTAGCAGTGGCACGCACTGTCTCAACCGCAGCATCCACTAGGTATGCAACTGCACTTCCTAGGACCTCCAAGAAATCTAAGACCTCCTTAGATTTGGAGGTTCGGGACACATGGTCCATCAGCTTACATACCCACATGTCTGCATTTCTTGCGATGCAAGCTGAGGCCAACGCGGGGCTCATAGCCGCAGCGTTAGCTCCCAGGCCCTGCGTAAATTGGTTTCTGCCTCCCAATCCATTTGGTCCTTTATATTGCCCGTGTCTTCAAAAGGAGAGATCGGACTGCTTAGATACTTGAGCTAAGGAGGCGTCTAATCTAGGAGTCTTAAAAAAAAACTTTTCCTCATTTTCTTCTGTAAAGGGGCATCTACGCTTCCACGTTTTGTATTTCAGGAGCCTCTTCTCCGGTTCCTTCCACTCCCTTAAGATAACATCTTTAAGGGCGGAATGTACAGGAAGAACCCTGGCTTGTGGCTTGATGCTCCACGCTGTGGAGCATCAATTCAGCTCCCCCTCCTCATCCCACTGCTGATCAAAGACACCTATCCTGACCAGCACTTCTGCACTAGGGGATCCAGAAAAGGTAAGGCAAGCAACTCACCGACCCTGATGGGAGGAGAACCAGGCTCCTTTTCTGCACGGCCACTGTACAGGTAAGGAGAGGAGGCAGGAAAATAGACTCCTGAAGTTCTGGGTACACCACTGTACCCAGGGACCTTCAGCGCTCGGGGGGGGGGGGGGGTTCTTCAGTCTGCACTGCCCCCCTGAAGAAAGGATAGGGGAAACCCCACCTAGGAAGGATAATATATCAGGCCGGACCCAGAGGCTTCCCAGGCATTTGGTCCGGCTCTCAGGGGGAGACCACCAGCCCCAGGCTCGGTTCTATAGATAAAATAACAAACGGTTTCGCTGTGGGGAAACACAATCAAAAACTGAGGAGCACGGGGAGGGGCGGGGGCTTTTAACCTCTTTGATTGATTGCGTTTCCGGTCAGGTGGACCAGTCATCTCTCAGGGTGCCGTCCTGGAAGACAACTTAAGAAAAAATGTAAGCATACTATAATAATGTGGTAATAAAGATGCATGGTATACGCAAGAATAGAATCTCACAGGTCATGTGTGGGAGAGAGATGCATCGGGTTAAATGTTCATTGATAAAAATAACTCGCATCCCATTCAAAATTTAAGCCCATGGGAATGCGTGTCTGTAAATAAAACAGACAATACAACCTCTCTCCACACAAAGACCGAAATGACACGACATACTAGATTCTATTCTTAAGATCCGTGTATCATGCATCTTTTTACCACATATAGTATGCGTTCATTTTTTTAGTATTTGTATTTTGTGGGACGTGTGCACACAGGTTTCTTTGGGTTAGTAGCAGCTTTTTAGATATTGTATCTTTACTGTGAGCGCTGAGGGAGAGATACCATTGTTTGATCATTTGTTTGTCATGTTATATGACACAGTGCTTTTCCTGTGTCATTTGGCCCCCTGTAACACCTAAAAAAAACCTGGCCGATCCTGCCAGTTTCTCCCCACCCCTCTGTAAACTGACCACAGTGTGACATGGCTGCTGAGACCAGACACCGTGGTCAGTTTACGTGCCTCTGTCATCCGAAGCCTGCTATCTGCTCTCCTCTCTGCTCCTGTGTTCTCCACCCCTCCTGCTGCTCTGAAAACACTAACCTATATACACACCACCAGCACTGCCTCCTATTGCAGTGTCCCCCTCTGTGAATGATTTATAAATATAAATGCTGTAAATACCTAATTTAAGAGCCGAGGATTGCGATCACATGATTAGCCAGCTCTTTCGTCCTGACTGACAGCAGAGGAATCTCAGCCCCGCCCACTGCATCTCTCAAGAGGAGAAAAGAGAAAGCTGGCCAGTCATGTGATTGCAATCTCGGCAGTGAAATGAGGTATTTGCAGCATACCTCAAATCACACACAGAGAGGGATACTACAATAGGAGGCAGCGCAGATGGTGTATACAGGTTAGAGTAGCTTAACAACTTAAGCTGGCCATAGAAGAGCAGTCTTTTTTCGTTGTTCAGATTCCTCCACCCACAGAAGCTAGGTGGATTGAGGATTTCCCCAAGCTGCAACACTGTATTCTGACAGCAGGATCCAGCGCCGCAGATAGAGAAAAGTTTTCCAACTTGTTCATTTGACAAAAGTCATTCTAACAATCATCTTCTGTTGAACAGGGACAGCTATGAACGGATTGAAATTCGGCTGCTCCCTGCTGAATAAGCCGAAGTTTGATCAGCTTTAGATAGCAAGTTTGAGGGCAGGGAGCGTAGTAAATTGCACAGTATGTAAAACGCTGTTTACATTCTTGACACTATACAAATTGCCTGTAATAAAGAAGCAGTAGGAAGAGGCTAAAGGAAAAAAAAAAAAAAAAAAAACTGTATATAGTGTCACGTGAGTGACAGCGCTGAGTCTGCTGACATTCCAGCACTGCTGTAGCAGAGTCAGTGAGGACTTCTGGATGTCTGCACAAGGGGGGGCTTTTAGAGGAAAATAATAAAATACATTAGAAGTAGCATCTTACATTTTTCATAACTGAGTGAATGACTTTCTTGAAGCGTGCTTTGAATTCCGACACATCAATGTGATTCATTTCAGAATCTGGCGAGATAAGAAGAGTATTTTTTTCAATAGGAAGTCCATGTTTAAAAAACACAAACTTTGGCAAGTCGTGACTTTTGTAAAAGAAAACAAATAGGAAATTTAGGGGGAATGAAATCAGATCACTTCAATAATTACCAGTTGGCTTAGACATCTGATAAACATCCCAGGTCCTCTTTTTTGCGTTAGAATGATTATCTGTGGCACACAGAAAAAAAAAAAAAAATAATTTAAAAAAAATTGTGATTGCAATATTTTGGCTAACATGTACATTTCTATTTTCACTGCTAGAAGCTTCATTTTAAAAAAAGGTAAAATTGAATTATATTTAAAACTTGTCAGTAGAAGTGCTGATGTATAAAAACAAACATTCTCTCAGGATCTCCCTGCTGTGGTCTTACAGCCAAAGACCTTAGCCTCTATTTAGATTACAATTGCCATAAGGCAGCTCATGTGATCAGCTATGATATCAGTCATCTAAGGGCTTGGGGAAAAAAAAATAAAAAAATAAATAAATTCCAGGTGCGTCCCAAACGCAGCAAACAGAGGGATCACTTTAAGGTCAGTACTTCCATTGACAAAATGACCAGGTGAGGGAGAGGCACATATAAGGGAGCAGTTAAATATGGCTTCAGTCCCCTTTTAGGCTCCTTTCACACTGGGGCGGCGTCGGCGGTAAAGCGCCGCTATTGTTAGAAGCGATTTACAGTCGGTATTCACCCGCTAGCGGGGGGGCGGTTTTACCCCCCCGCGCTAGCAGCCGAGAAAGGGTTAAAAACCACCGCAAAGCGCCTCTGCAGAGGCACTTTGCCGGCGGTATAGCCGCGCTGTCCCATTAATTTCAATAGGCAGGAGCGGTGTATACACCACTCCTTAACCGCTCTGAAGATGCTGCTAGCAGGACTTTTTTTCCCATCCTGCTAGCGCACAGCTCCAGTGTAGAAGGCCTCGGGGCTTTCACACTGGAGAAACAGCAGTGGCTGTTTCGGGTCGGTTTGCAGGCACTATTTTTAGCGCAATAGCGCCTGCAAACCGCCCCAGTGTGAAAGGGGCCTTAAAGTGAACAGGTATTTTACTCAGTCAGGGCAAGGTAACAGGTTTGCTTAGTAGTCCACCCATTGCTGATACTTCTTTTTTTTCGCCGCCTCTTCTTCCACTAGAGCCCAGAGAAAAATCTCCCCGTGTTTCTGAGTTGGAGCTTACATGGGACTAAGGACCAGTGATTGGGAATAGCTATTGCCCACTCAGGCACCCATCGTTACATCCTGAGATAAAGTTATAAGCTCCCCTTTACGTGAAGTACCGGCTAACTTAGAGGGCTCTGGTAACTAAATAAGGCAGTGTGAGAGAGCAGGGAGAGGAAGTATGAGTAGTTAGGGGAAGTGGGGAGTAGACGGTAAAGTATACTTGAGATTGATAGCTCAAGAGCGGCTGTCGATCATTGCTCTTCCTTCACTAACAGCAACACAGTGAACTAGAGAAATGACTGGTCAAATAACCCCTTTCTGTTGGCCCACCTGTTCAATTGCTTGGTAACACAAATTGCTAATCAGCCAATCGTATGGCAGCAACTCAATGCAATTAGGCATCTAGACATAGTAAAGACGACTTGCTGAGGTTCAAGATGAGCATCAGAATGGGGAAGAAAGGTGATTTAAGCGACTTTGAATGTGGCATGGTTGTTGGTGCCAGACGGGCTGGTCTGAGCATTTCAAAAACTGCTGATCTACTGGGATTTTTGCACACAACCATCTCTCGGGTTTACAGAGAATGGTCTGAAAAAGAGAAAATATCCAGTGAACGGCAGTTGTATGGACGAAAATGCCTTGTTGATATCAGAGGAGAATGGGCAGACTGGTTTGAGATGATAGAAAGGCAACGGTAAATCAAATAAACACGCGTTACAACCAAGGTGGTATGCAGAATACCATCTCTGAACACACGACACATTGAACCTTGAAGCAGATTGGCTACAGCAGCAGAAGACCACACTGGGTGCCACTCCTGTCAGCTAAAAACAGGAAACTGAGGCTACGATTCACACAGGCTCACCAAAATTGGACAATAGAAGATTGGAAAATCGTTGTCTGGTCTGACGAGTCTCGATTTCAGCTACGACATTCAGATGGTAGGGTCAGAATTTGGCATAAACATGAAAGTATAGACCCATCCTGCCTTGTATAAACGGTTCAGGTTGGTGGTGGTGGTGGTGTAACGATGTGGGGGATATTGTCTTGGCACATTTTGGACCCCCTAGTACCGATTGAGCATCGTTTAAACACCATAGCCTACCTAAATATTGTTGCTGACCATGTTCATCCCTTTATGACTACAGTGTACCCATCTTCTGATGGCTCCTTCCAGCAGGATAATGCACCATGTCACAAAGCTCAAATCAACTCACCACTGGACAATGAGGTCACTGTGCGCCAATGACCTCCACAGTCACCAGATCTCAATCCAATAGAGAACCTTTGGGATGGGGTGGAACGGAGATTCGCATCACGGATGTGCAGCCGATAAATCTGCAGCAACTCTGTGATGCTACCATGTGAATATGGACCAAAATCTGAGGAATGTTTCCAACACCTTGCTGAAACTATGCCACAAAGAATTAAGGCAGTTCCGATGGCAAAAAATAGGATTTTTATAACAGCTTACCTGTAAAATCCTTTTCTTGGAGTACATCATGGGACACAGAGCCTTAATTAATTACCTAATGGGTTATAGGCCACCTTCAGGTGATGGACACTGGTATACCCAATCCAGGAAGTTCACTCCCTATATAACCCCTCCTCCTTCCAGGAGCACATCAGTTTTTGTAGCAAAGCAATATACCTAAATCCCAAAAAGAGGGGAAGGACCTCTGTGTCCCATGTCTCCAAAAAAAAAAGGATTTTACAGGTAAGCCGTTATAAAAATCCTATTTTCTTTATCGTACATCATGGGACACAGGGCCTTAAGTAATTACTTAATGGGACGTTCCATAGCAATGCTACTTGAGGGGAGGGAGACACAACCAGCAGGGTACCCCCAGACTTGAGGACCTATACTGCTGCCTGCAGCATACTGCGCCCGAAGGCGATATCCTCATACCTCCTTACATCCACCTGATAAAACTTTGTGAATGTATGCACTGAAGACCAAGTTGCGGCCTTAAAGATCTGAGCCATAGAGGCCTGATGACGCACTGCCCAAGAAGCACTAATGGCCCTGGTAGAGTGCGCCTTAACCTGAAACAGGGGAATCTTACCCCTTAAATCATAAGTTTGAATTATAACTTGCCAAATCCACTTAACGACAGCGGATTTCGACGCTGCCTGTCCATTCTTAGGACCCTCTGGCAGAATAAATAAGACATCAGTCTTATGAATCTGAGTAGTTGCCTTTAAATAGATTTTCACTGCTTTCACCACATCAAGACAATGTAGTGACTTTTCTTCCCTGGAACATGGTTTTGAAAAAAATGATGGCAGGACAATATCTTGGTTCAGGTGCAAACCTGAGACCACATTTGGTAAAAAACCTGGACGAGGGCGCAACATCACTCCGTCCTCATGAAAAATCAAATATGGCTCTTTACAAGAAAGAGCAGCCAATTCCGAAACCCTCCTTGCTGAGGATATAGCAACCAAAAATACCAACTTCCTTGTCAGACGGACTAAGGGAATAGGTTGTAATCGGTTCAAATGGTTGTTTATGTAACACAGACAAAACTAAGTTCAAGTCCCAAGGGTTCAAGGGAGGTTTGATGGGCAGATTAAGCTGCATCACCCCTTGCATAAAAACCCCGGACTAATGAATGTGTACCAAGCGATCTTTGAAATAAGATGGTAAAGCTGAGACTTGGCCTTTAATAGTACTCAAGGTCAATTGCATTTCTACCCCCAATTATAGAAAGGTAAGAATTCTGCCTATGATATATCTCTGAGGGTGCCAACCCTTGGATTCACACCAGGAAACAGAAGCCCTCCAGACTCTATAATATATAGTTCTGGAAGCTGGCTTACTTGCATTAATTAAAGTAGAGATAACTGACCCGGAAAGCCCACGTTTCTTCAGAATGTGGGTTTCAATAGCCAAGCCGTTAAATTTAGAGACCGTAAGGTAGGATGGAATATCGGTTCCTGCAAGAGCAGATCTGGCCGTAGTGTGGGACCATGGACCCTCCACTGCCATCTTTAAGATTTCTGCTTACCATGACCTTCTGGGCCATGCTGGTGCTACCAGAATTACCAGCTTTCTTTACAGCTTAAACCTGCAAAGAAGTCGAGGCAGCAACTGAATAGGGGGTGGAAATGCATAAATCTGTAAGAAATGATCCCACGGGGGTCACCAACGCATTCATTCCGCATGCGAGTGGATCTCTTGTTCTGGCCACAATGTTGACTAACTTCATGCTGAACCTGGACGCTAGAAGATCTACGTCCGGAGTCCCCCATCTTTGGCAAACAGCCCGAAATATGTCGGGGTGAAGAGACCATTCCCCTGGGAATAACTGTTGGCGACTTAAGTAGTTCGTCTGCCAATTCTCTACTCCCGGAATAAAGACTGCGGATAGGCACGGAACATTCCTTTCTGCCCAAGTTAGAATATGGTTCACCTTTTGGTACCCCCTTGGTGATCGATATAGGCCACAGCTGTGGCATTGTCAGGTTGAATCCTGACAGGACAATCCCGTAACCAGAAAGTCCAGGCCTTTATAGCCAGACGCACTGCCCGAATCTCTAGGATATTGATGGGCAAGGTTCTTTCGGTTCTTGACCACTGTCCCTGGACAGTTGTCTTTTCTAGTACTGCTCCCCAGCCTGAAAGGCTGGCATCCGTCATTACCACTTTCCAGATGACAGGTCTGAAGGATTTTCCTTTCAGCAGATTCTGGGTTAGTAACCACCAAGTGAGGCTTTGGGACACTCTTGGGGACAGCCACATTGGCAAGTCTAAAGCTTGAATTGTTTTGTTCCAAGTCGACAGGATACTATTTTGCAACAGTCTTGAATGGAACTGGGCATAGGGAACTGCTTTGAATGAAGCCACCATGGTTCCTAGCAACCTCATGCAGAGGCGAATGGAGGGATTGCCTTTTGACCCGACCATCCGCACCAGCTCTCTTATTGAATTGATCTTGCCTGAGGCAAGAACACCTTTTCCTGGGCTGTGTCTATGATCAGACCCAAGTACTCCAGCCATGTTAGCGGTATTAAGGAAGATTTCTCTAGGTTGAGAATCCAACCCAAACTTGTCAGATAACTGGTTGTAGTGCGTACGCTTTGCTCCAAACGAGCCACTGACTGACCCATTAGCAATAGATCGTCTAGGTACGCTACGACTGTTATGCCCTGTGCCCTTAACCTGGCTAGAGGTGGGCCCATCACTTTTATGAACACCCGGGGTGCTGTAGCTAGTCCGAAGGGCAGGGCTACAAACTGGAATTGTCTGCTTCCCCAGTGGCCCCTTAGGTATGAAATATGCATACTTTGGTATATTGTTCCAAGCTGGACTTATATAAGTAAGTATACAATAAAGATGATACCTAGAGTTCAGATTTAGGACAGATCTGCCTCAACTGAAAACATTTCTGTCTGAGGGATGTTTATCTTTTATATTGATAGTGTGAAAATGATCTAACGTTCATACTTTCGTAATCTAATTTATAAACAACCAAAGAAGCAGAAGAAGAAATTACTTACAGATGATGTCCAAATCCGCTGCTTGATTTATTGTAGCCTGTTTTGCCTGGGGAGGGGAAATAGAGGTTTAGAAAAATGTAACACACATATTTAAAAATGCTAAATAACGTGTTCTAATCAACTGCATTGAAATGCAACTTATGTCAAGGAATTACCTGCCACAGCTCCAAAAGAAAAACAAAGCTGATGCAAAAAGCACGGTTACCATTCAGCAAACTAGATTAGGGATGGAAAGATCCAACACACCCCATTATTAGCATTATGACCAGTCAGACTTACCTGAGATCTCGGAGGTGTGTGGAGATTTAGATTATTTAGTCTCTAATCTACCTTGTAGTTTGGCATGCAATTTCTCAATGTGACTTACAATAAAGAAGAAGCAACAGCAATATTGTTTTACACTTACCGAGGGGAATTCAATAAAGCCTTTTAAGAGGAACTTCAGCCTTTCCTCTCCCCCTGCTTACCCGATACTGTGTTCTGCACGATAAGGATACTCACCTAGCCGGTGGGTCCAGCGTTGAGCTGCTGGGATCTCTTCTCTGATGAGGCTGCATGGGTCCAGGGCTGTCATGTTTCTTCCTGACAGCTGTCAGCTCTTCTCCTCCTCCTTACTGAATGGGACTGCACATCATGCATTCCATGAGGCACCAGTGTCATTTGCCTATAAGAACACTGGAAGATGGGGGGCAGGCCGAGGCTTTTAGCAAGAAAGAAAAAGTAAACAACCCCCCCCCCCCACCCGACATCTGTGCTGTGATGGTGATGGGAGGGTTGGGTGTATAGGATGGAGAAGAGGAGAGTGCTGTGGGAGGGTGAAAGTCTGCTTTAAAAAAAGACCTACTCCAAATTCAACAAAGCCTTACGTCAGCTTTGGTACTTTTGCTTGAGTTGACGTACAGAGGTATAGCAATACACAAGAGTGGATCATTTTGTGCTGGGAAACTGTCAGAATACATACAAATCTTTAGCTTCCTGCACAGGGCTCCCTGGTTGCTATGAAGCCCGCGGTCATCAGCGTTGTAGCAACCAATGACTTGGTGACATTCAGCCAACAGCCTGGAGATTCCACAGATGACAGCTGAAAGTAAACAAATGGATCAAAACAAAGTTATAACTCAGCACTCCTCCTCTGCTCAGTGTAGCTTCTCCCCACTCACAGAGCAATGACTGCTGAACAGAAGTGAGTTTCCAATTACTACACAGTGCCAAAGGTTTCCCAGGAGATAGCAGGTACTAGAGTGAAACTGGATGGTGAGAAGCCACACTGAGCACAGAAAATGATGCATTGTTTAGAGACAGACATAGACATGGAGAAGTACTGAGTTATCACTTTGTGTTTGATATTTATTTTATTATTTCAATCCCTGTCCATTTGTTAACTTTCAGTTGTCAGGTGGGGAATGTCCCATCTGGCAGCCGAATGGGGCAGTGGACAAGTCATTGGGGTTGTTGTGGCACTGCCGGCTTCACAGTTCACAGCCTCTTAGCAACCAATGCTGCTGTGTGGTGGTAAAATGCTGAGCATGCACTGAGGGTGGCATGTCTGCCTACATGAGAACAATATGTCCTTGCTCCTGCAGCCACCTGGGATTTCACTGCCACATATCCAGGAGACTGCAGGAGTAGGAACTCACAGGATTTGGTGGACAGAGATGGCACACTTCAACATGGGCGGTCTGCCTAAACTTGGAAGATAAATAAGGAGTACAAAGATGGTGTTGGGGGGACCCAGGCTGTGACATCTGAACTGCAGATCACAGCTGGATTCATTGAATCAAGGACAACGCCAAAGTTCCTCTTCAAGTCTTTATCCAAGAAAATTCAACTTTTGTCTCAAAGATGCAAAAGGAAGTTAGCGGAAATCCTCTTAGGCAGTGGTCCTTGAACAGGTGGCCCTACTGGAAGATTTTCCACACCTCTCGTGCTAGGGAGAATGTTAACATTTTTGACATCCTCTCATTTTCTCTTGATGATCACCAGTAAAAATAAAGGGGCGACTCTCGCCAAATGGGAACACAGACCGAGATTGTAACTTGGTATAGTCTAACCTTTCCTGCCCTAACCAAAACTATCCTGTTACAAAACCTGTACAATTAGGGTTACATTCACATTGGCAATTTAGGCCAGTGTGAATTGAAGCAGCAGAAATCAGAGATTCCTACTGCGGTCGCCAACCCTGTTCACTATGACAGGTTGTTGGCAGACACAGCCATTCACAGCTCTCTGTGCAGCCAGTGATTACCTGCAGTGATCGCTGCTGGGCAAACACAAGGTGTAGAACAGCAGCGAATAGCTGCAGCCACTGGCGACCTGTCATGATAGTGAATGGTGTCAGCGGCCGCACCTAGCTGCTCAGAGCGGCAGCAGGAATGTCATTTCTGCTGCTTCTGATCATACCGGCCTAAATTGCCGGTGTGGATGTAGCCTAAAACTCATCAATGTCCTATTGATGGGGAACCTCACCGAGCAATAGGAGGGTTCATGGGGGGAGGTGCAGGGCCAAGCTCATTTTTCACACAAACAAAATGTACATACTGTAACTTCAGCAGCCTTTACCTCTGGATCTACCAATTATTTGCCATGAAGTTTTCTTTACTTTAACCACTTGCCACTTTTATTCCCTTCCTGCCCAGGCCAATTTTCATCTTTCAGCGCTGTCGCATTTTGAATGTCAATTGCGCGGTCACGCAGCACTGTGCCCATATGAAATTCTTTTAATTTTGTTCACACAAATAGAGCTATTGGGAAGTGTGTTTGCATCGTGATCAGTGGTGATTGGACACAGCTGTTCATGTGGTACAGAATGATTGGCTCTTTACCTTGATCTGTAAGCAGGTAGTCCAAAGGACACAGCAACCACAGAGCACGCCGGGTGCGCGTTGCAGCAGGCGCAATCACGGGAGGACATCACAAAATGCCTGCCCAGAACTGGCAGACCGCACTGTAGCCGTCATTTTGCTATACTGCGATCAGCAAGTGGTTAAACAACAAACTCCCAATCCATTCTTGTCGAAGTGGAGCAGGGTGCTAGGGCTACTTTACATTTATATTGAAAGCAGGAGAAAATACGTATCACTTATAACACTGTTCTGGAAAGCATCCAAAATGGCTTCACTGTGAACCAGGGCTAAGTGAATTTTCTAAATATGTGGGGGCAGATGTAATTTACAGCTAGGGGTTACAAGTGTTATTGATGGACATCATACCTCACACAGATGAACCACTTGCAGTGCTATATATTCCCGGGTGGTTTTTGCTGGTAATGTCTGGAGCTCTGTATCTGTTAAAAATCCCCACGCTCTTAAATGGTTCATCAGCTCAGCAATGGACATTTTCAGAATGGTCCTCTTAATGAATTCAATAACGCATTCATCTACGACGGGAGTGCTGGGGGAGAAGACAAAAAATATAATTCAATGAATGCAATATTCAGTACGTAGTAAAAACTATTCATAGGGGGTCATTTAAAAAGCCGTTCCTGGGGGAGGGTGTCCGCAGTCACCTCTCCGGGGGGGGGGCTAGGATGGGGCGTTCCACAGTCCCCAGTGACCTTCCCGTGTGGGGGAGGGGTGGCATGCTGCAGTCCCCGGTCACCTTTCCAGGGGGGGGGGTAAAAAGGGGCGTTCCACAGTCCGCGGTCACCTTCCCGGGAGGGGGTGGGGGGAAGGGGCGTTCCGCAGTCCCCGGTCACCTTTTCGGGGTGGGGGGGTAAAAAAGGGGCGTTCCGCAGTTTAGGAGGAGATGGGCGTTCCGCAGTCTCCGGTCACCTCCCGGGGGGGTGGGGGGTGGGGCTGGGCGTTCCGCAGTCCCCTGTCACATTTCTGGGGGGGGAGGGGCGTTCCGCAGTACCCTGTCACCTCTCCGGAGGGGAGGGGCGTTCCGCAGTCCCCGGGCACCTTTCGGGGGGGGGGGGGGTAAAAAGGGGCTTCCGCAGTCCCCGGTTACCTTTCCGGGGGGGGGCTGGGCGTTCCGCAGTCCCCTGTCACCTCTCCGGAGGGGAGGAGAGATCCGCAGTCCCCAGGCACCTTCCTGGGGGGGGGGCTGCGGCGTTCCGCAGTCTCCGGTCACCTTCCGGGGGGGGGGGGGGGGCTGGGCGTTCCGCGGTCCCCTGTCACCTCTCCGGAGGGGAGGGGAGATCCGCAGTCCCCAGGCACCTTCCTGGGGGGGGGGGGGCGTTCCGCAGTCTCCTGTCACCTCTCCGGAGGGGAGGGGAGATCCGCAGTCCCCAGGCACCTTCCTGGGGGGGGGGGCGTTCCGCAGTCCCCTGTCACCTCTCCGGAGGGGAGGAGAGATCCGCAGTCCCCAGGCACCTTCCCGGGGGGGGGGGGGGGGGGCTGGGCGTTCCGCAGTCTCCTGTCACCTCTCCGGAGGGGAGGGGAGATCCGCAGTCTCCTGTCACCTCTCCGGAGGGGAGATCCGCAGTCCCCGGGCACCTTCCTCTGGGGCGTTCCGCAGTCCCAGTCCAACAGTCACCTTCTGCCAGGTGTTGGTGTCCGCAGTCTGGGTCCCTTATATGAGGAAAGCCCAGCCGCTGAGCCCTCCTCCATCCAGAATGGGAATGTCTGGAGATTGCCAGGACTGTGCCATGGGACAGACTGTGTTCCCAGCAATGGGACTCTCCGGAGCGGAGGACTCGCCCTGCTGAACTATTTCTATGGAACACTCCATGATTACACGGTCAGACAATACTATATTACAGTGTACATCTTCCCGGGAGCGCAGTGCTAAACTCAGGGACAGACAGCTCGCCCGGAGGAGGCTCCAGACACTGAAGGCCGCAGCCGGTGAATTACTCTCCCACCCTTCCCGGTGCTCCGTGCCTTTCTCTGCCCTCATTTACCGCTCTCTTACCTCTGCCGCCGCCGGCTCCTCTGAGCACTCCCCGGAGGCGCCGCCATGGCGCTAAAAAGAAGTCCCTTCAAACTGGCCAATCACGTCCGAGTCGCCTATCGACGACATCATCACCAGGAGCCCCATCACGACTCCTGGCGTCCAGTCTCCAAGCAGCATGGTGCCGAGCAGGCCCGCCCATCAGCATCTCTCATTGGAGGAACTACTGTGATTGGCACGCCTTGCCTCCAGTGAGGACGGAGCTTCCCGATGTTATGCAAAAAGTAGCCGGTGAAGTGAGCGGTGTGTGCGCGGGGCAGGTAGGTGGTGCAGGGATGAGGTGGGAATATTGAGTACTACAAGTACCAGTGTTTCCTTCCTGGTATGTGTTGTGTGCATGTATTGTATGTTCAGTGTGCAGGCCCCGGTCATACAGGTCACCCCTAGTACTGAGGGCTGTGATAGGAAGGATGGTTCTACAATGGTGACCTTTCCCTCGGGGCAGGGTTAGAACTATAGACAAACGTGTATATTTCTTTCATTTTGGATAGAGTAGGAGGGGTGTTTTGGTCACCTGTGTCCCATAGAGGAGATTTTCCTTCACTTCCTGTTCCATAGCCACAGCAGGAAGTGACAGGAAATCTCTGGGTGTCACCAGAACTCAGATCCCCATTGGAAGATTTCGCCTCTATTCCTGTTTTGGTGACAACCCAAAATGTGAGATGTTATAAGTACCTGAAATAAAAATAAATAAAAATGTTCTTTTAATTTCAATGCTAATAGTAAACCGGACAAAGAGGATGGATCTCCCTAACGGGAACACAGACAGCCATAATACTGGGGGGGCAAAAAAGTTTTCCTATGCAGTGGGGCTGTGTTGGCACTGCTGGTGTTGTGCAGGGGATTGGGGACTCGCCCCATCCTCTATTCAACAAGTGGCCCCCCCCGTGATCCATTGGTGGACTGATCCGGATGTCCTCATGTTCATTGCAGGTCTATGGGTGTTATGTCAGGAACAGCCCACTGCATGAGACACAGGGGGTGGGTGCACAGGGACCAGTCTTGTGCTGGGGGGATTAGGTAAGTCTATCTCCTCTCCCCTAGACAAAAATGAGCCGTTGAACTGTGCCCCGCTGCATGGAAAAACTTTTCTCTTTTTTTTATTTTATTTTTTTTTTGTGCCTGGAGTTTGGCTTTAATTTGTGACTTGTAGTGAGAGTTTATTCACATCACGGTACTCTGCTTTAGTATTTTTAACCACTTAAGCCCCAGAAGATTTTTCTTCTTAACGACCAGGCAATTTTTTGTGATACGGCTTAACTGACAATTGCGCAGTTGTGCGACGCTGTACCCAAACACAATTGACGTCCTTTTTTTTTTGTTTTTCCCCCACAAATAGAGCTCTCTTTTGGTGGTATTTTATCACCTCTGCGGCTTTTATTTTTTGCGCTATAAACAAAAAAAGTGACAATTTTGAAGAAAAAACACAATGTTGTACTTTTTGCTGTAATAAATATCCAAAAAAACCCCAAATTTCTTCATCAGTTTAGGCCGATATGTATTCTTCTACATATTTTTGGTAAAAAAAAAAAAAATTGCAATAAGCGTATATTGATTGGTTTGCGCAAAAGTTATAGCATTTACAAAATAGGGGGTAGATTTAATGGCATTTTTATTATTATTTTTTTTTCTTTTTACTAGTAATGGTGGCGATCTGCGATTTTTATTGGGACTGAGACGTTGCAGCGGGCACGTGATACATTTTTGGGAGGAGTGACATTTATACAGCGATCAGAGCTAAAAATAGCCACTGATTACTATATAAATGACACTGGCAGAGAAGGGGTTAAACACTAGGGGGCGATCAAGGGGTTAAATGTGTTCCCTCGATGTGTTCTAACTGTGGGGGGGAATGTGCCTGATTAGAGGAGGGGAGAGATCATTGTTCCTACTTAGTAGGAACACACGATCTGTCTTCTCTCCCCTGACAGAACCAGGATTTGTGTTTACACACACAGATCCTGGATCTCGTTCTGTCACGAGCGATCGCGGGTGCCCGGCCGTCACATCCGCCGGGCACATGCATCGGCTCCGGGGACAGGCCGCGGGCGCGAGCCTGCCACAGTGTCTTAAAGAGCCGTCGTACAGCTACGATGGCTCGCGTAGGGGAGCCAACCTGCCGCAGTATAACCGCTTCCGGACCAGCCGCCACAGTTAAGGTGTCACTAAACCCAATCTAAAAAAAAATGGTGTATTACATACCGTTCATAGTCACTGAGATATGTTTTCTGTTAAAAAAAAAAAAAAAACTGCTTGATCCTGCTGCAGTCTATCTCCTCCTCATGTTCATGTCCCCACTGCGGTTGATTTTGCAGCTGTGGTGGCAGCTCTGCACATGCTCAGTTTTCAGCGAGTTTCTATGCTAAGCATTTGCTCTCTATCACATCTGAGCAGCCCATGTGACTAGTCACACATGCGGGCGTATAGACAGTGGTAAATCGCAGCCCATTCCCTCCCTCCTCCTTCATGCCCACTAACCAGCTAAACACAATGGGGGTGGGATATTACATGTAGATTGATGGAGGCTTCACCTCCCTCTTATTCCAAGACACAGGCTGGAGGGACGTGACTCTGTGTGTGAGTGGCAGAAATTCAACAGTATAAACGGCAACTGCTCCAACCTATAACTAGCCTTCACAGCAAGGGCAGAAATCCACCCACACCATGTTATTGCAAAAAATTTATTTGATAATTATTTATTTTTACTCCTGTATTCCATAGGTTTTTTTTTTTTTTTTTTTGAACATGTGACCAGCAGTAGAGGACTAGAAGCTCCTCCTGCTTATGTTTCCCTGCAGACAGGCTGGGAAAAAGGTGGGTCATGTGAGAGCTGTATATCGATTAGTAAAAAAGTACTGAAATGTTTTTTTTCTTTTTTTTTTCTTTTTTTTTTTTAATTAAAATATTTAGTGCCACCATCCACATACAGAAATGGAAGGAACAATGTAAATTAAACAGTGTGTGTGTTTAGTATCGTTTTAAGGTGTGTTGCATGAACACAGCCCATTCACTTTAACGGGTTGCCAAGGTATCAAAAGCAGACCGGCAATCAGACCTGCACCAAATTTGGCTTCAGATGTGACCAACACATGGTGGTGCATTGTGGTGTGCTGCAGCTCTGGTACACTGGGGTGCCTTTAACAATGAACAGCAGTGCACCAAATGCATACAATATGCGCAAACACCGCACACTAGTGTCAAGTGGACCTAATGGTTGCTGTATTTGCAAGGCTGTACTTAGGCAGTATCATGTGTTATACTGTATGACTTGTGTGTACAGAATTACATTATGTGTACTTTACTCCCTCTAGTGGGCGTCTATGAACACTGTTTCTTGCTTTTGTGATGAAAGAGAAGTGTGTTTTTTTTTTTTTTTTCTTTTACATATTCATGCTTGTCTAGGTGGATGCAGCATCAGACCGTTGCTGCATTTGTCTCCCGCTGCCTCTTCACTGAGAACGGAGTCGCTGAACACCGCCGATGGCTCAGTTCTCTCACCTCCCAGAGCAGAGAGCTGCTGCCTGTCAGTCAGCATCTCTCCTGTTCTGCTCCTCCATGCTCACTGGAGCGCTGAGCTGTGGAGGGCTGGGGAGTGGCTCGCTGAGACTGCCATCAGTTAAGGCAGCTGGTGGATCCAGACTTTCTAAGTTGGGTTGATGCGCTGCTTCGACTGATCCTGGTGAGGTCAGCAGAAAGCGGACTTTAGACCGCTCTCCGCTGAAAACTGGTCACAGGAGTGCAAAAGGAACTGCATTCCTGTGACCCTTGGGAGAAGCACAGGCTAAATAGCCCAGGCTGGATTTCTCCTTTAACGCTTCTCTTGGATTTTCTAACTTGCCATTAACCACTTCAGTACCGGGCAATTTTACCCTCCTGCTGCCCGGGCCAATTTTCAGCGCTGTTGTGATTTAAAAGACAATTGCGTGGCCATGCAAGACTGCCCAAATGAAATTGTTTCACACAAATAGAGCTTTCTTTTTGGTATTTAAAGTGGTTGTAAAGGCAGAAGGGAGTATTTTTTTTTTATGCATAAAGATAAAGCTGCCTGTGTGCAGCAGCCCCCATAACACTTAGGCCTCATGCACACGGGACGCTGTTAAACCTCATGTTCAGAGGCAGTTGGACACTTTTTTTCAACTGCCCCTGAACCCATTCAATGTTATCCTATGTGTCCATGTACACAGTCACGTTTTTTGGCAGTTGCGTTTAACCTCGTTTTTCCAGAAGCAAAAAAATGGGTTCAGAAGAAAAAGCTTTCCACGTGAATTTGGGGCCCCATATCTCAGGGCCACTTAATGCTAGGAACCCCAAATTTGGTGTGCAAACACAGTGGACCTAGCACTATACCATTTTCAATTATGGGGTTACTAGCACCAAGTAGCTCCGAGATATGGGGCCCCAAAGTTAGAGAATGTCATTCTCTGCTGCAGAAGTGCTTGACATTTTGCGACCCGACTTTGGGGCCCAATATCTCGGGGCCACTTGGTGCTAGGAACCCCAAATTTGGTGTGCTAACACAGTTGGACTAACAATATAACATATCCAAATTTGGGGATATTCCGAGATATGGGGACCCAAATCGGGTTGCAAAATGTCAAGCACTTTTCTGCAGCAGAGAATGACATTTTCCGACCTGACTTTGGGGCCCCATATCTCGGGGCTACTTGGTGGTAGGAACCCCAACTTTGGATATGTTATAGTGTTAGTCCAACTGTGTTAGCACACCAAAGTTGGGGTTCCTAGCACCAAGTGGCCCCGAGATATGGGGCCCCAAATCGGGTCGCAAAATGTCAAGCACTTTTCTGCAGCAGAGAATTACATTTTCCGACCTGATTTTGGGGCCCCATATCTCGGCTAGGAAAATTGGATATGTTGTAGTGCTACGTCCACTGTGTTTGCACACCAAATTTGGGGTTCCTAGCTCCAAGTGGCCCTGAGATATGGGGCCCCAAAGTCGGGCTGTAAAAACACTTATAAACGCAAACGCGGCTAAACGCAGTACCGGCGTTTGGCATCTGAAACGTGGAAAGCTTTTGCGTCTGAACCCATTTTTTTGCTTCTGGAAAACCGAGGTTAAACACAACTGCCTAAAAACGCCAAAAAACGAGACTGTGTACATGGACACATAGGATAACATTGAATGGGTTCAGGGGCAGTTGAAAAAAGTGTCCAACTGCCTCTGAACATGAGTTTAACAGCGTCTCGTGTGCATGAAGCCTTACTTGAGGTCCCTCTCGGTCCAGCGATGTCCGCGAGTGTCTCAGCAGTCCGAGATTCTCTTTCCTGCTTGGCTTCCGCTGATGTCAAAGTCAGCTAGCCAATCAGGGGAGAGAGGGGGCTGGGTCAGGGCTCCGTGTTTGGACACAGGGAGCTGCGGCTCGGGTGCCCCCATAGCAAGCCGCTGAAAATTGGCCTGGGCATGAAGGGGGAGAAATTGCCCAGTATTGTAATGGCTAAATGGTACCTAAACCACATAACTAATGAGGTTTGACACACCAGACTGAATTAGCTGTTCAAGGCGCCATTTGCTAGTTCAGTAAAATGATGGTTCATCTGTCGGATTACCTCGCTGACATCTGGTGTCTATGGAGTGCAATGGAAACACTTTTTAAAAGAGAAATTCACAGATTTTTACAATATAAGATAAGTAATGGCAATGATGATTGATTAACACTACATCATTTTTTTGTCTTTTTGCAGACATTTACTTTAAACATGAGTTCTGATGACGGTATGGGTTGGGGTGGTGCAGGTATCCTTTAAAAAAAATGCACCTTTTCAGTTAAACCGCCCAGAAATTTGCAAAGATAAAATATTTTTAAATCAAAAATTGTTTTATTGCTGTATATGAGTAATAAGTGGTTCTGAAGGATGAAAGTAAAAAAACCTCAGTGTGCCCCTCCCCCCTCAGCCCCCCTTTATACTCACCTCCGCCCGATCCAGTGATGTGCACCAGACATGAGACTCTTGGGCTTCTTCCTCAGTGGCTGAGATGCGGGAGCCACTGGCTCCCGCTGCTGTCAACCAGTCAGTAATGAGGGAGTGGGGCTCAGCAACAAGCTTTCACAAGTGCCCCCCCCCCCCCATAGTGAGTGGCTTGTTATGGGGACACCCAGCAGGGGGGTCTACTTACTCCTGGGTCCTCAATTCTTTAATCAAAAACACTCAAAGTATAAGCAGAAAGAACTAATAAAAAAAAAAAAAAGAACCATATAATCCTGACTTCCTGCCAGTTCCTGTAGGTACTAGTGACCCACCATGGCTCACAGCTTACTACTGGGTAAGCTGGATAGTCTAAATTCTATGAGAATGTGCAGGTTAGATAGAGCCAGCCTCATTTCCTAGCTGCAGGATGTCCAGCATCCTCGTCTATTGCTTTCCTCCCCAACCTGGGTTTGGTCCTTTTCCTTTCAACCATTGAATGTCAGTTCTTTAAATCCATGGAAGCTCAGCATCACAGGTAGGCATTACTTAAGGCAGGCTTGACAAATCCCAGGTCGTCATGGCAACTAGAAGTTGTGTCCTGGCACTTGGGCTTTTTTCAGACGTCTGCATCTGCCTCCCACTTGCTGACTGCACTATAGCCGAAAGATGGCTACAGCGTGGTTGTTCAGTTATGGGAGGGTGTCTATTGACATCCTCCCACTACCCTTCCCCCAGTGCACGCATCGGGCGCACTCTGTGATGGCTGTGTCCTTCAGACACAGCTGATCAGATCGAGCTAAAGGGCCAATCACAGAGTCCCTTTACCATGTGATCAGGCTGTGTCGAATCACAGCTGATCACATGTAAAAAAAAAAAAATGCCGGTTATCGGCATTTGCTTTCCTCAGAGCTGTCACTGTGTGAGGAAAGGTAAGCCGATAACTGGATATCCTGTGATGGACAATTTCACTGATAATCAGGGCACTAATTATTAGTGCAACCTCATCACTGCACATCTGTGAAGAAAAAAAATTAATTATTTGCAAAATTTTATAACCGAAGTCGTTGTTGTCCCCAAAAAACAAAACAAAAAAAAAAAAAAATATGATTTAATACCACCAAAAGAAAGCTCTATTTGTGTGCACAAAATGATAAAAATTTAATATGGGTACAGTGTTGCATGACCGCGCAATTGTCATTCAAAGTGTGACAGCACTGAAAGCTGAAAATTTGGCCTGGGCAGGAAGGGGGTAAAAGTGCCCAGGAGGCAACTGGTTTTTTTTTTTTTTTTTTTTTTTTAAAGTTAACTGGCTTCTAGATTCAAAATTAAAGCCCTGACTTAGGGTGGTCTGCATGCAGTTGCAGCCTGCTTGGGAATGCCCAGTCCTCCAAGCTCTCATTCCCTCATCAAAGGCATTTTGATATTTACATTTATCAGGGCTGAAGTCTTTTGGGGAAGGTACCCAGGCAGGATGCTGAGATCTTTTTATGAAGCTATGTGCAGCATTGTGCCGACGCCTCCCACCAGCTATAATCTGCCTCCTTTGCATAAAGAAGCACAGAGACCCAGTGATGTCACTGGGTTCAGAATATGAAATTAAAGTGAAAAGGTTTTACTTAAGTTGGTGACAGGGTCTCCTTATAAAGATTTGTTGCCTTTAGTCTTGTGGCAATGTACACTACTATCAGAAATCAAGGGTAATGTAGGAACAATGGAAAATTGTACAGACGTGTAAGCGAATTAGGTGTTTTCAGCCTAAATTTGTATTGGGTCATTGGTTTGTGTATGTGTATTTTTTCTACAGAAGATAGTAAGCCTCTGTGGGGGCAGGAATTTATATAAATGTTTCATCAAGCCAAATGATTGAACCTCCTTTTGTACCTGTTTTTCAACTACACAGTTGCTCCTTAATAAAAGATGCATCCAGACTTGTCACCCCATCTTCACACTGATGAGTGCAATGTGATTATCAATATGCTGAAGCGGTGCCACACTGAGGTAAGCACACCATCACTTCGACTTATCAGAATGATCCTTCATAAATGGTACACTCCTTAAGTTTACCTTCTCAAAGAAACTATCATTTTTGGTGGAATGTTATACCCTTTTTTTTTTTTTCTTCATTAATGTGTTTTTATAGATTGGTGTTTTTATATCTTTTTAGTTATTTTTTTTTCTTTACTACTACTACTGAGCTTTAGGCCTCATGCACACTGGACGTCAAACTCCACTTTTAAGAGGGTTTGACTTTTTAGCTCTTGAGTGTTCATTTCAGTAGCCAGAAAAAAATAATTTCTCTTGCATTCATTGACAGACAGTTCTTCCATAGTCTTGACCATAGGGTTTATAGCACCATCTTCAGGAGTAGGACACTAGGCAGGAAAAGAACACTACCCCACCTATGGGCTGTGCCGCCGCCCTCCCCCTTTCTGGTTGGTGAGAACCTTGAGGCTACAGGGACCGTGTTGGACAGGTATCTGATCCTGCGCCCTCAGGATGTGTTTTGTTGCCTTCTGTTTTGGGCTGGGGATGCCCAAGGCATCCCTTTCCTGCCTGTGGATTTCAGTAGGGACTGTCCCCCAGACTGCATGCACCATGCAGTTTGGCTGTCTGGTAATTTAGGCCGCGGCTTACTGGATTGGGCTGTCATTTTCACTGGCATGCCTGGCGTCCTGTTTCCTATTGGGCGGTGCTATGGGGCAGACCCTTGGGTGGGCTATTTTAGCTGCCTTTTTTTGGCTTGGGGCTTTCACCCTTTTCCCCCTGCCTCCCCTGCCACGCTCTGTACCCTGATGCAGTAAGTGAGCTCTGTAGCATCAAGGTCAGTCTGCTCGAGCAGTGTGTCCAGGTCTGAGGCTGCTGTTAATGCCAGTGGTCTGATGCTGCTGGAGCCAGGACAGGAGGTGGACTTGGGCTCTCCCAGTCCCAGTGGCCATGCGAGTGCTGACGTGGGTCCCATGCCTGACCTGATGGCTGGATGCCCTCTCCCCTCACTACGGTTTTTGTTTTGCACAGGCTGTTTTGGGGGTGGGAAAATGCTGTCTGGGGTGTCACACCTCACACTCTGCTGATCCTGCTCAGCTGTTAGCATCAGGCAATGAGGTCTCTGTTTGCTCTCACGTCTGTATTCCTGTGGATTATGTGGCTGCGCATGCAGTGGTGATGGTGGCCGCACTCATTATCTGTGCGCAGAAAACCAGGTGAGGGTACTTCTGGGGCTGCCAAACATCCAAAGCCTCCCCTTATTGTCCCTTAATGCTGGGTTCATGGTTGGCCCAGGGTGTTCAGATGCTAGAGGAGTCTCAGCTGCCTATCAATGTCCTGGAGCTACAGACAATCAGACTTTGTCCGATTTTATTTGATGGAGTATCTTTGACAGTCAGGTTTCAATCGGAGAACACCACAGAGGTGGCCTATGTCGATCATTAGGGCAGGACAAGGAGCTTGGCAGCGGCACTGGAGGCCTTACACGTTCTTCGGTGGGCGGAACTTCACGTGCTGGCTCTCTGCCATTTACATTCTGGAGGTGGAAAACTTGTATGTGGACTACCTCCGTGATCAGACACTGGACCAAAGAGAGTGGTCTCTGCTCCCAAAAATGATTCATTAAAGGGGTTGTAAAGGTACATGTTTTTTCCCCTTAATGCATTCTATGCATTAAGGGGAAAAAACATCCGACGATTAGCAGCCCCCCCCCCCCCCCCCATTTACTTACCTGAGCCCTTAAAAGTCCCGCGTCGTGAACGCGCTGCCTTCTCGACCGGGATTCTCGGCTCTTAGGGAGAGCGCTTCCCAGAACGGTGGTTATCTTATGCGGGGAGGAGCCGAGACAGCCGCCAGAAGACGAGGATCGGGGCCACTCTGTGCAAAACGAGCTGCACAGTGGAGGTAAGTATAATAGGTTTGTTTTTGTTTTTTTTTAAAAGGAAACCTTTACAACCCCTTTTAAATCTACCTATGGTTGGGCACACCGGACATGGATCTGCTGGCCTCTTGTCTCAACAGGAAGGTGTTGCCATACGTGGCGACAGCAAGGGATCCCCTGGCAGATGCGATGGGCGCTCTGCTGGTGCTGTGGAGTTCTTACCAACTAGTTTACGCCTTTCCCTCTCAAGCTTCTCCCTTGTCTGCTGTGCAGGATAGAGGCCTAAGTGATCTTGTTCTGATTGCTCTGGATTGGCCTCGACAACTCTGGGGTGCCAATGTGGTGTGGCTGGCTGCTTCCTCTGTGCAATGATCTTCTGTCCAAAGGAAAGATCTTCTTCCCTGCTTTACCATTGCTAGCTTTGATAGCTTGGCTATTAATAGGCAGCTTCTGAGAAATGAGTGGGGGTAGATGGGTGTCAGCTTCTGTGATTGCCACCATGTTGAAGGTGCATAAATCCACCTCGTGAAAGATTTACCATCGTACTTGGAAGGCCTATGTTCCATGGTTTCGAGGCTGAGGGTTTTCATCTGTATACCTTCTTGGTGTCTTGGCTTTTGGCTTTTCTTAAACGGAGAATTGATCAAAAACTTGCCTTGAGTACCATTTAGGTGCCAGTTTCTGCCCTTGTGACATTTCTGTCAACACCCTCTGGCCACACACTCTTTGATTCGTACCTTGTTTCAAGGGGTTTGGCATATAGCACCTCCGGTGCAATCTCCATTATCATCTTCATGGGACTTGAACCTGGTTCTTTTGATTCTGTAGAAGCTGTCTTGGTAGAAGTTAGTTTTAGGCAAACGTTCCAATAGTGCTTGCTAAAAATCCATCATAACGTAAATGAGTATTGTAACGACACCCCAAATATGAAAGGGGTTAAAGTCGTTTAAGACATTCCATTTCCGAACACAAAGCCAGCTACCGAACACTCCGATCAGCCGAGCAAGAAACCCATACGAATAATTCTCCCCCAAGTACGAGACGAGGCTCTGTCAATAGATTCAAACAGGACTGACTCTTTATTTTGAGATCTCACACAAATATATACAGCAGGATGAAAATACAACCTGTAAGCAGACACCTAATTAACATGAGCTAATTATCTAATCATTTACCCAGACAAGGTGACTCAGACATGACCTTTCGGACAGACTTTGTCTCCTAGCTCACCGACTATACAATACGCATTATCATACATCTCAAAACAATTGCAGGGTTAAGTCTGCTACTGGACGAAAAGACTCTTTAGAAGCTGTGACAAGTCATACTAGACTAATTTACATTATAGCAGACACAGACAGAGACAGGTGGCTGGAATTGACATCAACATCTCCTCACAGTATGTGTCCCAACAGTATGAATCGGTCACTATTTGTAATATGGCAAATACAGGGTCCCCAGAGTCTGTGTCTCCTTGGGGGGGGGATATGGACCCGAATTGAAAGGAACACCACCTCAAGGGTCCCCAGGCATACAGCTCACAAAGAGCACCGTTCCCCCAAATGCCAGGGCCCATAATTGGTAGGCAAGAGGCTAGCATTCAGTCCCCTCCAAAAGCCTCTGCCCCAGCTAGGTCTGTCACAAGTATGTTATATTTAAAGAGCACCCAACATCCTGAAGACCTTTCAGAGATGGCTTAGTTCAAGGACTGTTAATCGAATCAACCCTGTCCCTATGGGAAAAAATAGAACTAAGGATAGCATGTAAAAGCTCAGTAATACTTCCCAATCCAAAAGATGGCAACTCCAGTCTTCGTGCCTTTGCAGAGGTATGGCCACCATGGGTGTCTAACACTTCCAAATGTATGGGATGCCACATACTGTTCACCCGTCACCCACTCAGTCACTGCTGTGTTCAGCTACAGCAGTAGCTTTGCCAGAAAGCGAAGAATGAAGCTGCTGGTTTGGTAAGGTTACTAACCATTTAAAGGCTGCCTTTTTTTTGCTTTTTTTTTTTCGCAACCTCTATTTTTGGAGCTTTTGTCAAGTTATTGGTTGTCTTCCTGATGCAATGACTACCACTCCCCACAGTTTCTGTCCTCCTGTCACAGGAAATTAGATGAACTGTCCTCTATGGTGTTGCAGACTACAATTAAAAAAGGGTGATGGCTGGAGTTGCGTTTTTAAAGGATACATTTGGGCAACTGTGGGCAAGATGCACGTCTTCCTGTAGATGGAGATCATGTGGTCAGGGCTTCCAGTTGTATTTGGTTTTTAGGTGTTACTCTGAATATCCGATATCTAACCATTTTTGTAACGTCTTACTTTATGTAATGTTGTGACAGCACTATGTCAATGGCCAGTGATATGTTTAAGGCTGTATTCACACCTGAGCGTTTTCAGCTCGAAAAACGCCCAACAAGCAAAATCCCATTCATTTAAATGTCCCCTGTTCACATCTGAGCGTTTTGTAGCCTGAAGCAAAATGCCTGAAGCTCAAAGTACATGAGCTTCTTTTTGGGCAGATTACGGGCGTTTTTCTGCTTTTTTACATTGGTGACCTTTTGACCTGTGCAATTGTGGCAATAAACACGTGACTTTCTGCCTGAAAACGAAATGCTCAGGTGTGAATGCAGCCTAAACCTTGTGATTGTATCACAGTACATAATTATTTCTGAAGTGGCATGACTAGATTTAAACTGTAAATGATGTAAAACCTGTGTTGTGTTATATTTTTTTTTTTGTCTTTCAGAACAAATTTCTGAAATATTTCGGACAGTGCAATGATATAGATCGAGAGATGAGGAAGTGCCTTAGGGGTGAGGTGAGGCTAACAACTTGTACTAAGGCAATGCTTTTAGATTTTCACAAAATAACTTTTTTTTTTTTTTTTTTTGATATATTAGTGTTCAAGTTGCACACACCAGTCAAACCTAACATTTTGCAAAACTGAACACAGTAACAAAGTATGTAGTTGGAAATTGGCAGTAATGAGGGATAAACATACTATTTGTGCTGACTGTGCAGTTAAATGAGGGCCCTCTGGGATTTGGATGCCCAGATGGGGATTGGGCAGGTGCTGGACCTTGCTCCCACTTTTTACATAGAAAAGCAGAATGTATTCATGGGAAAACAAAAAAGCCCAAAGGCCGAAGCTGCGCTAGAAATAAAAAATACCAAATAGTGAATAAGTGTCAAATAAAATGATTAAAGCTGCCAGCACCTGAAAGTCTAGTATCAAACTTCAAACATATAAAACACAAAAGATGCAGCGCTAGAAATAATATGTGAAAAAATTGTGACTAAAAAAAAACTAAGGCAGAGTCTCATAGGCATATAAGCAAGTGATCAATTGTGAAAAATTCATGTGAAACATAATCTAGTGAGCAATAATATATATATATATATATAACACTTTACATGTGAAAAAAACAACAACAAAAAAGTCCCATCAAAGTAACAGTCCATAAATGAACAAAGAAATAACACCCATCCGTGATGATGCAAGAAGCCAGAAAAAAGAAAGGATACTCTTCCGTGTAGTTTCACACCCTAGGTAAGTAATATAATCCACTTACCAGATGGCAATGACTGCTGTTACGACAGTCTCGCCCAGCTCAGGGAAATCGGTCTCCCCAAAACCAAAAGCACAATACTGGAACAGCAGCTAGCAGTGGGTAATTCTCTGGAATATGAAACCAAAAAAAAGGTTTATAAGTATACAGCAAGTACATGGAAGGATAACATGAGGTAGAACATCCAAGTGTTTCTGCAGCCTCACATATGCACGCTAACGCATTTCAGGGGCACGCCCCCTTCTTCCGAGCTGTGCAGAATGTATTTACAGAATGTATTCATGTTGTACTGTGGGTTTTTTTTTTTCACTGATTTGTAATCTTGACGTGGCATCAGCAGTGCTGGGACAAGATCATCCAGTGCCCAGGGTAGAGATGCCAAATTGCGCCCCCCCCCCCCTCTATTATGTGCAAGCTTATGAGGAGGAAGGGGAGAGAGAGCACAGCCCACACCTCTTCCCTGCTCTCTCCTTGCCGCTTCCAGAGCTGGCCTGACAGAGGTAGTGATGCTTCTGTCACTACTGCTCTGAGCCTTATAGTAGATGGAGCCTGCGGTGCCTCCATCCCTATAATACATACTGTGCCCAGGGCAGCCGACCCTTCTGCCCACTCCTTGACACAGCCTTGGGTATCTGGCAGAAAACAGCACATAAATTCTTCACTAACTGGCACTGATTTATACAAAATCTTCCTTCTATTTCTGTTGTCCCTAAGTGAAAGTGACTGTAAGTGAAAGTAACTAAGTGACTGTAAGTGAAAGGCGTGTTCTCTGCCTGTCCTATAATTTTTTATTTATTTTTTTCTTCTTATGCCATGTACAGACGATCGGACATTCCGATAACAAAACCGTGGATTTTTTTCCGACGGATGTTGGTCACACAAATGTTGTCGGAAATTCTGAACGTCAAGAACGCGGTGACGTACAACACGTACGACGAACCGAGAAAAATTAAGTTCAATAGCCAGTGCAGCTCTTCTGATTGATTCCGAGCATGCGTGGAATTTTGTGCGTCGGAATTGTGTACACACACTCGGAATTTCCGACAACAGGAAAATTTGAGAACCAGCTCTCAAACATTTGTTGTCGGAAATTCTGACAGCAAATGTCCGATGGAGCCTACACACGGTCGGATTTTCCGACACTAAGCTCACATCGAACTAGGGCTGCAACTAACGATTATTTTCATAATCGATTAGTTGGCCGATTTATTGTTTTGATCGGTTAATAACCTTAAAGTGTAGTGTATAATTTAGATATGTAAAATTTTTTTAAAAAAAAGCAATTTTATTCTTAAATATCAAAAACCAACTATATGGTTAGGGAGCAACATCTCTAATCCACTCTGAGAATAACAGACAGAAGAGATGTATTGTATATACTATTAGAGGTTGAAGCTGGTAAATATCATCAGACTCAGATCAAATGTTTTTATTTAAAGAAAAAAAAAAGTTAGACTGTTTTGCAGATTTTCAAACAGAACTGTAATATATGCTGGCCATACAAAAACAATGTGTTCCTTAAAAAAAAAAAAAAAAAATTAATTTTAAGAACGTTCGTTCGATTTTCTACTCATTAGTGGGGTCAAATAAAATAATAGAAAACTTCTTAGTCAAAGGAATTTTCAGACAGTGTTTGATTTTCATTCATGAATTACATTCATTTGAAAACCATGTTTAAAGCAAGTGAAAATTTCAAAAAACATTTCTTTCATTCAGCGAATGTACAAAGATTTTTCGTCTAAATATTCTCGTCTGAAAATTAATAGGTGTGGCCAGTATAAGGCTCGGTACACACCTATGCAGTTTGCATTTGATCTGTTTCTGCAGTGCTTTTTTGCTGTGCATTTTGATTTTTGCAAACATGATTTTGCTGCGATTTGCATTTTTTTTTAATGCTGTTCTTTTGGCCAATTTGTTGTTAGGCAGATAAAAAAAAAAAAACACAAATTGCTGCAAAAACGCACTACATGCTTTTCTGCAGCTTCTCCATTAAAGTATATTGAACCAAAAAAAGCACAGTTTTTTGCGTTGAAAAAAGTCCTTGACCCTTTCCAAATATGCAGTGGCTAAAAAAAAAAAAAAAAAAAAAAAGCATAGATGTGAACGTGTCCCATAGGAAACCGTGTTGAATGAACTGTAGTGCGTTTCTGCAAAAAGCACAAAAAAAAAAGACCTCAACAACCAGTCTGGCCATTTACCAACTATGACTTGACCAATGACCATCTTTTCCCTTTAAGGCTGGGTTCACACTTAGTGCAGACGCGGCTCACAGCAGGAGTCCAGTGCGTCCCTGTTCTCTGTTTCAGAGACAAATCAGGCCTGAATTTTTGCCTGAACTCAGACCTGAAACCGAGCCAAAGTCTCACAGGACCCCTGTGCAATTTGCTCTGCAGCCGCCCCAGAGATGTGTGAACCGGCTCCATTGAGAGCCGGGCACGTTCTCCTGTCATGCAAAGAAACCCATATTCAATTCGCACTAGTGTGAACCCAACCTAAATTTGGGCACTGGTGAGGCTGCATTGATGAGGCTGCACTGGTGCATTATTTTTTTTAAACCTCCTTTGTTGCTATTGAAATGACATTTATAAAACCAGTTGGGCATGGATGGTGAGCTGATTCAGTGGTTCAATGGGCCATTTGACTGGACTTGCCCCCCCAGGCCTAAGGCTGCCAGCCACCACATCTATGGATCAGTAGGCTGCAATATATTTTTTGAGTTTAGATACAGTCCAAGTCTACGGGAGTCTTGATGCCTAACTTTTCCATAAAGTAGTGCTGCAGCTTGCCTTTGAAATGACAGCTCTTGCGCTATATAAAACTGACAGACCAATGGCAGGTAAGGAGTTATTAGAAATAAGTTCATTTTAAAGAGCAGAGACTGCTGTGATATACAAAACACAACCCACACAGGTTAGTTGAGCAATATGACAGGTTCTGGAAGAACCTTCACACTATAGAGCATAACAAAAAGTAATTAGAGAACAGTACTGCTCAACACATTCAGTTGTTCTGTAAGCTGCAATAAAACAATCAACCTGAGAATGCTGCAAAGATAAATACCATATCGTGTCATTTCTATAGCAGCTGAAGCTTCCTCCTGTGCCTCTTGATGTCACAAACATGTGGGCAGTCACATTCACCTTGCCATTCCATGATATTCGTGGGGTTCACAGTTCACTAAATTGTATGAAATATCTTAACTCATTGGTATTCTTTCATGAGAACGTTCAACTCACATAAATATCACATGGGTGTGCAGTTTGTTCTTCAGCGTGCATTTACATCTTAATTTGTAATTTTGGGCCCAAAAAGCTGCAGCACATCGCTGCAATGCATACATATACTATATTACCAAAATTATTGGGACAATGCCATTACACGCACATGAACTTTAATGGCGTCTTAGTCCATAGGGTTCAATACTGTGGCCCACTCTTCTGGGAAGGCTGTCCACAAGGTTTAGAAGTGTGTCTATGGGAATGTTTGACCATTCTTACAAAAAAGCATACGTGAGGTCAGGCACGAATGTTGGATAAGAAGGCCTGGCTCACAGTCTCCTCCGTTCTAATTCATCCCAAAGGTGTTCTATTGGGTTGAGGTCAGGACTGTGCAGGCCAGTCAAGTTCCTCCACCCCAAACTCTCTCATCCATGTCTTTATGGACCTTGGTTTGTGTACTGGTCCAAATAATTTGGTGGAGGGGGGATTATGGTGTGTGGTTGTTTTTCAGGGGTTGGCTTGGCCCCTTAGTTCCAGTGCAGGGAACTCTTAAGGCGTCAGCATACCACGACATTTTGGACAATTTTAATTTTCCCAGTTTTGTGGGAACAGTTTGGGGATGGCCCCTTCCTGTTCCAATGTGACTGTGCGCGAGTACACAAAGCAAGGTCCATATGGATGAGCGAGTTTGGGGTGGAGGAACTTGACTGGCCTGCACAGAGTCCTGACTTCTGGCAGGTACCCAGCTCCCGCTTCCGCTCGGGCTGCCTAGGCTACTTCTCTCCCCCTCCCTGCAATGTTCTGGGACACTTCACAGGTCCCAGAAGATTGCATGGCCATTCAGGACACGCACCACCCATCCGGCTGTGAAGCTGTCATAGCTGGGTTCCCACACTAGTGATGCCGGTGAGAACCAAGGCTTGGGGTGGCTGCATCGCTGGACCGTGGGACAGGTAAGTGTGTGTTTATTAAAAGTCAGCAGCTACACCAGGTGGAACTCCTCTTTACAGTCCTGTACTCCTGTAAGTTATAATTTTAAAAAAGGTATTAGATTTTATTCGGGCTTTACCTAGTTGTAGACTTTGGGCGTTTGACACATGTACACAGAAGTTTTTCATTTATTTAATAAAATGTTCCTCTGTTTAACCCCTTATTAACCCTAGTCTTAGCCCTAATTAACTCCTTATCTATTCCATTTATTATTTTCCTGCTAATTTTTCTTTTTTTGTTCTTTTTCTATTTTTTTAACCATTAATATTAACTTTTTTGTTTGCTAATATTTTTACACCTTTGAAATACATTTATACATTTCATATTTACAAAAAGTGCAAAATAAAAAAAAACACTTTCATTTGTAAAAAAAACTTAAAAATTATTAAACATTTTACAGAATAAAATGTGCACATTTTATCTGTAGTAACACTATTTTAAACTAACCCTGCTCTAAAAAAAAAATGCATTCATTGTCTGATTGTGGGGGGGGGGGGAAACAATATCACGGAAAGCAAAACATAAATAAATATGGGCGAGTATTGAACATGTCACACTTTTTCTATGTAAATCTAATTTTAAAGGTGCTATTGATATGACATGTTCACTACGTATCGGTAACAACCCATGCAAGCCATACATACAAAGAAACCAAAGCAAATAAGTTCAGAAATTAAGTTATGTGTAATAAAATGGAATAACACATGGAAAAATAATGAATCCATGAAGAAAAAGGACGTGCAAAAAAGGGCATGGAAAGCCAAGACCAGCTGAAATCTATCAGTAATTAGAAACCAATCCTTCCCCTTGTCAGTACAAATTAATATCAGCTGGTTCAATCTCAACTGATGGCCTATAAAAAGGTGTCTCATTACCAAAGTGTCACACAAACATCTCATGATAGGTAAAAGCAAAGAGCTCTCTCAAGACAGCGCTCGTATAGCAAGACAAAATAAAAAAAAAAATTTTGCTCATCTTTCGAAACGCTTGTATACTGCGTTACTCGTAAACCAAGGTATTACTGTATTTCACAGGCTTGTCTAAATGTTGTGCAGCAAACTTAAAACAAGCTTTAACATGCTTTTTCTTTAGCAATGGCGTCTTGCGTAGTGAGCGTGCATACAGGCCATGGCAGTTGAGTGCATTACTTATTGTTTCCTTTGAAACAATTGCACTGTGGAGGACCTTATTGTTGCAACACATACTGATGGCATTGGTTACAGAAGGATTTCTAAATATTCCAGTGAGCACTGTTGGGGCCATAATCCGTAAGTGGAAAGAACATAATTTCACCATAAACCAGCCCTGACCAGATGCTCCTCGTAAGATATCTTGAAATCTTGCGAAGAGTGAAAAGAATTATCAGAAGAGTTGTCCAAGAGCCAAGGACCACTTGTGGAGAGCTTCAGAAAGACCTGGAATTAGCAGGTACAATTGAAAAAAGTTATTTTCTCTATGGTAAAACTGGTGTGGCTGCTGCCTACTCCCAAAGCTCCACAGAGTGGCTTTGGGAAGAAAGACATAAGGAAAGATAAAGGAGATAAAATAGTAGGGGTGCAACGGATCAAAAAACTCACGGTTCGGATCGTTCCTCGGATCAGGAGTCACGGTTCGGATCAACAAAAAAAAAAAAATCTCCCCCACTGTAATATCCACAATCTCCCTATTGGCAGAGTATTGGCGGGTATATTGGCAGGGCATTGCAGAGTATTGGCACTGCTGCCATCCGATCTCTCCCCTCCACTGTACAGATCAGTACACAGAGGGGAGAGAGGAACCGGCGTCATGATATGACGCCGGTTTGTTACAAGTGATCGCTCCGTCATTTGACGGAGCGATCACGTGCTAAACGGCTGCCGGGTGTACCAAGATGGCCGCCGCTCCGGAGCAAGGCCAAAGCCGCGGCCTTTCCTATGGCCGAGGCCACAGAGCGCTCCGCGGATCGCGGGTGTCCTGTACGGATCAACCTCCGCGGATCGGATCACAGATCGATGACGATCCGTTGCACCCCTATAAAATAACGCTGCCTAAATCTAATAAGTGATTCTGTTAAAGTTGGAAAAATAAAATAAACTGTCTAATAACGTGTCCTAGCTCTTCAAATCACACAAACATTATTAGTGTTAAACCGTATGAGTGCTCAATATAACATTTGCAATCCTGGATGGTTAATAAGTTCCATAAACCAAAAAATACACATATAAAGTGCTCAGTATGCTTATTGTGCAAAAAGTGTCCATAAAAACTGGATTATACTTTGTGTGTGTGTATGGGTGTGTGAGAATCCCCTGTGTAAACCAAAATAAAAAAAATCACAGTTCAAAAATATAACTTCCAAAGTGACTTGTGTCTGGATAAACAATATCTCTTGGTAAAAAAAATTAGATGAATTCCACACGTGCTCCCATCTCGGTTCCATACTCGCCAGAAAGATTCCTCCACGGTGCAATTGTTACAAAGAAAACAATAAGTAATGCACTCAACTGCAATGGTCTGCATGCACACTCTACGCAAGACTCCATTGCTGAAGAAAAAGCATGTTAAAGCTTGTTTTAAGTTTGCTGCACAACATTTAGACAAGCCTGTGAAATACAGTAATACCTTGGTTTGTATAAGCTGAATCCACCCTTTAATTGTGAAGATGAATAGTGGCGCTGTCCCTACCAGTTGTGAGAGTGGGTCAGGCACTACAGTCCTCCCTATTATGGAGTGAGCTGGAGGTGCACTGATTCTCAAAGGTGATGAATAAATGAAATGCATAAACTAATTAACATCCCCTATTAATATAGTACACAAACACCTTAGTAAAATATAACACTCTAATATATACAAATAATGCAACCAACCATAAAGCTGCAATGTGATAACAGTGAATAAAAGTCCACCACGTGAGAGTAGTGTGTGACTGATATGATAATACCAGCCTCCA
The DNA here is from genome assembly GCF_042186555.1 of Aquarana catesbeiana. Classification (NCBI taxonomy): domain Eukaryota; kingdom Metazoa; phylum Chordata; class Amphibia; order Anura; family Ranidae; genus Aquarana; species Aquarana catesbeiana. The sequence continues at coordinate 236,465,710 of NC_133334.1, forward strand.
AAACTGAGATGAAGAGAAAAAAGAAAAAAATTCTTTTAAAAGATAACTAAAAATGCAACCAATGAAAAAATATAAAAATGTAAAAAATAGTCCACATAAATTGTGACAATATGCAACAAAATCCCAAAAAGTGCAGGTGTCTTCAAACCGCTCAGCTGTGATCTACAAATTTCACCACGCCTCAGTGACGTGATTCCCTTCTGAAGTTCAAACTCACCAGCTAATAAGGCCTCCCACTCTCGTGTTTGGCCAAACAGAGCCTCAACCCACTCACATGGGGGTTAGCATGCGACCCAGATCTCCACTCCTAAGAACCGGCCTCTCTCCTTAAGACAGTGTTTCCATATGTGGAATGAAAAATATGCTCCATACAATGTCCCATGCTAAGATGGTAGCCATCGATCAAAATCAAATTCCAAAATTTGAAAAACTTTGGCACCCTTGGATAAAACAACAGTTCCTGTCAAATTTCAATGACTCTGTCCTGTTGCCATGGTAACAGATTAAATGACTTACAGAGACACCCATTCTAAGGCTTCAAAGAGAACTAAAAAGAATAATAAACTGACGAGCGGGACAACCTTGTGGACCATACCTCTACCTTTCAACCCTTTTTCTTCTTTCTCTTTCCTTTTCTCCACCTTACGATTAAAGCTCATTATCAGAATTTATTTGACCTATATACACTCTACTTGTAAACAATATGTATAGTAGGTATAAATCATTTAAATACCTACAAAAGTAACTAAGGAAATGATATATATCTTTAATTTAGGTTTACGTGAACCCAATGTTTAATATTTGAAATTTCATGATATTTACCTATATAAACCCTACTGTAAAACAATGAGCTTACTTTATAGATCCTTGTAAACTTACTTTATGTATCTTTATAACATTGTATACTCAATAAACTTCTTTTGACAAGGAAAAATATGCTCCAATGGTGTAGTACCGTTAAAATGATATTTATTTACACTAAAACAGCGCCAAAAACACTCACATTCAAATAAAAACTAGTAGGCAAATCACTTCACAGCAGTTAGGAAACAGCACGGCACACTGAACGGTGATAATGAAAATGAAACCACAACAAACGGCGGACCCAGGGAGTATGGATGCTGGTGAGCGTCTCACCCGCTTGCAGCAACACGTCCCTCGGCTGATCCCCGCTCCGTCACCCGTCACTCCTTCCTCTACCACTCATGTAAGATTGACGTGTAGCCACGCCCCGACATGTTTCGTCACTCGGACTTATTCATGGGGTTGGCTACTCGGCAGGGCAGTCACACTTTTATGCAAATCGCCTGTTTAGTGGGTGGGCGCAAATCACTCTGGTCTACACACTTCCTGTGTCCCCGTGTCTGTGATAGATACAATATCTCCTCATACTCGAACTATAAGATAGATGGCTATCAGTGTTACTCATCTATACAATAAAACTAGATCCACATCCTCTTTTAAGATGTTTATAACTTATATATCCATACCTTGTAAAAAATAGTGTAAAAATATATACATTGCCAAATTAGCATTAATTAAAAATTATTAAATATATCAATAATATTACATCATTGTGTAAAAATAAATAATAAATGATAGTGAAAAAATATAAAAATATATATCCAAAAATATTAATAGTTATAAAAAATACCAGTATTTTACAGTGCATTTCAGTGTCCAAATAATCCTAGCTATTGAGTGATCAGTGCAGGATAAATACAGTAATGTTCAAGTGTCTTTAAATATCTCAAGAAATCTTGAGATATTAAAGAAAATATTAAAAATATTGAAAAAATCTTAAATGGTATGTAACAGCAATGAAATAATTATACTGTTGGAGATTATATATATATATATATATATATATATATATATATATATATATATATATATATATATATATATGTGTGTGTGGGCCCTCTACTCAGTGAACACACTTACTACCTGGATGGATGGACTTGACCTATTGGACCCCCCAAAAAATACATATATATAAACTGAAGATAGTAACACCAGTGTATTAATGGTGATCAGGGTTCACTAGGAGTTACTGATGAAACAATTTAGATCAAGTTCAATGTTCATTCCTCTAGGGAATAAACATTTAAGCAGAAAGATCCATCGGGTTTCCCTCTGGGAGAGGTCCCTAACCCGATTGGAACCTCTCCAGGACTGATGAACCACATCCAAGCCACAAAACTGTAACAACCTTGGGTCCTGGTTGTGTTTCTCCTTGAAATGGAGAGACACGCTGTGGTATTGGAAACCTTTCTTACCACAGCGTGTCTCTCCATTTCAAGGAGAAACATAACCAGGACCCAAGGTTGTTACAGTTTTGTGGCTTGGATGTTTATTCCCTAGAGGAATGAACATTGAACTTGATCTAAATTGTTTCATCAGTAACTCCTAGTGACCCCTGATCACCATTCATACACTGGTGTTACTATCTTCAGTTTAAAATATATATATGTATTTTTTGGGGGGTCCAATAGGTCAAGTCCATCCATCCAGGTTGTAAGTGTGTTCACTGAGTAGAGGGCCCACACACATATATATATCTCCAACAGTATAATTATTTAATTGCTGCTACATACCATTTCATTGCTGTTACATAACATACCATTTTAATATTTTCTTTAATATCTCAAGATTTCTTGAGATATTTAAAGTCACTTGAACATAATTGTATTTATCCTGCACTGATCACTCAATAGCTAGGATTATCTGGACACTGAAATGCACTGTAAAATACTGGTATTTTTTATATTTAAACTATTAGTATTTTTGGATATATATTTTTATATTTTTTCACTATTATTTATTTTTACACAATGATGTAATATTATTGATATATTTAATAATTTTTAATTAATGCTAATTTGGCAATGTATATATTTTTACACTATTTTTTACAAGGTATGGATATATAAGTTATAAACATCTTAAAAGAGGATGTGGATCTAGTTTTATTGTATAGATGAGTAACACTGATAGCCATCTATCTTATAGTTCGCTTGTCAGTGATGATTTAAATGCATCTACTCTCTATATAAGATGTTACCTATGAGGAGATATTGTATCTATCACGGACACGGGGACACAGGAAGTGTGTAGACGCAGAGTGATTTGCGCCCACCCACTAAACATCCGATTTGCATAAAAGTGTAATTGCCTTGCCGAGTAGCCAACCTCATGAATAAGTGACGAAACTTGTCAGGGCGTGGCTACACGGCAATCTTACACGAGTGGTAGAGGAAGGAGTGACGGAGCGGGGATCAGCCGAGGGACATGTTGCTGCAAGCGGGTGAGACGCTCACCAGCATCCATACTCCCTGGGTCCGCCGTGGCCGTTTGTTGTGGTTTCATTTTCATTATCACCGTTCAGTGTGCCGTGCTATTTCCTAACTGCTGTGAAGTGATTTGCCTACTAGTTTTTATTTGAATGTGAGTGTTTTTGGCGCTGTTATAGTGTGAATAAATATCATTCTAACGGTACTACACCATTGGAGCATTTTTTTAATTCCACATATGGAAACACTGTCTTAAGGAGAGAGGCCGGTTCTTAGGAGTGGAGATCTGGGTCGCATGCTAACCCCCATGTGAGTGGGTTGAGGCTCTGTTTGGACAAACACAAGAGTGGGAGGCCTTATTAGCTGGTGAGTTTGAACTTCAGAAGGGAATCGCGTCACTGAGGCGTGGTGAAATTTGTAGATCACAGCTGAGCGGTTTGAAGACACCTGCACTTTTTGGGATTTTGTCGCATATTGTCACAATTTATGTGGACTATTTTTTACATTTTTATATTTTTTCATTGGTTGCATTTTTAGTTATCTTTTAAAAGAATTTTTTTCTTTTTCCTCTTCTCTTCATCTCAGTTTTGGAGGCTGGTATTATCATATCAGTCACACACTACTCTCACGTGGTGGACTTTTATTCACTGTTATCATATTGCAGCTTTATGGTTGGTTGCATTATTTGTATATATTAGAGTGTTATATTTTACTAAGGTGTTTGTGTACTATATTAATAGGGGATGTTAATCAGTTTATGCATTTCATTTATTCATCACCTTTGAGAATCAGTGCACCTCCAGCTCACTCCATAATAGGGAGGATGGTAGTGCCTGACCCACTCTCATAACTGGTAGGGACAGCGCCACTATTCATCTTCACAATTAAAGGGTGGATTCAGCTTATACATATTTTACATTTTAAGTGGCAGCTTTTATTGTGTTTTTTTTCCTCTTCATTTCATCAAGCGCAGAGGTGGTAATACAGGCCTGGGCGGATTTACTGGTTTACCTTGAGTTTATAATACCTTGGTTTACTAGTAACGCGGTATACAAGCGTTCTGAAAAACTAGCAACATTTAAAAAAAAAAAAATTGTCTTGCTATACGACCGCTGTGTTGATACACGAGCAGTAGTTTTACTGTAAAAACAAAACCATTACACTCACAATGTTAAGGAGGCTGCTGTTCATCAATGTAAAGCAGCTGTGTATATGTACAGTTAAGCTGTCGGAGACACCCAGAGAGACTACGAACTGGGTGAGGCGGGCGAAACGTGCATTCTGAGCACCTGGAAGTGATGTCAGCAGTTCCTGAGTGTCTCCGCGTTCTCCAGGAATCGCTGGGAGTCAAAACCTGGCCACATATACCGTATTTATCGGCTTTTAGGAGGGAAGTTGAAGGGAAAAAAACTTACATTTAAATGCCCATCATTGCAGCCTTCCCCAGTGATCCCCTGCCATTCTGGGCTTCAAAATCGCCGACCGCGATTTGAAAATGGCGCCGCGGGCGCTGAAATACACAGAGCCGGTTCTCGGCGGCTCTCGTTCACTTTCGGCTCCTCTCGTAGTCCCGCCCGGGATGGGCGTGACTGTGAGCGGAGCTATCCGAACCTAGCCAAGTACACTTGGCTAGGTTCGGGCGGCGTCGAGTGAAGCCGAAAGTGGCCGAGAAGAGCCGAGGACCGGCTCTGTGTATTTCGGCGCTGGGGCGCCATTTTCAAATCGCGGTCAGCGATGATTTTTTTTAGATCTTTCAGCGGGGGATCGCAGGGGATCGGCGTATAACACGCACCCGCGATTTCCCCCTGATTTTAAGGGGAAAAAAGTGCGTGTTATACGCCGATAAATACGGTAGTTCTGTATACTGTACACCAGCGGCTTTACTGTAATATACACAGCGGCTTTACATGGATGATGCATTTGGTCTGCTCCAGGCCACCTGTTAAGTAATTTGTTTGCTGAATCCCCCCCCCCCCTGCTGAACCTACCCCTCCAGGTTCAGCCTCTCATGGAGTTGGAAGACCCTGAATGCTGAAGCTGATGATGATATGCCCGAGACATAGCAAGCCCAATTCCCGTTACCAGTATTTGATCCTGCTGATTCTGCTGACATAACCCCTTAAAGGGACCGCTGTGTTTGACCTGACTGATACGCTCAGGGGCCCATCATTTGAGGCGAGCGGCCATTACTATCGGTGGTGGAGGTTGTCACTTAAGTTACCATACCTGAACCTTAGTAAAGAAATCATTGATGAATTCAGCAGAGAAGCCAGCATGTACCCAATGAAGTGATCTATGAAGAAAATTGACTATTTCTTTGTTTGATTTGATTTTTATTTTTACTTTGCAGTAGTGTGTTCCATCTGCGCTGTACTGCTTTTTTTACATTATTTTGATGGGGACACCTGATGTAAAGTGGCACTGTGATGGGGACAGCTGATGTAAAGGTTCACTCTGATGATGGCACCTAAAATAAGGGGGCACTCTGATGGGGACAAATGATGTAAGGGGGCACACTGACAGGAGACACCAGATGTAAGGGGGCCTTCTGATAAAGAAACCTGATGTAAGTGGGCACTTTGACAGGAATACCTGATGTAAGGGGGCACTCTGACGGTGGCAACTAATATTTATGGGGGTAATCTGATGGGGGCACCCAATATAATGAATTACTGTGGTGGGGGCACCCAATATAATGAATTACTGTGGTAGGGGCACCTGATATAAGGGGAACACTATTGGGGACGTTTACAGAGTATTAGCAGAGGGGGTGGAGGAAACCATAAGAGAAGCGTGGCTTGCGCCAAAAAAGGGAAAGAAGACGCGTACAATTTTTCATGGCACAGACTTGTGATGCGGATTTTTTTTAGTGACCCGACCTCCTTGAATTTGAATTCACTACCCCTGGTCTATAGTCAGGGCAAAGTGCACTATACCTATATAACAATTTAACTTTTTTCTTTTTTTTTCTTTTAGTATGAAAACAACAGAAATGCAAGCCGTGCCAGATCAGATAGGATGAAACAGAAGCTCCGCGAAGCTAGCAGTCATTGAGAGAAGTTTCTTGCCAAGCCACCACATGGACATTCACCCCTACATATTCCACCAGTGATAATTTGTATTTATTTTACTATCAAAATTACTTTTTTTTATTATTATTTAGACATGTTCATGCACATGTTCAGATATCTTAACAGAAAAGTATTTTATTAATTAAAAGACTGCTCCACTTAAACTACAGGCTGTTTGTGTTTCAAATGTGCTCTCAGTCTGGAATTCATATTTAAAGCAAACTGGCCTCAAAACAAGATGGTGTGATCTCATTTTCTCATGTTATACCAGCACCTCAAGCTGCCTGCACATACCTTATTTTAGTGAATAAACTACTGGTATGTTGTGATCCCATCACCCAGAGATGAACTGCATAACAATGACTGTATGAAGTATATGCAGCTGTCATAGTATTTTTCTGGAACTTCCTAGGACGAATGTGATCGCCATGATGAAGAAAAATGACATTGTGTAAAGTGCATCTGTTTTTCTTCTCAGGTTATCCTGCCAGTAACACACTCCCTGTCCTAGGTTGATATTCACTCACTTTACTGAATCTACAGTCAGGTCCATAAATATTGGGACATGAACACAATTCTAATCTTTTTGACTATACACCACCACAATGGATTTGAAATGAAACGAACAAGATGTGCTTTAACTGCAGACTTTCAGCTTTAATTTGAGGGTATTTACATCCAAATTAGGTGAACAGTGTAAGAATTACAACAGTTTGTATATGTGCCGCCCACTTTTTAAGGAACCAAAAGTAATGGGACAATTGGCTGCTCAGCTGTTCCATGGCCAGGTGTGTGTTATTCCCTCATTATCCCATTTACAAGGAGCAGATAAAAGGTCCAGAGTTCATTTCAAGTGTGCTATTTGCATTTGGAATCTGTTGCTGTCAACTCTCAATATAAGATCCAAAGAGCTGTCACTATCAGTCAAGCAAGCCATCATTAGGCTGAAAAAAACAAAACAAACCCATCAGAGAGATAGAAAAAACATTAGGTGTGGCCAAATCAACTGTTTGGAACATCCTTAAAGTGGAGGTCCGCTGAAAAAAAAATATTAAAAGCCAGCAGCTACAAATAATGCAGCTGCTGACTTTTAATATATGGACACTTACCTGTCCAGGGAGCCTGCGATGTCGGCAGCCGAAGCCGATCTGTCCTCCGGCTCCCGGCTGCTGCCGCCGCCATCCTCGGTAAGGGAATAAGGAAGTGAAGCTATGCGCCTTCACTTCCTGGCTCCCTACTGCGCATGCGCAAGTCGCACTGCGCGTCCTCTCAGGTCCCTGCTGTGTTCTGTGTCTCACAGAATACAGCGGGGGAGGACGAGGTAGGCGCCGGAAGTGGCATAGGTCACCGCAAGCGCCGCGGTGAGCTATGTCAGGAAATGGGAGCAAATACCTGTATTAGACAGGTATCTGCTCCCTCCTCCCCCTGAAAGGTGCCAAATGTGACACCGGAGGGGGGAGGAATCCAAAAAGTGGAAGTTCCATTTTTGGGTGGAACTCCACTTTAAAAAGAAAGAACGCACCAGTGAGCTCAGCAACACCAAAGAACCTGGAAGACCACGGAAAACAACTGTGGTTGATGACCAAAGAATTCTTTCTCCGGTGAAGAAAACACCCTTCACAACAGTTGGCCAGATCAAGAACACTCTCCAGGAGGTAGGTGTATGTGTGTCAAAGTCAACAATCAAGAGAAGACTTCACCAGAGTGAATACAGAGGGTTCATCACAAGATGTAAACCATTGGTGAGCCTCAAAAACAGGAAGGCCAGATTAGAGTTTGCCAGACAACATCTAAAAAAGCCTTCACAGTTCTGGAACAACATCCTATGGACAGATGAGACCAAGATCAACTTGTACCAGAGTGATGGGAAGAGAAGAGTATAGAGAAGGAAAGGAACTGCTCATGATCCAAAGCATACCACCTCATCAGTGAAGCGTGGTGGTGGTAGTGTCATGGCGTGGGCATGTATGGCTGCCAATGGAACTGGTTCTCTTGTATTTATTGATGATGTGACTGCTGACAAAAGCAGCAGGATGAATTCTGAAGTGTTTCAGGCAATATTATCTGCTCATATTCAGCAAAATGCTTCAGAACTCATTGGACGGCGCTTCACAGTGCCGATGGACAATGAACTGAAGCATACTGCGAAAGCAACCAAAGACTTTTTTTAAGGGATAGAAGTGGAATGTTATGCAATGGCCAAGTCAATCACCTGACCTGAATCCGATTGAGCATGCATTTCACTTGCTGAAGACAAAAGTGAAGGGAAAATGCCCCAAGAACAAGCAGGAACTGAAGGCAGTTGCAGTAGAGGCTGGCAGAGCATCACCAGGGATGAAACCCAGCGTCTGGTAATGTCTATGCGATCCAGATTTCAGGCTCTAATTGACTGCAAAGGATTTGCAGTAAAAGTGCAGTAAAAAGTGAAAGTTTGATGGATGATTGTTAATCTGTCCCATTACTTTTGGTCCCTTAAAAAGTGGGAGGCACAAATACAAACTGTTGTAATTCCTACACCGTTCACCTGATTTGGATGTAAATACCCTCAAATTAAAGCTGCAGTTTAAGCACATCTTGTTCATTTCATTTCAAATCCATTGTGGTGGTGTGTAGAGCCAAAAAGATTAGAATTGTGTTGATGTCCCAATATTTATGGATCTGACTGTATGAAAGAGCAGCTTTCTTATGCTAGGACAGGACTACAGCATGTTTCTCCCTCTTCTCTATAACATGGAGGAAGTGTTTTGTAGTTCATAGTCCTGAAAACAAAACTAGAACTAGTCCTCCTGAAGAGGCAACTATCTTCTGGGGTAGTGTCTGTATACTGTGGGTGTAGCTACATTATCCTGAATATAGTGTATAACATAATAGTCTAGGTCTGCTTGTGGTCTATGCTAAACACATATCCCATAGTCCTTTTACCAAAAAAATACTTGGTTAGTATAGCACCACAAGATAGTCTTACAGGCATACGCATACCTCAAGGCAAAAAGATCCTTTTTTTTTTTTTTTTTTTTTTTTTAATAAAATGCTACAATTACATATGCTTTTCTGTACACATAATATAGACCGTGAGCCAAAACTTTGCCAGAGCCTACATAAAAGTTAATCACAATAGTTGGAGTCTAAATAGAAACCAGTAACTGTTGAGACAATTAACACTGTGGTTACGAGTAAGTGAAATACAGCACAACTTTCAGAATGCAGCTCCTAGGACCAAATACAGCACATACGTCAAACACAAGGCGGGTGGGCCAAATCTGGCCTGCCGGGCCTTGTAATGTGGCCCTCGCAGCCAGATTCGAAGAGCTGCCTACACAGGGAGGTACTAAAGGCGGGCCAGGTAGGGGAGAGAGATTTGGGAATCAATCTTGAACCCAGCACTCTGTACATGGCACACTCTTGAACCCTGCACTCTGTACGTTGCACACTCCTGAACCATGCACTCTGTGCTTAGCTCATCCCTTGTACAGCCGGCCCTTTGAGAGCAATCATACTGCTAATGTGGCCCACAATGAAATTGAATTTGGCACCCCTAAAATACAGCATTCCACAGCATTTGGGAGTACGTAAAGTACAACATGGCATTTAGAAAGGTCAGTACGTAACAGTATGCCCCATTGTTTATGAAAGTGAGGGAAAGAATGCCCCCAAGTGTTGGTATGATTGGAAGGAACAATACTCCCCCAGGTGCTGATTGTCTAAGAAATAGCCCACCCCCTCCTTTCCCAGGCATTAATTGCTGGGAGAACACCCCCTTTCCCCCCTAACCAAGCATTATTGGCCAGTAGAATATCCCCACTACTCTTTCCCCAGCCAGCAGTGGCCAGCCACATTTCCCCCATGCATTTTTGGCCTGTAGAATATTACTCCCTTTCCCTGGCATTGGTAGCCAAGAGAATATCCTCCTTCCCAGGCACTGGTGGGCATTGGGAACAAGTGCAGCAGATCATACTTAGCTACATCCTACATTGTGCTCATAGCAGCTCCCTGTGCAGTGATGTCACAGCAGAACCTATACAATTACTGCAAGATGAAACAAGCTCTTTAAAACCAGCTGCACATGGATCAAAATTCAGCTGGGACCGGGTGATTCTAGATCCATGTATGGGGGACAGTACTGTACTGTACAATTAGCCTGTCGGGTAAATGCCGTTCGATATGCAACACCGTTCGATATGCAACACACTGGCAGCACTGATCAGTGTATTCTGAAAGCGGGGAAGTTTCCCTGCTTCCAGAACACAATAGCTCAGCCAGAGGATTCCCCAATCCACCTGAATTGTGTGGATGGGCAAATCTGTTCAGTTTTTTTTTCCAACCTCGTTGAATGAAAATAATGAATCATCTATGGGCTGCTTAGGTGTATTTAAGGCCAAAGCTTTCTTTTAGTTTCGGATAGAGTGGTGAGGTGTTAGAACCTCTGTCAGGTCTGTCCCCAATGGGGAAATTCTCTGCCTTCATTTGTCCTGGTTGCCACTAGGACTAAAAATGAAGTCAAATCCCAGATTTTGAGATGTCACCAGAACAGGAAGAGAGGAGATCTTACAAAGAGGACGATTTCTCTCACTTTATTGCAATCTATTCTTTTTTTCTGCTGTGATCATAAAGATATATACTAAAACCAAAACTTATATATATATTTTGGATGGAGTGAGGATTGGCCTCTGTTAGGGCTTTTGCTCTTTTAGTCCCATTAGGGGGAATCTCCCTCCTGTCCAGTTTTGACCAAGAAAAAAATCCCCTCCTAGACATTTATCAATGGAACAGTTGTCACCTGTGGAAGATTTCCCTTCTATTCCTAATCCATACACAACACCAATTTTTCTATCTCTATGGGTAGCTGTACAGTGCCTTGAAAAATTATTCATACCCCTTGACATTTTCCTCATTTTGTCATGATTTTTTTTACAAATAAATATCTGAAAAGTGTGGTGTGCCTTTCTATTTAGCCCCTTTTACTCTGATACCCCTAACTAAAATCTAGTGGAACCAATTGCCTTTAGAAGTCACCTAATTAGTAAATAGAGTCCACTTATGTGTAATTTAGTCTCGGTATAAATACAGCTGTTCTGTGAAGCCCCCAGAGGTTTGTTAGAGAACCTTGATAAACAAACAGCATCACGAAGGCCAAGGAACACACCAGGCAGGTCAGTGATAAAGTTGTGGAGAAGTTTAAAGCAGGGTTAGGTTATAAAAAAAAACATCCCAAGCTTTGAACATCTCACGGATTGTTCAATCCATCATCCGAAAATGGAAAGAGTATGGCACAACTGCAAACCTAACAAGACATGGCCGTCCATCTAAACTGACAGGCCAGGCAAAGAGAGCATTATTCAGAGAAACAGCCAAGAGGCCCATGGTAACTCTGGAGGAGCTGCAAAGATCCACAGCTCAGGTGGGAGAATCTGTCCACTGGACAATTATTAGGCTTAATGTACATGGGACGTTTTACAACCTCTCCTGAACAATTTAACTTTACAGATAGTAACCAACGTTTAAAAATTTCAGTTTTGCCTAGTTTACATGCCGCATTTGCGTTCAGAAGTGTTTTTATTTTTTAAATGGTCAAAAATGTAAAACGCCTGTAAACTAAACGTGAGGTATCGTGTTTACAAGCTGTTAGCCTTGATTCATGTCAAATCGGCAGCAATTGCTGGCAGTGGCACTGTCTTAATCAGTGCGACGTCGCACTTGCAGCGCCGCACTGATTTCAAAAAGTAGTTTCTGTACTACTTTTTGCGTTTTCAGGGTACGATTTCCATTGACATCTGTGCAGAAACCCGCACAGATGTCTGAAATAGCAGCAAAAATCGGGACTGACATACAGGAGTGAAATTGTGCAAGTTCCGCTGATCTCGCAGCTTAGTGTGAACCTGGGCTTACAGGCGTTTGGCGTTTCAAATGCCTCTGAACATCTTTTCTGAACGCATTTTTTTGCTTTCCAAAAAATGCTTCTAAACTCAACTGCCTAGAAACTACTATAAACTACCCTGTGTACATGTACTGATAAGATAACATAGAGGAGAGTTCAGGGGCAGCTTAAAAAAACACCCAACTGCTCCTAAACATCTGTTTACCAGCAGCGGTAAACATGAAGCCTAGTGGCAAACATTGTTGAAAGAAAGCCATGAGGGGGACACAGCAAACGTGCAAGAAGGTGCTCTGGTCAGATGAGGCCTCCATGGCAGCATACACATGGTTGGTTGCTCCACCCACAACCAACCCACAGGACCACTTTAACTCTATAAAAGAAAGAGTTGCCCCCCCCCCCCCCCACGTCATTCTTTATTCTGTCCTCAAGCCTGCAGGATCACCCAGATCAGCCCTTACCTCACCACCATGTTGGTGTTACCATTACAGGTTTGTGCTCCCCTGTAGTATGGAGTCCCAGGACTTATGCTGCTAAATGCGCCAATAAGTATGGGAGCCCTTTTTTTCTGTGCATCTTTTTTGGGGCAGGAGGGGTCACAGGGGCAGATCTTCTCTTCCCACCTTCCCCTGGTCATCTACTTTATTGTGGAAGCTATCCCAGTGGAGGTTGATCAAGATCAACAAAGGATCTTTCATGGATATGCATCTGCATTACTCCCAGGAGGTGACAGCAGTCTCCTTGAGTTTTGGGATACCTCATGGCACCTCCCCAAGCTCCTTCATGCTGGGATCTGCTCCTCCGGGAGACACGCTTCCATGCTGCTTCATGCCCCCTTCTCCAGTTTCTGAAGCACTTTGCTGTGGCAAACAAGCCCTCCAAGAAAAACTAGTATGTGAAGCATGTTACAGTGAAGCTATCGGTGACAGGGATAAAGATAAGCAGGAATCCATCAATACCATGAAAAAATTGATCAAAGACTCAATTCAGGAATTATCCCAGGAATTAGTGGTCCCATCCACAAGCGGGAGGTCTGTTGAAACACCAATCCAACAGGTGGATTCAGGCTTCGTCTCCTAGGATGACAGGCACACAACAGAGAATTCTTCTGCATTCGATTTCGGGTTGATCGACCCATTCGTGGTCGCAGTAAAGAGCGTGATTCAGTGGAAAGAGACACCTGAACCCCCTGCCAAGTCTAGAAAATATTTTCCCCACCTGAAGAAGAAACTCCCAACCTTTCCGCTTATGGAAGAGATAAGGAATGTTGTGACAGATGAACGGCAGACGTTGAAAAAGAGACCGATCACCTATAATCATTTCAACAAATGATACCCTTTGGCAGAGTCAGATGCCCAACTGTTTGATTCCATGCCATCAGTGGATGCATCAGTCATGAGACTGGCAAAAAACACAACGCTGCACGTAGAGGATGCAGTTTCTTTCAGGGATGTCCTAGATTGCAGAATTGACTCAGATCTAAAAAAGGCTTATCAAACAGCTGGGGAAGCCTGCAGGCCAGCAGTGGCTCTAACCTCGGTCTCCAGGGCAGCACGAGCTTGGACCGATAACGTTGAAATAGCCCTCAGGCAGGGCGTTGATTGTGACCAGATTAAAAAGGTTCTTGATGAGTTGAAGTTGGTGTCAGATTTTATAGCCGGAGCAGCAATCGATACCCTGAAATGCTCTGCCAAAGCTATGTTATATGTAATCACCGCTAGAAGAGCACTTTGGCTAAAACCATGGTCGGCAGATCCCTCCGCCAAACAAACGTGGGGCTGCATTCCCTATGATGGAAAAGCTCTATTTGGTGAGAAGTTGGAGACCGCTATTAATAGGGTTACAGGGGGCAAGAGCGGCCCGATTCCTCAAGATAGGAATAATAGAAGGAAATTTGCAGCAAAAGCAACTTTCCAGCAGAAGGCCAGGGACGCCAGAACACATCGCCCCGGAAGAGAATACAACAGGGGCTGGGAGGGCTCCCAAGCAACCTTCTTGAAGATGGGAAAGCAAAAGCCTACTACCTCCGCGCATGAAAATCAGAAGTCCTTTTGACTCCTTGCCCACCCAAACCGGCCAGTGGGTGCCCGTCTCAGTCCATTCACTCAGGTTTGGGTGGAAACCTGTTCGGATCAGCGGGTCACTTCCACAATCATTCAAGGGCATTTTTGGAGATTCAAACACCATCCGCCCTGCTCTTCGTTTCTGCCTACCAGGATTCCAGCTTCCAAGGAAAAGCGGGAAATCCTTCTACAATATGTTCAAACACTGGTCCAGCAAGCAGGTTCCGGGATTGGAAAGATACCTAGGATTTTATGCCCCAATATTTTTGGTACACAAAATGTCGGAGGGATGGAGACCAGTTCTAGACCTTAAATGGTTAAACAGGTATATCCAACTCGAACGTTTTAAGATGGAATCCCTCAACACGGTCATCCTAACAGTACAGCCAGAAGATTGGATGGTCTCTATAGACATCCAAAATGCGTACCTGTATATACCAATCCATCTCGATTTTCAATCATTTCTAAGGTTCAAGATAGGGGAACTTCGCCTACAGTTCCAGTGCTTGCCCTTCGGCATATCAACAGAGCCCAGAACCTTTTTCAAGGTATTGGTGGCAATTCTGGCTCCCCTCCGGGAAAAGGGTATCCGTGTTCTACATTATCTGGACGATATCTTAGTCCTATCTCAGGACAGGAGAATCCTGAACAGCCATCTACAGGAAGTCATGAGCACATTGACCGAATGCGGATGGTTAATAAATCATGCAAAGAGCCAACTCATTTCAACACAGAGGATGATATACTTAGGGGCACTCTTCGACACCCAGAAGAGGGCAGCGTCACTCCCACTGGAAACAATCCCTATATTCATAAGGAAAGTAAGCAGGGCACTGGCGAGCAAGTCCATGTCCGCGTCAGAATGTCTGAGTCTCCTGGGATCTTTTTCCTCATGCATCCCGATGGTGAAGTGGGCCGGGTGGCATCTCTGCGGTTTTCAACAGGGATTTCTATCCCAATGGAGGATAACCTTGTCTCAGAGAATTCTAATCACAATGTCAATGAAGTCCAGCCTGTGGTGGTGGACGAGACCACCCAACCTTCAAAATCACTGTCATCTTGGCCCCATCTCGTGTATCACTCTTACATCCGACGCAAGTCAGTTGGGTTTGGGCGCTCACTACAGAGATTAGATGATCCAGGGAAGGTGGCAGTTCAACTCCGAGGGCATATTCCCCAACATCCTAGAACTGAGGGCAGCCTGGAAGGCTATATCACACTTGGCACCTCTTCTCAAAGGCAGCTCTCTCCTGTTACAAATGGACAACAGGTCGGCAGTAGTCTACGTACAGAACCAGGGGTGAACTCACAGCAGATCGTTATCTATCGAGGTAGCCCCGATTTTAGTGTGGGCCGAGAAGAATCTTTTCAACCTCAGAGCAGCCTATTTACCAGCTCCCTAGAATCAACTGGCAGACCGCCTGTCCAGGGAATTCATCAGCGAGTGGTCTTTGGACCATGGGGTATTCCAGTGGATTTGTCAGCAGTGGGGCAATCCTCAGTTGGACCTATTCACATCCCGACTAAAGCCAAGACACCTTGGTTCTTCACAAGAGGCCCTGCCCTGAAACCAGCAGGAATAGATGCCTTAGTCCAGCCATGAACCTTCCAATTGGGGTATGCAATCCCCCTAATTCCACTGATTCTGAGATTCCTTCAGCTTCTAACAGAGGAAGAAGTGACCATCCTGGCAGTGATTCCTAACTGGCGGAGGAGGCCTTGGTTCACTCTCTTGACCCAACTGTCTCTTTGCGACCCCTTAGTCCTTTCAAAGATGCACAACCTTTTGTCTCAAGGGACTTTCATTCACCCACATCCAGAGATCCAGGATTTAAGGGCTTGGAAATTGAACAGAAAAGGCTGGAGAAATTAGAATGTTCTTAGAAGGTAATCCAGACACTGCTCCAAGCCAGAAAGTCATCCACCAATAAAACCTACTACAGGATATGGCAGAAATTTTCAGAGTTTGCGGAAGCTAACCAGTTTAACCCGTTAAGGCCAGGTGTAAATGACATTCTCCTGTTTCTACAGAAGGGGTTAGATTTAGGTTTGGGGCTTAGTACCCTCAAAGTACATGTCTCGGCCTTATCAGCCTTAACAGACACCAGATGGGCTATGAACCCTTTGATAGAACAATTTCAGAGAGCAGTTCTAAGGTTGAGACCACCCAGGAAAACGCTGTACCTGAGGTGGGATTTACCTTTGGTATTGAATACTCTGACAGCACCTCCATTCGCACCTACCAAGGATTGTGCTCTGGAAAGTATTACTCTGAAGGCTACTTTTCTAGTAGCTGTCACCTCAGGTCGTAGGATTTTAGAGATCCAAGCCTTGGGAGCTCAAGCTCCATACATCACATTCTTCACGGACAGGGTTGTTCTACAACCGATTCATCAGTTCATATCCAAGGTTCCGACTGTTTACCATTTTAATCAGGAATGGGTTCTCCCAGCTTTTGAAGAAGACCCAGCTACGTCAAAATTACAGGAGCTAGACGTTGCAAAGACCCTTCGTCAGTACATCGAGCTAACACAGTCTTTCCGTAAAGACCAACGCCTATTTGTTATTCCAAACTGAGTCAGGAAAGGGTTGGCAGCATCCAAAAGAACTATAGGAAGCTGGATTGTACGTCTAATTCAGAAGGCGAGCTAATGGTCTTCCGGTTCCAGGAGCAATCAATGCTTACTCGACTCGGGGGATAGCCTCTTCTTGGACAGCTTTTGTACAGGTCTCTCCGGAAATGATTTGTCGGGCAGCAAGTTGGTCTTCGTTTACCACCTTTATGTCCCATTATAGCCTGGATCCAGCCGCACTAACTTCCTGCGATTTTGGGAAAAACAGTTACAATTTTGTAACCCCAAATAAACTATATCTTTTGCAGCAACCCTCCCTATGAGCGAGATATTTACCATGTGTATGCTGCCATGGAGGCACCAGGAAAATGGAAAATTGAATACTTACCTTTCTGTAATTTTCCTTCCCTGGTGCCTATCCATGGCAGTATACGCCCTCCCTTGCCGTAATCTGCAATTTTTGAGACTAGTTAAAAGAATGTGGGGGGGGGGGGCAACTCTTTCTTTTATGGAGTTAAAGTGGTCCTGTGGGTTGGTTGTGGGTGGAGCAACCAACCATGTGTATGCTGCCATGGATAGGCACCAGGAAAGGAAAATGACGGAAAGGTAAGTATTCATACACATGGTGGTGGCAGCATCATGTTGTGGGGATGCTTTTCTTCGGCAGGGACAGAGAAGCTGGTCAGAGTTTATGGGAAGATGGATGGAGCCAAAAACAGGGCAATCTTAAAAGAAAACCTGTTAGTTTGCAAAAGACTTGAGATTGGGGTGGAGGTTCACCTTCCAGCAGGACAGCGGCCCTAAACATACAGCAATAGCTACAATGGAATAGTTTAGATCGAAACATATTAATGTGTTAGAATGGCCCAGTCAAAGTCCAGACCTAAAACCAATTGAGAATATGTGGCATGACTTGAAAATTGCTGTTCACAGACATTCTCCATCCAATTTGACAGAGCTTGAGCTATTTTGCAAGGAAGAATGGGCAAAAATTTCACTCTCTAAATGTGCAAAGCTGGTAGAGACATACCCAAAAAGACTTGCAGTTGTAATTGCAGCGAAAGGTGGTTCTACAAAGTATTGAATACAAATGCACGCCACACTTTTCACATATTTAATTTGTAAAAAAATTGGAAAAACATTTATCATTTTCTGTCCACTTCACAATTATGTGCCACTTTGTGTTGGTCTATCACATAAAATCCAAATCCCCCTGTATATTGGATATACTCAAGTTCTCTACTGGAAACAGAACCAAATTCTGTACCATGTGCAAAGAAGTGTACACCAATCAGCCATAATATTATGACCACAGACAGGTAAAGTGAATAACATTGATTATCTTGGTACAATGGCTCCTGAAAGTGGGCGGGGGATATAGTAGGCAGCAAGTGAAAATGATGTCCCTGTAGTTGATGTGTTAAAAGCTAAAAAAAAAATGGACAAGTGTAAGGATTTAAACAAGGGCCAAATTGTAAGGGCTAGACGACTGGGTTGAACAACTCTGAAAAACTGCAGCTCCTGAGGGATGTCACGGGTCTGCAGTGGTCAGGACCAACCAAAAGTGGTCCAAGGAAGGAAAACCAGTGAACCGCCAACAGGGTCATGGGTGGACAAAGTAAAAGAAAATATATAAATGCAGCGCTAATGTGAAATTCAAAATATCAAAGCATCCCTCAAGGATGAGTGTGAAACTGGTGACAGCTTATAAGACAAACACAAACATATAATATATAAATCATACAAATCATAAAAAAAGCTGTCATATTTACACAGCAAATGCATATAAACTGACTGTGGGAAAAAGGAGCAACAAAAAACTGTCCGTGATAAGTAAAAAATTTTCTTCAATAAAGTGCAGTGAAGTCCCATAGGAAGAGACTGTATGAAAGTAATGCCTTTTCAACCAGTGGGTATAGCTGAACGAGCCTCTTCATATAGCATTTGCCAACATACAGGTAAGATGGTAGAAGAATTAGGTACGCTTACCACAAGGGGTGGACACACTCACCATACGGCGGTGGGTGAATCAGGCATTTGGATCATTCAATCCAGCGGGTGCTTGGTGGAAGATGGTGACAATATAGAGGTGCACTTCGATGGCCTCATTCAGAACAGTGAGGGGTAGATGGTGCTTATTAGAACCTCCAACAAACAGTCCTGCTTGAACTCTCATGAAGTTGTCAGCTGGATGAAATGCAGGCTCCAAAATGCAGCATATCAGATCATAGGAGAAAAAGAAAAAAAGGCCTCCACAGTGCATGAATCCAATGGAAAAATGTATTAAAAATGACAAGAAATAAAAAGTACAATCCACCTGGCAAGGTGGGTACAGGGGGTGATCACATAAAAAATATATATCTGGTTTGCGTGGTGTCAGAAGCACAAAGGCTTAGCATGTGAAAATATATATATATCATCTAAACCTTCACTATTAAGTGGGACAATATCCTGACACTTCTCAAACAAAACTCCCCCACAAGCGACTACCATAAATTTCTTGGAGCATGGGTGAATTCAGGGTGTCCTTTGGATAGCGCTTCTTGGTCTGGCATGGATGAATGTTCTGTTCCTACTACTTGGGTGTGTCTCTTCAGCTGCTGGTGAAATAACTGTATACTTGGGAACTACAGCATTGGGAGTGGTGCAAATTGTAAAGTCCCTGAGGAAGATCGGCACTTCATAGTGCAATTGAAACGCGTTGGACATTCCTTTGCAAGCTCCCCCCTTTCCCCAAGCTGGTTTCCCTCTGTATAGATGTTTTTTATCATCAGCTATTTGTTTATATTCATATTTATATTTTTGTTTCACCACTGACTGATTTATTGTCTGTTAATAAATTTTGTATTTTTATTTTACCACTGCCTTGCGTCCATCTAAAGTCCCAAACCCTGAGGAATCTGTTCTTTAATATATGCCGGGATGGGACGCATAGGCAATTCAGTTGGCTAGATGAGGCAAAGCTTCATTATTACCTTCTCAGCGTTGCAGGTCTTTGGTTCCGTCATTTCAAATTTGGTAGCGGACTGTGACTTCCTGTTAAATAATAACTGGTTCCCCACTGTGTATGCATGAGATCGCATGGTGCAGGGAGACTGGTTGTTCAGCCTCCTGGTAAGTGATGTACAGGGCCACCGATAAGGCAGTACAGCCAGCCCTCTTGTATGGGGCCTGGGCCCCAGGCACCTGCTGAGAAGGAGGGGTGGCTGTACTGTCTTATTGCAGACACTGATCCTGTTCTGTCTCCCAATGCATCGCAGCCAGCTTCTTCTCCTCTCCTCCTGACTGCACTGCAAGAGGATTGGTTCTAGCACATGCACCCCTTCCATCTGCTGTCTGGGCCCCCCATGTGCCCCTTTCCCCTGCAGCACTGCTGGCTTCCCTCCACTCGCGCTGGCAGCTGCACACAGGGCCGCAGATAGGGTAGTACAGGCAGCCCTCCTGTACTGGGCCCAGGCCCCATCAGTTCAAAAGGGAGTCTGGCCACCTGCTGAGCAGGAGGGCCGGCTGTACTGCCCTATTGCTGACACTTGTGGATCCAGTGCAGCCGAGGCTGCAGAGAACGGGACTGATGAATCTCTGTCCTCAGTCTCTTTCTCAAATCTGAGACATCATGATATTTCACCAAAGGAGGGGGGTCCTGTCAGGTAGGCTGTATGGGTGGGGCCTGTGATTTCTAACAGTAGCCCTGGTGATGTATCCAGGGGGCTGCAGAGAGTAGTGTATTAAGGTTTTGTGCTGCCCTAGGTCTGACTAAACTTGTCCACCCCCTAATTTAAATATGACCCACCCCTTCCTGTCACGGCCACACCCCTTGTTGTTTAAGCCCCACCCTGAAATTTTCGAATGGAGACACTAGTTCTGAGGGCCGGGGGGGGGGGCAATGGATTCCCTTAATTTGCATAGATTTCCTCTCACTTCCTGTTTGGCTATGGGGCAGGAAGTGAAGGGAAATCTCTGCAATGGGACAGGGATGGTAAAAAAATAAACTGACAGGGGTTACAACCCTCCCTAAGGCCCCTTTCACATGTGCGGATCCGTGTTGATCCGACCCGTGAACATCCGCTTGCTCAGCGGGGATCGCTCTGTTGATCCCCGCTGAGCCGGCGGATGACAGGGCGGTTCCTGCACACTGAGCAGGGACCGCCCTGTCAGATCTCCGCTCTCCCCTATGGAGGACCGGATGAACACGGACCGTCTGTCTATGTTCATCCGATCCGCTCTGCAGACGGATAGAAAAAAGTGTTGCCTATAGTTCTGAGAATAGCACTGAGAATCCTGGGAGTTGTAGTTCTAAACAGCAGCCATATAATGGCTACACTATATTAGTTACACTGCAGATCCAAATATTCACTGTGCAGTAGGAGTAAAGAGAGATTTTTATTCAACTGCCAATGAAAGTTCTTCCTCTTCACACCGAGGGAGTTAAAGAGAGAGCACCTCTGTCTGAATATTCGTCTGCCATACCAGCAGAGATCTGAGCCGAAGACTGAGAGTGAGGACACCCTGGGGCAGCGCAGCACCACCCACAGCACCTGCACTGCAGCTTCAGGGAGACTGGATCATCCACTCACCCTCTGTTTTCCACCGCAGATCACTGGAGGCTTTCAGGGAGAGACCAAGAGATCCCCCCCCCTTCTACAGCAAGAGGTCACCACAGCATCCTGGGGACTGGTGAGAGGGCTATTCGCCCACTGCTGATACTGCTAGCAGGGACTGAGCCACTGAGAGCAGGACACCAAGTGTACCCAATCCATACTTCACCCATACTGCACCCTATACCACACTTCATTATACTGAACCCAGTAGTGTATTTAGGTTTTGTGCTGCCCTAGGCCTGACTACACTCGTGTACCTCCTAATTTAAATATGACCCACCCCTTCCTGTCAATGACCCACCCCTTGCTGTTTAACACCCTCCCTGAAATTTTCAAGTGAGGACAGAGCCTGGGGGGGCAATGGATTCCCTTAATGTGCACAGATTTCCTCTCGCTTCCTGTTTGGCTATGGGGCAGGTAGTGAAGGGAAATCTCTGCAATGGGACAGGGATGGTAAAAAATAAACTGACAGGGGCTATAACCCTCCCTTATTCTATCCAAAATGCCTATAGTTCTACTTTAAGTACAAATTTCTGATAATTTTATGGAGAGGACTAAGAAGATATAACCATGACAATGGTGCAGCAGAAAACATATAGCACAGTGAGGAAAGTTGTGGTCCAGGATGAGAGGACAGTCAAAGTTATAAGCGACGCCCCCCCCCCCACACACACACACACACACACACACACGCGGAATGCCAGCCGCCCGCATACCAGAAGCAGTGCAGATGCTTTATGGGGGCGCTAGACTAATTTGGCTCACAGCCCAGTCTGTACCATAAGACTGGTGCTACATTAACAGTGTAGCGCAAGCCGGCAGGGACTCTTTCCGTGCTGCCCCCCTGCAAAGTGCTGCCCTAGGCCTGGGCCCTTGTTGGCCAGGCCAGGATACAGCGTTGGGCTGCAGGCTGGGAGGGAAGAACAACATCATCCTCGCTCAGGCAAGGATGGAGGAAGAGGGATCAGGTACTGAAATAAAAATGGTACTTGCCCCTTGCAGAGCTGTCACACTGATAATATAGCCAAAATGATACCAGCAAAGCACAATTCTGCCCTGTCAGTACTGCAGCTCTGGTAATCATCGCCACTGCTTTACTATTTGCTGTACTGTGAAAAAATAAAAACTCACTGCAGAGCCCTGAGACTTGATTTCTGGCATTAAACATATTGTTTGTGAAATGTTTGACTCCTGTTTTGTTCTTACATACTCATCATCCAACACCCGCTAGCTTATTTGCTCTCTTGCCCATTTATTATATGAGCTGTAGGCAGAGATAAAAAGGATGCAGTAGGAGCAATGTCTCTAGGGTTGCTTGCCATAGAAAAGCAATCTGTAAATAATGGTAAATGGCAACTTTAAAGAGAAGTTAAGTTACATAGTGGAACATCACAGCTCTGTCTCGTTTTATCTGTCTTCTCTATTCCCATAGCAACATAACCCACTCATAACTTGCAGACACACTTCCCTGTATAAATATGTAAAAAAGTAGCTGGGGATGTGTTGCAGTCGTTTGTAGAAAATGTGACAATGTGAATACATTAAAGCAAATTTACAAGGCTACAGTACTTACATTCAGTCGTATGACGATACGTGTTCCTTGTGCTGGTGGCTGCTCTCTTAGTTAAAATCTTCTGTCCTCTGCTCCCCCCCCATACCCCAACAGCAGTCATTTTATGGCACTACAGGGGTTAACATGATCTGCTGGACCTATCATAGGTACTCATCAAGAGTGCTGACCATGCCCACCCTTCCCGCCCCCCCTCCTCCTTTCATGGAAGCTGCACTATCATTTTACATTTGTTTGCTTTTAACCACTTGACCTCCGGAAGATTTACCCCCTTTGTGACAAGGCCATTTTTTGCAATACGGCACTGCCTTACTTTATCTGACAATTACACGGTCATGCGACACTGTACCCACATACAATTTATGTCCATTTGTTTTCCAACAAAGAGAACATTCTTTTGGTGGAAAACCTCTGCGTTTTTTTATTTTTTGCGCTATGAACAAAAAAGGACTGACAAGTTTGATAAAAAGAAAAGAAAAACATTTTTTACCTTCTGCTATAAAACACATCCAATAAAAAAAAACAAAAAAACGAATTTCTTCATCAATTTAGGCCAATATGTATTCTGCTACATATTTTTGGTAAAAAAAAAATCCCAATAGGCGTATATTGATTGGCTTGCACAAAAGTTATAGCGTCTACAAACTATGGGATATATTTATGGATTTTTTAAATTTATTTTTTACTAGTAATGGTGGCGATCAGCAACTTATAGCGGGCCTTCGATATTGTGGTGGACAAATCTCACACTGATACTTTTGACACTTTTTGGGGTCCAGTGACACTAATATAGTGATTAGTGCTAAAAATATGCACTGGTACTGCATTATTGACAGTGGCTGGGAAGGGGTTAACATCAGGGGCGATCAAAGGGTTAACTGTGTGCGGAGCCAGTGTTTGTGTACTGTGTGGGAGGTGCTTTTACTAGGGGAAAGCATTGATCCATTTTAAATGCTTTGCATGAACACAGGATCAATGCCTTCCCCACTGACAGAACGGCGATCTGCCTTGTTTACATCATGACCTCAGTCCCTCTGGCATACCTGGTTAATTATAACATTTCTGCAAACACTTTCAAGAATGCAAGTGAAGAAAGTACCAATATCCTGGCTGTGGATTGATATCAGAAACAGACACAACTGGTAGTGATAAATCAGCTGAATATATTATCACGGTTTAAAGCATATACAAAATATACAACACGTTTAAACCTTGCAGCAAAGAATTAATATATTAGAAAAGATAACCTTCAATGCTTAGCAACTGTAAGTATAAACAAGGCAGTAATCTATATGCTCTTAACATAGGCGCTGAGAGGGAGGAGAGTAGACTTGTCAACTTCTCAGCTCCTTCTGGGCCGCAAACACCTTTGGGCCGCAAACACCTCACCTTTACACAAGTACAGTAAGCACAGTTCTATAATGTTGCAGGTCCTGAGGTGAAGAATACTAGTGTTTTCTGCTAGCAAACGGTGGGGCCCTTGTTTTAAAAGTAGGTTTAAACAAGTTTGCATGGAGCAGTAATCCTCTAGAATGTTGCATTAGGTAGAGATTTAAAACGGCAAATTACTAGAGATGGCAGCTCCAAACAAGCATCCCGTGACACTAAAAAGGGAAATTGGTGTCTGCATGCAGTGCCAGTATGGTGTCAAGAAGGATGTTGGTTTACACCAGCTCACCAGTCCTCTGTGCGATGACACAACAAAAGTCCCAGGCGCTGGTTCAGGCTCCTGAAGCTCCTAGCGATGTTGTAAGGCTATGGATCACTCGCTGATGGCCGATCGTGATGACTGGTAGCGAAACCCGCACGGTGAACAGGTAGCGGCCGACCCGATACATGGATGGGTATCTTGATCCTTGAAAGGTGCGGGTCATCTCTGCTGAGCTGAGTGGTGCTGGGCTGCTAAGTAGAGCCCCTAGACTAAATAGTAGTGGACCACGCAGCTGTCTCTGCTCCTGGCTCCCCTCAGGCGTCCTTACTCCTCTGTCTCCAGGCAACACTCATCTGGCAATCTCTGGAAAAGCTTGGCTTTCTCCCCCTCTGATGCTGCCAGAGTCTCTCTCAGTCACTTCAGTCTCAGCGGTTTTCCTCACACCTGTCACCTCACCACACTCTCTCTCTCTCTCTCTCCTCACACCGCTTTCCTTATTCTCCTCACGGACTCTTTTTCCCGGTCTTCAGGATATCCCTCCTCCTCTATTGGGGCACACAGTCCCTGGTGTCAGCGTGTGTCTCCCTCCTCACTCTAGCACCTCACTTCCTTCCCCTCACACACTCCTCCTCTCCTCACTGTTAAGTTTCACTGTGTCCCAGCAAAGGAATTTTTGAGCCTTGGTATCGCCCTCTCTTTTAAGCAATCTCCTCTCCTCTGTCTCCTGTCAGGAGTCGCTCTTACCTCAGTACTTTCCTCTCTTCCATCCCCTCGGCACTTCCTGAAACTCCCCTTTTTTCCCAGTGTTCTCTGTCTCTCTCAGTTTTCTGGAAGGACCAGTCAGCATCTCTCTGTCTCCATCTTGTGGCCAAAAGGAGAAATTGCATTACAACATGCCAGCTACATACTCACCCCACCAAAAAACCTTTGGTCCCCAAAGGAAGGACAGAGTCTATCAACAATAATGTCCACAACATGTTACATGCTTTCGAAATACAGCGGGAGGAAAAACAGGTTAGTACATGTAAGATAACAATTTGCATGCATGCATGAATCTGACAGAGGAACCTCCCATTTGTCATAAGAGGGAAGGTTGTTCTGCCCACAAGGCACCAATATTGAGATGGCCCACCTAGATGTGCCAGGGGGTGAGTTGGAGTTGCCCTTCACTAAATCTGTACAGGAAAGGGTCAGTAGGCTGTGCATTCTCTGAGATGTGAGGATCGCTTCTTCAGAACTTTCTCCTAAAATATTGTATGTCAGCCTTTTTGGTGGGCAAATTGCTTTCCTCTCTGCTCACTAGGCTCAGGCGTTTCGGGTATGGTAGCCTCTTCCTCTGATGCTGCAGAAGGTTGAGGAGCTTCTATGTCCTCTACAATTGGGGAACTCAGAAAGTCTCCTTGGCTTGCCAAGGGTTATTTTTGTGGGATGAACTCCGGAGCCTCAGGCCTGAGGGTTCCCGCATCTGCTTCTCTGGAAGAAAGGGGAGTGGCAGTCTCTGCCAGCGTAGACTGCCACAGCCAATCCATACCCATTTCTTCATCCTCACTGTCTTCCTCATCTATGTTGGGTTGCAAGGATTGGGACCTGGTTACTGGAGGTGATTCCTGAGAGATGGTTTGATTAGGCAGTTGATTTGGTTGATGAGGTATACAAACTGCTTCTGATAAAGGTAGCAGATGATTCCGGTGCCAGGTCTTTAGTGGGCCTGTGCATCTTTCTGGGTGAATCTGGTATACTGGCAGTCCTGGCAACTGCTTGCAGATGATGTAGGGCTGCAACTTCCACCGATCAGCCAGTTTGTGTTTCCTAGGGATGCCCAAGTTCCTCAGTAACACTCTGTCACCAGGCTGCAAATCATGTACTTTCACCTTTAGGTCAAATTTTTGCTTGTTTCGCTGGCCCTGGGTGTCTGAGGCAGCCTGGGCTTTCTCATATGCTGTCTTCGGACTCTTCATCAGGCGGTCCACATATCCTCTGTGTGACACCATCGAGGTTTGATCTAAAGAGGTGCCAAATGCCAAGTCCACCGGCAGTCAAGCTTCCCTACCGAACATCAGCCTATATGGTGAATAACCCGTGGCATAGTTTTATTATAGGCGTGTACAATAGCTGCAATGTGCCTGCTCCAATGCTGTTTCTTTTCAGCTGTAAGAGTCCTAAGCATATCCAGGAGGGTGCCATTAAAGCGTTCTTGCTGGGGATCTCCTTGAGAGTGGTAGGGGGTGGTTCTTGACTTCTGAACCCCCAATAGGTGTAACAGTCTTTTAATGAGTCTACCCTCAAAGTCTCTCCCCCCGGTCAGAATGAATACACGGAGGTAGGCCGTGGTGGACAAAGAACTCCTCTACCAGAATTTCGGCCACCGTAGATGCTTCCTAGTCCTTAGCTGGGAATGCCTGGGCATACTGGGTGAAGTGGTCGATCACCACCAGAACATTTCCCTGTCCACTCGAGTCAGGCTCAAAACACAGAAAATCAATACACACCAATTCCAGTGGTCCTTGACTTTGAAGATGGCCCATTGGGGCAGCTCTGTGAGGTAAAGTCTTGATCTGTATACACAGTATGCAGGAGTGAAAATATCCCTCAAATTCAGCCCCCATACAGGGCCAATAGAACCGGTCTTGCACCAGTTTGAATGCCCTAAGTTGCCGTGATTGTCATGCTAAGGCAGTCAGCATGGTCGCTCTATGCATTTTCGGCAAGAATAGCTGCCATTTATCTTCAGGATCATCTGAGGGGCCCCTTCGGTAGACCACCCTATTGCGTAACTGCAGTCGATCCCATTCCTTGTGTACTAGTCATTCTCCTGTTGGAGAGTTGTTAGCAGTAGATTTGGGTGTTGGCGTTTCAGGGCCTTCAGTGTTAAACTACAGAGGGGATCTGCTATCTGGTCCTTTCTTAAGTACCTATCTGAAAGCTTAGGTAGGCCGTTATCCCTGACCCGGGACACCTGTCTGCATGCAGTGTCAGTATGGTGTCAAGAAGGATGTTGGGTTTACACCTGCTCACCAGTCCTCGGTGCGATGACACAACGATAGTCCTAGGTGCTGGTTCAGGCTCCTGATGCTCCTAGCGATGTTGTAAGGCACCGGATCTCTTGCTGATGGCCGATCGAGATGACTGGTAGTGAAACTCGCAAGGTGAACTGGCAGCGGCTGACCCGATACCTGGATGGGTATCTGGATCCCTGAAAGGCGTGGGTCGTCTCTACTGAGCTGAGTGGTGCTGGGCTGCTGAGTAGGGTACCTGGACTAAATAGTAGTGATATGGGGTATGGGGCACTGCAGGTGTCTCGCTAGCTCCAGGGGTCCCAAGGCTCCAAGTCAATCCAGTACTTGTTCCCCCGTCAGCCATGATGTCACTGGGTGTGGGACGCGGGTCCGTCAGGCGCGTGTTCGGACCATGTGTGCTCTTTCTTCAGGCTGTGATGGCGCAATGATGGAAGAAGGCAGTATTTATATTGGTGACATGGAGGGGGAAGAAAGTACAGTTCCCAGTGTCCTGTACAAGATGCTTTGGTGAGATAGTAACATTTAGTGCCGCGGAGGGGCACTGAGGGATGTGTGGTATGCTTGGATACTCAAAAGTAAAAATAAGAATAAAAAGGTATGAAAAGTGTGAAAAGGGATATATGGAATTATTGGGAAAAAAGGATATTTGATAAAAAGGGGAGCTAAAACTCCCGAGGTAATGGGTATGAGGCTGGCCTTCTATTGGTGGATTTTGGTAAGGCATAGTCCAGTAAGGGATGAATACAGTGCTAATTGATTAATGTGATTCTGGTTCAGAGACTGACCATAAGGGTCCTATTGAGAGTGGAAGAATTGTACAGTGCATATCCAGATGTACACATGCAAGTACGTACAGTATCTCACAAAAGTGAGTTTGAATTTTCATGTGACAACACTGAAGAAATTACACTTTGCTACAATGCAAAGTAGTGAGTATACAGCTTGTACAACAGTGTAAATTTGCTGTCCCCTCAAAATAACTCAACACACAGCCATTAATGTCTAAACCACTGGCAACAAAAGTGAGTTCAACTGTCCAAATTGGGCCCCAAGTGTCAATATTTTGTATTGCCACCATTATTTTACAGCACTGCCTTAACCCTCTTGGGCATGGAGTTCACCAGAGCTTCACAGGTTGCCACTGGAGTCCTCTTCCACTCCTCCATGATGATATCACTGAGCTGGTGGATGTTAGAGACCTTGCGCTCCGCCATGTTACGTTTGAGGATGCCCCACAGATGCTCAATAGGGTTTAGGTCTGGAGACATGCTTGGCTAGTCCATCACCTTTACCCTCAGCTTCTTTAGCAAGGCAGTGGTCATCTTGGAGGTGTGTTTGTGGTTGTTATCATGTTAGAATATTGCCCTGCGGCCCAGTCTCTGAAGGAAGGGGACCGTGCTCTGCTTCAGTATGTCACAGTACGTATTGGCATTCATGGTTCCCTCAATAAACTGTAGCTTTCCCGTGCCAGGAGCACTCATGCAGCCCCAAGACCATGACACTCCCACCACCATGCTTGACTGTAGGCAAGACACACTTGTCTTTGTAATCCTCACCTGGTTGCCACCACACATGCTTGACACCATCTAAACCAAATACGTTTATCTTGGTCTCATCAGACCACAGGACATGGTTCCAGTAATCCATGTCCCTAGTTTCTAAACAACTGGAGGGCCATTGTTTGGAGACCCCTGATGTAGAGCAACAATTATTTTTTCAGATCCTCAGAGAGTTCTTTGCCATGAGGTGCCATGTTGAATTTACCAGTGACCAGTATGAGAGAGTGAGAGCGATAACACCAAATTTAACACACCTGCTCCCCATTTCACTTAGGGGTGTACTCACTTTTGTTGCCAGCGGTTTAGACATTAATGGCGGCGAGTTATTTTGAGGGGACAGTAAATTTACACTGTAATACAAGCTGTACACTCACTACTTTACATTGTAGCAAAGTGTCATTTCTTCAGTGTTGTCACATGAAAAGATTTAATAAAATATTTACAAAAATGTGAGGGGTGTACTCACTTTTGTGAGATACTGTATATATATATATATATATATATATATATATATGCATACTTGTACATACATGTATATGCACACACACACACACACAAGTGGAGCAAACAATGTCATGTCCACATGAAATGTAGATGGAAGTATTTATAAGGCCTATCCCCCCAAGCTGGTAGAGGAGGCCTTCAATCTGTACCTCAATGGACACAATTCAAATTCCACTGAAACCATGTCCAGAACCGAGGTCGCACCTCAGTCACTCAGGTTCACAACACAATACCACACTCAACATAGGAGAATGGAACACATCTTCAAACAACGTTGGAGCATACTCCAAGAAGATCCCCATTTACAATCATCCATTACAGATAAGCCCAAGATCTCCTATAGACAAGCCTGTAACATGAAGAGTAAAATTGCTCCAAGCAAACTTAAAAATCCTAAACCACCTACATGACCTACCCTTACCTTCCTTACCTGAAAACACATCCAGCATGGTCACAAAGAATTTACCACCAAGGGTAAGACCTACATTTTTGATGATTTGTACAATTGTTCCACAGAATTCACCATCTACTGTCTATCCTGCCCCTGTAATCTACTATATGTACGCAGAACTATCAGAACCGCCAGAAAGAGGCTTAGCGAACACAGGCGGTCAGTAGAAGAGGGCACCGACAAACGTAGTGTCGTCAGACACTTTCTAGAATTTTACCATCAACAATCCACAGGCCTTCGAGTTTGGGTCCTAGAGACCATCTTGAAAAGCCTCCCTAAATCAGAACAGTTCTGGCGCCTTTGCGACAGAGAAACTTTTTGGATACACACCCTGGGAAGTATGGTGCCAGGAGGCCTCAACGAGGATCTGGAGGTCCACCCTGTCTTATAAACTATCCCTCACCGTGAAGTAATTCAGAGTCTTATCCACTGGCCATCTTCATACCTATGTAACCTTATAATTATCTTAAGATATTTCCACACTATCCTAATTTGCATATCCTTAGATACTTCACCAATTCATAAATTATCGATTTTCTTACATCTATATAGCTGTAGCACCCTGATGTTTAGGCAGGGTTGCTGTCAAATTTATTTTCCAAGTGATAGTTGCCTTGGCTAATTGATAGGAGGTAAATTGATTTCACCCTAATTCTGGAATTGCTGCACTTCTCTCTTCTGTCACTGGATGGCCGGGTATCTGGTGGCATTAGATAAGAAAAGGGCATTTCAAGGACAGATTAGGAATGAATGGGGTTTCTCAGCCAATGGGCAGTGATTTTCTTAGGTCATTTGGCCTGCTGAGAGAGCCTATTTGTTTGGGTGGAGTCAGGTGATCGGGGTTCTGTGCCACATGGACAGCTGTCTGGGTGGACATATGTTGTAATACCCCAGGCTGCTAGGCCATAAGCCTTGGGCCTATCCCGGGGACATCTGGCTGCTAGGCTGCCAGAGGGCCTATCCAGAAGCAAGAGAGCAGCGTAGGGTTGGGACTGCGGCTTGCAGTCCAACCAGAAGCAACGTTTCTGCCGGCTGGAGAACCAGCTGTGGTTGGAGGTAGAAGTGAGGTGGAAGGGAAGCTGTCGGCACTAAGGGACGATCCACCTTGCTTTAGGAGACCACTGTGAGTAGCTGAAGCAAATACCTGAGCAGTATTTTTACCAGCCGGGGACGGTGAAGAATTGGGAAACTTCAGCAGGTGCCAAGCCAGGGACCCAGCAAGTGGAGGTGATGCTTGCAGAGCATTATTGTGTGTTAAGCCAGGGACCAAACAGGCCAGCGAGTGACGCTTGAGGAGTATCTGTGAGTGCCAAGCTAGGGATCCAGCAGGGACGCGGGGGTGATGCTTGAGGAAGATACCGAGTGAGAAGATTGGAAGAGCTCAGAAGTTCCAGTGGCGAATGGATCTGTTAGTCTAGTGAAAGACTGGGAGCGCAGCGAAGTGAAGTTCTACAATAGGAGATTGTATGAGAAGTGAAGGAATTCTTTGCAACCTTTGTTAGAAACTGTTATAAGATTGTTGCCATAGGAGACAGCGTTCCTACTAATGCAGATGTGGTGTCTGACTTGATAACTTTCCCTGCATGGCTGTCTACCTACAGAAGTCTTTTTTAACATTGCATCTACCTAAGGGTGTCCTGGCCCCAACCCTCTCTCCCACAGCTCCGTTTAAGAGACAATAAATCTCTTTGCATTCAAGAAGCATCTGGCGCCCATCAATCTACCTTGCATTACACCCACCATGTCTTGTAACCCACTCTACACGGAAGGATGTCAGCTGTCCCTAACTCTGGAGGTCATCATTAGACTTCAGGGGCCCTGGGACTTTGCTACATTTGGTGCCCAACGTAGGGCAAAGTCGTTAGCCTCGCAGCAGTCACCCATAGCAACTGGCTACAGCTACATCGGTGTTTCGTCTGGCTCCGTGGGAAAGTGGCAAGTAACATCTCTACTTCTTATAGACTGTGTTATTGTGCATTCCAACAGTATGGAGAAGAACCAGCAAGTCTCATTGCTCATGGGAGAGTACCAGCCTGGTCTTTTGACACTTCCTGCCAGTGTTGCTAGGGTTAAAATGCACCCCATTACAGATTTGGCACGCCCCAGAAGAAAAAGGGTGGGCGCTGAAGTTTCTAGAAAGTATCTGCACCAATTTGTTGGCAGGGGGGAGCCCCTGTTCTGCAGAGGAGGATAAGGCAGTGCTGCCACATGTGCCTGGTTGTGGGTTGGAGAAGATGGCGCAGTTTGGAAGTGCAATGGCAGATTGGAAGATGTATGCTCTGGGTGTTGGCTTTGGTCTGACGAGTCAGAAACAGTTCTGACTGACACTGGAGTGCGGTATACACCTAAGGGTAGTCTTGCCCTGTACACGGCTGGAGGCTATGGGACTGATCTGCGGGAAGTGTTCCAGTTTGGCCACGCATCTGAGGCCTTGGATCGTCTGTGGACGCTGCGGGGAACCCCTGCTCGAGGTAGTCTCACCAGCCCAACCCCCCGCGGACACTGCAAGCGGAGTGGGACAAGAATGTCACTATCCCGGCTGGGGGTGATATGAAGAGCCCACCTGCCATCACCTGAGTCATGCGGAAGCTGCTTCTCCTGTCTCGAAGGCTGCCCCAGTGCTTTGGTCGCTCCTCGAAGCCGCGGTCGGGCCCACCTGCTCGCTTTGATGTTGGAGTCACCGAAGAAAAGGGTACCGGAGTTGGGTAAGCCTGCAAGGGGTGAAAGCAGTGTGCCAGTAGGGGAGGTGGTACCTGTGGCCATTAAGGGAGACAACACGGTTGTGCCGGTTACAGCCAGTGCCAAGCGCAACTATCTCCAGGCCGACGATTGCTCCACCATTTCCAATTTGGACATCCCCTCCGACGGGATCTCTGAATTGTTTTCAGACACTTTGTCCTGAACTGGAAAGGGGAGTGAGAGTGAAGAGGAACAGTTGTGTAATTTGGAGGAGGATGAGGTTCCTCCGGGGCCCAATACAAGTGTTAAGATTGAATTGTCTACTAACACTGCCCCAACTGTGTGTGTTACTAAATCCTTTGAGGAGGATCGCTGGGAACTTTGGGTCTCCAAAGTTATTCCTACCAAACCGATAGAAGCAACTAAGTTTGATTGCAAGCCCAATACTGTTGCCGCGTACCCGGCTCGGCGTGCTCCAGACATGTGGGTTCTGTCTGGATATGGAGACCCTAAGACCCTGCCCAGGCTGTCCAAGGTACAACAAATTATCATTAAGAAATCTGCTGAGGAATATGGATACCTGTATCCTTACATACCGGCTCATTTAGAAGAAGAAATTCTGGATAAAGAAACCCAATTGGTAGATGAAGCTGTGCGCAGTTTCCTCCGAATCCCTTGTGGATGGACTTTCCAAAGCTGTCACCCAAGATAGCTGAGAAATATGTTTCAGTGTTGCACACCTGGGGTTATGGTCACAAAATCAACTTAGATTGTGTGATCATCCGTAGGCCAGAAAAGAAGGACATTAAACATTTCATTACCACAGTAAATGCAAAAGGAAAGGCCTTGAAGTTACCTGATCCCATATATTACTGGTAGAAGATATCGAATTGTGTTTCACTGACACCATGTGGATTACAAAATGTGTACCTTGTGGAGATAACACGCTATGCTGGAAAGCTACTCCACCTTTGTACAGAAAATTGTTGCTAGTAGAGAACATTCCTGTTGGCTGTATTGCTGAGACTGTGCTGGACTGAATGCTGTCGTCAGATACAGTGAGTGCTCACTTGAGTCATACTGGTTGGTGTTTGAAATTGCCAGCGTGCCTCCCTCTGAAAAGTAAACTGTTGATGTGACGTTCAGCAGGTTTGTTCTGCAACCAATGAGGAAATCTTTCTCAGTAACCGGCTGTTATGAGGACAGACTGAGATTACTATTGCAAGGGGACCGGTGTTCAGAAGTGCGGTCACTTGCACCAAGGCCTGGCTGCTTGTTACCTGAATGCATCCCTGGCTCCTGTCCCCAGGGTTATCCTTAAGAAGAAGGGAAACTGCTGGGAAATGTTGTTTCACACAGATGGAAATATTGATGGACTGTGAAACGTCAAGGACACTGGGGTGCTTAGCTAGTTAGGTAGAATGAGCTGTGGCAAAGGCGCAAATTCTCACCTTACCTTTGAATGATGGATTGTTCAATGTACCGGGATTGTGCTGGTCACCAGGTTGTGTAAGCGGAGCCAACCTGAGTAAGCTTTACTTCATTTTATGAGTATATCTGATAGAACATGCTAAGGAAAATTTCTGTAGACTAGTTGTGGAAGGGGGTGGCATCTTCGGACAAGGATGGTGCCCACTTTCATTTACATGTGTGTAGTTTAGACATATTATGAGGTGTATTTACACTGCTATGCTGTTCTCGGCTGAAGACAATTAATAACTTCTTAAGGTTCACTTATGTACATATTGCACTATATTATCATAGGGATAGGGTGCATTTGCAATGCTGTTTATTTTCTCTTTCAGGTGTTCCTGCACCATTGCGTCTTCCTTGGACAAGGAGAGACAGGTACCCGACATGGATAATAATGCTATTTATGCCCTTTATTACTGCATATATTAGATCAGGGGTCTCAAACTCAAATTGCCTGAGGGCCACGTGACAAGTTTTCATATCCCATGGGGGCCGCATGCAAACTTTCAAACTTCAAAAACAATAAACTATATACAGTTGTAGTTACTGCTTGCTACCAATCACTGCTTACTGCCAGATGCTTGGCAGTGTTTGCTCTGTGTTAGATGAGCCAAGTTTGCTTTAAGTGAGTTAGCAGTTGAGACCCTAACAGCAGACGCATTATTAAACCCAACACTGATGTCAGCAAAATGCATTATTATTATGGTGGGGTAGGTCTACAGCTACATATCCCCCTATTTTGGGGTCTCTATGACCCCTGGTCGCCGAACAATGACCCTCAAAGTCGATCTTTTTATTTTTTTTTTTTGTGATTTTTTTTTTCTTAAGGTAAGGGGCCTGGAGCTGCTGCTCCAATAGCCCCTATGTTAATCTGGGCATGATCATAGGGGGGGGAAACTTGTGTTCCCACACTCTTACTTCAGTGGCTGGTCGCTGGTTCTCCTCCTATTCCTACAGTTCTGCATACTGCTTGTTGTTTACTAGATTCCTCAGTCCATGTACTAGATTCCTGAGTCTATTTGGCACACATGGACTCAGGAATCTAGTAAACAAGCAGTATGCAGAACTGTATCAGCTTTCAATGTCATGATGTCAGGGCTGTTGATACAGGACAAACACAACCATTCATTTCCTTTTGAATAAGGACTAGGAGGAGGATCAGCAACCAGCCACTGAAGTAAGAATAGGTTGGGCTTCCTATGGTCCATAAGAACATACCTCTTGTCTGCTATGGGACACTGGGAGGTACAGTGCCTTGAAAAAGTATTCATACTCCTTGACATTTTCCGCATTTTGTCATGTTACAACTAAAAATGCAAATGTATTTTATTGGGATTTTATGTGATAGACCAACACAAAGTGGAACATAATTGTGAAGTGGAAGAAAAATGATAAATGGTTTTCAATTTTTTTTACAAAAACATATCTGAAAAATGTGGCATGAATTTGTATTCAGCCCCCTTTACTCTGATACCCCTTACTAAAATCTAGTGGAACCAATTGCCTTCAGAAGGCACCTAATTAGTAAATAGAGTCCACCTGTGTGTAATCTAATCTCAGTATAAATACAGCTGTTCTGTGAAGCCCTCAGAGGTTTGTTAGAGAACCTTAGTGAACAAACAAATAGCAGAAAGAGGGCACCTGGGTCAGTGTGATAGTAAAAGCAAGTAACACTTTATTCAGATACACTTACATAAAAGTATCTTGCAAGCTGCACACAGGGTGGATGTGGATCACCAATCAAGCAGTCAGCCGTCACAAGGGATGAGAAGACCACTGTGGGGATAAGCTCAGACCTGTCATATGGAGGTGTATGACCAGCAGCGTCTCTAGCTCTCACAGAGCTAGCAAGAGACCAAATCAGGGCAGGGCGGGCCGCAACGCATTTGAGGCGCCGCCTCCTTCTTCAGGCAAACCCGCCCCCCTTTAGAGGTGAAAATTTATACAGTCAGGACAGAATAAAACAAAAAACACCCAATCAGTACGTAGACTAGACGTGGCCAGTCGTCCACTCAATGGGGCTATATTGGCCAACTTTTTTAGTTGTAAGTAAATCTCCAACATGTATAGCGGTCATAGCATGGCACAAGTGTACCCAAAGCACAGCGGGCAATGAGCTAAAAAGTATATTAAATAGAATAAAGGAATGATTATAAAAACTTCTTAAAAATGATAAAAAATGTCATCTGACCTGAATGAACGGCTGCAGAGTAACACATCTATGATAGTATTTTATATTAAATGGTAAAAAAATCAAATAATAACTATATAAAAGGTGACTTCAAACAAAATTATAAATTTATCGAGATACACACAGGTAATAATTCCTATTAGTATATCTAAAGGGCGATGGATATATACTATATAGACTATGAGGAGGGGGTGGTAAAAAATAAAATAGATAAATAAATAAAAAGGGAGGGGGCAGTAGTGGATAGAAGGGGGAGGTAAAAAAAAGGGGGGGGGGGAGTGGAAAAAGGAGATATACTGTTAGTTGCGAGTACAGGTATCGTAGAATTGTGTTGACTTCTATCTCTATCTCTGTGTGTATCTCGATAAATTTAGAATATTATTTGAAGTCACCTTTTATATAGTTATTATTTGATTTTTTACCATTTATTATAAAATACTTTCATAGATGTGTTACTATGCAGCCGTTCATTCGGATCAGATGACATTTTTTATAAGTTTTACGTTTTTTTTATAATCGTGCCCATTTTCCTTTATTCTATTTAATATACTTTTTAGCTCATTGCCCGCTGTGCTATGGGTACACTTGTGCCATGACATGCTATGACCGCTATACATGATGAAGATTTGATTACAGTTAAAAAAGTTGGCCAGTATAGCCCTGTTGATTGGACGACTGGCCACGCCCAGTCTCTGTACTGATTGGGTTTTTTTTGTTTTATTCTGTCCTGACAGTATAAATTTTCACCTCTAAAGGGGGCGGGTTTGCCTGAAGAAGGAGGCGGCGCCTCGGAAACGCATTGTGGCCCGTCCCGTCGTGATTTGGTCTCTTGCTAACTCTGTGAGAGCTGGAGACGCTGCTGGTTACACACCTCCATATGGCAGGTCTGAGCTTATCCCCACAGTGGTCTTCTAATTCCTTGTGATGGCTGACTGCTTGATTGGTGATCCACATCCACCCTGTGTGCAGCTTGCAAGATACTTTTATGTAAGTGTATCTGAATTAAGTGTTACTTGCTTTTACTATCACATTGACCCAGGTGCCCTCTTTCTGCTGTTTTTGTTTGTCTGAGGGAACTCCGATTTCCTGCTGAGGAGCTGGAAATTGCACACACAGGGATTGCACACACAGCGGTGACTGTGTGTGCAATCCCCATCCGTCTGTGGATCCATCCATCCTGTGGAATTCTCCTTGATATCCTTTACTACTATGGACTGTATGGACTAATTCTTATTAATTTATTTTGGGTATATCTTGTTGTCCACCCCCGTTATTGATCCCTTATGATCCACCTTATAGCTGCCAGTGAGCGCTGACTCACACACTAAAAAGAAAAATAGATAAAAGAGGGCGCACCAACCTTGTGCATTATTATCCTTGGATATATTTTATTAAAAAAGTAAATTAAAACCTACTCACAAACATGTGAAAGAAAACCGCAATATAAATAGCCTTCAGATGATGGCCATCGGTCTCACGACAACAGACTCCAGATGGAGAAGATTTAAAGGGCCAATGCTGGCTGACGCGTTTCGAAGGGATACCTTCTTCCTCAGAGCCCAGCAAAGTTGTCACCTTCAGCTTCATATATATATATATATATATATATATATATATATATATATTATATATATATATATATATATATATATATATATATATATATATATATATATATATATACACACACATACATAGGAATAATAATGATAGTAGTAACAGTAATAACGTCAAATCAAAATCAAGATCAACCATCAGGTTGATGGTTATCTTTTCTAAAAGGAAAGTTTAACCTAGACTCAACTACGATTACACTTACTATTTGTTTTAATTTTATTTTTATTTACACAATTTTATACAATTTTAACTTCATGCCCGATGGGTCACCTTGGTGGGCTTCTTGGAAGTGGCAAGGGACTGGTGACCCATCGGGCATGAAGGTTCTTTGGGATAGAGTTGATTGGAGGTGACCTAGATAAGGGAAGGAGACACCAGAAGCTATGCAAGCGAGAAGCCTTCTGGATCTTCACCCTTTGGGAGCCTCACTCCTGGAAGCCTAAATCAGGATCCTGAAATACATAAAATTGTATAAGATTATGCAAATAAAAATAAAATTAAAACAAATAGTAAGTGTAATCCTAGTTAGCTCTAGGTTAAACTTTCCTTTTAGAAAAGATAACCATCCACCTGATGGTTGATCTTGATTTTGATTTGATGTTATTACTGTTACTATCATTATTATTCCTTGATGAAGTAAGCCTTGCCCGATTAGTTTTTTCTCCCTTTCTTTCTTTTTTCCAATTATATGTGTAATCATTGTTGTACCGAATGTGTCAGAAACCATGAATCAGACCGAGACAGAAGTACAGTTAATCACACTTGTTTAATAATAATAAAAAGGTAAACAGAGTAAGCGTAGTCAATACATAGCCAGAGTTCAGTAACCAGATCGGGTAGACAGCCAATGCCAATGTCAGAGAGCCAGAGATCAACGTAGTAGTACAGCAAGCAGGATCAGGAGCCAAAAGGGACGTCAGCTGAGCAAGTCTTCAACAGGAATGCAGGAGAAAGTCTCTGAGATGTGACCAAAGGCGAAGGCAGAGATGAAGTGAGCTGGACAGCTTTAAGTAGGCAGGACTGCCGAGCAGATCATCAACAGCTGAGTCACTGTGAAGAGAAAGGAGCTGGCAATTAGCCAACAGCTGACTCAGAGATGGAAGGGCTGAGTTCAGCCCTGGCAATTATATCATATCAAAATTAAATGGAGAAAAACTACATATAAAAAAAACACATACACAAGACATGTACAATATTAAAATTCATGACCACCTCTATAGTTGTATGAATCAGACAATAGGTACTCTAAATATGCATGGATGCCCTAAAGTTCCACAGGGTTCCTACAAGGAAAATGGTATATTGAGGTTTGGCAACATAGTAGAATGGCAAGGTCTCCTATAAGGAGAACTGGATATGAGAAATCCTGGGTACGTAATGAACAAGGATCAAGTCCTAAATTTCAAATGCAATGCAAAGTTAGCCAAAAGAAGAGGGGGGGGGCCCAAAAGGACAATACTTTGGCTCAGTGTGGTTGATTGGTAACAGGGGTCCAGAGAAGGTTCAGATGTCAGGAGCAGGATCAAATATCAAGAGGTACATGAATCCATATGTTCAAACTCCCTCCCTCGCACTGTATGATTGATCCAAAGTCTGTAGCGTATAACACAATGCTGCCAGAAATTAGCTCATGGGGCCCCTCTAGTTTAGTAATCCAAGATGTGCATGCTAGTGCAGCGTCACTATTACAATAAGAAAAAAATTCAAAAGTACTTATCCCATCCTTGGATACTTCGTCATTCTCAAGATGCCTTTACATCACAGGATACACCATGCCTTTGGTCCACAGGATATAACTTGTTAGGTCACAACATGAGAGGTGGTCAATAGAATCCCCTGAGCAGTTTCATCATACTCTGCCGACTGCTTCAGAGGCTCAAATGGAGAACTTCCTACAGCTATGCCTGGATCAACATTTGGCTCTCAGCACTATTAAAGATAAGGTTTCTGCCCTTCTGTCTTGTTTCAGAGATGGCTGAACACTCGCTCCTTGTTAAGTGTTTTGTACCGGGAGTCTCCAATGAAGCATCACCTATTAATTCCCCTGTGACTCTCTGGGATTAAATCTGGTTCTCTTCACTTCAGAAATCACCATTTGAATCTCAGGACATCAGGACATGAATCTTCTATCCCTCTCTCTGGCTCCAACTCGCCAAAAGGAAATTTCCCTCCTTTGCCTCTTCCAGAAGGACAGATTCCCTTTTTGTCAGTTTGGATAGTTCCCATAATAATACATCAGCTTCATGTTAAAAACCCTTTCTTGATCCTGTTAGTGATTGTTTCCCACTCCTAAGTTCGACTGCTTTTAGACATTGCAAAGGTGAAAGACTTCTGTGTCCTTCAATGGTCGAGAAAGAAATTGGGGATTTTTGTACTTATCTTAAAATCCTTTTCTTGGAGCTCATTGATGTCACTTCCCTGTGTTTATGATCATGCTCTTGATATTGCTTTGGCAGTAGGAGAAGTTGGACCGTCCATACATGTAGCAAATTTTTTGCTCCTGCAATCATGGAGACAGGAAAGAAATTTGCACAATTCTCCCATCAACACAGTGTTGATGCGGGAATCCTTCCTGCCGGGCCATTGTCTTCTCCCAGTGGAGGGGTAGGGGAGGCCATAGCAGTCATTAGCGATAATAGCAGGTAAAACCTGGCATGCTGGTTGTACCAAAGTTGATCGATCAGCTTGGCACCTTCAGCCTGCCCATAACATGGTTTGAATCTTGGCCTTCAACAGGAACCGGCCGAGATTCAAACCATGTATGGCCTGCCTTATTCTGGGTTGCTCTTCAATTATTTGTCAGCCAGTATGCAGTACTCTGCAGCAGTATAATCAGAAAATGAAAGACTTCATCTGTCTCTCAATGGAAAAAATTTACAGTGAGTACAAAAATCTTATTTCCCTATGCTGTTTTTGTTTACATTTACGTCTTTTAAAAAGCTGTATTGTCTGATTTTTGATCTTGTCATTCTACTGGTTGAATCACTACTGGCAGGATTTTATTCTATCAAATCTCTAGGTACTAATGATTATTTTCCCATCTCAGCACTGTCAGTAACTGCTGCAGAATTGATAGCTTAATAATGGCTCACCCTACAAAACATCCTCCTTCATGGAAGCCAGCCTGCCGTAAATAGAATTAATTTTGTTTGCTGTGACTTGCAACCATCTCTTCTCCATGAAATTGATCAAACAATATAATGTACAATTAGCACAACCTGTTCACAAAAAGTATTCCTATATGTATAGAAATGTTTTTTGAAGAAATCCCAGTGGACCTCTTTGCCTATTATTTAGTCAGATGCAAGCAAAACAGCAGGGCCCATGAAAAGAAGACCCCGGAGACAGCCAAATCCATCCACAATTAAACCATTTTTATTTAGATAATTGCGTGTTGAAATCAGACACGGATCTGAATCTCCTGGGCTGCTGGAAATGAAATAATCAGGGTTGTGCACAGACTAGCTCCTAAACAAGCCTTTACTGAACGGAATAATATCACGTTTTCACTCTACAGAATGGAATCTTATCACTGTTATGTCTTTTTATTCAAGGCCAATCTGAGATTTTAACTTATTTAATCTCCTAATGTGCTTGTGATTTAACCTGAGCTACAGATGGCAGTATCTTCATTACAGGAGCAGACTTATCCACAAGGGCTTTATGGAATACTAGTAATTAAAGGTTGAACGTATACTTTCAGTGAGACACAATGCACTGGCCTCTCCCATAGGACCAGATGTGGAAGGGAGAGAAAACAAAGAAAGGAGTCTGCATTGTCCCAGCCACCTGTATGGAGCTTATTGTTTTGTTTGTTAAAGGGAACATACTGTAATTGCAGCTGAGAAAGCTCAGCTAGGGGAATATATAAGAGCACCAGATCTGTCTTGTAATTTGCTGTAGCTTGTGTGATAAGTCTGCAATACTTTGGAAATGGCAGTATGTATCTAATCTAAAGTATGTATCTAAAAATGGGTGTTCTCTGTTATCTCCAGCTGGTCTTCCCGAGGTGGTTTTCTTCTTTGTTTTTCCTTTTTGCTCAGCAGCTATAATGATTAGTAGCTTTGGAACAGGCTTTGATGCCTAAAATAAGAGTGGAAAATAAGGGGCCCTGCATATCTCTCAAGCTTAAGTCCCATTCACAGTTTTTCTATGTGTTGTGTTAAAGAGAGCTTAATCTTGCATTGTGTAAATGCAGCCCAAATGATTGGACTGCTAATGCACCAGGATGGACGAAAAACATATGCAGTAATTTTTTGATGTAACATATAACAATGGTAGCGTGTCACTGTGCATTGTGGTGCGCCTCAACATGTGTGTCGGAGCTGCGTTGTCTTAGTACATTGGGGCGCTTTTTTGATGCACTCGGAATGTATTTAATTTAATCTGTACATCCATTTGGTCTTCAAAATGATAGTGCTGCTTCCCTGAACTTCCGGTCTTCACAATAAGAGAGCAAGAGCCAGCAGCATTGAAAGTTGTGACGTGCAAGTGCTGGGGTAAGAATTTTTATCAAATGGCTTACTGGAAATGTTAATTTTATTGTGGTCAATGTCTTAAGTTAAAACACTGAGGATTTAATACTATTTTAAGGGTATAAATAAATAAGTTCTACTATTTAAAATGGTTTGCTGCAATATCATACTGTATGTAGTAATCACCCCAGGAGGGGCCGCTGAAAAAACAGGTTTTCTCTAAGTAGTACAGATGCTGCCAGTCACAAGTACCGTTCCACGCACACCGACAATACAGGCTTAGTCTGGGGGATGTCTTTTTAGAATTTATTGCTTAGTAACTTGAAACTAGGGACGAGCTTCGAACATCGGGTGTGTGTCCGTTCGCTGAACAGCAAGTTTTATTGGGTTTTCGCAGCAAATTCTAGCGCCCCATAATGCACTGCAAGACCGCAGTGCATTGATGTATGATGATTGGCCAAAGCATACACCTGACCTGCATTCTTTGGCCAATTACAGCACGCTCCTCAGCGAGAGCCATAGTTGGCCAAAGACAGAGTGCCTTTGGCAAAGGTAGCGATCTTTCTCTTGCCGATTGTGGATTTAGGAGAAATATAAAGGGCAAGACACTGTTCTGGTTTAAGTGAAAAACTAGAAACCAGTTTAAGCAAGAAAAATGGATGAGGACGCAACTTAACCTTGTGATGCGAGACCCAAGAATGGCTCCTTGAAAGAGCCACCAATACTGACACTCCATTTCGTGAAGTGATAGAAACCAAAGAAGCCACCTTCTGAGATAAAAAGATTGAGGTAGAGAGCATTGAGGTGCCTTCAGCAAGCCCAGCACTGGGGCTAGAAGATTTGAGAATCCTCCTGAGCTGCGGCCAACCCAAAGGGAAGATTCACAAAAAAAGGCTTTCCACTGTAGTTACAGAAATCCTTGGTGAGCCTTCAAACAAACCACCACATGTAACCTACCTCTTGCAGAGAGGTCATCACTGAACCGTCTAACCTATTTAAAAACAGAAGGATGTTCAGCAAGTTGAGATCTTAAGATAGACCTCATGTTCCTACTTGACTTTGGAACTGCCACCATTTAATTGTC
This sequence comes from Aquarana catesbeiana, assembly GCF_042186555.1. Lineage (NCBI taxonomy): Eukaryota > Metazoa > Chordata > Amphibia > Anura > Ranidae > Aquarana > Aquarana catesbeiana. The sequence continues at coordinate 236,509,451 of NC_133334.1, forward strand.
TCACAATAATGAGCCCATAACTTCTGCTCCAAGAGCAAATGTAAGGCAGAGACTGACGACTCTGTGACAGACCCCCATCCAAGAGGTGCCCTTAACCTACCAGGTTTCTGCCGGCAAAAGATGGAAACCACCTCAGAGAGTGCCCTAAGTCTTACTGGCTTGAGATACTCTCAAAAAACCCAGCAGCCTCAGCTGCTTCCCTCACCCCGATGGGGAATGGCTCCTCGGGCAGTATACTAACTGTATACTAACCAGGCTTGATCCTGTTTAGGCTTCAATCAACCAAGATCAGGCATGAACAAGGTGATGTGGCCGCAGTCTGACGATAAATGAATGTGCCAGGACACCTTGCAATGCCAAACACCACAGTGGTTTAGATGCACCGAAACCACTGTCCATCAGGAGATGTGGATACCTGCCAGATCACTGAACCTGAGAGCGGTGCTCCTGCTTTCCCCGGCTACCTCTTTTTTGGAGCCGTTTAACTGTTATAACAGGTATCCCAATAAACAGTCCTCCGAGGATGCAGGCCTAAACCAATGTTGGTTTACCTCTATACAAGCCCTTAGGTATGCAAGCATCTAGGCATGCAAACATGCAGGTATACTGCTCTTGCTCTTGCCATTCATGCATTCATGTATGCAGTACAGGGTCAATACGCTCATACAGATGTACCCTCAGGCAAACAAGCACCCCGGCAAATAGGCCCATGTTCATGTAGTCCTATGTAAATAAGTACACAGGTAAATAGTCCCAGAGAAAACAAGTACATATCTATATAGCTTAATGCAATAAACATGTGTATGCAGTGCAAATGAAAACATGCCAGCATGTGTTTAAACACTATGCTTCTATGGAAGCATGTGTTCATGCAAATACGCATTTGGGCAAAATATGAAACTGTGCGTTGTATACACGCATTCATGCAACCCGTGCCCATGGAAACAGGCATTCTCGCAATAAGCAAGCATGTGTTTATGAAACTTGTTTATGCAACATGTATCCATGTATAAACATGAATCTTTATGGAACCATGTATTTTTATGTGGGATCATGTATTTTTATATGATCCAGCATCAATATGCGATCCAGCATTTTTATGCTATCCAGCATCTTTATGTGAGCCAGCATTTTTAAACGAACAAGCATTTTTATTCGATTAAGCATCCTTATGCAATCAAGCAGCTTTATGTGTTCAAGCTGCTTTATGTGATCAAGCAGCTCTAAGTGATCAAGTATTCTTATGCAACCATGGGGGTTATTCACCAAGGGCAAACCCACCCCGCACCACAAGTGTACCGCAAGTGCAAATTAATAGTCCTGTGAGCCTCCAGGTGGTTGACCAAATCAGGTCTCCAAAGTAGTGTATCTTACAAATGATTAGCTGCTAACGTTACGCATGTCTGATATACCATGCAAGATAATGAAATCAAGTTATAAAATGCTGTGCTATCAAAAAGATAAATATAAATATATAATTAATAAAGTGGTATTGTGCTCTCTCGTGACATGTACAAAATGTCCAAAATACTATACATTAATGTGCAATAAACTTCAATAAATAAATGAATTAATAAGAGTGCTTCAATAAGCCTGTGAAAAATATATATAACTATTCCAAAATATTTGTGCAATATGTAAACAAATAATAAATAAATATTTCAAGAAAAAAATCATCCATGCGATTCAGTGTTGCATCTCTGTAATTCAGTGATAGTGCAATGTTCAAACAATATTAGATAAAAAATTCCAAAGAAACATCATCCATGCGATTCAGTGCTACATCCATGTAATTCAGTGTTGCATCTGTGTGATTCGGTGCTGTGTAGCTTAGTGCTATGATCAAATTAACAGTCCATAAACATTCCAAAATCCATCCATGTGTTTCAGTGAACACAAACTAAAGTGCTGTGTGCTCATATAAGTGCTCCCCTCAGGTGATAGCCCCTCACCTTAGGGCGTGTAACCTTGCAATTAAGCTTGGTCAAAATGCGCCTTAGAACCTCTAGGGGTTCGGTATTGTATGCTGGATCCTGGATAGGTTATACTTGTGCCTCTGTTCCTCACAGTAGTCCAGTTTATACCTCAGTATATCAATATAAAAAGAACTTCATGGTGCAGTATGTATTACCTTTATTTAAAATCACAATAAAAACCCACAATGGGTACTCACAATGTCAAGGCGCTTACAGTGCGCCACTCTAAAACAGCGGCAATGATCGGGTGACGGCGGCCGGTAATGGAGTGGCGTACTAATCCTTCCCAACAGATGGTGTGTGTAGCGTTCCATCCTGTCCCCTTCCCCATACGCGTGTCGATACAAGGGGTATTTCGTATCTTCATCAGATGAAGAGGAATTACAGAGATACAGCACTGCATTGCATGGATGCAACACTGAATCACATGGATGATTTTTTTTTCTTGAAATATTTATTTATTATTTCTTTGAATATTGCACAAATATTTTGGAATAGTTATATATAACTATATATATATAGCTATATATATTTTTCACAGGCTTATTGAAGCACTCTTATTAATTCATTTATTTTTTGAAGTTTATTGCACATCAATGTATAGTATTTTGGACATTTTATACATGTCACGAGAGAGCACAATACCACTTTATTAATTATATACTTATATTTATCATTTTGATAGCGCAGGGTTTTCTAACTTGATTTGTACCGCAAGTGCACTCGGAAGTAAAGTCGCTGGAGATCTGAGGGGGATATGCAAGGAAAATAAAAAACAGCATTTCAGCCTGCACATGATTGAATGACAAAATCAGCAGAGCTTCCCCTTATTTCAGATCTTCCTCCTAGATTCAGAGCGACTGCATCCCCAAGTGCACCTGCAGTGCAAAGCGGATTTGCCCTCCGCAAACAACTCCCCATGTGAACATGAATAACCGTGTATATTCAAGCAAACATGTATAATCCTGTATCTTTATGCAATCAAACATCTTTATGCGATCAAGCATTTCTATGCGACCGTGCATCTTTATGTAAAATCAATGTCCATTTATATAAACATGTCCAAACCTGCATCTTTATGCAAGCATTAATAACCATTCATCTCTATGCAATTATGCATTCTATGCAACCATGAACATGTATCTCCATGCAAACATGTAAATTCTTGTACATTTCTTCAAACACGAACATGCATCTTTGTGCATCCATGCATGCTTAAGCAACCATGATCATGTATCTCTATGGAAACATGTATAACCATGTATATTTATGCAAAACATCACAAAAACATGCATCTTTGTACAATCATGCATTCTTGTGCAACCGTGCGTTTTTAGCAACCGCGCATTCCAGCAACCGTGCGTTTTTAGCAACCGCGCTGTTTCAGCAGGTTTTGCAAGCACCTGCTTAACTGAAGTTGGGTCCAACTAGACTTGCAGGATCTAGCCAAGCACTTATGCTGGAGATATGCTCACGTTTTCCCAAACATGTATATTTAAACATGCATTTAAGTAACAAGATTGCAAGCATGCAAACTACACTGCACCTGATATAGAGCAGTCAACACTTTAAAGTGAACTGCTAACCATCCAGGAGTGCTTTAACTTTCAGTTGTACAGTCCCCCCGGATAAGCAGTAAATACGCAGCATAAAATCATGACTTGTCTTCCTATAGTTCACTCATAGTAAGTACTCACATTTTGTTAGTATCTTTAGGCTGCTGCTATGTCTCCAGAGGCCAACTGAACCTGTTGTCACATGGAATGGCCACCCTTCCACTTCCTGCCTATATAAAAATAGGACTTACTGAGCAAGCCTGCGTCCTCTAGTGGCTGGAGAATAAACAGTCCACATGAGTAAGAGTACATAGCATGATTAAACAACACACTGCTCCCAGTGGCCACCAGGAGAACAGACAGTCAGATTTCTCTCTCTCTCTTTAAAAAAAAAAAAAAAAAGAAACTGCAAACAAATGCAGACTTATCATTCCTGTTGCAGGACTCTGAACATAACAGGAGTCCAATTTTCACCCATCACAGCAAAGGGCTTCAGAAACTGGGTCTCCCTCAATCGGGGGTCCACTCCCCTGGACCTGTATAGCACCCTGCAGGAAAGTACCTTGGTCAGAACAAACACTGCACAGGTTTCCATCACGCAGCGTCCAGCGCCGTAAGACTACATTACAGGCAAAAACTCAAGGAATCTTCTCTCCTTCCCATGAGGCTCGGGTACCATCCATTTTAGCCTTCATGCCATCTGAATGGATCCGATCATAACGCCCTTTACTGGGACATCATTAAGTTTTGAAGAGCTTCAAACAGCCATGACCATCACCTTCACTGGCGAAAAAACTAAGGTACTTCCTGTATGAGAGGGGTTATATGGGGGGAACTTTTATTCTATTGGTTGCCAGTGTCCAATCACCTAAAGGTAGCGTATAACCCAGATAGTCATTATTATGGTGCTCTGTGTCCCGTAATGTACAATAAAGATTATATATATATATATATATATATATATATATATATACATATATATATATATACATATATATATATACACACACAGTCAGACTAGTGTATATGTATATAGACTGTGTATATATATATATATATATATCCATACACACACACACTCTGCATTCAGCGTACCCTATATATACAGTGTAGACTCTATATTCAGTCAGTACAGGCAGTGTATTTGATTGTGTGTATATATATATATATATATATATATATATATATATATATATATATATACATATATATATACACACATATATACACACACACATCTATATATATATATATATATATATATATATATATATACACATACACACACACACACACACACACACACAGTCAGACTAGTATATATACAGTGGGGACGGAAAGTATTCAGACCCCCTTCAATTTTTCACTCTTTGTTATTTTGCAGCCATTTGATAAAATCATTTAAGTTCATTTTTTTCCTCATTAATGTACACACAGCACCCCATATTGACAGAAAAACACAGAATTGTTGACATTTTTGCAGATTTATTAAAAAAGAAAAACTGAAATATCACATGGTCCTAAGTATTCAGACCCTTTGCTGTGACACTCATATATTTAACTCAGGTGCTGTCCATTTCTTCTGATCATCCTTGAGATGGTTCTACACCTTCATTTGAGTCCAGCTGTGTCTGATTATACAGATTGGACTTGATTTGGAAAGCCACACACCTGTCTATATAAGACCTTACAGCTCACAGTGCATGTCAGAGCAAATGAGAATCATGAGGTCAAAGGAACTGCCTGAAGAGCTCAGAGACAGAATTGTGGCAAGGCACAGATCTGGCCAAGGTTAGAAAAAAAAATTCTGCTGCACTTAAGGTTCCTAAGAGCACAGTGGCCTCCATAATCCTTAAATGGAAGACGTTTGGGACAACCAGAACCCTTCCTAGAGATGGCCGTCCGGCCAAACTAAGCTATCGGGGAAGAAGGGCCTTGGTGAGAGAGGTAAAGAAGAATCCAAAGATATCTGTGGCTGAGCTCCAGAGATGCAGTCGGGAGATGGGAGAAAGTTGTAGAAAGTCAACCATCACTGCAGCCCTCCACCAGTCGGGGCTTTATGGCAGAGTGGCCCGACGGAAGCCTCTCCTCAGTGCAAGACACATGAAAGCCCTCATGGAGTTTGCTAAAAAACACCTGAAGGACTCCAAGATGGTGAGAAATAAGATTCTCTGGTCTGATGAGACCAAGATAGAACTTTTTGTCCTTAATTCTAAGCAGTATGTGTGGAGAAAACCAGGCGCTGCTCATTACCTGTCCAATACAGTCCCAACAGTGAAGCAAGGTGGTAGCAGCATCATGCTGTGGGGGTGTTTTTCAGCTGCAGGGACAGGACAACTGGTTGCAACCGAGGGAAAGATGAATGCGGCCAAGTACAGGGATATTCTGGACGAAAACCTTCTCCAGAGTGCTCAGGACCTCAGACTGGGCCAAAGGTTTACCTTCCAACAAGACAATGACCCTAAACACACAGCTAAAATAACAAAGGACTGGCTTCACAACAACTCCGTGACTGTTCTTGAATGGCCCAGCCAGAGCCCTGACTTAAAACCAACTGAGCATCTCTAAAAATGGCTGTCCACCAACGTTTACTATCCAACCTGACAGAACTGGAGAGGATCTGCAAGGAGGAATGGCAGAGGATCCCCAAATCCAGGTGTGAAAAACTTGTTGCATCTTTCCCAAAAAGACTCATAGCTGTATTAGATCAAAAGGGTGCTTCTACTAAATACTGAGCAAAGGGTCTGAATACTTAGGACCATGTGATATTTCAGTTTTTCTTTTTTAATAAATCTGCAAAAATGTCAACAATTCTGTGTTTTTCTGTCAATATGGGGTGCTGTGTGTACATTAATGAGGAAAAAATGAACTTAAATGATTTTAGCAAATGGCTGCAATATAACAAAGAGTAAAAAATTTAAGGGAGTCTGAATACTTTCCATCCCCAGTGTGTATATACATATATATATATATATATATATACATATATATACTGACGATGAAATCCAAATCTGTTCCCCCTACTACATATGTACCGGTTGAGATGTTTGTACAGGAGGTTACTCGGGATGTGAAACGTTTAAAACAACAAGTGGATTTTAAAGATCATGTACCTAATAATTTGTCTCCCCATGAAAAAATAGCGTTGCGGGAACTAACTAAACGAAGTGACATTATATGTAAACCTGCTGATAAAGGGGGTTCGGTGGTCATTATGGACCCCCAGGCGTATGAAAATGAGATCAAGCGTCAACTTGATGATGACACGGTGTATAAACCTCTACAATCAGACCCCACATGGAGAATTAGAAAGATCTTGGAGAGTATTGTTAAACCAGCGTTTAAAGAAGGGTTAATTTCACATGACCTGTATGAATTTTTGTTACCAACACATACTCGTATTCCTGTTTTGTACGTACTCCCCAAGATCCATAAGGACAAAAATTCCCCACCAGGACGCCCGATTGTATCGGGGAGAGATTCGATCTTTGTACCCACGGCTAAATTATTGGACAGAGTGTTATCACCTTTGGTGAGAACTACCCCATCCTACATCAAGGACTCTGGTGACTTTCGGTCTAAAATCAGGGACTTACCGCAAATTCAAGATGAATTTATTCTTGTCACTTGGGATGTAACGAGTTTATATACATCAATTCCACATGCAGCCGGTGTTGAAGCAGCGATGAGCCTAATTAAGGACTGTCATGAATACTCGGAAGCTCAGATTTCTTTTTTTGAAAAGCTATTTAATTTGGTTTTACATAACAACTATTTTCTTTTCAGGGATCGGTACTATGTACAATTGACGGGGGTTGCAATGGGTTCCAATGTTGCCCCGCCATATGCTTGTTCTTTTATGCATGATTTTGAACAGAAATATATTTTTGTCAATGAAAGTTTTCGGAAGCATTGCGCCACTTGGTGGCGCTATATAGATGACATTTTTGCCATATGGCTGGGCAACATTGAATCACTCAAAGCCTTTGATGAGATGATTAACAGTCTTTTACCTAATATCCAGTTTAAAATACACATTGGTGGGGACTCGGTCCCCTTTTTGGATGTACGGGCATATCTAAAACATGGACGGATTGAAACTGACATATACACCAAACCCACAGATAGGAATCAGCTGTTAACCACTTGAGCCCCGGACCATTATGCTGCCTAAGGACCAGAGGTCTTTTTCCAATTTGGCACTGCGTCGCTTTAACTGCTAATTGCGCGGTCATGCAATGCTGTACCCAAACGAAATTTGCGTCCTTTTCTTCCCACAAATAGAGCTTTCTTTTGATGGTATTTGATCACCTCTGCAGTTTTTATTTTTTGCGCTATAAACGGAAAAAGACCGAAAATTTTGAAAAAAAATGATATTTTCTACTTTTTGTTATAAAAAAAATCCAATAAACTAAATTTTAGTCATACATTTAGGCCAAAATGTATTCGGCCACATGTCTTTGGTAAAAAAAATGTCAATAAGCATATATTTATTGGTTTGCGCAAAAGTTATAGCGTCTACAAACTAGGGTACATTTTCTGTAATTTACACAGCTTTTAGTTTATGACTGCCTATGTCATTTCTTGAGGTGCTAAAATGGCAGGGCAGTACAAAACCCCCCCAAATGACCCCATTTTGGAAAGTAGACACCCCAAGGAAATTGCTGAGAGGCATGTTGAACCCATTGAATATTTATTTTTTTTGTCCCAAGTGATTGAATAATGACAAAAAAAAAAAATATATATTTACAAAAAGTTGTCACTAAATGATATATTGCTCACACAGGCCATGGGCCTATGTGGAATTGCACCCCAAAATACATTTAGCTGCTTCTCCTGAGTATGGGGATACCACATGTGTGGGACTTTTTGGGAGTTTAGCCGCGTACAGGGCCCCGAAAACCAAGCACCGCCTTCAGGATTTCTAAGGGTGTAAATTTTTGATTTCACTCTTCACTGCCTATCACAGTTTCGGAGGCCATGGAATGCCCAGGTGGCACAAAACCCCCCCAAATGACCCCATTTTGGAAAGTAGACACCCCAAGCTATTTGCTGAGAGGCATATTGAGTCCATGGAATATTTTATATTTTGACACAAGTTGCGGGAAAGTGACACTTTTTTTTTTTTTTTGCACAAAGTTGTCACTAAATGATATATTGCTCACACAGGCCATGGGCATATGTGGAATTGCACCCCAAAATACATTTAGCTGCTTCTCCTGAGTATGGGGATACCACATGTGTGGGACTTTTTGGGAGCCTAGCCGCGTACGGGGCCCCGAAAACCAAGCACCGCCTTCAGGATTTCTAAGGGTGAAAATTTTTGATTTCACTCTTCACTGCCTATCACAGTTTTGGAGGCCATGGAATGCCCAGGTGGCACAAAACCCCCCCAAATGACCCCATTTTGGAAAGTAGACACCCCAAGCTATTTGCTGAGAGGCATGGTGAGTATTTTGCAGCTCTCATTTGTTTTTGAAAATGAAGAAAGACAAGAAAAAACTTTTTTTTTTTCTTTTTTCAATTTTCAAAACTTTGTGACAAAAAGTGAGGTCTGCACAATACTCACTATACCTCTCAGCAAATAGCTTGGGGTGTCTACTTTCCAAAATGGGGTCATTTGGGGGGGTTTTGTGCCACCTGGGATTTCCATGGCACCGAAACTGTGATAGGCAGTGAAGAGTGAAATCAAAAATTCACGCCCTTAGAAAGCCTGAAGGCAGTGCTTGGTTTTCAGGGTCCCGTACGCGGCTAGGCTCCCAAAAAGTCTCACACATGTGGTATCCCCGTACTCAGGAGAAGCAGCAGAATGTATTTTGGGGTGTAATTTCACATATTCCCATGGCATGTTTGAGCAATATATCATTTAGTGACAACTTTGTGCAAAAAAAAAAAAAAAAATTTGTCTCTTTCCCGCAACTTGTGTCGCAATATAAAATATTCCATGGACTCGACATGCCTCTCAGCAAATAGCTTGGGGTGTCTACTTTCCAAAATGGGGTCATTTGGGGGGGTTTTGAACTGTCCTGGCATTTTATGCACAACATTTAGAAGCTTATGTCACACATCACTCACTCTTCTAACCACTTGAAGACAAAGCCCTTTCTGACACTTTTTGTTTACATGAAAAAGATATTTTTTTTTCCAAAAAAATTACTTTGAACCCCCAAATATTATATATTTTTTTAAAGCAAATGCCCTACAGATTTAAATGGTGGGTGTTTCATTTTTTTTTTTCACACAGTATTTGCGCAGCGATTTTTCAAACGCATTTTTTGGGGAAAAAACACACTTTTTTAAATTTTAATGCACTAAAACACACTAGATTGCCCAAATGTTTGATGAAATAAAAAAGATGATCTTAGGCCGAGTACATGGATACCAAACATGACATGCTTTAAAATTGCGCACAAACGTGCAGTGGCAACAAAATAAATACATTGTTAAAAGCCTTTAAAAGCCTTTACAGGTTACCACTTTAGATTTACAGAGGAGGTCTACTGCTAAAATTACTGCCCTCGATCTGACCTTCGCGGCGATACCTCACATGCATGGTGCAATTGCTGTTTACGTTTGACGACAGACCGCCGCTTGCGTTCGCCTTAGCGCGAGAGCAGGGGGCGACAGGGGTGCTTTTTTTTTTTTTTTTTTTTTCTTTATTTTTTTTTGCTTTTTTATTTTATTTTTAAACTGTTCCTTTCATTTTTTTTTTTTTAACCACTTGCCGACCGCCGCACGACTATATACGTCGACAGAGCGGCACGGGCAGGCAAAAGGACGTATATGTACGTCCTTGCCTGCCCGCGGGTGGGGGGTCCGATCGGACCCCCCCCCGGTGCCTGCGGCGATCGGCAAATCTCCCCCGGCGATCGGAGGTGAGGGGGAGGCCATCCATTCGTGGCCCCCCCCTCGCGATCGCTCTCAGCCAATGGGATCATTTCCCTGCCTCTGTATTGTACACAGAGGCAGAGGAAATGATGTCATCTCTCCTCGGCTCGGTATTTTCCGTTCCGGGCCGAGGAGAGAAGACTGCAATGTAAGTGCACCAACACTACACACACAGTAGAACATGCCAGGCACACTAAACACCCCGATCCCCCCCCCGATCGCCCCCCGATCCCCCCCCAATCACCCCCCCCCCCCCCTGTCACAAACTGACACCAGCAGTTTTTTTTTTTTTTTCCTGATTACTGTATTGGTGTCAGTTTGTGACAGTTACAGTGTCAGGGCAGTGAGTGTTAGGCCCCCTTTAGGTCTAGGGTACCCCCCTAACCCCCCCTAATAAAGTTTTAACCCCTTGATCACCCCCTGTCACCAGTGTCGCTAAGCGATCATTTTTCTGATCGCTGTATTAGTGTCGCTGGTGATGCTAGTTAGGGACGTAAATATTTAGGTTCGCCGTCAGAGTTTTATAGCGACAGGGACCCCCATATACTATCTAATAAATGTTTTAACCCCTTGATTGCCCCCTAGTTAACCCTTTCACCACTGATCACTGTATAACCGTTACGGGTGACGCTGGTTAGTTTGTTTATTTTTTATAGTGTCAGGGAACCCGCCGTTTATTACCGAATAAAGATTTAGCCCCCTGATCGCCCGGCGGTGATATGCGTCGCCCCAGGCAGCGTCAGATTAGCGCCAGTACCGCTAACACCCACGCACGCAGCATACGCCTCCCTTAGTGGTATAGTATCTGATCGCATCAATATCTGATCCGATCAGATCTATACTGGCGTCCCCAGCAGTTTAGGGTTCCCAAAAACACAGTGTTAGCGGGATCAGCCCAGATACCTGCTAGCACCTGCGTTTTGCCCCTCCGCCCAGCTCGGCCCAGCCCACCCAAGTGCAGTATCGATCGATCACTGTCACTTACAAAACACTAAACGCATAACTGCAGCGTTCGCTGAGTCAGGCCTGATCCCTGCGATCGCTAACAGTTTTTTTGGTAGCATTTTGGTGAAATGGCAAGCACCAGCCCCAGGCAGCGTCAGGTTAGTGCCAGTACCGCTAACACCCACGCACCGTACACTTCCCTTAGTGGTATAGTATCTGAACGCATCAATATCTGATCCGATCAGATCTATACTAGCGTCCCCAGCAGTTTAGGGTTCCCAAAAACGCAGTGTTAGCGGGATCAACCCAGATACCTGCTAGCAACTGCGTTTTACCCCTCCGCCCGGCCCAGCCCACCCAAGTGCAGTATCGATCGATCACTGTCACTTACAAAACACTAAACGCATAACTGCAGCGTTCGCAGAGTCAGGCCTGATCCCTGCGATCGCTAACAGTTTTTTTTGTAGCGTTTTGGTGAACTGGCAAGCACCAGCCCCAGGCAGCGTCAGGTTAGTGCCAGTAGCGCTAACACCCACGCACGCACTGTACACCTCCCTTAGTGGTATAGTATCTGAACTGATCAATATCTGATCCGATCAGATCTATACTGGCGTCCCCAGCAGTTTAGGGTTCCCAAAAACGCAGTGTTAGCGGGATCAGCCCAGATACCTGCTAGCACCTGCGTTTTGCCCCTCCGCCCGGCCCAGCCCAGCCCACCCAAGTGCAGTATCGATCGATCACTGTCACTTACAAAACACTAAATGCATAACTGCAGCGTTCGCAGAGTCAGGCCTGATCCCTGCGATCGTTAACAGTTTTTTTGGTAGCGTTTGGTGAACTGGCAAGCGCCAGCGGCCTAGTACACCCCGGTCGTAGTCAAACCAGCACTGCAGTAACACTTGGTGACGTGGCGAGTCCCATAAGTGCAGTTCAAGCTGGTGAGGTGGCAAGCACAAATAGTGTCCCGCTGCCACCAAGAAGACAAACACAGGCCCGTCATGCCCATAGTGCCCTTCCTGCTGCATTCGCCAATCCTAATTGGGAACCCACCACTTCTGCAGCGCCCGTACTTCCCCCATTCACATCCCCAACCAAATGCAGTCGGCTGCATGAGAGGCATTTTTATGTCCTCCCGAGTACCCCTACCCAACGAACCCCCCCCAAAAAGATGTTGTGTCTGCAGCAAGCGCGGATATAGGCATGACACCCGCTATTATTGTCCCTCCTGTCCTGACAATCCTGGTCTTTGCATTGGTGAATGTTTTGAACGCTACCATTCACTAGCTGAGTATTAGCGTAGGGTACAGCATTGCACAGACTAGGACACACTTTCACAGGGTCTCCCAAGATGCCATCGCATTTTGTGAGACCCGAACCTGGAACCGGTTACAGTTATAAAAGTTACAGTTACAAAAAAAGTGTAAAAAAAAAAACACAAACAAAAATATAAAATAAAAAATAATAGTTGTCGTTTTATTGTTCTCTCTCTATTCTCTCTCTCTCTATTCTCTCTATTGTTCTGCTCTTTTTTACTGTATTCTATTCTGCAATGTTTTATTGTTATTATGTTTTATCATGTTTGCTTTTCAGGTCTGCAATTTTTTATACTTTACCGTTTACTGTGCTTTATTGTTAACCATATTTTTGTCTGAGTACAGCATTCACGACTTTGAGTGGTTATACCAGAATGATGCTTGCAGGTTTAGGTATCATCTTGGTATCATTCTTTTCAGCCAGCGGTCGGCTTTCATGTAGGAGCAATCCTAGCGGCTAATTAGCCTCTAGACTGCTTTTACAAGCAGTGGGAGAGAATGCCCCCCCCCCCACCGTCTTCCGTGTTTTTCTCTGGCTCTCCTGTCTCAACAGGGAACCTGAGAATGCAGCCGGTGATTCAGCCAGCTGACCATAGACCTGATCAGAGACCAGAGTGGCTCCAAACATCTCTATGGCCTAAGAAACCGGAAGCTACGAGCATTTTATGACTTAGATTTCGCCGGATGTAAATAGCGCCATTGGGAAATTGGGGAAGCATTTTATCACACCGATCTTGGTGTGGTCAGATGCTTTGAGGGCAGAGGAGAAATCTAGGGTCTAATAGACCCCAATTTTTTCAAAAAAGAGTACCTGTCACTACCTATTGCTATCATAGGGGATATTTACATTCCCTGAGATAACAATAAAAATGATTAAAAAAAAAAAAAATGAAAGGAACAGTTTTAAAATAAGATAAAAAAGCAAAAAAATAATAAAGAAAAAAAAAAAAAAAAAAAAAAAGCACCCCTGTCCCCCCTGCTCTCGCGCTAAGGCGAACGCAAGCGTCGGTCTGGCGTCAAATGTAAACAGCAATTGCACCATGCATGTGAGGTATCACCGCGACGGTCAGATCGAGGGCAGTAATTTTAGCAGTAGACCTCCTCTGTAAATCTAAAGTGGTAACCTGTAAAGGCTTTTAAAGGCTTTTAAAAATGTATTTATTTTGTTGTCACTGCACGTTTGTGCGCAGTTGTAAAGCATGTCATGTTTGGTATCCATGTACTCGGCCTAAGATCATCTTTTTTATTTCATCAAACATTTGGGCAATATAGTGTGTTTTAGTGCATTAAAATTTAAAAAAGTGTGTTTTTTCCCCAAAAAATGCGTTTGAAAAATCGCTGCGCAAATACTGTGTGAAAAAAAAAAATGAAACACCCACCATTTTAATCTGTAGGGCATTTGCTTTAAAAAAATATATAATGTGTGGGGGTTCAAAGTAATTTTCTTGCAAAAAAAAATAATTTTTTCATGTAATCAAAAAGTGTCAGAAAGGGCTTTGTCTTCAAGTGGTTAGAAGAGTGGGTGATGTGTGACATAAGCTTCTAAATGTTGTGCATAAAATGCCAGGACAGTTCAAACCCCCCCAAATGACCCCATTTTGGAAAGTAGACACCCCAAGCTATTTGCTGAGAGGCATGTCGAGTCCATGGAATATTTTATATTGTGACACAAGTTGCGGGAAAGAGACAAATTATTATTATTTTTTTTTTTTTTTGCACAAAGTTGTCACTAAATGATATATTGCTCAAACATGCCATGGGAATATGTGAAATTACACCCCAAAATACATTCTGTTGCTTCTCCTGAGTACGGGGATACCACATGTGTGAGACTTTTTGGGAGCCTAGCCACGTATGGGACCCCGAAAACCAAGCACCGCCTTCAGGCTTTCTAAGGGCGTAAATTTTTGATTTCACTCTTCACTGCCTATCACAGTCTCGGAGGCCATGGAATGCCCAGGTGGCACAAACCCCCCCCCCAAATGACCCCATTTTGGAAAGTAGACACCCCAAGCTATTTGCTGAGAGGTATAGTGAGTATTTTGCAGACCTCACTTTTTGTCACAAAGTTTTGAAAATTAAAAAAAGAAAAAAAAAATTTTTTTTTTTGTCTTTCTTCATTTTCAAAAACAAATGAGAGCTGCAAAATACTCACCATGCCTCTCAGCAAATAGCTTGGGGTGTCTACTTTCCAAAATGGGGTCATTTGGGGGGGTTTTGTGCCACCTGGGCATTCCATGGCCTCCGAAACTGTGATAGGCAGTGAAGAGTGAAATCAAAAATGTACACCCTTAGAAATCCTGAAGGCGGTGATTGGTTTTCGGGGTCCCGTACGCGGCTAGGCTCCTAAAAAGTCCCACACATGTGGTATCCCCGTACTCAAGAGAAGCAGCAGAATGTATTTTGGGGTGCAATTCCACATATGCCCATGACCTGTGTGAGCAATATATCATTTAGTGACAACTTTGTGCAAAAAAAAAAAAAAATAAAAAATAAATTGTCACTTTCCCGCAACTTGTGTCAAAATATAAAATATTCCATGGACTCAACATGCCTCTCAGCAAATAGCTTGGGGTGTCTACTTTCCAAAATGGGGTCATTTGGGGGGGGTTTGTGCCATCTGGGCATTTTATGGCCTTCAAAACTGTGATAGGTAGTGAGGAGTAAAATCAAAAATGTACGCCCTTAGAAATCCTGAAGGCAGTGATTGGTTTTCGGGGCCCCGTATGCGGCTAGGCTCCCAAAAAGTCCCACACATGTGGTATCCCCATACTCAGGAGAAGCAGCTAAATGTATTTTGGGGTGCAATTCCACATAGGCCCATGGCCTGTGTGAGCAATATATCATTTAGTGACAACTTTTTGTAATTTTTTTTTTTTTTTTTTTCCATTATTCAATCACTTGGGACAAAAAAAATGAATATTCAATGGGCTCAACATGCCTCTCAGCAATTTCCTTGGGGTGTCTACTTTCCAAAATGGGGTCATTTGTGGGGGTTTTGTACTGCCCTGTCATTTTAGCACCTCAAGAAATGACATAGGCAGTCATAAATTAAAGACTGTGTAAATTCCAGAAAATGTACCCTAGTTTGTAGGCGCTATAACTTTTGCGCAAACCAATAAATATACACTTATTGACATTTTTTTTACCAAAGACATGTGGCCAAATACATTTTGGCCTAAATGTATGACTAAAATTGAGTTTATTGGATTTTTTTTAGAACAAAAAGTAGAAAATATAATTTTTTTTCAAAATTTTCGGTCTTTTTCCGTGTATAGCGCAAAAAATAAAAACGGCAGAGGTGATCAAATACCATCAAAAGAAAGCTCTATTTGTGGGAAGAAAAGGACGCAAATTTCGTTTGGTTACAGCATTGCATGACCGCGCAATTAGCAGTTAAAGCGACGCAGTGCCAAATTGTAAAAAGTGCTCTGGTCAGGAAGGGGGTAAATCCTTCCGGGGCTGAAGTGGTTAAATCATTTTTATTGTTATCTCGGGGAATGTAAATATCCCCTATGATAGCAATAGGTAGTGACAGGTACTCTTTTTTGAAAAAATTGGGGTCTATTAGACCCTAGATCTCTCCTCTGCCCTCAAAGCATCTTATGACACCAAGATCGGTGTGATAAAATGCTTCCCCAATTTCCCAATGGCGCTATTTACATCTGGCGAAATCTAAGTCATAAAATGCTCGTAGCTTCCGGTTTCTTAGGCCATAGAGATGTTTGGAGCCACTCTGGTCTCTGATCAGCTCTATGGTCAGCTGGCTGAATCACCGGCTGCATTCTCAGGTTCCCTGTTGAGACAGGAGAGCCAGAGAAAAACATGGAAGACGGTGGGGGGGGGGGGCATTCCCTCCCACGGCTTGTAAAAGCAGTCTAGAGGCTAATTAGCCGCTAGGATTGCTTTTACATGAAAGCCGACCGCTGGCTGAAAAGAATGATACCAAGATGATACCTAAACCTGCAGGCATCATTCTGGTATAACCATTCAAAGTCGTGAATGGCGTACCTGAAGACAAAAAAATGGTTAACAATAAAGCACAGTAAACGGTAAAGTATAAAAAATTACATACCTGAAAAACAAACATGATAAAACATAATAACAATAAAACATTGCAGAATAGAATACAGTAAAAAAGAGCAGAACAAGAGAGAGAGAATAGAGAGAGAGAGAACAATAAAACGACAACTATTTTTTTTTATTTTATATATTTTTTTTTTTTTTTTTACACTTTTTTTGTAACTAACTTTTATAACGGTAACCGGTTCCAGGTTCGGGTCTCTCAAAATGCGATGGCATCTTGGGAGACCCTGTGAAAGTGTGCCTAGTCTGTGCAATGCTGTACCCTACGCTAATACTCAACTAGTGAATGGTAGCGTTCAAAACATTCACCAATGCAAAGACCAGGATTGTCAGGACAGGAGGGACAATAATAGCGGGTGTCACGCCTATATCCGCGCTTGCTGCAGACACAACATCTTTTTTGGGGGGCGTTGGGTAGGGGTACTCGGGAGGACATAAAGAAAATGCCTCTCATGCAGCCGACTGCATTTGGTTGGGGATGTGAATGGGGGAAGTACGGGTGCTGCAGAAGTGGTGGGTTCCCAATTTGGATTGGCGAATGCAGCAGGAAGGGCACTATGGGCACGACGGGCCTGTGTTTGTCTTCTTCTTGGTGGCAGCAGGATACTACTTGTGCTTGCCACCTCACCAGCTTGAACTGCACTTATGGGACTCGCCACGTCACCAAGTGTTACTGCAGTGCTGGTTTGACTACGACCGGGGTGTACTAGGCCGCTGGCGCTTGCCAGTTCAATAAAAAGCTACCAAAAAAACTGTTAGCGATCGCAGGGATCAGGCCTGACTCTGCGAACGCTGCAGTTATGCATTTAGTGTTTTGTAAGTGTCAGTGATCGATCGATACTGCACTTGGGTGGGCTGGGCTGGGCCGGGCGGAGGGGCAAAACGCAGGTGCTAGCAGGTATCTGGGCTGATCCCGCTAACACTGCGTTTTTGGGAACCCTAAACTGCTGGGGACGCTAGTATAGATCTGATCGGATCAGATATTGATCCGTTCAGATACTATACCACTAAGGGAGGCGTATGCTGCATGCGTGGGTGTTAGCGGTACTGGCGCTAATCTGACGCTGCTTGGGGCTGGTGCTTGCCAGTTCACCAAAATACTACCAAAAAAACTGTTAGCGATCGCAGGGATCAGGCCTGACTCTGCGAACGCTGCAGTTATGCGTTTAGTGTTTTGTAAGTGACAGTGATCGATCGATACTGCACTTGGGTGGGCTGAGCTGGGCCGGGCGGAGGGGCAAAACGCAGGTGCTAGCAGGTATCTGGGCTGATCCCGCTAACACTGTGTTTTTGGGAACCCTAAACTGCTGGGGACGCTAGTATAGATCTGATCGGATCAGATATTGATCCGATCAGATACTATACCACTAAGGGAGGCGTATGCTGCGTGCGTGGGTGTTAGCGGTATTGGCGCTAATCTGACGCTGCCTGGGGCGACGCATATCACCGCCGGGCGATCAGGGGGCTAAACCTTTATTCGGTAATAAATGGCGGGTGCCCTCACACTAAAAAAAATAAACAAACTAACCAGCGTCACCCGTAACACTTATACGGTGATCAGTGGTGAAAGGGTTAACTAGGGGGCCATCAAGGGGTTAAAACATTTATTAGATAGTATATGGGGGTCCCTGTCACTATAAAACGCTGACGGCGAACCTAAATATTTACGTCCCTAACTAGCGTCACCAGCGACACTAATACAGCGATCAGAAAAATGATCGCTTAGCGACACTGGTGACAGGGGGTGATCAAGGGGTTAAAACTTTATTAGGGGGGGTTAGGGGGGTATCCTAGACCTAAAGGGGGGTAATATTCACTGTCCCAACACTGTAACTGTCACAAACTGACACCAATGCAGTAATCAGAAAAAAACAAAAAAAAAACAAAAAACTGCTGGTGTCAGTTTGTGACAGGGAGGGGGGGGGTGTGATTGGGGGGGGGATCGGGGGGCGATCGGGGGGGGGGATCGGGGTGTTTTGTGTGCCTGGCATGTTCTGCTGTGTGTGTAGTGTTAGTGCACTCACATTGATGTCTTCTCTCCTCGGCGCTGCAACGGAATACCGAGCCGAGGAGAGATGACATCATTTCCTTTGCTGCTGTTTAGCATACAGCAGCAAAGGAAGTTATCTGATTGGCCGGCGGCGATCGCGAGGGGGGGCCACGAACGGATGGCCTCCCCCTCATCTCCGATCGCCGTGGGACCAAAGACGACCGCCTCGGGCACCGGGGGGGGGTCCGATCGGACCCCCCACCCGCGGAAGGCAAATCACGTATATATACGTGATTTTGCCTGTCCGTGCCACCTTGCCGACGTAAATCGGCGTGAGGCGGTCGTCAAGTGGTTAAGGTATGACAGCTACCATCCCCCCCACGTTTTTAGTTCTATCATTAGAAGCCAACTTCTCAGAGTGATGCGTATTGTGAGTGAGACTACAATAAGAGATCAGAGACTAGATGAAATGTGCGGTAAGTTTAAGGAGCGGGGTTATCCAGAGGGTTTGATTAGACAGGAATTAAATAAAATTCTGAACCCCATTGACAATCGTAAAAAGAAAAAGTATTTATCTGATAGACCTAGGATTCCATTTGTCTTTCAATTTAATAGTTATAGTGATAAGATCTTTAATATATTAAGAAAACATTGGACGATATTAAAACGATCATATCCTCAGATAGAGGAGTTTCAATTAACTCCTATGAAAGCATATCGACGTAATAAAACTTTGCGCGACTTTTTGGTACGATCTGAATTCAAACCTGGTAGGCAGGAGGAGAAAAGAATGACTTTTTTAGGTAGCAAAAGGAAGGGGTGTTACCCTTGTCTTAATTGTATCCAATGTAATCTAATGATTAAAGGCAATGATTTTTCCCATCCTAGAACAAATAACAAGATAAAAATAAATGTTTTTTATACCTGTCAATCATCATATGTGATTTACATTCTTACATGCCCTTGTAATCTCCTTTATGTGGGGGAGACGACCCAAAAAATTAAAGATCGCATTGCACAGCATCACAGCACGATTAGACATCCTTAATCAGGTCTCCCTGTATCGCGTCATTTTTCTGAGATGGGACATAAAGATACTGACCTACGATTTATGGTGTTGGAAGAGGTTCCTCACGACAAAAGAGGGGGTGATAGGATTTTAAAATTGAAAAAACGTGAGGTTTGGTGGATCAATAAATTACAGTCCTTGCATCCTGATGGTATGAACAAGGATTATGATTTATATTTATTTGTATAGAAAATTGATACGAGATACAAAGTAATTATAACCAGGTCTTATTATATCATATTTCTTTTAGATCGATTGGAAAGAAATTCCGTTGGGAATATTAGATAATAGAATATCAGCTGGAATCTATGAGGAGATCTGAGATATAATCAAGAATACTATTGTATTTATGAGAAATGATTGGAAAGATGTTTATTTAAGCATATGAGATAGTTAATTCATTCCATAACATTATATTAATGGAGGATCTATTTATAATGAGGATGAAACTGATGTGAATAACTCTATATTGGGGAAATTCAAGATAGTTTACTATATTGGATGTATATAGTGTGGTTAAATATTTGTATATGTATAGGTAGTTTGTTTATGGTAATTACTTAAGTGAACACAGGTGTGAACTGGACTGGGTGTGGATAAGAGAACATGATGTGGTTTGGCTTTTCACACACAGCCAGAAAAGCCTGACGAAGAGCGGATTGCGCTCGCAACTGTACAGTGGCTTGCTTGCATTTGAACTATGTAATGAAGGATTTTCAGTAAAAGGACACTTTTTGCATCAAAGCATCGTTCCTTGCATTTTTCCTATCTAATTACGGTGGAAGGTTGGGAGTCCACCTTGACGGTGCCTTGATTGAACAAAGATTGAAAGAGAAGAGGGTAACCCACCTGATGTCTATTTATATATATATATATATATATATATATATATATATATATATATATACATACATACATATACACACACACACACACACACTCTGCATTCAGCGTAGCCTATATTGTATATACAGTGCATTCGTCGGTGTACAGTTTCTAATACAGTGCAGGTGGTGTACACAGTATACAATACAGTGTGTGCAGTTTCAAATACTCTTCAGACGGTGTACACTGTATACAATACAGTGTGTGCAGTTTCAAATACTCTTCAGGCGGTGTACACTGTATACAATACACTGTAGTGCGGTGTTAAAAAAAAAACAAAAAAAAAAAAAAAACCTATCCTTTCCAGAAGGCCTCCAAGGAGAGGCAGACGCTCACAGGCCACTAAAAGAGGGCAAGCAGCCTCTGAAATAATATTTAACAGCAGGGACCGTTCCTGCACCCAACAAGGGTAACTGTGAGGGGTTACAGTGTTCTGGCACCACCAACACCTAAGGCCCAATGTTTCTGCCCCTGTTTAACAGGGGCATGTAATTCCAATTTTTTGAAATAATATTTAACAGCAGGGACCGTTCCTGCACCGTACAAAAGTAACTGAGGGGTTACCATGTTCTGCCACCACCAACACTTAAGGCCCAATTTTTTAGCAGAATATATAGTGCAGTCCGTATAGTATATATACTACAGTTCAGAGTATATAGGGCAGTCCGTATAGTATATATACTGAAGTTCAGAGTATATAGTGCACTCAGTGTAGTATATATATAATACAGTGCAGGGTATATAGTGCAGTGTACAATATATAATAGTGTATTAAAGTGGTTAGGGGGAGCCCTATGACAGAATTAAGAAAAAACGGCATGGGTTCCCCCTGTCCATAACAGGCCCTTTGGGTCTGGCTTAGGAGAGTTAAGGCAGGGAGTTAAGGCATATTTCCTGTAGTTTCTTGGATAAGGGACGAGATGTCTGTCCAGAAAGAACGTATTACATTACAGCTCCAAAGTATGTGTAGTAGGCTGCCATTAGAATGACACCCAAACGCTTTTTATGGCAATAACTTGCATATAAGCCTTTAAAATGAGCACTTTTGATTTTTCACGTTCTTGTCCCATAGACTTTAAGGGTGTTCACATGTTAGCACAAATTTTTTGTCTGTTTGCAAGTTCTGGTGCGAACCGAACTGGGGGGTGTTCGGCTCATCCCTACTTGAAACAGGAGAGTGGTTCAGGATACTCCAAAAGATAGCAGAAACAACAGGAGGAGGCTTCTCTCGAATCTTTTCTCCGCAGTAGTCTTTCCTGGAGGTAACAAGGGATGGCCAGTATATCTAGGGCTCTATATAGCAATCTCTGGCACTTTAGTTCAATTCTAGCACTTGCACAGCCAAAAGTCCACAGCAAGGTCTTTATTCATAATGTCCCAGGAGCTGTCTGCCACCCAGTATCCACAGGTAGTTCCTCAATGAGGGAGACAAACTCCTTCTCCAAACCAGGACAAACTCCTGCTCCTTCTCCAAACCAGGACTTCAGGATGATGCCCTTCAGCAAATAAACCATAAGCAATATTCTCCAGGCCCTCAGCTCCGCTTCTGCTGAGGCCCAGACGATAAATCTCTTGTCTCGCTATCTCCCAGGGGCAGCAGCCCCAGGAAAACCAGAACTCTCTCTGGAGAGGAAAGAACACCCTGAAAAGGCTTTCCCAGCATTTATCACCTCCCCAACCATCCTGGATGCCTCTTTCCAGGGATTGGCTGAGGCTTGATAAATATTAATTAATTGAAGCCAAAAACTAAAATTTACCATAGCAGCCTAACTAGAGGAGGGTGCTACACATAGTACACAGTAGAAGTGGTATAGTGAAGTGTTTGCATCCAGTGTGTAATATGTGTGTTCTGTTTGCTTTTACACACTCTGTTTGTCCTCTTACTAAATATACTCTGCTTGTTACTGACTTTGTAAGCTGTGAAGATTTCAATATGTTTTTCTATATTTCTGTAAGTTTTGTGTATAGCCTTTTTGTGTGTGCTCGGTTTATGTGTTCTCTACATATGCTCTCTGTGTGTGTACTCTCTGATTTTTTGTTCTCCATCTACACCTCTGTCTATCATGGCACCTGGAAAGAATAATTCTCATGGTGCACGGCAAGAAGCTTCCATCCCAAGAAGTACTCCATGGGATGAATCTTGTCATTCCCCCAGTCTGGCCTGGATCAACATTTGACCCAGGGTACCATTAAGGGTCAAATTCCATCCCTGGGGATTCTCTTGTAGACTGCTTGTCGGTCACTCCTTAGAAAAAGCCTTCGTACAGGGTCCTGCTCATGGTTTCCTTGCACTTCGCTCATTGACATTGTTGGTTTTCAACCTGGTTCTGTCAGTATTTCAGAAACCTCTTTTAGTACCTTAGTACCTATCAAGGATGTTTCTCTGTCTACTCTAATTCACAAGGTTGCCATCACCTCTTCAAAGCAAGTTTCTGAGTTGGCAGCCTTAAAGAGCAGCTCCAGTCTCCCCTCCAAAAAATTAAAGTCAGCAGCTACGAATACTGTAGCTGCTGACTTTTAATATAAGGACACTTACCTGGCCCAAAATCCTGCACTGTCCTCACCCAAGCCGATTCTTCAAATTTTCTTTATAAGGTGAATGTTTTTTCAAGGGTTTCTCCAGGGTTAAAAGGTTGAGAAAGCCTGTACCACAGCAGTCTACTTAACACAGGTTACTAACAGGGGGAGACAGAAGAGTGATGACCTCATTGTGTTAATGCTCCTTAATAGTCCAAGGAGAAATGACAAAAAACACACACCTGTATTTTTGCATGCATCTAACCCACTAGACAATAAGATGCAACATTAACTTTACAATATTTAAAACCTCTCAACATTTTTTTTTTTGTTATTATTGCCCCCCTTCGGCACCATTGTGTCACTTGTAATGATGGCTGTGCAATATATTTCTTCAATTCTTTTTGTTCTTCTCTCATTGTCAGATGTAGCTATCTTACTTTTATTGTTCCACTCCAAGCAGGACACCAAATTCTCTTGCCTAAAGCAGGGCAAGCAGCGGGTTGAATGAAAAAAAAAAAACAAAAAAACCTCACAGATCCCTGCATCAACACAAGCAATGTTAATGCAGGCATATTTCCAGCTCTCTCTTTGTATTCTGACAGCAGGTTTTCAGCATGACCGTTCGACAGAAGCCGGTCGTTAGACTGGCTTCTGTTGAACAGACAGCAGGACACACATACTGAAATTCGTCCGGTTCTTGCTTAACCGGCTGACTTTCAGTACATGTATACCCAGCTTAATTTTTTCTGTACTTTTGTTTCCTTCCTGTAGGGTCAGCTACGTACTTTTTCTCTTTCTGTATCATTTTAACAGCTCTCCTCCCTTGCGACTTTTCTTGCTGACACCTTGTCACTGCAAGCTACCTCTTTGTTCTGATTCATTTTTGCTCTTCTATTTCATTCTCTTCTTGTGCTCCTTCCTACTTATTCTGTTTTTTGACTAATGCTATGACGTTGTCTTGTCATGCATGCATGCCGGCTGCTCTCTTGTACCAAAATCTTTTGTTCACATTGCTCCTACTGTTGAACTGCCCATAAACTAGTAGAATTTCTCAAACAAATAAATGTATAACAGTGTATGTGGTTATGTTCGGGAAAATTACATTCATTCCAAAATCGAATGTTAAAAGCACACACAATTTTGAGACAATTTTTGAACAACGTTCTTCCAGTCATTTAATTTACAAATAATTTTCGTGCGAATGTTCTACTAGTGTATGGCCAGCAGTAGCTAAAATCCATCTTTATAAAAGGACAATTTTTGGCAATTACCTGAAATTGTGGGGCTATTTTCTTGGACATCTTGCCGATTCACTGGGCTAATCCTATAGATTGACCTATGTTCTAAATACAGTTTTTTCATTTATTTACAGTAAATACGTTAATGGATTGCCTAAGTGTTTTATTGTTGTTAATAATTTTTATTTATTATAATGAGCTTTGAAAATATTACCTATACTCAAGAATTAATGACCTTCTCCGTGTAAAATAATACAAAATGATATACAATTAAACATTAATCTTGCAACTTCCATTCACTTGTAATTACAGAATTTTGTATTAATTATTGCGTGTTTAATAAATTAGGTTCTACCTCTTTTAATGTTTAAGCCGAACTTAAAATATGTTATTCCTTGTTGGGCATCTTTGAGTGAAGATATTGCATTTATATAGTTAAATTTTGTAGTTCGAGAATATAGAGTGTATACTTTTATCAATGTATGTAAACACTTAGATTATTGCATTTGGTACATTAAATTTCAGCCTGAAAATCCACTGAGCTTCAGTTTTGATTATTTTCTATCTAGATCTCCTTTTCTTGATCATAAATTGTTGTCCTTAATCACCTAACATTTTGGGCAGGCTGGGTTACCACCATGGTTGGCCCAAACTTGTAAAGTTTTGTTTTGCTTGAAAAGGATGTAATTTACCTGCCTAAGAACCTGGCCTCTAGATTACATTATTGTCTTGCTTATATAAAGCTTAGATCATGGGCATTTAGTCACACAAGAATAGCAATATCTAATTTGTATTATTTTTTCATCTTTTGGATTTATAAATTATTTTACAGTTGGTATATAGTACTGTGAAAAAGTTAAAGGCAGGTGTGAAGAAATAATGTAAAGGAAAAATGCTTTCAAAAATATATTTCACGTGTTTATTTTTTTTTAATCAATTTACAAAATGCAAAGTAAGCATACAGAAGAAAAATCTAAATCAAATTAATATTTGGAGTTACTACCCTTTGGCTTAAAATCAGCATCAATTCATACACTTGCACACTTTAAAGTCAGAGATTTTGTAGGATTAAAATCATGTGTATAATTAAGCAATTATACCAAGCAGTTGCTAAGGATCATCAATTTAATTTATAGGTTGAAACACAGTCATTAACTGAAACAGAAATAGAGGTGTACGAGACTTAAAACTGAATGTGGACCCCTGAGAGGCCCTGCTGCATAAACCAATCTTGTCTTTATTAAGAACCCAGAAGTAGCTTGTGGGGTTTGTAGTCCTGACTGCCCGGCAAACTGTAGCCTGAGCATGGCAACAGCCTTTCCTTAATATCACTGAAATGAAGCAGAGACTCATAGGCACTACGGTGCACAAAAATCTTACCTCCATTCTTGAAGACAAACACGCTCAGGACCTTTAGGTCTGGAGTCCCTGGATTGATTGGAATGCCCAGACAAACAGACTGAAACCAGCTCTCTCTGTAACTCATCCTGGTTGCAAGTTAAGTGGCCTCTCCGGTCAAACCACAACGGTCCCTTCTCTCTCCCCCCCCCCTTCTTTTCTCCTCTTCTCTTTTCCCAAGCAAATTTCTTCACCCTTCTATGTCTTTGATTTTACATCCGCCCTCCAAGTGGAAGTGGGTATACTCACCCTCTTTACCCCACCCCATCTCTTTTGCTTTGGCGGCGGCAACAGCGTGTAGATGTCATTTCTTTTTTTTTATAGCTAATGAGGAGCATCCTCCTTTTTCTGATGATCCACTGTAAGTGACAAACCAAAGGGCTTCTTTTCTGCCATTTTTGTATTTTTATATGACTGATGTTCATTGGATACAATATTGTGAATAATATTCTTAACATAGTGAAAAGTATAGTGAAAAGGAGATTAGGGCGCTCAAGACCTCATTATATCTAAAAAAGTCTTTATATAAAAAGTCAAATCAATATGGTGATGGTATGGAGAAATCTTCAACACTAATGGCTGCAGCTTGACAGAACGAAGCAAGATCTAGGTGGTACAAAGAAGTTGTAAACAGACAACCATAGTCCAAAGAAGAAATTGTGGAAATAAAGGCATTCAAGAATATTATTCATAAACAAACAAAAAGGCACCTCTAAGTGTAGAAGAAAAACTTTTTAATATCGCAACTGGGTTAAAAACACTTACAGGATGGAGGAATAAAACAGGCACATCATGGAAGTGATGGAAACAGCATTGGAAGGGGTCACGGCAGAGGAAAGTCTTCAGAGTAATGCATGTATGTTTAACTGGGTCTATCACAGTCAGCAGCAGGATGGGATGCTGGAACGCTGTGGGAGCCGGCGTCATCAGCGAGGAGAGGAGTAGGACCCGGAAGTGATGTCAAATGCTGAGAGACTCTGTGACCAGCCTGAACCGCAGCGCAGAGCGGAGGATGTGACGTCATAAAGATGGATCTGAGATTGATTATTCATTATACACACAACATTCAATGACCTCTCCGCCTATTCAGAATACCACCTGCAGACCCACATCTGTGTTTTATCCCACCCACTCAAAAGGCTCGTGCATTGATGCATTTTATCGCATTGTTCATGCGGAAATACAAGATTTGTGCAATTATTGCAACAATAAAAAAGCTAAATTTGAACCTTACCCACTGCGAAAAAAGAGCCCTTGATACATTAACCAACAATTTTTACTTGGTTATCAAAAGTACGGATAAAGGAGGAGGCATAGTCATACAAAATAGGGTTGACTATGTCTCAGAAGCCACTCGACTGCTATCTGACACTAATGCCCTGTACACACAGTCGGACTTTCTGATGGAATATGTGCGATCGGAGCTTGTTGTCGGAAATTCCGACCGTGTGTGGGCTCCATAGGACTTTTTCCATTGGAATTTCCGACACACAAAGTTTGAGAGCATGCTATCAAATTTTCCGATATCAAAATCCGATCCTTTAAATTCCGATCGTGTGTAGACAAATCCGACGGACAAAGTGCCATGCATGCTCAGAATAAATTAAGAGACGAAAGCTATTGGCTACTGCCCCGTTTATAGTCCCGACGTACGTGTTTTACGTCACCGCGTTCAGAATGATCGGATTTTCCGACAACTTTGTGTGACCGTGTGTATGCAAGACAAGTTTGAGCCAACATCCATCGGAAAAAATCCATGGATTTTGTTGTCGGAATGTCCGATCAATGTCCGACTGTGTGTACGGGGCATAATACATATATCAGACTAAATAAAGATCCATTGCCGTATTTCACCCTTGAAGCCACTTCTCTTGTCAAAAAAGCATTGAGTGACCACATTATCACTCAACAAGAAGCCTCATTCCTGGTCAAGGAGGTACATTTTACACCATATTTCTATCACCTGCCCAAGGTGCATAAGAATCCAAAAAATCTCACCGGACGACCAATCGTGGCAGCTATGGACAGCATCGGCAGTGGCTTTTCACAATGCATAGATCAGTTCCTCCAACCACTTGCTCAATCTCTTCAGTCTTACATTAGAGATGGCGTCCACCTGTTAGAGTATCTATCCATGTACTCTTGGGAACCCAGCTATCACTGGGCCTCCCTAGATGTATAATCTTTGTACACTTCTATGCCACATGAAGTGGGCCTCAATGCCCTACAGTTTTTCTTATGTCAAGATCCCATGCTGAATCCGAGACAAGCCTCCTTCATTGTTGAGGCTACTTCCTTCTGCCTCACTCACAATTATTTTAAGTTTGATGATGAATTTTTCCTCCAGGTAAATGGGACAGCTATGGGGCACATTTTGCACCCTCATATGCCAACCTTACTATGGGGCATTGGGAGCACCAATACATATGGCACAACAACCCCTTTTCCTCTCACATTGTCTTTTATGGCCGATATATAGACAATGTGATTATCATCTGGGATGGCAGCGCACCCACATTTTTTTGACTTTGTCACTTATCTGTAACACCAATAATATGGGTCTAAAATTCATTTCTGTCATTCACACATTGTCACAGACCTTTCTCATATACATGCCTTTTTTTATTCATTTTTATTTACATTTATTTTTATTTACATTTATTAATTTTTTTCTACGTTTTTCATCTATGCTGTTACTGTTTTGTCTATTGCCATTCTCTAGAATGCTATTTTTAATATTATTTTAGTTCAATTTCCTATCATGTCCATTTTTTATTGTTGTACCCGCCCACGGCCAGCCCATCACTAGTATATATTGCACCCAGTCACTGCTATGGTCATAGGTTGATAAAGGAACCGTCCAGAGTTCCGAAACGCGTCCCTTTCTTATGACGTCACATCCTCCGCTCTGCGGTTCAGGCTGGTCACAGAGTCTCTCAGCATTTGAGATCACTTCCGGGTCCTACTCCTCTCCTCGGCGGTGACGCCGGCTCCCACAGCGTTCCAGCGTCTCATCCTGCTGCTGACTGTGATAGACCCAGTGAAACATACATGCATTACTCTGAAGACTTTCCTCTGCCGTGACCCCTTCCAATGCTGTTTCCATCACTTCCATGATGTGCCCGTTTTATTCCTCCATCCTGTAAGTGTTTTTAACCCATTTGGGATATTAAAAAGTTGTGCACGTGTACTTTGAAAAATTTATGCTGTTTTTAAGGTAAAGGCTGGTTACACCAAATACTGATTTGAGTTGGATTTCTCTTCTGTTCATTTATTTTCCATTTTAGATTTAAAAAAAAAATTATTAACATTTCTATGTCTAAAAGCATTCCTAATTAACAGCATTTTTTCATATCTGCCTATAACTTTTGCACAGTAGTGTATATATAGACATACTTTAAAATGGTCACATCAAAAAGACAGGTTCAGCTTTTATGGTAAACAGGAATTGCTCTTTATTTTGGTAAAAAAAATTGTTTCCAAATGGCTATGGACGCGTGTGTTTAATATGTTTAGCGCTCAGACATGTATTACTGGGGTTCCTTTGGAGTACTTGTGTAAGATCCCTTTCCTTCAGCAAAATGGGCCTATGCTTCATAAAAATATTAAAGATCTTTTCAGGATTGTCATAAATATGGGATATCACCTACTTTTACCTTTTTTCTGTTTATGTTTATATGTTACTTCTTTTCTTCTATAGAAAACCTACAAACATTTTTGATAGACCCCCTTAAAGGACTTATCTATCAGATTTTGACTTTATATTTTAAATTCTTTCATGATAAAAAATAAATATTTTTTTGCCTGCTGTCAGTATTTTTCTCTTCAGGGAATTTGTATGCTGACTCACAATTGACTAAACCATTTGTTTCTATACTCTATATTGCTGTAAAGATTTTACCATCCTTCCCTTTCTTTATGGGCAGGTCCAAAAAATTGATAGATGCTCTGTGGATTTCACCTGTGAAGAAGATCCAGCTGCGGTTAGTGTTCAGGTCACAATTTATTTAAAGGAACTTTCAGATTTATTTAATAAAATACCATGATGAATAATCAAAGCTGTTTATGTAGCCCTCTGCCTGGAATAATTTGACTTAAGAGCCTATCTAAACCCGAAAACAAAAATGTAATAAATTGCAGCTAAACAGCCCTTATATGTTGCAGCTGCATTTGTCTTCATTTTTTCAGGCTAATAACATTTCAGCAAGTACAGAAAATTGACATGGTCATCTTACCAGAAATGCAGCGCCTTAGTCCATTCCTAGGAGTTTACATGAAAGTACAAAGAACTTTATCTTTATTGTGTGAACTACTATACTAATCCCATGAATTCTCCATGCAATGGAAATGAACAGAGGCAGACACGTTTGAAGTCCAGCCTGTGTGACAGCTATGGCTGTCCCCATAGATACAATGGAGAAATAATGTGTGTAGGCATAAATGCACAAGAAGTGTGTTGTTTATAAGATAGCCAGGTAAAAATAAAGAAAAAAAAATAATAATAATGCAGCCACCACATTTCAGGACTGGTAATCTGCAATATTGCAATAAATTTATTGAGGGAAAGGGGGGAGTCAAGTATGCTTTAACTATGTGAAACACAGCTAAACAATGTAATTAAAGGATAAGTTCACCTTTTCGGGCAGAATTTTACTTTTGATAATAAATAGAAGCATTTTCCAATGCCATTTCTGGCCTAGCCATCCCAATGTGCTTTTCTCTCACTTACCTCAACCACAGGAGGTTTAGAATCTTGTCAGTTTATTTGTATTTTTTAAACAGATTTTCAAATTACATCACTTCCTGTAGCTTATATCAGCATTCACTTCCTGTTAGGTCATCTTCCAGAAGCCTTCACTTCCTTGTTTAAATAAAAAACAAAAAGTCGCGCTAGAAATGGTTAAATGAAGAAAAAATATGATATGTGCTCACAAAAAAATGTGTATCAATAGACCACACTAAGTAGGTCTAAAAATAAACCAATCTATTCAGTGCAAAAAACACATTAAATGAATAGCCACACTCAGTAATGATACTCGGTGGCCAGTGTGATACATCAAATATAATGCAATGTAAAGGTGGATATTATTAATGTGACAAACAGGTGAAGTATATAAGTACAAAAATCAAATGATATACTCTATATTATATAAAAAAACCTGTGACTAAATAAAAAAGTCCATTTGTACTAATAAAACATAACATAATGGTGATTAGTCCATTAAAAAATTGATGATTCTTGAATGGTGATGTGCTGCAGGGTTTCCCAGAGAAAGTGACAAGTGAAAGGATGCCTCCACCACAAAGAAACACTGCCGCTTACCAGAACTCGGTGGTCCCTTGTTATAGGGGACCACACAAGGCGGATGGCTGTAACCCCAGCCTGGGATCTCTCTGGCATATAATGGACACCTCAACCTCAATAGGAACGAACCGTTGATGGATCGATTCAGGTGAGTTGTAAGTTCCCCATAAAACAACAAAAGGCTTCACATAGCATAAAATCCTTTTAAATGTATTCCATGTTAGAAAAGACAAGTGAACACTTACAGAATGGTAGACAATATAAGCATAAAAAGGAGCCGGCCGGCTTCTAAAACAGCCCGTAGCTTCCGGGACAGGACGTGCAGGGGTGACGTCAGTGCGTCGCTTCTCCTCCCTTCACTTCCTTGTTGCATCACAGAAGAGGGTGTAATGGAGCGTGTTCACTACTCTGGACCACACCTCCCTCATTACAATACCACCATCCACCCACTTCCTATACAATCTGATTGTACAATCTCCTTTAGATCTCCCATCAGCTACGTAGTACAAGGGACTGTCTGGATACACATTGAATGTAATATCAGGGGTGTCCTCTATTGCATAGTTCTGGTAAATCTAAAGATCAGGATCAGATTGCATAGTGTATGGCCAACTTTATACAAGTACATAAGAGAGATTGAATGGAAAACACTCAGTTGTCAGGTCTCGTTCACATCTGCACATAGCGAAAACTCATATCCCAGCATGCATTTGCTTTGGGTGTTTTGGAGTGTTTTCACTCATCACGCATAGGGCAGCCATTCACTTAAATGGGCTGCCCTACGTGCAACAATCACCCCAGAGAAGCTCCAGAACTGTTTTTTTGGAGTGGAGCGCAGTGTGTTACCGCAGTTTTTGGTGTGTTTGCTGCACTCGGGGAGCCCTTAACATTTAATGGTAACACTAACATGATGCAAATTTGCAGTTTCTAAAATGCATGGCAAAGTGTGCATTTTCTTTGCAGTTTGATATGCATTTGGAAACACACAGATGTGAACGGAGCCTCATTGTTCTTTTGTAAACACATCAATTTCACTTTCAAGCCCCATTCACACCTAGAGTAGTGGGAGAGCTTCTTTGGCTCGTTTTTCCAGTGACACACATAGGGCAGCCCGTTGATTTCAATGGGCCGCGCTCCACCTGGCAAAGTAGCTCTTGGGACATATTTTACTGCATTTGTCACCTGTTATTTAATGTGGCAAAATGTGTGTTTGGTGTGCTGTTAATAATTAATGACACTGAAAGCGCAACTAGGTAATTTTAGGTGTATAAATGTGGCCATACACTATACAATCTGGATTGTGCAGAGATTGTACAATCTCCTTTAGATGTACCAAAACTATATAACAGGGGGACACACCATCAAACCAATCACTCTGTATGCAATCAGGCAGGCTCTTGCACTACATCAGGGGTGTTCCGTAGGCTGCATGCAGCCCCAGGGAGATTAGCATGTACCCTGATCCCCTCTGAAGAGATGCTGGGGAAGTCAGGCAAATACACACATGGAAGAATGCCGGGGGTGCAGTGAAAACTTAGTTGATGGGTGAAGGTGTGCTAATGAGGTCAGCTGGTAAATTCCTTCCTGTGTCTTACCGGCTGGTCTGTCCTGTCTGTATACCAGGAAGTCTCTGAAGTGATCTGCAAAATATAGCCATGGATAAGGTAGGCCTTGTTTTCAAAATCAAAGAAAACTTGTATTTTTGTGCAACCGAGGTACATTAATGGTATATTGGTACAAAGAGGAGCTGGATTTTAGAAAAAAAAAGGTTAAGACATGAATGCCTAAAACATTGCTGAGAACTAGGACCAGGTAATATTCTAGGAAGTCATAAAAAATACTTAAATTTTCAAATTAAGGAAAGTCCCAAAAAATCCCTGAATGCAGAACAGCATATATAATTATACATTTATTAAACCAGACCACACAAACATGACTTGTCTCACTTTTAATTGAAAGCAGCATTTTCCCACAATGTATAAATACTGTATTTTAAACGCACATGAAAAATACAACTTCTAAGGCACCCAGAAATGTGTCCATTAACTAGTTACAGGATTATTAACAAATATTTTTTTTTTCTTTTTCTAAACACGATCAATATACCTATTCAGAACTATTTACAGGAAGAGAAAGAAGGACATGTGACATGTACCATGTGATACTAAATATATAATATACAAACATTATATATACACATTTGCATGTCTTATACCATCTAACAAAAAATAAGGAACTATAGTTCTTCAACAGTGCAAACAAACATAACTAGTTATTTAATTGCAAAAACCTAAACATGGACTTTTATATTTAAACTAAAACTTCTCAAATGGCTTTATGCCCTTGACCAGCAATTCAATTACCGATTGAATGAGCAAGTTTAACAATTATGACATTCAGAAAAACTGCTCAGATGTACAGCCTATTGTTGTGGGAATGAATGTGCTTATGTCAAATATTTTTCACTTTTAGTTAAATCTTAAAGGGGTTGTCCGCTAAAAATAAATAAATAAAAAACAAAAAACAAACAAAACAATCCCTTGATTTCCTATAGGGTCATGGATACTCCAGTAGTGAGATCTCCCTGCCGTAGTTCCAGATTCTGTTTCTGGGAGGGTATCCATGCTTGAGCAGCCCCTCTTGCATTCACCAAAATAAAATAAAAACATCACAAAGTGTGGGACCCCCCATAATAGTCACAGCAGGTGTACAGACCCAGGAACTGAAGCCAAAACATCTCACCAACAAGATCCCTGAGAAATATAGGAAGTTGCCAAGTGGTTTCAATTTCCAGTATTTATCAAAAAACTGAACTAGATGTTTTGTGTGGACTGACCTTTTAAAAGACCTCTTTTCAAAATGACTAATTTGAGCGGATGCTAATGGAGGAAGCCTGTGAGTAAATACCTCATTTATATTCAGCTTCCCTGTGCTGCCCCTCTGCTGAAGTGCTCAGTCAAATACCTGAAATTTCTGGTGATAGGGGAGCATATGACCTCCTTCCAGGATGCAGTGCTTGACCCATGTAGATAGTCTTAAGGCCTGAACTTTATCATCTGACGAGTGGTATGGCTTCATCAACCCTATGTAAGCTTCAACACAGGTGATGAAATGTGAAGTAAAAAAGCACTGGGAAGGTGAGTATAAGTGGGCTGGGGGAAGGCTAATAAGAGACTGTCCCTATGGCCTCGATGGGCTAATTGACAGTCTCTATAAAAACAAAACCTTTGCTACAAGTTGTCCTTAAAAAACATGCCCCACCCCGATTGGTTCAATACTCACTTCTATCTCCTTGTTCCATCAATCTTAACTTTATAGTCCTGCTAAGAGATGCACAGCCTTTCATCTGAAAGTGTCCCCACTTGGATTCTTTTCATCCTGCCCCATTCCTTTTTAAAGGGAAGCTATATTCATGGGAGTGATTCTTCAAAGTGCAACTATCCCCATAACTTTAGAATGTGGCTGCCGCATACAGGAAAAAGAGGACCCAAAGGATCAGAAAAAAGGCTATGTAGCTGTTAGCGGGAATGCACAGTGCAGATCAGTGGAACAGGGTCAGAGGTAAGCGGTGGACCATGTGGGCTGCAATCAGGGTGGAAGAGGCATGCCCTAAATGACTTCTACTAAAAGGTACAGTTTTCATTTAGAAGTTAAAGAGCAGAGACCAAATTCTTTTGAAAAACGTCATAGTGCTAGATCTTATGTAGACAAATTGAAGATACATTTTACAGACAAGCTACCTCTGTAACCTTCCATCCAAAACTATTCTGGTATTTAAAATGTTCCCTCTTTGTACTACATCTGTGCAGTATAACTCTTGGACAACTAACCAGTACAAGTTAAAGGTTCAATAACCAAACTGTGACTGGACATCACCTTCAACAATAATGATTGTTTACACACAAAATTATGAAAATTTCTTCTACAAATTGCACTCTCGACTTGGGAATTGCTACAGAATATGTTGGTGTTATATAATGAAAAAAGACCAATATTAATCCACACAAAGGACCAACCGGAAGACAAAGTGATGCTGATGGTTAATGGACGGCTTCTTCAAATTCTGCATATGTAGTTTGATCAAGAGATACATTTGGTCCCAGAGCTGCAGAAAATTCCTTTTAATGATCAGAGTGATTTTGCTGCAGTTTTGTGTTACTGCATGCTGAGATTTGCCCATTGAAATTTTGATTTGGAAGACAATATCCTATAATAAAGTTCTTAAGTAACTTATTCAATGTCAGTGGATGTTAAAATACCATTACAAAAGCTAGTAAAGGTTGGAGAGCAGTGATAACAATACATCTGTCCAGCATGCTTTAAGTCACATCCTACAGCAATAACATCTTTATATACGAACATAGTTTCTTCATATTGCATCTAAAGATGCAGCAGGGGAGCTGAATCTTGTAATCCTATAAGTTATAACGCTTTGTACAAGCTACATTTACATACAAATTCATTGCTAAGGAGATCATATCAAAGCCACTTCATGGACACAGGCACTGACCCTTTAAAAGCAAAGGGTTGTGCCAATTTTTGACAATGAAATAAAAAAAAACAAAAAAAAAAAAAACACATGGCACAGTCAACAAGAAAGTTCTTTCTGACACAAGAAAATGGGTAATATCTAGTGTTTATATGGGTTTATTTGTTGCATACAGTGGCAGGACAGTGGGCTGTATTTCCTGAAAATAATATAGAGGCTACAATTTTCAACCTTTCCTACAAGTGCTGGTTGCCCTACTGCCGCATGCTCACCCCTCTTGTTTGAATACTTTCAGTCACTGACCGAGAAAAAGTATATAGACAAGGAATTTTGACTTGCCTAATGTGAAATTGTTCCATACCATTCCTCAACTTCTCAAAAGGAGGTTAGCAACAAGAGCCCCCATATATCTCTCATGGTATCATTACCTTAAACTGGAACTTAGGAAGTGAATATTTGGTATTTTATAGTGAACATTTAGAAAATGAATTAATTAAATTAATTGATACCATGTGAATTTAAATTTTTTGCTGCCTCTGACTGCTAGTCTCATGGGATTTAGTGATAACACTACTGTTGTGCTCACTGTTCTCATTGCTAAAGGCTCTGATATGAAGAACGATGGAGCAGGGCTCAGAGATTGCAGTCTTTAAAGGAATTGCAATAAAACGTAAGAGTGCCATAATGTGTAAATATATTGTGTATGCTTGCACATTATGGCAAAAAAGCTCCTGAGGGCCTCAAATGTTTACTGTGGTATGGCGGTTTTATTCTGTTTTAAATGTGCTTAGGAAATGGTACTGCTAACCAATGACCATGCACCAGGCTGTGTTTCCGTTATTCATCACTCCATCAAACCATAGCACTTTGTTTTTACAGCTAGTTAACAAAACTTCAAAAAGCTTCAATTTGTATCTGGTCTTAAAGATGTTCTGCAGAACATAATTATAACCTTAGTCACAGCAGTCACCTAGTCAGTGGTTTGCAGTTCCACCTGCTCCATGAGTTCCATAAAAAAGCCATGGTTTGCTGTGAACTCTCACTCAGCCCTTGTCTAACATTGCTAAGATTATCAGGATGTTAGGGAGGGTGCTGCCAAAGAAGAGGGCTGACACTTTAATTATGCCTAGAAATGAATGAGGTTAATGATGCAAATTATTTAGTTGCCTTCTGTGATTAAAATTGGTCCTGGAAGGCAGGTGTCTAACAATGATGGGCAGTGACATAGCTCTTCAACTCTAACTACATTGCCACAAAACCTTCTCCAAGAAATGGCTGATGGGTATTAGTGACACATGATGAAATACTAATCGTCCACATATAGGAAATAATACTTGTTCTCGGTCTGTGCCACTTTGCACATAAAAAGTCCGGTAACAAAAATACTTTCTGCTCTAAAAACTGTACCCTAAATAAATATAACTTGAGCAAAGAAACACTAGAAGTCACACAAAACACAAGCGGCATCAGTATCATTGCCTTAACAAATAACTTAACAATAACTTATTAATTACAAATATCTTCGGTAAACTGGATGTTTTTCACATTGTGTTAGAGAATTTTATCATACCATATACTGGTAGTTTCAGAGATGTGTGTATTACACAATTTATACCATCTTTTAGAAAAAAAAAAATACAGCCAGCATTAGCTTTCAGTGACACTAACTTTTTAGACCCTTTCTATTGGGGGGGGGGGGGGGGGCTGTCATAATTGAATGTGTGTCAATGATATATGTCAAACTTACAAAACAAAAAAAAAAATGTAGGTCCAAACAACTGATCTTGGCCCTGTAAGTGACAAGGACTAAATAATGCAGCCTTTTTTAGCTAAGGACCTGAAGTTCATCCAAAAGGTGTTTCTTGAGCAATTTCTGACTCTTGGATAAGTAAGCATGTACATCAATGAGCTTTCAAACTTTTTATGGGGTATGCATTCTTTCAGCTGACCACCAGTGTAATGAGGCCTTACTCTTACTGACTCCCCAATAACCACCAAGGTAAGGAGGTCCGTCTCCCACTGATCACAAATGTAAAGAGGCACTTTACATTTACCATCATAGTGTGTGGACATTTCTCCACTAAACTAAACAGTGAGGCAACACTGCATTATTTCACTGTCTGCAATTATATTCTGGCCATTATTTTTTATTATTATTAGTTTCATAACATTACCACAACATTTTTCTTGCATAGAACAGCCCTGGGTGTCAAATACACCTCCATATTTCTTATTTTTTACATTTATACTAGCTATACTAAACTATAAACTATAGGGGTTTCCTTTAGACCTGGAAGTTATTTTAGGGTTCCTCCATGTTAAAAAAAAAAAAGGTTGAAAAGAGCTGTAACAATAACTGAAGAGAATATTTCGCAAACATGGAAGAGCTTCTCATAGTAACCAGAGAAAAACATTAGACACTAAAGAAAAAACGTGAGAAAAATCTTTTCTTTAACTCTTCATAGGTTAACCTCATTAGAGTGTTTTTTATTGTTCCACTGAATGTACAATGGAATTCATTGACACACTGGTGTTCTGAAGTCTTTGCATATATCCTAAAAATGCTGTCATGCACAATTCAGCAGGAATATCTCCAAAAGCCAACAAGCTGACTGAAATTGAACTTGATCATTAGACCACCTTCTGTTGAACAGATGGCAGTGGAACAGGCCCACTTTCGGACCTGTGTCCCGGGCTTATCTCTAGCCAATGTCCCATTTTTCTGTTTTTAGTTTTGGGTGGGAGACTTCCTGTTACTATGACACCTATACAGGAAATAAAGAGATTGGCTTTCACCAGAACAGGAGGGTATGTTCAGCTATAAAAACACGGTCAGAAGTTCTGTCTTCTCCCCACCCTACTAAAACTACATGTATCCATTTCTGTTTCCTGAAATCAGCTTACTGAAATATGATGGGTGGTTATGATTTACTGCAATCTTTATGTTGCCATTTTACTTATGTTATAAGCCTTTAAGTTAGTGAAACTAAATTCTTAAACAACAGATTGTAATTAATGTCAAAGCGTATAAACATATATTCTAGGTGCAGAAGCATAATAAAGTAATTCAGTAGGAACAATAATCAATGGCGATATCCAAATTGCAGTAATTGATAGCAACCAAATCAATGCCATTTTCTGGAGTTGAATTAATGAGAAAGATCACGAGGAGTTGGCTTGTTTTGATCAAGCTGGGTATTAAAGGCAGATATACAATTCTGTACATGGTATATGCATATTTTCTCAAGCAACACACTATAAAAATACAGTACTACAAAGTTATATCACCAGAACAATTTTTAAACTTTGATTGCTTGTAACAACTAGAACTATTTTTTTCTTTTCATTCAAGTTTTCCATACTGCAGTGACATTATCCTGTGCTATCTGGATTTTGTCATGTTTATAACCTGCAACCTTCTCCTCCCTGCTAGAAAAAGTCACATGAGGCACCCAACTAGCAAAGGCACACTATTTACTCTAGCAGTAGGCCTTTTTTTTCAAACTGAAAGAATAGACTCTATTGCCTCAGGGGCATCAGATTTTAACAATCACTCCCACTAATTTTCTAATTGGATAAGTTAGGTCACGTGTTTGTTATCATGAACCTTTGAGACAATTGTGGTGTACTGCTTCTTTCTTTTTGTATCATCCAAAGTCATGAGAGCTAAGCATCGCCTTGGAATCCCGCTACAACGTACAAGTTGCAGTGGTGTCAGCTGCAATCTTGATTTCTATGCCACTGCCTTAGATGCTGTATAATCTATTTCTGGAAAATCCAGGTTTCAAAGTTCATGAGTAGGGTCATCTAAGTCGATGATGCAACTACACAGTTTTTTTTAAATCTAAATGCACCCCAATTTTGTGTGTGTCACAGGAAAAGGCTGTCTGCCCAACAGCAATCAACCAAATTCTCAGAGGAAGAAGAGTTAATTTCGTTTGCTTTGAGAAAACACAAACTACCAGACAATCTGGAATTTTCATACTTGAGGGCCATCTTCCTTTACAAAATATTCAAGTATTCTAGTTTGCCTTATGTTTGTTGTGACATGAAGGTGCTTATAGTGTTAAAAAAAAAAAAAAAAGAAAAAAAATGAAAGTACACAAAAAAAAAAAAAAAAACTACTTGGAAGTTTTATACAATTAATCTGGGAAACTCAGACTAAGTGACAAGCAACTTGTTTGGGCATTTCCCACAAATGATGTAGCTGGGGTACTTTCACAGCCATTGTCTGCAATTTAGTAAAGGAAGCAACCCCACACCAATGCACTCCATGGGCATTGACTCCAACAACTCATACTTTTCACAGGACTTTTCATTTACTCCCAAGTGAAAGAGGCAGGGGAGTGAAATGAAGGTTAATATATGCTGCTGGGGTGGACTAAACTAAAACAAACCTGTTGCTTTACACCACATCTGTAAAGAACAGATGAACTTTACATGGCTTCAATGGTGCACGTGACAGAGCATCTCTGTGCTCTTGTGTCTCTTGACTGGCTGTTTAACTGACCAACCTATTGGTTCAGTCAATGCCAATTGCAGTAGGAGGGTGAAAACGTGAACACAGAAACACTTTGGAAATATTGTCAAGGAACAAATTCTAGTTCTTCATAGCTTAAAGGAAGAGATGTCTAAAAGAGTCATACATTGTCTATAACCAAAAATGCTGGAAACCGCAAAAGGTAAACAAGCCTCCAATTACATTGGGCCTAAAGATTAAAGGAAATCTGTGCTGAGTGAAAACATGCAGATTACCATTCCTGACCTCCTCCTAAAAAAAAAAAAAAAAAAAAAATCTGTCTAGCTGCACGTGCATTCAATACTTTCTGAAATATTAATTGGCAAAAGCATGCAGCCAGTGCCAAGAGAAATATGGACATTACCAACCTCCACCTGAAAATGGTTATTGCCTGGCAAGACAGCCTGTTTCTCTGACTTTGGTACTTTCTCACTGACTTGGAACTCCTGATCTACGTACGTATTCTGGGAGAGTTACACAGGAAGTACTGAAGCCATTAGATCAACATGACAGCTAGGCAACAAGCATATTCAGCAGAAGTCTGCAAAGGCAGCCTCCATATTTTTCGCAGCACAGGTTTCCTTGAAGTCAGCATGGGGTTGGAACTTCTGACCCTCGGGTTTTAGCTCAAAGACATAAAAATTATTGAAAAGCTTGAATCAACATGACCACCAGGCAGCTAGAATTTTCTGAAGGAGTTGTCTACATATTTCAATTAGCATAAGCATAATCTATATGGTAAATAAGAAAAAAGATAATGTAATTAATCTACTAAAAAAGCAGTCATATGGTGGTCATAGATCTAGAGCACTTATTCTGGAAGTCTATAACAGGCTTCTTGGTTTTTAAATTACATATTGTCTTCAGTTATAGTAAATCTAGGTCGACTTTGTATATGGAAAACCCACACAGAATAACAGATACACGTAAGACAAAAATAACGAACATGG
This sequence comes from Aquarana catesbeiana, assembly GCF_042186555.1. Classification (NCBI taxonomy): domain Eukaryota; kingdom Metazoa; phylum Chordata; class Amphibia; order Anura; family Ranidae; genus Aquarana; species Aquarana catesbeiana. Next base: position 236,550,578 of record NC_133334.1, read on the forward strand.
TCAGAGCTCTCCAAAGTAAAAGAATATATATATATAAAAAAATATGACTGTGATGAGATGGTCAAGCCCTGAACCTCATCTAATTAATCTGTAACAATATGAATGGCAACCTCTGACATAAAATGTGAATTTTCAGCAAAATGAATCAGAGAAAACTAATTTCAGCGACTTTGGACATTCACAGGCTATGGACATTCAAATATTTACATATTATTAACAAGAAATACATTTGCTTTATGCTTTATAGCAAGGTGCCAATGACCACTAGTAGTTGAATGCACTGCGGAGAAATTCACCCTCAAAGTTCATAACAAAAGTACTGAAGTCATTCCATTCTTTCTCTAAGTAGCTCAGCTCACCCTGCCCCCTCTCCCTGCCTTCCAATTTGAAACATAAATTTGAAGCGGGTGCTGGCAAGGGGAAGCAGGGTGAGCTGAGCTGCAGAGTCACTGTTGGAAGGAATACAGTGAGCTGTTTTTGATGGCTTAACATAAACCTATGGCTTACCAAGAATATGGGCTGCAGCACTCAAATATAAGTGCATCTGCACTTAGTTTTCGCTCAGGCCTCACACACATGGCCAAATCAGCCATGGTACAGCAAGTATACTGTAGATATCTGCTGCCGGGAGCCCAAGTGTTTGTGGACAGCCATAACCAGAAGGCCTGTACTAGGCAATTACAGGCAGAAAGGAGCCATGGCTGTCCACCGCTGTAATCATGTAGAGAGAAAAAAAATCCTGGACGGCCGCACACCGCTAAAGGCACCTTTATTGATGAATTAAAATCCAAAACAGTCACTTCATGTAGATGAGAAACAGGGGGAAGCAGCTAACGTGTTTCACATCATATATTGGTGCTTAGTCGTGACTAAGCATCAATACATGATGTGAAACGCGTTAGCTGCTTTCCCGTTTCTCATCTACATGAAGTGACTGTTTTAGATTTTAATGCATCAATAAAGATGCCTTTAGTGGTGTGTGGCCGTCCAGGATTTTTTTTCTCTCTTCTCAACTTGAGCAGAGCCAGCACCTGCAAGTTCGTAATAGGGTGGGTGTTCTCAACAGGCTTGGTTGATTTTGGAGTGGCAATTTTCTTCTATGCTGCAATCACGTAACCACAAATCAAACATGTGGTTAGGGGAAGATGATCATCCTTTAATGCAATCTATCTGCGTCCAATGACCATCACCTGTCCCTAAGTGCATGTAATTGCTTGATATTTGGATACATGCTTACAGCACAGACAGCTGTGACTCCAGTCTGCCTGTCATTGACTTGTACAGGCTTTCAGTCTGTAAATGTATGCAAACACAGGGACTCCCGGCTGAAGATATCAACAGCATACTTGGCCCCTGCAAAGTACCACAAAGACATGTTGGGCCTTCCAGAGAACGCCACATAATGCAGCTTCCTAGGATGGTGTGACAACAATGCTGCAGTGCTCCTGAGATCAGAGCAAAGTTGCCAGTTTCATGTAGGATGTGCCTGCTTGCACTACCATGGAATGAAAAAATGTTGCAGGGGGTGTGACATTGTCATTGTAACCCTGTAGCTTGTTAATCAGTACTTGGTAACAACTAGTCCTGCCCACTGCTTTCCAGATTAGTGGCACTGCCTCTGTTACTTAACCCTCCCAATATGAGCTGCAGTGTCTGTGAAGTAGTGTGTGTGAGACAAAAATGACAGAAGATTTGGATCAGCCAGGGAAGGCAAAGTTTTTGTTTATTACTGAGGCTAGTGCATTACATAGGAACTAGATTTGGGACTTGTTTAGACTGTCATAAGGAGCCTTTAGATGTAATTTAAGGGGCATGGACAGTTTTCATGTTTCTGTTGATATTGGAGGCTAAATAGCTCTAATGTCCCTTCAGATAGAGAGGTCAGTGAGGGGCTTGTTTAAAAGTGCCATTACTTTGTGCTAAAATTGCAAAAATACTTGAATGCCCATACCTGGTCATAGGTTCACTTTAAATACATGTAACAAGGCATTAACAAAAACACCACCACATAATTTTATTTTGCTCTGGATGGAAGGTGGTGGGGTAACCTATTTGCATAATTACATATCCACATTCTTTGTGTAAAGGTCCAGTGATGTTCTCATGTTCTTCTGGTGATTACCTCTGCCATGCTGCTCAGTCAGCAGATTCAAAATGGCATTACATTTTTTGCAGGCAGCAATAAGCAGGCAGAAAAAATGAGCGGGTTAAAAAAAAAATAAAACAAACAATAAAACAAAATTTACAGGCATTCATCTGGGGTTACTTGAATATTCTGTGTAAAGGTTACTTTAAAGTCACAATTTTTTGGTTGCACAACATAGAAAAGGAAAGGAAAGAAAGGAAAAAAAAAAAAACATAAAAACATCAAAACCCAACTATATACATAAATTATCAATACTTAAGTTTAAATAAAATACAAATACATACAAAGTGCAATTGTCACATTATATAACTAAATTTGCAGACTTCGTCATGATCACAATGATCACATAGTTAAGTGAAATGGCAGAATACGGGTCACATGATAATATTCTGGGAGAAATGTGTTCTGTGGGCTATGGAATGTTACTCTCTGTGCGTGGAGAGGTGGAAGTTTCGGTATTTGGTATATAGAGTCTATATACCAATTTATGTTAAATATCAAAAATAATAAGAATTAAAGAACAAAATTAGGCTGGAAGCAGTGGGACAGACTCCTTGGAATACCTCATTGCATAATTCTGGGCATGGCTAGCATGTCCCAGACGTCTTTCAAGGTTACTGCAGATGTGAAGACGAAAGTAGTGGAGGGAAAAGCCTTCGTAATGGTCTGATGAGAAAGAATCAGACTTCATAGATTTTGTCCTGTAAGTAGCTGAATAAGGAGTCCAGGCCCTTGGGAGAGCTCCACAGCTGTTTCAGCATCTGACATTCCCGTTCGTTCACGTCCTCCAGGACGGATTTCAGAAAGCTTCTCACAAGACATTTGGATTCCTCTAATACCTGGAGAGAGATATCAGCACATGTAACTTATAATATTTTTAATACAAAAGACAAACATTTAATATTTTTTTAGCTCATCAGTCCATAGATGTAGTGAACTAGTATCCTTTTCACCTGGTACCCTGCCAGTAACACACTTTCTGTCCTAGAGAATCACCCTAGGAAAGGTCTACAGAACACCTTTCCCTCACCATAACCTGGTGAAGGTGTTCTGGGAACAATCCTAACTGGAAACAGTCAACAGGGGTAAAGAGGAAGTTATAAACTCACTAGATTTCTGGCAGAATTATTTTTTTTTGCAAATGCTTTTAATGGTATATTTAACAGACCAAAACAGAGAAAATTAGAGAATTTCATTGTTAACCACATCCTGCCCGCCACAGGCGGCGGCTCTCGTTCTGAAAAGACAACATATGACGTTGTCTCACTCTCACTGCGCTTGCCGGGCCGCGGCGATCGGTGGTGCGCTCTGTCCCTGGGATACGGCACATCACCGATCTCAGTAAAAAGCCAATGACGAAGCTCTTTACCTTTGTGATTAGCTGTGTCCAATCACAGCTGATCACATGTAAACAGGGAAATCCCGGTTATCAGATCTCCCCGCCTCACACTGACAGCATGTGAGGAGAGGAGAGCTGATCAGCGGCATTTCCTCACAGGGCAGATCTGCACAGGTAATCAGAGCACTGTTTATCAGTGCAGCCCCAACAGTGCCCAGCAGTGATGCCAATTAGTGCCCAGCAGTGATGCCAGTCAGTGCTGCCTTTCAGTGCTCATCAGTGCCTGCTCATCAGTGCCGCCTATCCTTGCCACATATCAGTTCCCATAAGTGCCGCCTAACAGTGCTTTTCAGTATCAGTGCTGCATATTAGTGCCACCTCATTAGTGCCCATCAGCGCACATCAGTGAAGGAGAAAAATACTTATTTAAAAAATGTTATAACAGAAACTAAGAAAAACTTTTTTTTTTCACATTTGTCTGGCTTTTTTCTTTTTTAGCAAAAAATTAAAAACAAGTGGTGATTAAATACCACCAAAAGAAAGCTCTATCTGTCTCAAAAAATGATAAAAATGTAATTTGGGTACAGCATGACCACGCAATTGTCATTCAAAGTGCGACAGTGCTAAAAGCTGAAAATATTCCTGGGCAGGAAGCGGGTAAAAGTGCCCAGTAGGCAAGTAGTTAAGGCTCACATACACTTTAATGCACACTTGTACCTTGGGTGCAAACATGAAGCTGTGAAGGTCTTATCAGGAAGTCCCGTACTACTTATTAGCTAGCGTTAACACCAATAGCACCGACGACCTTGAGAACAAATAATGTTCGCATCGTCGGTCTTCCAGAGAAGGTAGAGAGGAAAGATCTGATGGAGTTTGTGAAATCATGGCTCCTTGACACCTTTGGCAGGGACACCTTTACTCCTCCATTCTCAGTCGAACAGCTCATGAATCCCCTACCAGGCGCTTACCCCCCTGGCCACTCCCCTAGATTGATGTTAGCTTGCCTACTCAACCGGAATAGAGAAATAGTGCTTTGACTAGCCCGTGAAGGCCAAACTATCCAGTATAATGGTGTCAATGTTCTCCTTCTACCCAGACTGTAGAGGACCAGTGGAATAGAGCAAAGTTCGCAGAAGTAAAGAAAAGCCTCCAGCGCTTACAAGTATAGTATGCAATGCTCTTCCCAGCTAGACTCTGTATAACACACGGTGGGCAATCACACTTTTTGAAGTAGCATCTGAGGCCTTCAACTGGATTGACAGGAATGAGGATATGCTACGGAATCATCATTCTCCTGCTGAAGAGGACTGACCCAAGTCCCCCAGAAATCGTTATGTTGTGACACATCTATTGTACGATTGATGCACAGGTAACTTTTTCAAGCACTTTCAACAGCTGAGAATTAACCTGACCGGTTTTGTTGTTAGTAGTGAACTACAAGGACATGCCAGTTGCTATCCGAGTACCCATTAACGTGTAACTATGAGTTTCAGAAGCTGTGAAGGCACAAATAAGGCAAAGAAAACATGCCACCGATTCTTCTAGTGATTAACGACTAATGCGAGGCAACAGATGAAGGCAATCTGTGAGCTGCCAATTTTATCACGTCAACATGTCAATGGAATTAAAATCCCCTTGATTCAGAGATAGTTTCTGTATCATCCAATGCAAAAAATGATCATCCTGATTATACGTCACCGTGGTTGCCTTTACAGTGAAATAATTGGGAGTCCATCCTACCAACTTCAGACTGTCAGTAGTTGACTGTGAGACAGCTATCACAGTTCTGATGGCACCAATTGAGCGTGCTCACAGAAAAAAAAACAATGTTGCATATGTGCGGCAGCTCGGCATTAAGGCCCACCTCTGTGCAGCTGCACATACACTATATTACCAAAAGTATTGGGATGCCTGCCTTTACACACACATGAACTTTAATGGCATCCCAGTCTTAGTCCGTAGGGTTCAATATTGAGTTGGCCCACCCTTTGCAGCTATATCAGCTTCAACTCTTCTGGGAAGGCTGTCCACAAGATTTAGGAGTGTGTCTATGGGAATGTTTGACCATTCTTCCAGAAGAGCATTTGTGAGGTCAGGCACTGATGTGGACTTAAAGGCCTGGCTTGCAATCTCCACTCTAATTCATCCCAAAGGTGTTCTATCAGGTTGAGTTCAGGACTTTGTGCAGGCCAGTCAAGTTCCTCCACCCCAAACTCGCTAATCCATGTCTTTATGGACCTTGCTTTGTGCACTGGTCTAAATCATTTGCTGGAAGGGGATTATGGTGTGGGGTTGTTTTTCAGGGGTTGGGCTTGGCCCCTTAGTTCCAGTAAAGAGAACTCTTAAGGCGTCAGCATACCAAGCCATGTTGATGCTCCTAACTTTGTGGGAACAGTTTGGGGATGGCCCCTTCTTGTTCCAACATGACTACGCACCAGTGCACAAAACAAGGTCCATAAAGACATGGATGAGTGATTTTGGGGTGGAGGAACTTGACTGGCCTGCACAAAGTCCTGATCTCAACTTGTTAAAACACCTTTGGGATGAATAAAACTAAAAACTGCGAGCCAGGCCTGCTTATCCAACATCAGTGCTTCACAAATGCGCTTCTGGAAGAATGATCAACATTCCCATACACACACTCCTAAATCTTGTGGACAGCCTTAAGCTGTTATAGCTGCAATGGGTGGGCCAATTCAATATTGAACCCTACGGACTAAGACGCCAGTAAAGTTCATGTGTGTGTAAAGGCAGGCGTCCCAATACACCATAAGACACCATTGGGAAGTGGTTAGTAGCATTTTTTTCTGTAGGTAAGAAATCACAAAGAGCTTGCAGTGTATATTCCAATACCAGAAGCAACATTTTCAATGATTATAGGGCCTAGAACCTGAAACAAACTCTCCTGGACAGCTAGTAATAGAGGTTGAAAAGTGATCTTCTTTTCTGCAAAAAAAAAAAAACAAAAAAAACAAAAAAACAAAAAAAAAACACTACTCCAGGCTGCCAGCAGTCTGCGTTGTGATAGAATATTTGTCTCAAGATTTGTAATGATAGAGAAGATTGGCTTTCAGGCACTGCTGCTATTTGGTTGGCTTTGCCCAAGCCCTGCCATTGCTCAAGCCCTTACAACTGACTGCATGAAAACTGATGGCATTAGCAATGGAGTCCAGAACAGTGGTTTCTCCAGAAAAGGTAGACAATTCACTAGTCTTGTTACCGCCAACAGGATAGAAAAAATAAGCTAGAGTACATTTTATACTACTGGCCTGCATTACAGATTTAGGACATTGCTCAAATTCCTCCTCTCCTGTTTATGTACTACCCTCTCCAATGTGCTGTCATCTTGTCTGAGTCTTCTGTCTTGTTAAAAATTAAATCCAGACAAACAGCTTAATACAATTTAACCCTTTCGTGGCTGGACTGTTTTTCCATTACACCAAACATTATGTATTTCTTTAAAGTAGAGAATCTGAAGAACGACTTCATGGTAGTTGTAAATCGTTCTTGTTCAATGTGCTTTATTAAGGTTTTACAAATACAAAATAAGCAATGTAGACAGTTCCATACAGAACTTAAATTTGGGAATATGGTATCAACAAGAGGTCCTCTTATCAAGTATAAAGTTACAAAAAAAACCTTGATCTTTTATTAATGATTAAAGTGATTGTAAAGTCTTGTTTAAAAATAAATAAAATAAATAACAAACATGTTATACAGTAGGGCAAAAAAGTATTTAGTCAGCCACCAATTGTGCAAGTTCTCCCACTTAAAAAGATGAGAGAGGCCTGTAATTGTCATCATAGGTATACCTCAACTATGAGAGACAAAGTGTGGAAACAAATTCAGACAATCACATTGTCTGATTTTTGAAAGAATTTATTTGCAAATTATGGTGGAAAATAAGTATTTGGTCACCTACAAACAAGCAAGATTTCTGGCTCTCACAGACCTGTATCTTCTTCTTTAAGAGGCTCCTCTGTCCTCCACTCATTACCTGTATTAATGGCACCTGTTTGAACTTGTTATCAGTATAAAAGACACCTGTTCACAACCTCAAACAGTCACACTCCAAACTCCACTATGGTGAAGACCAAAGAACTGTCGAAGGACACCAGAAACAAAATTGTAGACCTGCACCAGGCTGGGAAGACTGAATCTGCAATAGGCAAGCAGCTTGGTGTGAAGAAAACAACTGTGAGAGCAATAATTAGAAAATGGAAGACATACAAGACCACTGATAATCTCCCTCGATTTGGAGCTCCACGCAAGATCTCACCCCATGTGGTCAAAATGTTTACAAGAACGGTGAGCAAAAATCCCAGAACCACACGGGCGGGACCTAGTGAATGACCTGCAGAGAGCTGGAACCAACGTAACAAAGGCTACCATCAGTAACACACTAGGTCGCCAGGGACTCAGATCCTGCAGTGCCAGACGTGTCCTCCTGCTTAAGCAAGTACATGTCCGGGCCCGTCTGAGTTTTGCTAGAGAGCATTTGGATGATCCAGAAGAGGATTGAGAGAATGTCATATGGTCAGATGAAACCAAAGTAGAACTGTTTGGTAGAAACACAACTCGTCGTGTTTGGAGGAGAGAAAATGCTGAGTTGTAACCAAAGAACACTATACCTACTGTGAAGCATGGGGGGTGGCAACATCATGCTTTTAGGGCTGTTTCTCTGCAAAGGGAACAGGACGTCTGATCCATGTACATGAAAGAATGAACGGGGCCATGTATCGTGAGATTTTTAGTGCAAACCTCCTCCCATCAGCAAGGGCATTGAAGAGGAAACGTGGCTGGGTCTTTCAGCATGACAATGATCCCAAGCACACTGCCCGGGCAACGAAGGAGTGGCTTCGTAAGAAGCATTTCAAGGTCCTGGAGTGGCCTAGCCAGTCTCCAGATCTCAACCCCATAGAAAACCTTTGGAGGGAGTTGAAAGTCCGTGTTGCCCAGGGACAGCCCCAAAACATAACTGTTCTAGAGGAGATCTGCATGGAGGAATGGCCCAACATACCAGCAACAGTGTGTGACAACCTTGTGAAGACTTACAGAAAACGTTTGACCTCTGTCATTGCCAACAAAGGATAAATAACAAAGTATTGAGATGAACTTTTGATATTGACAAAATACTTATTTTCCACCATAATTTGCAAATAAATTCTTTCAAAAATCAGACAATGGGATTGTGTGGATTTGTTTCCACATTTTGTCTCTCATAGTTGAGGTATACCTATCATGACAATTACAGGCCTCTCTCATCTTTTTAAGTGGGAGAACTTGCACAATTGGTGGCTGACTAAATACTTTTTTGCCCCACTGTACTTACCTGCTCTGTGCAGTTGGTTTTGCACAGAGCAGCCTGGATCCTCCTCGTCTTGGGTCCCTCTTTGCTGCTCCTGGCCCCTCCCTCCTATCGAGTGTTCCCCCCACAGTCAGCAGCTTCCTATGGGGGCACCCGAGCCGAGTCATATCTCCGTGTGTCCATTCAGACACGGAGCCCGACCCGGCCCTGTACCCTCTCTCCATGGATTGGCTGACTGACTTTGATTGACAGCCACGGGTGCCAATGGCGCAGCTGCTGTGTCTCAGCCAATCAGGAGGAATGTCCCGCAACAGCTTAGACATTCGTGGACATGGCTGGAGAGAGATGAGGCTCAGGTAAGTCATTAGGGGGGTTGCTACACACAAAAGGTTTTTTATCTTAATGCATAGAATGCATTGAGATAAAGCACCTTCTGCCTTTCACAACCACCTTAAAGTTTGGAATTAACATTGTTAAGTGGATTGTTTAGTGATATTGTGAGAAAGCTACAGTGGGGAAAATAATAATTTGATCCCCTGCAGATTTTGTAAGTTTGCTCACTTACAAAGAAATGAAGGGTCTATAATTGTTATCATGGATATATTTTACATGATAGATACAGAATATCAACCAACAATCCAGAACAAAACACGATACAAATGTTATAAACTGAGTTGCAGTTCAGTGAGTAAAATAAGTATTTGATCCCCTACCAACCAACAATAATTCTGGCTCCCAAAAACTGACTCCATTATGTGCTCATGTGGTACACATATTAGTCCTGTTAATTTAGGAAGGTGCTCCTAAGACAACTCGTTATGTGTATAAAAGACACCTGTCCACAGAATCTTTTTCTTAAATTCAAACCTCATCATCATGGGCAACAAGACCAAAGAGTTGTCAAAGGACATCAGGGACAAGATTGTAGACCTACACAAGGCTGGAATGGGCTCCAAACCATCAGCAAGAAGCTTGGTGAGAAGGAGACAACTGTTGGAGTGATTATTCGCAAATGGAAATACAAAATAACCATTAATCGCCCTTGGTCTGGAGCTCCATGCAAGATTTTGCCTCCTGGGGCAAGGATCATCATGAGAAAAGTGAGGGATCAGCCCAGAACTACACAGGATGAGCTTGTAAATGATCTCAAGGCAGTTGGGACCACAGTCACCAAACAAACCATTGGTAACACAATACGCTGCCATGGATTGAAATTTTGCAGCGCCCGTAAGGTCCCCCTCCTGAAGAAGGCACATGTACAGGCCCGTATGAAGTTTGCCAATGAACATCTAAATGATTCAGGGAAGGATTGGGAAAAAGTGCTGTGGTCAGATAAGACCAAAATTGAGCTCTTTGGCATTAACTCGACTCGCTGTGTTTGGAGGAAGAAAAATGCTGACTATGACCCTAAGAACACCATCCCTACAGTCAAGCACGGAGGTGGAAACATTATGCTTTGGGGCAGTTTCTCTGCTAAAGGTACAGACCGACTTTTCCACATTGAGGGCCAATGGACAGGGCAATGCATTGTAAAATCTTGGATGAGAACCCTCTTGCCTCAGCCAGAACACTGAAGATGGGTCGTGAATGGATCTTCCTGCATGACAATGAGCCATAACATACCGCCAAGGCAACAAAGGAGTGGCTCAAGAAGAAGCACATCAAGGTCATGGAGTTGCCTAGCCAGTCTCCAGACCTTAATCCTATAGATAATTTATGGAGGGAGCTGAAACTTCGAGTTGCCAAGCAACAGCCAAGAAATCTTAAGGATTTAGAGAAGATCTGTAAAGAAGAGTGGAGCAAAATCCCTCCTGAGATGTATGCACAGCTGGTAACCAACTACAAGAAACGTTTTACCTCTGTGTTTGCCAACAAGGGTTTCTCCACCAAGTACTAAGTCATGGTTTGCTTGGGGATCAAATACTTACTTGACTACAATTCAATTTATAACATTTTTATCCTGTTTTATTTCCGGATTTTTGGTTGATATTATGTCTCTATCATTTAAAATACACCTGTGATAAAAAATTATGGACCCATTTCTTTGCAGGTGGGCAAACTTACAAAATCTGCAAGGGACCAAATAATTATTTTCCTCACTGTATAACAAATGTTACTCTTCAACTAGATGCACTTTTTAAAATTTAGCAAGGTAGGACTAGAACTGGGCCACATTGGGGCTTTGAGGCTTTCAATATAAGAATGTACTGTGCCTACATTATCTAAAGGAAGAGAAAGGAAATGAAAGCAGAAAAAGAGGAAAGGGTCACAGGGGGCAGAAAAAGAAGGGTAGAAAGGGATAATCCCCATCCCCGGAGGTGAGCCAATGTTCTGTCACATAATGTAAACTTAGGGCTGGTAGTTGTAAATTTTTATGTGCATGATATGTGCAGAACTGTTTACCAAACCTAAATTTTAAGTAAAAAATACTTTAAACTTCATTAAATTAAATGAAACTAAATTTCAGTGCACACAAACACAATATAATCACCATTTTTTGTGAGATTTAAAAGATGAGATTGTGACAAACAGATATCAAATGTGAAAGGCTTCAAAATTGTATGCACCTAAGTTGTATGCATGTAAGGTGTAACAAAAAAAATATTCAAAATTTTACAACAGCTCATTATATTAGAGTTAACTCTAAATGATAATTTAATATGGGTTGCACAATTGGTGTTCAAGTACATATGTGCATCCTAAGTGCATATTTTTTTTTTACATATGTGCATATGCCGGGGTCCTTTACATTTTTGCTTTTTTTTTCAATTTTTTTTTTTAGATTTAATTTTTTAACCTCTTTGCCTCTCACACCTGTTCACCCCCTATGAACCAGAGCATTTTTTACATCTCTGCTATGAACATGTTTATTTGGCAATAACTTTGTTATTACTAAAGAAAGGACAAACAAGACTTCCTTTTCATGATATTGTTTTGCAACAATGATCTTTTTTGCAATCCTTAGATAATAAAATGCAACAAAACTAAAGAAAACTCACTTTCTTTTTTTTGAGCAGTGTTAGTTTAAAAATAAATAGTGATACTGCACATAAAAAGTGCATATTTTATTCTAGAATTTGTCCTGCTTGAAATGATGCTAAAATATGATTATATTTCAAAGCATTGTAAAGTTATTTACAAATAAAATAAGTGTTTTTTTTTTTTCGTTTCAATTGTGGTTAAATGTGTAAAAATATTATTAACCACTTCCCGCCCGGCCTATGGCAGATTGACAGCCGGGCGGTGGTTCCGTTATCCTGACTGGGCGTCATATGATGTCCAGCAGGATTACATGGCCGCGGAGGCGCGCATCATGGCGATCGGTGGAGCGGTGCGTCAGCCTGACACACCGCTCCACCGATCTTGGTAAAGAGCCTCCGACGGAGGCTCTTTACCACGTGATCAACTGTGTCCAATCACGGCTGATCACAATGTCAATAGGAAGAGCCGTTGATTGGCTTTTCCTCACTCACGTCTGACAGACGCGAGTAGAGGAGAGCCGATCGGCTGCTCTCCTGACAGGGGTGATCTGCGCTGATTGTTTATCAGCGCAGCCCCTCCTCAGATGACCACACTGGACCACCAGGGACGCCACTAGGACCACCAGGGAAGAGGGCAACATGTGGATGGCCAGGTATGTACCCCATCAATGCCACCAATCAGTGTAATCAGCGCCACCAATCAGTGTAATCAGTGCCACCAATCAGTGTCATCGGTGCCACCTATCAGTGCCACCCATAAGTACCAATCAATGCCACCTACGAGTGCCCATCAGTACCGCCTTTGAGTGCCCATCGGTGCCATCTATGAGTGCCCATCAGTGCCGCATACCAGTGCCACCTATCAGTGCCCATCAGTGCCACCTATCAGTGCCCATCATCACTGCCACCTCATCGGGGCCCATCAGTGCCGCTGTATCAGTGCCCGTCAGTGCAGTCATATCAGTGCCCGTCATTGAAGAAGAACACGTACTTATTTACAAAAAATTTTAACAGAAACAAAGAAAAACTTGTTTTTTTTTCAAAATTTTCAGTCTTTTTTTATTTGTTGCGCAAAATATAAAAACCGCAGAGGTGATCAAATGCCACCAAAAGAAAGCTCTATTTGTGGGAAAAAAATGATAAAAAATTTGTTTGGGTACAGTGTAGCATGACCGCGCAATTGTCATTTAAATTGTGACAGCGCTGAAAGCTGAAAATTGGCCTGGGCGGGAAGGTGTCTAAGTGCCTGATATTGAAGTTGTTAAACAAAACAAACAAACAAAAAATTTCAACCGTTAATAAACTAAAAACTGAAAAAAAAAATTTGTAGGAAAATAATAGTTGAAGGCAAATGGAGAATAAGGAGTTAATTGGGGCTGATTAGAGCAAACTAAGGGTTAATTAAAGGGTTAATAGAGGAGCATTTTATTTAAAAAAAATGATCTGTTAGGTTGTTTAAACGGACATAATTTGCAGATCTAAATTCATTCCTTTAATCTGCAGATGAATGAACAGAAAGATAGAAAAGTAACAATATGTCACATTGTATCTTTCTGTTTTGAGCAAGTTTTTATGTATAAACACTGATTCAGACTGCTTTTTTGACAGCTGAAGTCAACAACTACTGTATATTGGAAAGGGGGGGGGGGTCCCAGAGAAAGAGAAGGAAGACTGGATATGCCACACATGTCCTGCGTACATGGATGAAGTTTTTTTGGGAGTGTGTAGCATGCCAAAGGTCTGGAACTAGTTAAAGCGGAAGGAAACTTGAAAAAAAAAAGATTTCCACCTGCAAGGTAAAGGTGATGTCACAGGCTGCTGCTCACTGGAATATCTCCTAAATGATGCAAGTTTAGGACATATTCATTTTACCTACAGGTAAGCTTTATTATAAACCTAAGCCTAATCCTAATCCCTTTATTATAAACCTAAGCCTAAGGACAGTAAAAATCGAATTCAAGTGTTTACTTACACTTCAGCTCTGGCAGGTTTACCCCCCTTCATGACCAGGCCATTTTTTGCGATACGGCACTGCGTTAATTTAACTGGCAATTGGGCGGTCGTGCAACGCTGTACCTAAATACAATTTATGTCCTTTTTTTCCCCACAAATAGAGCTTTCTTTTGGAGGTATTTGATCACCTTTGCGGTTTCTATTTTTTTGCGTTTAAAACAAAAAAAGCAGACAATTAAAAAAACAAAAAAAAAAAAACAATGTTTTTTACTTTCTGCCATAAAACACATCCAATAACAAAAATGGAAAAAAAATCAAATTTTTTCATCAATTTAGGCCAATATGTATTCTGCAACATATTTTTGGTAGAAAAAAATCCCAATAAGCGTATATGGATTATTTTGCACAAAAGTTATAGCGTCTTCAAACTATGGGATGGAATTATGGATTTTATATATATATATATATATATATATATATATGTTTTACTAGTAATGACGGTGATCAGCAACTTATAGCGGGACTGCAGCGGACAAATCGGACACTAAGTGACAGTTTTTGGGGACCAGTGACACTAATACAGTGATCAGTGCTAAAAAATATGCACTGTCACTGTACTAATGACACTGGCTGATAAGGGGCGATCAAAGGATTAAATGTGTGCCTAACCTGTGCTTGTATTATGGGAAGGCAGAGATCTGTGTTCCTTTGCAGGAACACAGGATCACAACCTTCCCTTCTTACAGACTGGCGATCTGCCTCGTTTACATAGACAGACTGCTGTTCTGCCTGTGTCCCGAATGATCAACGGGACCCGCTGATTGGCTCCCGCTGTGTCTAATCACAGAGGGAGCGGGTCGCCGGTGGCGCGTGTACGTGCCCCAGACCCGGAAGTGCAGGATCACGTACAGGTATTTGATCCTGCCCAGGAAAGCTGCCTTGCCGCCGTATATATACAGAATATGGTTGGCTAGCAGTTAAATAATTATAAATGTACAAGCCCCCTATTGTGCAGGCGAAAGGTCTTCTTTATGGAGATTTTATTAGATTCCTAATGTTTCCCCTGCACTTTACCTTAACGGTTTGCATACAGAAAGCACCCAACTGTCATCAAATCTCTGCTGCTGGAGGTAACATTTACAGGTCTTGCCTCTCCTCTCAACCTGCGACTCGACAGTGAAAAGAGAAGCAGCAGACTAATATGCTCATCCCTGTCACTCTGCTCTCTTCTTCCATTAGCATGTCCTACAGCACATGAGCACTGCAGCACAAGTGATTGGTTCTTTTTGCTGCTTTTCGCTCACCCAGTGTGAGCTCTGCTGTACAAGAATCACAAGAGGCTTATACCGGGTTAAATGTGGATACCTACACTGCTTGCATTTGAAAAAAATAAACCTAATTAAATCCACACTGGCTAAACAAATGACAAATGCTATGGCAGGTAAATGGCTGCCATATATTTACAGGCGTACCCCACTTTTAAGTACACAATGGGACCAGAGCAAGTATGTAAAACGAAAATGTACTTAAAGTGAAGCAACACTTTTTTTTTCACTTCTCAATGCATGTACTGCAATGCAATAGTCATTTACAGGCATAACTGATTACCTAGACAAGCTGGCCGACCCTTGTTACTTATGGTTTGGGAGCAGTGCCAGGTCAAGCTGACCAAGATTTCCCATAGACGCCAATATTAAAAACCGGGAGCAGTGCCAGGTCAAGCTGACCAAGATTTCCCATAGATGCCAATATTAAAACCGAAGCAGTGCTATGTCAAGCTGACCAACATTTTCCATAGACATGCAAATGTATTCATACTCGTGAGTGTACATAAAGTGCGGGTACATAAAGTGGGGTATGCCTGTATTTTAATTGTGTATTCAGCGGTTTGCCCGGAGTTCAGCTTTTAGCATAATCTTTGCAACAAAAAGTTTCCAATTTTTCATTAAAACGAGTATTGAAAAAAGTATATAAATTAGGAACACTCTAAAAAGCACAACAGAGGGGCCCACACAGTAAGCTCCATCATTTTTCCCTACACTTATTCTTTGATTACGCTCCTTCACTGTCTGGGCCAAATGTTGGGGAATTTCACAATGATTCAACACGCTAATGTGGATGACCGTGAACACAATAAGAAGCATATTCACTACATTCTGACTGGATCTTACCACAGCACTGCACGCTGCCATTTCCTTCACTCGCAGCATCACTTCCTGACTGAACGTGGTGGGCCAAAATACCTGCGATACAAGCCCCCTGCTACACGCCTCCTGTGCCGTCAGCTTTCTCCCACAAAACAGCATCTCATTGGCCTAAAAGAAAAATGCATGAATGTTTATTCTTAAGCAGGTAGCACTTGGTTAATGTAATCTGGCTGTAACAATTGTTGTCACTAGGCATATTCACCAATGTTGCACTGCAGGGCTTTCTTTACCACTTCATGTATGCCCATAGCGATTGTAATGTTAATCTAACTATGCACGCACACCCATGAACGACTTCCTATGTGACTGCAGACATCCCAACCTGCAAAAACTCATTTCAGCGAGGTGGTGCTTCGTGCTCGCAACCCCCCCACTCCACCCCCCGTGGCAAAATATTTATTTCACAGTGCTTCTGGGGAAGGGGGTGGGGGTGGGTGGTATGTGGCAGTGGAAGGTGTCAGTAGTTTTTTTTTATTTTTAATAATTGATTTTTTTTACAATTTAATTTGTTTTAAAAAAAATCCACAATGCTTTTTGGGGGGAGGGGGTTGGGTCAGTGGACAGTGTTGGTAGGGCAGGGGAGAGTGGTGTCAGTAGTTTATTATTATTTTTTTTTTACACTTTTTCATTTTTTAGAATTTTTAACAATATTTTTTTAAATATTTTTTGGGGGGCTTTGGTGAGATGTCAGGGGTCTAAATAGAACCCTGACATCTCCCCTTTGAGAGAGACAAAGGGACTGAGGACACAGATTCCCCAGTCCTTTTCTCAGCACTAAAGATGAATGAACAGGAGACAGAGGCTCCTGTCCATTCATTCATAACAAAGTAAACACTGCTCAGTAATCACAGTACACAGGAGCGATCTTGCTCACTTTGTCCATTTACTAGTTCCCCCCGCAACCGGGGGAGAGGAGAGGAGGGGAGCCGGGGGACGAGGGGGGGCGGAAGAGAACACAGGGGCGGAGGAGAACACGGGGGGTGGAGAAGGACATGGAGGGGGCCGGAGGAAAACACGGGGCGCGGAGAAGGACATGGAGGGGGCCGGAGGAAAACACGGGGCGCGGAGAAGGACATGGAGGGGGCCGGAGGAAAACACGGGGCGCGGAGAAGGACATGGAGGGGGCCGGAGGAAAACACGGGGGCGGAGAAGGACATGGAGGGGGCTGGAGGAAAACACGGGGGGCGGAGAAGGACATGGAGGGGGCTGGAGAACACGGGGGGGGGGCAGAGAAGGACATGGAGGGGGCCGGGGGAGGAGCACACAGAGAAGCTGGGAATGATCGGTGCAGCTGGAGGGACAGCTGTGAACATCGACCTCCCTGTATAGCCTTTTAACTGACAGCCACAGGAGGGAGAGAAGGAGAAGCGGCTGTCAGCTAAACATCGATACAAAGGAGATCGGTGTTCACAGCTGTTCCCTGCCGCACCGTTCATTCGTGGGAGTTTGCGAGGCACTTGCAGGTGCAGTAGCAGAAATGCGTGTCTCCCACACCTCGCGAGAGACTTGAGATGTCTGTGACTCAGTTCTGATTAGGCAATATTGAACAATGACCAATATTCACAGTTCCTGTTCATGTAAACCAAGTGGAAAGTATAGGTGTCGCTCAGGCTCTGGAGGGTCCTAGCCAAATGCCAACTGCTAGTAGTGCCAACTGGGAACGGAGCTCGTCTCAGCTCCAGACTTATCATGTAGCAGAAAAACCAAGTTAGACTTACCGGTAACTTGTTTTCCAGAAGTCTTTCAGGACAGCACCTGAGATAGCGACTCCACCCACCGGAACAGGAAACACCTTCTTCCTCCAAACTTTAAAGGGAGGCGCCTCCCCACCATACCTCAGTTGTAGTAGAGAAGACCTCCGGCCCCGGCTGGAACACATAAACACATACGTTAGTCACAGCATAGTATATACAATACAATAGGGCGGGATGTTGCTGTCCTGAAAGACTTCTGGAAAACAAGTTACCGGTAAGTCTAACTTGGTTTTTCCCAAGGCGTCTTTCAGGACAGCACCTGAGAGGATAACAGAGACTTACCCCCTTAGGGCGGGACAACAGCTTGCAGGACCTTTCTGCCAAACGCCTGATCATTAGCAGATGTGAGGTCCAGCCTGTAATGTTTCACGAATGTGTGAAAACTCGACCATGTTGCCGCCTTGCAGATTTGTTCAGGGGTGGCACCAGCTCTCTCTGCCCAAGTGGCCGCTAATGCTCTTGTTGAGTGTGCAGAAATTCCTGCTGGAGGAGACACACCTGCATGCGAATAAGCCTCTGAAATGGCTAACTTCAGCCACCTTGCTAAAGAGATTTTAGAAGCCTGGCAACCTTTCCTGTTGCCCGAAAATAGCACAAACAGAGAATCTGAACGTCTAAAGAGCTTTGTCCTTTCCAAGTAACATAACAAAACTCTTCTAACATCCAACATGTGAAAACAAGTCTCCTTCTCCCCTACTGGGTTGGGGCAGAAGGTCGGAAGCACAATGTCCTGAACACGATTTTGTACTGAAGCTACCTTTGGTAAGAATTTCTGATCTGTTCTAAGTATAACCCTATCTGGGAAGATAGATAAATAGGGTTCCTTAACTGATAAAGCATTAAGCTCACTGATCCTGCGTGCAGAGACCATGGCAATCAGAAACACAGACTTAAAAGTGAGATATCTGAGTGGCGCTTCTTCCAAAGGTTCAAAAGGACTCCTTGTTAGAGCCTGGAGGACTATCGACAGATCCCATTTTGGAAACAACTTAAGTGGTGCTGGTCTGGATCTCGTAAGGGATCTGAAAAATCTGGTTACCAACGGATCTGAGGCCACCGATTTTTCTAGGAATACTGCTATCGCAGCTACCTGCACCTTCAAGGTACTAACTGCTAGTCCCTTGTCAGCGCCAACCTGTAAAAATTCCAGAATGGAAACAAGACTCCCTGGGTCATGGTCAGATGAATTACACCATGTATTGTAAACCTTCCAGACCTTGGAATAGATATTTCTAGTCACCCTTTTCCTACTGGATAATAGCGTAGAGATTAACCGGTTGGAAAAACCTTTGCTCCTTAAGAGCTGCTCTTCAGATACCAGGCTGTGAGCGCCAAAGTGGCTACCTCTGGGTGATTTACTGGCCCCTGAAATAGTAAATCGTGCCTGAGGGGCAGATGCCAACAAGGCCTGACCGCCATTTTCAGAACGGTTGAAAACCAAGCCCTTCTTGGCCAAAAAGGCGTGATTAGGATAACCGGTACTGTTTCCCCTTGAATCTTTCTTAATACTAAGGGAATTAACTGGAATGGGGGGAAAGCGTAGCAGAGATGGAATCTCCATGGATACGCCAAGGCATCTGTTCCTAGTGACCCGTCGTGATTGCTTAGGGAAAAAAATTGCGGAACCAAGGCATTCTCCTTTGAGGCGAACAGGTCCACCTCTGGCAGCCCCCACTTCTCGACAAACATGGCGAAAACCTCTGGGTTCAGCGACCATTCTGCTTCCCGAATGGGGTTTCTGCTCAGGAAATCCGCTACCCTGTTCAGGGATCCCCTTAGGTGGACAGCTGATAAAGACAGCAGGTGTCCTTCTGCCCAACGGAGAATGCTCATGGCTAGTACTTGCAGCGATTTGCTCCTTGTACCTCCCTGCCTGTTTATGTAAGCCACGGCCGTGGCATTGTCTGTTAGTATTTGAACATGCTGGGCCCGAAGCCCATGAGCAAATGACTTCAGAGCCAAGTCGATCGCCTTGAGCTCTCTCCAGTTTGAGGACTTGGTCGCCTCTTTCCTGGACCAGTTTCCCTGAGTGAAACCCTTTTCTAGGTGGGCTCCCCAACCCCAGGAACTGGCATCGGTTGTCAGCCTTTTTCCAATTGGAAAGGCCCAGACCAACCCCTCCGATAGGATATCCTGCCTTTTCCACCACCATAGTGACCTCTTCACTTAGGTTGGAACTCTTACCTCTGAATCTAGGGATTCCAAATTGTGATCCCAAGATCTCAGAAGAAAAGCCTGCAGATGTCTGAAGTGCAGTCTTGCCCACTGAACAGCTGGCATTGACGAAGTCAGAACACCCAGGGCTGACATGACCAACCTTACCGTCAGCTGCTGGTTGGTCTGCAAAAAAGACACTGTATCCTGGATTTTTCCTTTCTTCTCTGAAGGAAGAAAAATTCTTTGGCTTACCGAATTTATTATATACCCTAGAAACCGAATCTCCTGAGATGGTTCCAGGGAAGATTTTTGGAGATTTAGGATCCAACCTAGAGACTCCAGATGGCTGCATGCTCTGCTTAAATTGCTCCTCAACTCCTCTCTTGAGGGGGCGAAAAATAGCAGATCGTCTAAGTAAGGAATTACTGCGATTCCCTGAAGACGCAGTGGAGCTAGGGCTTCTGCCATTACCTTGGTAAAAATCCGGGGTGCGGATGATAGCCCGAAGGGGAGGGCTCTGAATTGCAGATGCTGAATTCTGCCTTCCAACCTTACCGCCAACCTGAGAAACCTCTGGGACTGGGATGAGATTGGAATATGCAGGTATGCATCCTTTAGATCCACTGACACCATGAAACAACCTGGAGTCAGAAGATTTCTGGCGGTGAAAATTGAGTCCATCTTGAACCTTCTGTATTTGATGGCTCTGTTTAGTGGCTTTAAATTTAGAATTAAACGAAATCTTCCTGTTGGTTTTTTTACCAGGAAGACATGTGAATAGAAACCCTCGTGCCATTCCTCTGGTGGCACCGGGATTACTACACCCTGTTGCATCAGTTCCTCCAGAGAGGATTTCATGGCCAGGGCCCTTATTGGATCTCGAGGAGCATTTGTTACCAGAAACCTTCTTGGGGGGCTTCTGGAAAACTCGAGAGTATAACCCTGCGAGAGAGTGGTCAGAATAAACTGACTTGTAGTTATCACTGACCACTGCGGAAGAAACTCTCGTAATCTTCCGCCGACCCGCAGAGATGAGTCATAGTGAGTTTTCGGCCTGTGAAGGAGGACGGAAGAGAATTCCGCCTTTGCCCTTCGCCTTTTGCGCGGACCAATTTTTTCTCCTGCCCTGAAACTTATTTTCCTGCTGTTGCTGTTGAGTTTTTTGAGGTCGAAAAAGACGTTTTGGGGTCTGCTTTTTCTTTTTGACCGGAAAGGACTTCTTCTTATCGGCAGTTCTGTCTAGGATATTATCTAGATCAGGGCCAAAAAGAAGGTCACCTGAAAAGGGAATACCACAAAGTTTACTCTTTGAAGCTGTATCACCTGGCCAGGTTTTTAGCCATAAAGCTCTTCTCGCAGCATTTGCTAAAGCTGCAGACCTAGCTGACATTTTGATAGCTTCAGCTGAAGCATCAGCAATATAAGCAACCGCAGAAATCAGGGTAGGAAAGGAATCTAAGATCTCCTGCTTGGGGGAATCTGCCACTATATGAGATCTAAGTTGGTTCACCCAGTATTCCAGATTCCTGGCTACACAGGTTGTGGCCATTGCTGGTTTTAAATTGCTCATGATTGATTGCCATGATCTCTTGAGCAAAAGATCCATGCGTTTGTCCATTGGATCCCTTAGAACACCCATGTCTTCAAAAGACAGGTCTGTGGATCTTGAGACCTGTGAAAAGGCCGCATCCAACCTGGGCACCTTATTCCACACCGCAGAAGGGTCCTCCTCAAAAGGGAATCGCCTTTTGTGGGCTCTGGAAAAAAAGGGCTTTTTCTCTGGATCTTGCCATTCCTTAGTAATGGCGTCAGAAATGACCGAATGAACCGGAAATGTTCGCCCTTTAGGCTCATTTAACCCTGCATACATGCGGTCATGAAGAGATAACTCCTTCTTTTCCTCACTTAAGCCAAGTGTAACATGGATAGCCTTAAGGAGTCCGTCTACCTCCTCTAGGGAAAGCTTAAATTTGGAAGGAGCCACCTCCGCTTCCTCACCCTCCTCCTCCGAATCTTTAACGGAAGGAGTAGGGGACTGCTCTTCCCTGATAGAGGGGCCTTCAGGTAAAGCTTCTACCATGGGGAAAGAAATAGAACCCTGGGAAGCCTCAGAAGTGGATGGCTGACTAGCAGCTGGATTAACTAAAGAGTCACGAAAAGTCTGAATCGTGGCGTATAGTTCCTTCTTTACAGAGGCCACCAGATCATCACAAACCGAAGCTGATTCCTCCTTAACTAAAGAAGTGATGCATGTACTGCATAAGACTTTTTTCCAATTTTCTCCCATTTTGGCCCTGCAAGAAGGACATCTCTTTTTTGGGTCAGAGCTTTTAGCCTGTGAGAGAAAAAACAAAAAAGGGAAAAAAACCAGGGGACCTTTTAGTGAGACCCGGTCTCAGCTACACAAGAATCACCCACAGGTGCACTAAGAAAAAACCAGTCAGCCTCTAGTGCCCAGACAGGCCCCTTGCCACTAGGGGGTAAGAAAAAAGAAAAATAGACCAAACCCAGGAAAAGGAAGAAAGGCAGACTTAAACTGCTGCTCCTACCTGAGCTTTACTGGCGCCTGTGCCTGTCCCCACCGCTGCAGAAGCTGAGTCCTCCATCTCTGGTGTGCAGCTCCTCACTTGTGGCTTTATAAGCCGCTTCCGGACTCCCATAGTGCATCTGCACCGGACCGGAAGCGGAAGTAGGCGCCAGTTCCTGTCCTCCCTCCCCCCCCCTTGCATCCACGCCGGAAATGCCGCTTCTGCTGACCCAGTGACCCCGCCATGTCACTTCCGCCGCGCCTGCCGGCCAAAAAACATGGCGGCGGCGCACGCGCACCGCCGCCCTATGACCGCGCGGATCACCGGGTCTACGGCTCTCTCCGAGCACCAGGAGGGGAAGAGGAGCCCGTTTGCTACCGCTGCCGAGGCTTGGGTAGGCCGGGAGGACAGCGGGTCCCTGAAGGAGGAAAAAAAGAAAGGAAGCCCCGTCTCCCAGGAGCACCTGAGAGAACCTGACTCCCCCTCAAAAGATGTTCCCTCCAGGCCGGAGGAAACACAAAAACTGAGGTATGGTGGGGAGGCGCCTCCCTTTAAAGTTTGGAGGAAGAAGGTGTTTCCTGTTCCGGTGGGTGGAGTCGCTATCTCAGGTGCTGTCCTGAAAGACGCCTTGGGAAAAAGTATCCCATAAGCTGCACAATGCTGCAAACCCCTGTGAAGGAGTGTGTGGCAGTCTCAGCCCGGGCTCTGACCAGGCCATGCCCCCAATGCGTTTTGCTGTGTCTCCCGGAGCTTAATCATGGGGACTCCAGGCAAAGGAAAATGCATTGGGGTCGTGGCCTGGTCAGAGCCCAGGCTGAGATTGCCACATACCCCTGTTCATGTATTTACGATGTTTGTGAGGTGGCCATCTTAACTTGGGAGCCTAATTTGGGAACAATTCAAGTAAGTGGCAAGGTATGAAGAGGAACCTGATGGCAGGGATAGTGCTTAGCATAGGGAAAGTTTCATGATGAGTAGAGAGAGGGTGAGGGACACTGGTGTCGCAGAACCATCAGGAATCTCTTCAGTGCTAAGTGCAGTTTGAATTGTTCTGCTCCACCACCCCTTCAGCAGAAGCCGTCCTCCGGAAACATCTGTCTCATCAGTGAGAAACTGTATGGTCTTGTGTGAAGGGCCTTGAACTGCATGTGCTTCTAGTCCATTGCCAACCATGCCTATAAAAGTTCCAATTACTGAGAACTGTTGTGCGCCTCAGAATTCTCTTGAGTGGGTACCTGCACCATGGCCAGGCCTACAAGCATGTAATTGCACATTTGAGCAATTGCATGTGATTGGGGACCGATGAGCCTTCCTCAGCCTTGAAGTGTAATTTGACTGGGCAAAGGAGACTGAGAAAATGCTTCTTCCTTCCTGATGACAAGTAAAACTATTTGACTAGAACTCAAGGACTGATTTTTTTTAATGATAAAAGGTAGCAGTAAATGATACTGTTAATGTTTTTTATGACATGTCAGGAATTATTCATGCAGGCTTGTAAAGTGACTGAGAGGACCACTTTAAGGCTGCTTTCACACTGGGGCGGTAGGGGGCGTCGGCGGTAAAACAGCGCTATTTTTAGCGCTGTTTTACCACGGTATTCGGCCCCTAGCGGTGCGGTTTTAACCCCCCGCTGGCGGCCGAAAAAGGGTTAAAACCACTTGTATAGTGCAGCTATAGCCGCGGTATTGCCGCGGTATAGCCGCGCTGTCCCATTGATTTCAATGGGCAGGAGTGGTTTAGGAGCGGTGAATACACCGCTCCTTCACCGCTCCAAAGATGCGGCTTGCAGGAGATTTTTTCTTCTCCTGCCAGCGCACCGCTTCAGTGTGAAAGCACTCGGGCTTTCACACTGAACAAACAGCGGAAGCTGTTTTGGGGCGGTTTGCAGGCGGTATTTTTAGCGCAATAACGCCTGCAAACCGCCCCAGTGTGAAAGGGGTCTAAGACTTCTGTTGCTGAATATAATTAGAAGACGTCTGTCATGGCACATTTAAGTAATTGGGGACATAGTAGATTGGTAAATATCTCACCAATGCAATGCCAAGTATCTGAGGGAAGGTGTATGATGAGCACCCAGCTGGAGTCATACGGATAGTGGCATATGGAGTCTGGAACCAAGCCTTTTCACTGGCCCATACTATATCACACAGAGGTAAGATGGAGGCTCCCAGGCCAAGGGCCGGACCATTGATGGCAACCACTATGGGTTTCTTGAACTGAATAAAAGCTTTTACAAAGTCTCTGGAAAGAAAGAAGGAAGCATATCACTTAATTCTGAAAACAGAATAGACAGAGCTTTAAAGTGGTATTGAACCCAAAACCAAAAATGTCATATATTGCAGCTTACCGATCAGTAGACGAGGTGGCTACATTTGTTTTTCTTTTTTGGCTTTTCCCTGTTTTCCCATTGGTGAGCTGGCCAATAACACACCTCCTGTATTAGAGTCCCTCCACTCTGGATGCAGGAGCACAGGGGGCACATTTGGACAACAGCATTGTCAGTCTGGGGGAAGGGGGGTTTTAGATGTACTAGCAGATTTAGATACACTAACAAACTGAAGCCAAACTCCAGTTCACATTTTATAGGAAGTTACAGCAAACATTTTTTCTTTTTCTTTTGGGATGAATATTTTACATAAATAAGTATAAACTGATCATTGTAAACACCCCAGCCAGTGTTGAATGGTTTGTCTAATCCCTGTAATGGATAAATCTGCAAGAGAGCTTGTTCTTTTGAAAAACAACAGACTTTCTGGCCAGTTCACCAGAGGAAAATAGAAGAAAAAAAGGTTAAAGAAAAAAAAGGAAAGCAGCCATTACATCTAAGAATTGGTAAACTGTTATATTATACATGTTTATAATATAATATTATTGGATTTAACTACGTTTTAATAAAGAGACATGTTTTATTTGATAGCTGAATTTTGTACCAACCAGGATCCCACCTAGATAAACATGTTCCATAGATAAACATCACAATAGACCACTGACCCAAAACTACAGAGTTCATACACATGAATATTACATTGTATGACATTCATTTGAGACTTTCTATAAAGTCAGTAAAAAAGAAACAAAAAAAAGATACAAATGAAAAAAAATATTTATATTTTTTAACTGGAGTATTAGCCAGATTCAATGCCTTAAAACATGGGTGCTCAACCTGTGGCCCTCCAGCTGTTACAGAACTACAAGTCCCATGGGGCATTGCAAGCCACTGACAGTTACAAGCATGACTCCCAAAGGCAGAGGCATGATGGGAATTGTGGTTCTGCAACAGCTGGAGGGCCACAGGTTTAGCACCCATGTCTTAAAAGATGTAAAACTTGAAACAGAATGCAGAAGCATACGTTACTTAAAGCAGACCTTCAGACCTTTTTCAACTTTCCATTTATTAAATCTTCTGCCCTTGTTGTTTTAACTTTGGAGAGTAAAACATTTTTTTTTCTGCCAGTAAATACCTTATATAACCCACTTCCTGTTTCTCGCCTGGTAAAAAGCCTAGGCTTATGACATCATGCACAGCGCTCTCTCACTCTCATGAGCGTTTGTCAGGAAGGGAGGGGGGGGGAGCCATAAGAGGGCCAATGAGAGCTGTAGGGCGTAGGGCTGCAGAGCTGGGTGTGTGTCTTTGTGTGTCTGTGTAAATCCAGGGAGTGAACAGGCAGCAGCTGCCCACATTTAAAATGATTGCAGCCAGACTCAGTGGAGGGAGATTTCTGCAGCATATTTTGCAAGTACAGAATCACAGTATATATAAAATAATATGCAAAGTGGTTGGAGGGAAGCTTCCAAATGGCAAAGATGTTTTTATTACAAATTATGTGAGCAGACAGCAGTTCCTCTTTAACTGCATAGGAGATACAGTTAGGTCCATATATATTTGGACACAAGCACAATTTTCATACTTTTGGCTCTGTATGCCACCAGAATAAAATTAAAACAAAACAATCCAAATGAATTTGAAGTGCAGACTTTCAGCTTTAATTTAAGTGGTTGAACATAAATATCAAGTACGAATTTTAGGAACTACAACCATTTTTATACACAGCCCCCACATTTTCAGGGGCTCAGATTTAATTAGACAAATGAATATAATCATAAATAAAATGTTCATTTTTAATATTTTGTTGAGAATCCTTTACTGGCAATGACTGCCTGAAGTCTGGAACCCATGGACATTACCAAAGACTGGGTTTCCTCCTTTCTGATCCTTTGCCAGGCTCTAACTGCAGCTGCCTTTAGTTGTTCTTTGGTGATTGACTCGGCCATTGCAGAATATTCCACTTCTTTTCCTTCAAAAGCTCCTGGGTTGCTTTTGCAGTGTGTTTTGGATCATTGTCCATCTGTACTATGAAGTGCCGTCCAATCAACTTTGCTGCATTTGGGTGGACAGTATATCTCTAAACACTGCAGGATTCATCCAGCTGCTTATGTCTTCTGTCACATCATCAATAAACACCAATGACCCAGTGCCACTGGAAGGCATGCATGCATGCCCATGCCATCACACTGCCTCCACCATGTTTTACAGATGACGTTGTGTTCTTTGGATCATGAGCTGTTCTACACGCCTTCTCCGCATTTTTTTCTTCCCGTCATTATGGTACATATTAATCTTAGTTTCATACATCCAAAGAATGCTTTTGCAGAACTGGTCTGGCTTTTTTAGATGTTTTTTGGCAAAGTCTAATCTGTCTTTTCTATTCTTCAGGCTTATTAATGGTTCACACCTTGTGGTGAACCCTCTCTATTTGCTCTCGTGAAGTCTTCTCTTGATTGTAGACATTGACAATGATACATCCACCTCCTGGAGAGTGTGCTTCACTTGTCTGGATGTTGTGAATGGGTTTTTCTTTACCATAGAGAGGATCCTGCGATCATCCACCACTGTTGTCGTCCGTGGACATCCAGGCCTTTTTATGTTGCTGAGCTCACCATTGCATTTTTCTTTCCTCAGAATGTACCAAACATTAGGCCACTCCTAATGTTGCTGCTATCTCTCTGATAGATTGGTTTTGTTTTTGAAGTCCTATAATGGTCTGTTTCACTTGCATGGACAGCTCCTTTGAACACATGATGTAGGTTCACAGCAATGGATTCCAAATGCAAATACCACAGTTAGAATAAACTCCAGACCTTATACCTGCTTAATTGATAACAAAATAACGAAGGAGTAGCCCACACCTGGTAATAAAACAGCTTTTGATTCAATTGTCCAATTACTTTTGGTCCCTTAAAAAAGGGGGATGGTTATTCTTAAGAGCTGTAATTCCTAAACCCTTCCTCTGATTTGGATGTACATACCCTCAGATTAAACCTGAGAGTGTGCACTTTCAGCTCATAGCCAATTATATAACTATAGCTTGAATATAATTTTGGTAACTACTTAAAAAAACTAAAATTGCGCCTGTGTCCAAATATATATGGACCTAACTTTATGTGCCAAGACTTTTGCCAGCCAACATCAACATCCACTTTAATTTGTGATGCATGTTGGAAGTTGTAGTTTGAAAGCAGTCACATGGTCTTTAGGTAGTGAAAAGGCCATTTTTAAAGAATTAAAGTATTAATATCTTTATATAGTTCATACAGGTAACATAAGCACCATTCATACTACTTCCTATTAATTTATTTGTATGCCTAGAGTTTTACTTTGAGGCCAAGTCTTTTTTTTTCCTTATTACATTGTGAAAACCACCAGGTTTGTTTCCCAGGACTCTGGGTTGTGGGAGATACCCATACCTTATAGATTCTGCTATCCTCGTGCTCTCCTTCCTTCTGTCTGTAGACAATTTCCCGATTAGATATGAGTAGTCAAGACCGCTACAAAATACACTGCCAACGGCACTGAGAAGCAGGAGTTTGCTATCATCAGAGGATGCATTGCACAGAGCCCTTCGCACCTCTTTCATGATCTGAATTCAGAAATAAAGACATATCATTAATATAGGTGAACGTTCTAGATCTGACAAGAACAGCTTTTTTTTTTTATTAATTACAGTTGGCGGAACTTTACCCATAACAACTTGATAAAAAAAAAAAAAAAAAAAAGGTTCCACATTAATAAGTATGCTACCAAAATTAGTATGTGCTGTAAATTGCCTCCAGCATTGCTCCTGTTTCTTCTTGCTAGAGGCTGCCATTTTGCTGGAGACCAAACCCCCAGCTGCAAGTTATAAAGTGGAACTAAACTCATTCATTTGCCAGTTTGAAAAACAGTTTGATTTGATTGTGTCCTCAACCAAACTGTCAAACCATCAAATGGCTGGTGTTCTAACTGATCACATGTGCAACACCATGGCAGTTGCAGTTCAATTAGAGA
Source organism: Aquarana catesbeiana (assembly GCF_042186555.1). Classification (NCBI taxonomy): domain Eukaryota; kingdom Metazoa; phylum Chordata; class Amphibia; order Anura; family Ranidae; genus Aquarana; species Aquarana catesbeiana. The sequence goes on from NC_133334.1 coordinate 236,579,276, forward strand.
CAACTTTCTTGGTTGTAAAGGATAGGATGGTTTAATTCCGCTTTCAGCAGATTGGCCTCTACACACTCAGAAGGGCCTAAAATTGCCTAAAATACAGAGCAACTGAGCATATGCAGAACAGGGTGAGACAGTGTATTATTGGATTTTAAACCGTATAGGGACTTTTTTTTTAAATGTTTTACATAGCTATACAGTCATGCTCAAGTTTGCATACCCTGGCAAAAATTGTGAAATTTTGGCATTAATATTGAAAATATGACTGATCATGCCAAAAAACTGTCTTTTATTTAAGGATAGCAATCACATGAAGCCATTTAGTATCACATAGTTTTTGGATCCTTTTGAAACCATAATGATAACAAAAATCACCCAGGTGGCCCTGATAAAAAGGTTTACATACCCTGGAATGTTTGGCCCTGGTACAGACACAGAAGGTGGCACACACAGGTTAAAAATGACAATTTAAAGGTTAATTTCCCACATTTGTGGCATTTTAAATCACAAGTAGTGTATGTGTATAAATAGTCAATGCGTTTGTTAGTTCTCACATGGATGCACTAAGCAGGCTAGACACTGAGCAATGAGAAGGTAGAAAAGAAGAGTCAAAAGACCTGTGTAACAGGGCAATGAAACTTTACAAAGATGGTAAAGGACATAAAAAGATATCCAAAGCCTTGAATATGTCAGTCAGTACTGTTTAATCACTTATTAAGAAGTGGAAAATTCGGGCTCCTTTGATACCAAGCCAAGGTCAGGTACATCATTTGTTACTATAATACTGCATTTCCAGAGTGAGGGTAAAAGAGGAGTGTGGGGGATTAGGGAAAAAAAAAGGGGGGGGGGGCACACAACTAGTATACGTCATAATCATGGTAATCCTACCATGTGACTGGTAACTGCTACATCTGCCACACGTGCGCTCAGAAACACAAGGCGACAAATGTAATTTCCCTTCAAGCATTTAGGTCTCTATAAAGTAAGATATACACGATGAGAAATTCAGATGAAAAACACCGCTCTTGGAGCGATCATCCGATAACCTGATCATTAATACACAGTTTTCGAGACCTGATCATGAGAGTTCATGCAAAATTATCCAAAGGGACATGCATGAACATTTTCCCCGTAACATTACAGAACAAACCATTTTTTTTTAATCAGCACAGTATTCCTCCATAAAAAAATCAACTGACCATGGCCGTGCATGCTCGGAAACTTAAGAATACATTACAATGACATCATCGCAGGAAGTTGTATTCTGTCTTACGAGAATTTTCAGAACTCTAGTAACCTATTTGTTTTTGATATGAGACTAGCATGCAAAAAAACAAAAAACTATCATTCGTAAAATATTCTTATTGTGTGTACGAGGCTATAGTCCTTGTATTTGCGAAATGTATCCACCCTGCCAAAACTGAATAAAATGAATCATGTTGATCCCTTAGTTTATTAGGTCAATGTAGTGAACATTCCTCTTTAAATGAATGTAAAGTCTCATATTTTTTTTTTAACAACATGTACTTACCTGCTCTATGCAGTTGGTTTTGCACAGAGCAGCCTGGATACTCCTCTACTGCAGTCCCTCTTCAGCTCTCCTGGCCTCTCCCTTCTGTTGAGTGCCCCCACAGCAAGCAGCTTGCTATGGGGGCACCCGAGCCGAGCCACAGCTCTGTGTGTGCATTGAGACACGGAGCCGAGACCTGCCCCCCCCTCCTGTTTGGCTGAATGGTTTTGATTGACAGCAGAGAGAGCCAATCATGCCGCACTGCTTTCTCAGCCAACAAGGAGGGGAGTCTTGGGCAGCTTAGACACTCCTGCAATATCGCTGGATAAAGACAGTTCAGGTAAATATTAGGGGGGCTGCTGCGCACAGAAGGTTTTTTCATCTTAATGCATAAAATGCATCAAGATAAAAAAATCCTTCTGCCTTTACAACCCCTTTAAGTATTCTAATAAATCTATAATTCTGAAAGCAGGACCATCTTATAGCTCCATGATAGCAGTCACTCTCAGCTATACATGTATACAACTAAATTTCTTAATCTTGCAATTTCAACATGGCTGGAAATATCGGCACACTACTGAGAAATAATTTCTAACTTTTAGTACAGGAGCTCTTACAGATCACACTATGAAAAATATGAAATACAAGTTTATTTGTGACTTCTTTCTTGAATATAGATCTATTTTAAAGAAGACCTAAGCTTTAAATGCCATTTAGTAAAATAACATCTCTGTGTAAGATCAAAACAAGGTACAGGAATGTCATAGAATAGCTAGTTCTTCATTTTTGTCTTAAAAAGCTCCTTGACACTTGTAACATTTTAAGTTTCCTTAACAGAAAAAACAGCAGAAGCTGTCTGCCTTCAGACTCACTCTATATAATAAATCTAAGAGGGAGTGATACGGAGGAAGGGGCAGAGATACAGAGGAGTCATTCCTCTGACTCTTTTACTTGGCAGTGTTACAGTCTGAGCCATTTAGTCATGCAAATAAACCTTTCTTTAACAACAGGAGGTAAGAACGCAAAATGAAAAGGAGGCTTAAGCTCCACCTGCTGTCTGGATATGAAAATACTAAATATTCATGTCCAATATTTCCAATTTACATGACTGAAAAAAAAACAAAAACAAAAAAAAAACAAAACAAAAAGTAGAATATGTGTTTAAGTGCTGTTTATTATGTATCCTCTTGCAGGTAGATGTTTAAAAATACAAATAATCTTAAGTTAAAAAAATAAAAATCCTACAAGTATTCCTGTGATAATGGAACCTACTGTGTTTTGTGACTATAGGATTTCTTTCTTTATTATGCAGTAATTATACTGTAGCAATAAATACATTTACAGAAAGATCAGAGTTTGATAGTTTCCCTGGAAATATCGTGTTCCATATGTGATCACAGCACAGGTTGTTAAGTATCACAAAAATTTCCAAGAGTGTTTGGTTGCCTTGGAAACCCCACTACCTTTAAAAGAGATCATCTATTTAACCAATTTCCTCACTTCATATGTCTGGTTGGATCCCAGGTGGGTCTGCCCCTTTAAACTCAGAGGTATCATGTCCTATCATTACAGGGCTCAGGAGGTTAATTACTATTTTTATAAATGTAGCTTTATTACTTTTTTTCTATGTTCAACCATCTCTTTACAACATATTATACAAAGTACTCTTCTCCATTCCACAAGAATAATAAGACAATTGGCCTCGGCTATAAAAGATTGTATATTTGCCCTCTTACAGATTTTGCACACAGGATGCTTACACAACTTTAAACTGAATAGCAGTACTTAAAAGGTTTATTTCATCCTCATGAAGAGAAGTGATTTAAAAAAATCTTAACAGGTTAGGCTCTACACCTTTAGTTCCCTTCCCACTACTTTTATAACTTTAAGTACGAGAGTAGGATGGGCAACAGTGACTACTCCTCTGGCACACCCTCCTTATGCCTTATCCACTCCTCCTCTTTCACATTCCCTACCAAATACTAACTCAGTACTTCCTAGTTTCCCCACAAACCCTCATTGCCTCCCCTTGTATAAGAACCCGAACCTTCTAAGATCCCACTATCCTTTTACAGCGTTCAACTGACATATACATTAAGGCTGGGTTCAGGCTCACAGCAGTGGTGCAGTGCGTCCCTGTTCTCCGTTTCAGGGACGAATTAGGCACAAATTTTTTGGCTGAATTCGGACCTGAAACACACCAGAAGATGCACAAGACTCTCCAGCAAAGCAATTTGCAGCCATCCCGGAGCTGTGTGAACCGGCTCCATTGAGAGCCAGTCATACTCTGCTGACATACGAATTGGATGCGGGGAAAACCACATCCAATTCGCATCAGCGTAAGCCCAGCCTCAGAGAAACTGACCGTCCACCTTTGTGGGAATGGCATTGTACCACCTTATTAGTGACTTCAAATACCTTCAAGGCCCCATTGTTTAGATGGTGCTTACATTCTTTTTTCCGACTAGGCAGGAATGTGAATCAGGGTCATTCTATCATCACAACTACTGAATGTATATTTATATTCCCTATGTAATTGAATTTACCAGCAATACTACAATGAAATCCTGTGTTCTTCGTCCTTTCCTGTATGTTACTAAGGGATTATTGTGTGTAATAATTGCTCTGTTAAAATGTAAAATACAAAATGCATAAAAAAGGAGAAATGAACACATGAGAAAGGGTACTTTTAAAAAGAATGTTCTACCTCCCCTCTATTAAATTAGAGCAGCAGTATTGGCAACTGGGTTGCCCTCATCAAAACGTGTGATGGGGCATATTTCTCTTAGGTCTAATGCACCTTTATCAGCCTTTTAGACTTTGTAGATTAGGCATATTCAGGATCTAACAGATTGCTATCTTTTTATCTACTAGTGTAACCACTTTTTATGAAGAGAACTCAATTTCAATAGGAGTTATGGAAATGAGAGTTGTACCGAGTTTAGTATGAATTAAGTAAATGAGAACTGGACATGTATAAAAGCTCAAGTTTTGGACAAAAGTCAAAATCACACATGTACAGTATTGGGCAAGAGTTTTCGGCAGGTGTGAAGAAATGAAAAGTAATAATGCTTTCAAAAATATATTTTACTTGTTTATTTTTATCAATTTACAAAATAAAAAGTGAGTGTACAGAAGAAGACATAACTCAAATCAATATTTGGTGTGACTACCATTTGATTATAAACCAGCATTAAGTCTTACACTTGCACACTATGTACACATGCACGAAGTCAGGGATTTTGTAGGATTAGAGTAAGGTCTATGATTAACCAAACATACCAAGTAGGTGATAAATCATCAATTTCATATGTAGGTTAAAATAGTCATTAACTGAAACAGAAACAACTGTGTAGGAGGCTTATAACTGGGTGAGGAACAGCCAAACTCGGCTACTAAGGTGAGATTGTGCAAGGCAGTTTCATGTCACAGGTCATACATTATGGCAAGACTGAGCAAAGCAACAAGACATAGGGTAGTTATACTGCATCAGCAAGGTCTCTCCAAGGCAAAGATTTCAAAGCAGACTGGGGTTTTAAGATGTGCTGTTCAAGCTATTTGAAGAAACACAAAGAAACGGTCAATGTTGAGACCCGTAGAAGCAGTGGTCGGCCAAGGAAACTTAATGCAGCAGATGAACGACACATCATGAAGTTAAAGCTTTTATAGCTGCAAAGGGTGGACCAACTCAATATTGAATCCTATGGACCAGGACTGGGATGCAATTAAAGTTCATGTGCATAGAAAGGCAGGCGTCCCAATACTTTTGGTAACACAGTGTATGTCATTAGCTAAGATAACAAATACTGAAAGCTTTGCTCTGGCTGAAAAGTACCTAAAATTCCTGCATACATTTAGGTAATCTTTCATCAACCTTAGTAAAATTTAATATACTTGATGTTTTTACTAAACCGTGATGCGTAAAAAGCACCTTTTTAAACTACATTTTTGCATTATGATCACACTGTGTAACATCTTTTTTACATAATATGGGATCCTAGCTTAACAATGTTACATGTTATTTTTGTGATTAGCATTCAAAAATTTTAAAGTTACACAAAAAAGGGTTCAGGAAGCAAAGTGTTTGTTGTCCAGTGTTATACCAAGAAGTCTCAGTTCAGCATTCCACATTGGCAGGACCAAACACTCTACACCAGATCATAAGATGGGCATAAGATGGGAGATCCCAGTGCTCAAGGCTACATGATATAACGTTTTAACAGGACTGACCAGAACAAAGTTGTAGCTTACAGTGGGCAATGGACTCCATGTGTGGCAGAGCTCAGTAGTGTCAACACAGAATGAGTCACATGCTTCTCCATACCTTAAAACACAAGGTATTTCCTTTGGGGTTCAGCATTTAATGTACATAATGATCAATGCTTGATCAGCTTCTACAAACTGCAGAGGTGATATTAGGTGTCTAAAGCCTTGTGCACGCACACAGGCACACACCCTGCATGGCTTCTGTTGGACCAGTTGCCATGCACGTGGGCCGAATGTTGGCCTGGTTTTTATTGAACTGGCTGACGTCGCCCGACATTTGGCCCGTCTGTACTACCTTCTCAGAGCTGGCGTCTCAGCTGTCGGTTAATTGCCAGCTCTAATCTTTCCACAGTGACTCACCTGGTGATGATATCCTGCTCGTTAGTCCTGCTGGTTACTCAAGCTGTTCAATCCAGATCCTCTCTGCCTTCGCCTTGGTCAACATATCAAGAGACTCGCTCCTGTGTTCCTGTTAAGACTTGCTTGGCTTATGTCCCTTCTGGTTCCCGATCCTGCTTGCTGTTCCACTACGCTGATTCTCCGGTTTCCTGATTTCCTGGCCTGTTCTGAAGTACGCTGATCCCTGGCTCCCTGATGTCCTGGCTTCTCTGACTATCCGTTCCGGTTACAGAACTCTGGCTATGTATTGACCACGTTTGCTTGGTTTACCTTTTACCATTATTATTATTAAACAGTGTGATTTTTACTGCACTTCTGTCTCAGTCTGACTCATGGTTGCTGACAGTAGGCGAAGGTCATGAATTCAGAAGATGCAGTCAATCCACTTGTTGGTAATATTTTTTTTCCAGATTGGATGAGCAGGATCACCACATGGAACAGTTTGCCTATAGCATTACAGACGCTCCCGAGTCGCACGGCTCACCTGGAATCCCCCCCTGCAGGCCATACCTGCTGCTGCCCCATTCTCTGTACAGGCACCCGCCTTGAGTATTACCTCTTTAAGAGGTATGTCTGGTTCTGCTCCGCTTCCCCATCGATTTGGGGGGCGATCCAGTTCAACGCAGAGGGTTTCTCAACTAGGTTGAGATATACTTTGAGATGCTGCCCCAGGCGTTTCCAACGGACAGAAGCAAAATAGGTTTCGTGATATCTTTGCTTTCTGAGAGAACCTTGGCCTGGGCAAACCCTCTATGGGCGATGCAAAAACCCGTTGTCCTGAGTTACCCAGAATTTGTAGCTTCCTTCAAAAGGGTATTTGACATTCCCGCACGCTCTGCTTCTGCTGCCAAGAGCCTCATGTCCATCAAACAGTACGAGAACTGTTGCCAATTACGCAATTGAATTCCGTACTCTGGCAGCAGATGTTGCTTGGAACAATGAGGCCCTCGTGGCTGCCTTTTCTCATGGTCTCTCGGATACCATCAAAGATGAGATAGCAGCCCAAGATGTACCTACTGAGCTGGAGAAGTTGATCACGTTTGCCATCCTCATTAACTCCAGACTCAGAAAGACTCTTAAGGAGCGCTTGCGGAAGCCTCCTGTACATTTGTCTCCGAGCTTTGCAGTCCCACCCTTGCCTCCCTCACCTCCTGGTACCGAGTTGGTCAGGGAAGTGGAACCCATGCAGTTGGGCTTCACATGTCTCTCTGCGGATGAGAGAACCCTTAGGAGGGGGGAGAGATTGTGCCTTTATTGTGGCCAGGAAGGTCAGTTTTTGAAGTCTTGTCCTACCCGTCCAGGAAACGCCCGGACCTTGAGGTCCTGTAGGGGACAAACCTTAGGTGGTGTTGTTTCGATAAGCCCCTGGTTCAGGTTAACCTTTCTTTGTCTGAGTCGTCCTTCGAGATACAGGCTCTAATCGACTGTGGGGCTGCAGGCCTGTTCATTGATGCTGCCTTTGCATCTAAGCACTCAATTCCGCTGCAGCTTTGTGCCACTCCACTTGCCATTGAGGCTCTTGACGGGAGACCTCTACAGCCTACCCATGTGACTCATGCTTCGTTGTCCATGGCCGTTGAGGCTTTACACCATGAGATAATCCAATTCTAAGTCATTTCCTCACCTAAGTTTCTGGTGGTTATTGGTTATCCTTGGTTACAGGGGCACAACCCCTCTTTTGATTGGCTTCGTGCTGAGGTTATTTCCTGTTTGCCACAATGCAGCAAGACATTTTTTCAGAATGTGGCTAAGGTCCTGTGCATCTCTTCATTTTCCTCCCTGCTAGAGGAGTACCGCAATTGACCTTCAACCTGGTGCCATACCCCCTCGTGGCCGGGTTTACCCTTTTTCGGTCTCGGAGGACAAGACCATGGAGGAGTATGTTGCGGACGCACTTTCTTGAGGATTCATCCGCAAATCCTCGTCTCCTGCTGGTGCTGGTTTCTTCTTTTTAAAGGAGAAGAGTGGTGAACTGAGGCCTTGTATTGATTACAGGGGTCTCAATCGTTTCACGATTAAGAATGCTTATCCAATTCCGTTGATTACAGAGAGTTATTTGACTGCTTCAAGGGAGCAACGGTTTTGACGAAGCTTGATTTGAGAGGGGCATACAATCTCGTGAGGATCAAGGAGGGCGATGAATGGAAAACTGCGTTTAATACCAGAACAGGCCATTATGAGTACCTTGTAGTGCCATTTGGCCTTTGCAACACTCTAGGAGTTTTCAAGGAATTTATCAACGATGTCCTTCGAGATTTGTTGCAGCTATATGTGGTGGTTTATCTTGACGATATCCTCATATATTCCAAGTCCCTAGAGAGCCACCACACAGATATCTGTCCTGTGCTTCAGAGGCTGAGAGAAAACAATCTGTATTGTAAATTGAAGAAGTGCCAGTTCCATCGTGAACAGGTTAAATTCCTGGGTTATGTAATTTCCACTGCTGGTTTTTTGATGGACCCAGAGAAACGTTCTGTAGTCCCACAGTGGCCTGACCCGTGGGTTTACACCCTCTGCAACGTTTTCTTGGCTTTGCCAACTATTATCGGCTGACTATTTGTAACTTCTCATCTCTGATCAAGCCCCTGACTGATATGACCAGGAAGGACGGTAACCCACAGAGTTGGTCTCTGGAATCCACCCAAAAATTGAACTTCCGCTTTAAGTGATGGTGACCCCCTGACATGCCACATTTGGCATGTCATTTTTTTTGGGGGGGGGGGGGCGGATACCCAGTTTTTCTGGGTACCCAACTCCCACTTCCTCCCCAGGCTTTGCGGCGCCAGAAGGAAGTTCACCTCTCCCACCTCCCTCCGTGCAATCTTCTGGGACACGTCACAGGTCCCAGAAGATTGTCCGACCATTCACAGCGCGCAGCTGTGAAGCCACAGCCGGGCGCCCAAAGTTAGAATGTTGGCGCCTTGGAGAGGAGCGGGGCTTTGTGAGCCCGCATCTCTGGACCGTGGGACAGGCGAGTATCTGATTATTAAAAGTCAGCAGCTACACTTTTTGTAGCTGCTGATTTTTAAATGGGTGGAACTCCACTTTAAGGCCTTTGAGAGTCTCAAGGCTGCCTTTGTTTTGGCTCCTGTGTTGGTACATCCTGATCCTACGTTACCCTTTATCCTTGAGGTTGGTGCTTCTGAGACTGGAGTTGGTGCCCTTCTGTCTCAACGTTCTACCTCTGAGAGCTCTATGCATCCTTGTGGCTACTTTTCCAAGAAATTGTCACCTGCGGAATGCAATTACGAGGTTGGGGACAGAGAGTTAGCGATCATTTTAGCCCTTAAAGAATAGAGGCATCTCCTTGAAGGTACTACTGTGCCGGTTCTCATTCTGACTGACCATAAGAATCTCACATTCTTGTCTGAGGCTAAACGCCTCGCTCCCAGGTCAGCCCTTCCTTCTCAGAGCAGGCCGCTCAGCTGTCGATTATTTGCCAGCTCTAATCTTTCCACGGTGACTCACCTGGTGATGATATCCTGCTCGTCAGTCTTGCTGGTTACTTAAGCTGTTCAGTCCAGAGCCTCTCTGCCTTTGCCTTGGTCAACATATCAAGAGACTCGCTCCTGTGTTCCTGTTACGCCTTGCTTGGCTGATGTCCCTTCTGGTTCCTGATCCTGCGTGCTGTTCCACTACGCTGATTCTCCAGTTTCCTGATTTCCTGGCCTGTTCTGAAGTACGCTGATCCCTGGCTCCCTGATGTCCTGGCTTGTCTATACGTTCGGGTTACCGAACTCTGGCTATGTTTTGACCACGTTTGCTCTGTTTACCTTTTACCATTATTATGATTAAACAGTGTGATTTTTACTGCACTTTTGTCTCAGTGTGATTCATGGTTCCTGACAAGGCTTACCTATAGGTACAAATCATAAAGGAAGGTATACAACCTCTTTAACCACTTCCGGACTGCCCACCGCACATATACTGTGACAGGGCTGCACGAAACGACATACCTGTACATCGTTTCGTGCATGAGATACTGTGGGCCCGAGGGAGCTATGTAAACCATGTAAACAAGGTGGATCCCCATTCTGACAGGGGACAACATGGATATCTGCTGTTCCTAGTGATCAGGAACAGCGATCTCTGTGTTGTCCCAGTGAGCCCATCCCCCACACAGTTAGAACACACCCAGGGAACACAGTTAACCCTTTGAGCTCCCCTAGAGTTAACCCCTTCCCTGCCAGTGTCATTTATACATTGATCAGTGCATTTGTTTTAGCATTGATCACTGTATTGGTGTCACTGGTCTCCAAAAAGTGTAACTCAGGGTCAGATTTGGCCGCTGCAATGTCGCAGTCCTGCTAAAAATGACAGATCGCCGCCATTACCAGTAAAAACAATAAAAAAAATTAAAAGTCCCTAAATCTATCCCCTATTTTGTAGACGCTATAACTTTTGGGCAAACCAATCAATATTCGCTTATTGGGATTTTTTTGTACCAAAAATATGTAGAATACATATTGGCAGAAACTGATGAATACATTTGTTTTTTTACTTTTTTTTTTTAATATGTATTATAGCGGAAAGTAAAAAATTGTTTTTTTTCCTTTCAGGGCTGAAGTGGTTAAGAAATCTCTGATGTCTCCTTAGGAGAGTAAGAGCAATCATTATTAGGGCTGCAACTAACGATTAGTTTCACAATCGATTAGTTGGCCGATTATTGTTTTGATTAATCGATTAATCGGTTAATAACCTTAAAAAAAAAAAGTGGAGCAAAATATCTAATCCACTCTAAGAATAACAGACAGAAGAGATATACTGTATATACTATTGGAGGAGATATACTGTATATACTATTAGAAGAGATATACTGTATATACTATTAAAGAGTGAATCTGGTAAATATCATCAGACTCAGAGATCATTTTTTTTTTTTTATTAAAAAAACAAACAATGTCTTCCTCCTTAAGAACGTTTGTTCGATTTTCTAATCGTTAGTGGGGTCAAATTGATGTTCATTTTCAACCACAGTAAATGGGAAAATTTGGAAACAGAAAACTTCTCAGTCAAAGGAATTTTCAGACAGTGTATGTGGTTTTCGTTCAGAAATTACATTCATTTTAAAAAAGTAATGTTAAAAACAAGTGAAAATTTCAAACATTCTTTCATTCAGCAAATGTACAAAGATTTTTCTTCTGAATATTCTCGTCTGAAATTTTATGCATGTGGCCAGCATAAGGCTCAGTACACAACTATGCAGTTTGCTTTTGATCTGTTTTTGCAGTGCTTTGTGCTGTGTGTTTTTTGATTTTTGCGCACGTGATTTTGCTGCGATTTGTGTTTTTTTGGGCCAATTTGTTGTTGGGCAGATTTAAAAACACAAATTGCTGCAAAAACACATTACATGCTTTTCTGCAGCTTTTCCATTGAAGTATATTAAACCAAAAAAGCACCGTTTTGCGTTTAAAAAAAAAAAAAAAAAAAAAAAGTCCCGACCCTTTCCAAATACGCAGCGGCTGAAAAAAGCATGAAAATGTGTCCCATAGGAAACCATGTAAATGAACTGTAGTGCGTTTCTGCAAAAAACACAGACATGAACCGGGTCTAAGACGTTTAGTAACATAATGTGGTTAAAAAAAATAAAATTAGCCCTTTATAGTACAAAAAAAAGCAGATCGCTACTGTAAGGGGTTCATTTTTTTACTGTAGAACTGTGAAAATAATATTTACAGTAGCGATTTGTTGCTCTTTTTGTACTATAAAGGGCTCATTTTATTTTTTTTTAACCCCATTATGTTACTGGCCGATTAATTGATTATGAAAATAGTAATTGATTAATTTCATAATCGATTAGTTGTCGATTAATCGATTAGTTGTTTAAGCCCTAATCATTAAAGGGTCATCATTCCCTGCCAACACGAATCTGATGAGCTATAAAGGCTGTAAAAATGTTTAGGTACAGTAGTAATTGCCGTTTTATGGGTGCGTGCAATTTTGACATATTTGGTACCCATTTACTACTCAACCTTAAGTTTTCAATTTTACCAAAAAATACTATTATATTGTGTTTGTGTGCACTAAATTCCCCTTAAAGGGTATTTCCACTTTTTCAGTACATTTTGAAAAAACCTCACTATAAGGTTTGGTTGTATGTTCCTAGTCACACAGCACAACTAAACATTTTTTTAAAATTATTCTTATTTTTTAGATATTCCTAAGGAGAAGGAATCAGGAGAAGGTATCATGGCGGATTCTAAAGCTGGCCATACACTAGTAGATTTTCGAATGAACTTTTGTAGCAACATTTGTATGAAAATTCTCAGTACATTTGACGACTTGACAAATGTCATTTGAAAAGTATTTCAAAATTTTGTTTGCTTTTAATGTTTCATTTTGGAAAGAATCAACTTTACCAAACATGAACCAAATACGCTCTTAGAAATTAGTTTGAAAACATTTTCCATCCTGTTCCATTGAATTTTCTGGTCACTGCAGTCAAAAACAAATATGGATCTGACCCCACTAATGGTTAGAAAATCAAATGATTGTTCTTAAAGCTAAACATTTCAACCTAAATTCTACTGGTGTATATCCGGCTTAAGAAATCCTGGACAGGTTCACAGTGACTGTGTCCTCACCCAGACAGTACTTATACCTCATTAACATACAATGCAAGAGGGTGGTTACTGAATGTTTAACTCATTGTTAGGACAGAGAGTGGGGTTGATTTACTAAAACTGGAGAGTGCAAAATCGGGTGCAGCTGTGCATAGAAACCAACCAGCTTCCAGTTTTATTGTCAAAGCTTCATTGAACAAAATGAAGTTAGAAACTGATTTGTTTCTATGCAGAGCTGCACCAGATTTTGCACTCTCCAGTTTTAGTAAATCAACCCCAGAGTTCCAATCTACACTCACCGGACACTTTATTAGGTACACCTATTCAATTGTTTGGTAACACAAATTGCTAATCAGCCAATCACATGGCAACAACTCAATTCATTTAGGCATCTAAACGTGGTGAAGACAACTTGCTGAAGTTCAAAATGATCATCAGAATGGGGAAGAAAGATGATTTAAGGGACTTTGAGCGTGGCATGGTTGTTGGTGCCAGACGGGATGGTCGGAGTATTTCAAAAAACGCTGATCTACTGGGATTTTCACGCACAACCATCTCTAGAGTTTACAGAGAATGGTCTGAAAATATCCAGTGAGCGGCAGTTGTGTGAAGGAAAATGCCTTGTTGATGTCAGAGGAGAATGGACAGAGATGATAGAAAGGCAACAGTAACTCAAATAACCACTCATTACAACCAAGGTATGCAGAATACCATCTCTGAATGCACTACACATCAAACCTTGAAGCAGATGGGCTACAGAAGCAGAAGACCACAGCAGGTGCAACTCCTGTCAGCTAAGAACAGGAAACTGAGGCTACAATCAACACAGGCTCACCAAAATTGGATAATAAAAGATTGGAAAAATGTTGCCTGGTCTGATGAATCTGGATTTCAGCTGCGACATTCAGATGATAGGGTCAGAATTTGGCGTAAACAACATGAAAGCATGGATCCATCCTGCCTTGTATCAATGGTTCCGGCTGGTGGTGTAATGCTGTGGGGGATATTTTCTTGGCACACTTTGGGCCCCTTAGTACCAATTGAGCATCGTTTAGATGCCACAACCTACCAGAGTATTGTTCCTAACCATGTCCATCCCTTTATGACTACAGTGTACCCGTCTTCTGATGGCTCCTTCCAGCAGGATAATGCTCCATGTCACAAAGCTCAAATCATCTCACCACTAGTTTGTTGAACATGACAATGAGGTCATAGTACTCCAATGGCCTCCACAGTCACCGGATCTCAATCCAATAGAGCACCTTTGGAATGTGGTGGAATGGGAGATTCGCATCATGGATGTGCAGCAGACAAATCTGCTGAAACTGTGTGATGCTATCATGTCACTATGGACCAAAATCTCTGAGGAATGTTTCCAACACCTTGTTGAATCTATGCCATGAAGAATTAAGGCAGTTCTGAAAGCAAAAGGGGGTCCAACCCGGTACTAGCAAGGTGTACCTAATAAAGTGGCCGGTGAGTGTAGTTTACAGTTGATAATGAAGAACTTCAAACACAGCACAAAGTGTTAATTATGTTAAATATTTCATCACAGCCCCCTCCTAAATATTACAAAGCAGAGAGAGCATGTAAAGCTTTTTAAGCACGCATAAAGCACATAAAAAAGTAATTAGCATTTTTTTAATGTTCTGCTATGTTAATGGGAACATGTAACAAACAAAGTAGGCATTATCCCAATTTGGCTGCAAAAGAGGAAATACACTTTAAGGGAGATTTCATATATATATTTTTTGTATAATATCTTTTTATTGATTTTCTAGCATAATTAATTTACAAATACACAAATTATAAAACATAAATAAAGAAGAAAGGGGGGAAAGAGAAAGAAAAAAAATGAATTATGCGTAACCATTCGCTTACTGGGCACCTAAACCTCCCCTCCTACCCAGACCAATTTTCAGCTTTTAGCGCTGTTACTCTTTGAACGACAATTGCGCGGTCATACAACACTGTACACAAATTAAATTTTTATCATTTTTCCCCCACAAATAGAGCTTTCTTTTGGTGGTATTTGATCACCTCTGGGTTTTTCTTTTTGTGTTAAAAAAATTAAATACTAAACCCTTTTATATTTTGTTAATACATTTTGTAAACAGGTAATTTTTCTCCTTCATTGATGTACGCTGATGAGGCTACACTGGGCACTGATAGGCTGCACTGATAAGGCTGCACTGATAAGGCGGCACTGATGGGTGGCACTGAAGGGCATTTATAGGTGGCACTGAAGGGTACTAATAGGTGGCACTGATGGGTGGCAGTGATGGGCACTGGTAGATGATACTGATAGGCAGCACTGCTAGGTGGCACTGATTGGCACCACTGGTGGGCATTGATAGGTGGCACTTATGGGCACCGATAGGTGGCACTGATTGGTGGCCACTGATTCGTGGCACTGATTGCTGGCATTGGCAGGTGGTACTGGTGGGCACAGAGGCTCTTCCTCTTCGGGACCGATGTCGCTTCAAACAGAAGCCGGCGATCGGCTTCCTTTCTTCTCACGCTGACAAAAAGAAAAACGATTACCGATCCTCTGTTTACATCACGTGATCAGCTGTCACTGGCTGACAGCTGATCACGTGGTAGGGGCTGGGATCGGCCCCTTACTCGGATCTGTGATCACCCGAGTCTCATTGACTAGGGTGATCACAGCGCGCGCCGCGTGCCCCCTTTAGGGGGGCGTGGCCAGCTTTGAAAGGGGGGGACATCAATAGACGTACTCCCCGCAAAGCAGATCCGCGCTGTAGCCATCATTCGGCTATAGCGCAGATCCGATCAAGTTAAAGGGAGATTTCCTCCCACTTCCTGTTCTGGGCATTGGAGTCACAGAAGACTGGAAGAGTGGAATACCCTTTCTATGGGGATATAAACAAAATTTATAATAAAATTAAAATGTTGGAGTTAGGCTTTAACACACACCAATAAGACCTTAATCCAAACACATGCAGATACATATCTAAAACACTTTGTAATATTTTTACAGTTCCTTAAAGAAAGAAGACACAAATCATATAGACAAACTGTTAATGCTATTCAATCCACATAATAAAATGCATATCCCACTTTAAAAACATTTGCAATGGGAATTATATTGTGCTCTATTTTCTGAATCCGTCAACGCTCCGTATTGTTTTGTGGCCTGTATACAATGATGGTATTCCAGTACAACACAGATTAAATTTTACCAATAAACTCAAGAATACAACAAGCAAGGTCATATCTTCTCCTATAATGTAAAATGTTCCAAGTTTGTACTTTTTCATATGAATACCAGAACAATTTAATTCTTAGGGAATTGTAACATATTATTTTGATAAGGCTTAGCATTCTCAGAATACAATGGACAAAGACATTAACTGGCTTTAGTAAGAACCAAAAATGTTTTGCTTTTTTTTATTTTATTTTTTATTTTAAATCAGTTTTGTCGATCAAGTATGCCAAGAGATGTTTAGCCTGAAATCAATACCTTATTTAAATATGTTACCTTGAACATATTTCCTGTGTGGGAAAACGCACCGCCATTGGTGCAAACTGGTTTGATGTGAGCCAAGGAGCACATTACATGAGAATCCGCAATAGATACAAGCTATAATATATATAAAATATGTATTCATACCCGTTGAATTTTGTCATGTTTCAACTAAAAACCTAAATGTATTTTATTGGGATTTTATGTGAGAGACCAACACAAAGTGGAACATAATTGTGAAGTGGAGGGAAAATGATAAAATGGTTTTACAAATAAATATGTGAAAAGTGTGGCGTGCATTTGTTTTCAGCCCCCCTAAGTCAATACTTTGTAGAACCACCAAGCCTTTTTGGGGATGTCTCTAACAGCTTTCCACATCTAGAGAGTAACATTTTTGCCCATTCTTCTTTGCAAAATAGCTCAGGCTTTATCAGAATGGATGGAGAGTGTCTGTGAACAGCAATTTTCAAGTCTTGCCACAGATTCTCAATTGGATTTACTGTAGGTCTGGACTTTGACTGGGCCATTCTAACACATGAATATGCTTCGATCTATACCATTCCATTGTAGCTCTGGCTGTATGTTTAGAATCCTTGTCCTGCTGTAAGGTGAAACTCCGTCCCAGTCTCAAGTTTTTTGCAGACTGGAACAGGTTTTCTTCTAAGATTGCCCTGTATTTGGCTCCATCCATCTTCCCATAAAACTCTGACCAACTTCCCTGTCCCCGCTGAAGAAAAGCATCCCCACAAGATGATGATGCCGCCTCCATGTTTCATGATCGGGATGGTGTGTTCAGGGTGATGTGCAGTGTTAGTTTTCCACCACACATGGCCTATTGCTTTTAAGTCAAAAAGTCAAATTTTGGTCTCATGTGACCAGGACACCTTCTTCCACATGTTTGCCTTCTTGCCACTCTTCCATAAAGATTTGTGGAGTGCACCACTAATAGTTGTCCTGTGGACAGATTCTCCCACCTGAGCTGTGGATCTTTGCACCTCCTCCAGAGTTACCATGGGTTTCTCGGCTTGGCTCTCTGATTATTGCTCTCCTTGCCTGGTCTGTCAGTTTAGGTGGAAGGTCATATCTTGGTAGGTTTGCAGTTGTGCCATACTCTTTCCATTTTCGGATGATGGATTGAACAGTACCTCGTGAGATGTTCAAATGTTGTTGTTTTTTTTTTTTTTATTTATAACCTAACCCTGCTTTAAACTTCTCCACCCTGTTATCCCTGACCTGTCTGGTGTGTTCCTTTGCCTCCATAAGATGCTGTTTGTTCACTAAGGTTCTCTAACAAACCTCTGAGGGTTTCACAGAATGGCTGTATTTATACCGAAATTAAATTACACACAGGTGGACTCTATTTACCAATTAGGTGACTTTTGAAGGCAATTGAGTCAGAGTAAAAGGGGCAAATGCACGCCACACTTTTCAGATTTTTATTGTATTTGTAAACAAAGTTGAAAGCCATTTATAATTTATCCTCCACTTTACAATTATGTGCCACTTTGTGTTGGTTTATCACATAAAATCCCAAAAAAATACATTTACGTTTTTGGTTGTAACATGACAAAATGTGGAAAATTCCAAGGGGTGTGAATACTTTTTCAAGGCACTGTATGTGTGTGTGTGAATTATTATTATACAGGATTTATATAGCGCCGACAGTTTACGTAGCGCTTTACAACATTAGGGCAGACAGTACAATAACAATCCAATTCAATACAGGAGGAATCAGAGGGCCCTGCTCGTTAGAGCTTACAATGTAGGAGGGAGGGTCAAGTTATACAAAAGGGTAATAGCTGTGGGGGATGAACTAATGGAGAAAATAGTGCAGTTGTTAGATGGAGGCAGGATAGGCTTCTCTGAAGAGGAAAGTTTTCAGGGATCGCCGAAAAGTGGATAAATTTGGGGACCGTCTGACAGATTGGGGTAGGGAATTCCAGAGGATGGGCGAGGCTCGGGAGAAGTCCTGGAGGCAGATATGGGAGGAGGTGATGAGGGAGCTAGAGAGCAGGAGGTCTTGGGAGGAACGGAGATGGCGATTAGGTTGGTATTTTGAGACTAGGCTAGTGATGTAACTGGGAGCAGAGTTATGGATGGCTTTGTAACTTATCGTTAGTATTTTTAATCTAATTCGTTGGGTGAGTGGCAGCCAATGGAGGGATTGGCAGAGAGGGGTAGCAGACACTGAGCGGTTTGTAAGGTGGATGAGTCTGGCAGCAGCATTCATGATGGACTGAAGTCTAATATATATATATATATATATATATATATATATATATATATATATATATATATATATATATATATATATATATATACACACACACACATACATATATATAGTTTTATTTACAGAAATAGAATTGTGTGCAAACATAGCAATTATATTAAATATAGTGGTGTTGCTATGTTGTTTGTATACAATTCTATTTGTATCATTGTGTTTGTATCTATTGTAGATTCTCCTGTATTGTGCTCCTAAGGAAGCAGTGTCAGCTACGAAACATGTAGAGCCATGTCTGCCATGAATTGCTGCTGATAGCATACTTTGAGCTTTTATTTCTCTGCCTAAAAGCTTGAAGAAGCTTGTGCTTTTTTGTGCTCTTTTGCAAGTTTTTATTGAGTTTTAAACAAGCATTTTTTTCAAAACCATCTCCTCAGCTCATTTTATCTTTTTTTTTGTGCATTTTCGAGCTTCTAATGAGCTTATTCACGCTTTTTCATGCATTTTTGTGCACTTTGACAGCTTTTCGGTTCAAAAGCTCCTCTCAAAAAAATGCAGGTTTGGTGGGGTTTTTGTTTTCTGCCTGTAAGAGCACATGCCTGTAAACTCCTGAAAAAAACATTGTGTGCATGGACACATTGCCTAACATGGAGGGAAGTTTCCAGGCAGAAAAAAAAGTTCAAACGCCTGTAGGAGCAGCTTCTTTGAGATGCAGTGTACATGAGCCCAAAGTGTTACTAAACCCAGGACCCTGCATTCACTATATCTGGTCTTTCACAGTACACAGAAATGCAATCATTTTAATAATTATAAACTGCTAAATACTTTTTCTCATCAGCAGTTAGAGCAGTTTTGTGACTTCTATCAGTATCTGGGTAAAGCTTGTAGCTGTTGTTTTCATTCTACTCCGATTGTCCTATAAGGCTGCAGGACCCCTGACCCTCTGTCTGGATAGTGCTGATGGGAGAATGCATGTGATCAGCACAGGGCCAAAGAAAAAAAAACTCTCTAGCAATACACATCAAACTGAGCATGTGCAGCTTGTCCCCAAGGCTCTGTTCTATCAGGAGATGGTTTGATGACTGTGGAAGTAGGGGAGGATTAGAGACATTAGGATCAAACAGCTTTTTACACAATGCAGAAGAATAACCCCTTAGGTGCCACAGTGAGTAGAACAAGCATGCTTTACTACATATACAGACTGATTTTACTGTTGTATGTTTAGTAACACTTTAATCTTTATTATAATTAAAAATGATAACAAATTTATGCTAGAAAAGCCTGTACATACCTTTAATTTTGGAATTAATGGAAAGTAGCTTACATAGATCTTGACCTCAGCTACAAATCTGGGTACTTGCATGCTTGCTGCTCACATTTTGCACCTCACTATTAATCAGGGAGCTGTACACACAATGAGAGAAGCAGGGGTAGGCTCTGAACATGAACATACTGCCTGGGCTTCTAAACATAGCAAAAGGTGCATGCTGACACCTCTAGGTACTTGCTGTAAATATTAATTTACCTTCTTAAACTTTGGTACAGGTTTGCTTTATGTGCCTTTAGTCTTATTCTCACTAAAATATTTAAATTGGGTGTCTTTTTCATATTCTTGGCCCAGGGAATGGGTATGCATGTTTGAGTTATTTAAGCGTGAATGTGCATTAACTGCTTATTTAAAAATAAATAATTTGCTACACAGCTGACCTGGCCCAGTGTCACCATCATTAACCAAGATCTGATTGAACGGATTTTTTTGTTGGCCATCCTCACTCCCCTTACAAAGCTGACATAGGTTTAAGCGCTAATCCACAGCCCCAATACCAAGTTTCCAGACCCCTCAATCTCCCATAAACAAATACAGACACATAGTCTAGTTAAAAGTACAGCCAACATTTCAATTCTATTAACAAAATAGGTCAACAACAACACCGTCTAAAGCCCTATAATCCTTGGAGGAATGGAAGTGAGCTTAGATGCTCTTTCTTGTCCCAAACATCTGGTAAGCCACCTAAGTAAGATTAAGTGCTAACACATGCAAATTCATTAACAAATCCAGCAACAATCCATTGAGTCCTGTTCTCAAGCTCAAAACTTCAAACTCATGTCAAGGTTGTGTAGGTATTCCTCACAACATGTCATACTTCCCTCAGTGACTGATAGATGGTTGCTGGTTCATTGAGGGGAAACCTGCAATATCACCATGCTGTATTCAAAAAATTATCCATAAAAACAGGCACAAGGCATATTGGCAGGGGAAAAAAAGGTTGACTCGTTTCACACATTTAATACGTGCTTTGTCAAAACCGTATTGGACCCAATCACCCTACACACACATATATACAAAATATCACATGATTGCGCTGGTGTAACTGATGAAGTGGTGAGGTCTGATGATATTAATCAGCTGTTCCCACTTGATAGGGAGAACAAACCATTTCTGGTGCAGCCATTCCTCCATGAGCTAAATATAAACAACATCTGAAAAACTGAAACATAATAAACAAAAATAAAAAATAAATAAAAATATGCATTATATATTATTATATAAAAGAGAAAAACAAGGTAAGGGTGTGCACATCCTGCTGAAAGCAAAAAAAAGCCCACATCCTGAAAATTCTATATAATAGCACTCATGAAATAATATTTTTCTTTTCCAAAACATAAAAAAAAATAAAATAAAAAGGTGGAAACGACTCTGTGTCTCACCTGTGGAAACATACGCACCACTACAGGTGATGATGACAATAATGCCTCTTCCATATTCAACACAGCAAAAAAATGTATGTACATGTATAATAAAAATGCCTATATCAAGGATATATTCAATAATTATTACATTACCTTTTTACGGTTTTACTTTACTGTCCAAAAACGAAGAAAGGCAAAAATCACCGCATGTTCAAATGTAGTATAACAAAAAACAAAACAATGCAAAAAGTACTATCCTAATCATAGAAGTAGGTTGTCTCCACATCTCCTGGGTAGGGTTGCCAAATCATCCCTTTAATCCAGGACACACATTAATTACACAGGTTCTGTGGCTAATTAGGGTGGTAATTAAACTCACTAGGTGCCTTATCTGCATTAAATCAGCCTCAGAACCTGTGTAATTAATATGTGTCCTGGATTAAAGGGATGATGTGGCAACCCTACTCTTGGGGGTGACAACCCTTTCAATTTCTTGTATTTGTAATAAGGTGGTGTCATCTCCATGAAGCTCATTAAAATGCCTAGCAACACTAGTACTCTATTCTTTCTCTATGTAGTAGACATGACCGTGTAGGCAATCTCGTAGCCTTCTCGTAGTGCGACCCACATACTGCATCGCACACATTTCACAAGTAGTCACATAGACCACGTTTCTAGCGTTGCAATTAATGAAGCTCTTGATTTTAAAAGATCTACCATTCACTGTGGAGCGAAATTGATCACTTTTTATGACCCGAGAACAGCATGGACAACAGTCAGCACCACACTTATACGTACCCACAACATCTAGCCACATTCTGGTTTGTTGATTGCTACTGGACTCACAAGGAGACAGGGAATTCGCCAATGGCGGTGCCCGCCATGAGACGGATTCCAGAGTTTTTGAGATATTTTCCCTTCAAACAAGGATTCCAGGAGGTTTAAACTTTGAGTGGGATTTGACTTACTTTTATGATTAGGGTAGTACTTTTTCCATTTTTTGTTATAAAAGAAAAATGTAGAAAATGCGCCAGCTCCTAAATGGGGATAAAGCAGCCAACACAGCAATATGACCGTTGCAAGTGTAAATTAAAAGTGAAAAAGTGTGGCGCTAATGGGTAGTGAGACTCCTGTTGCTATACAGGTAGAAATAGTGGTTAGGAGAGAGTGAAAACACCTTCAGTGTAAATACGTGAAAAAATATTGTGTTTGTAAAACATACAAAAAATTATATATATATAGTGGGTAATATATACAATACGGGTAAAAACACAGTGTGTGTTTAAGAATATAAAAAACTCAGTAAAAAACTGTAAATTAATTGGGAGACAATCATACATAAGGGATAAGACAAATAATTGTCAATGCAAGATATCTAAATGAGCTGAGTATGTTATTCCACAAAACCAAAATTCAATGGAGGTGGCAGACAAGAAAAGGGACATCGGCATCCCCAGGGGAAAACAAACATAAATAGGAACTCAAAAATCTCTTAAATGGCCAGATGGGGTAGTCTCATTCAGTCCCACAGGCAACTGGGTGTAGGCCGTCTTCTCAAAAGGAAATTTAGAGGTTATTGGGAAAGGTCCCGATCAATACGCTGGATCTTGGCTCATATGGATAATTCCCACCAGGAGAAAGAGGAAAGCAAAAGAATGCCCTTACCAGATCCGGTGGACTCACAGGCCGTAGCGGTGAGTCAAACGAGCCTATACCGTTAGACGGTGTGAGGTAGAGGTTTGTGGGAAAACTTGTAAACCATCTTGTCAGCAGTCCTCAACTGAAGCACCGATTTGGAGTCCGGGGTCCCCAGGGTATGGTTCCAATCGCCGGATGACCGTTTCCTCAGAAGTCCATCATGTGTGCAAATAAGCAAGAGAGAGGAAAAAACTCCACATAGTGTAAATCCTTGGTTTGCAAAGAGCATAAAAGCACTTTATTTGAGGAGTGTACTCTGGAAAAAGATTTTTTTACAGACAGGGGGCGGTAAAAACTAGGCCCAATATAAAAAGGGACATCTGCTGGGTTACCCCAGCAGAAGCCTTAGGAGGCGAAACGCGTCGGGTTTTATGACTATACCCCACCACTACCTACTGCGCCTGTTTTTATAATTTTTATGCCGGTTTTTATATTGGGCCTAGTTTTTACCGCCCCCTGTCTGTAAAAAAATCTTTTTCCAGAGTACACTCCTCAAATAAAGTGCTTTTATGCTCTTTGCAAACCAAGGATTTACACTATGTGGAGTTTTTTCCTCTCTCTTACTTATTTGCACACATGATGGACTTCTGAGGAAACGGTCATCCGGCGATCGGAACCATACCCTGGGGACCCCGGACTCCAAATCGGTGCTTCAGTTGAGGACTGCTGACAAGATGGTTTACAAGTTTTCCCACAAACCTCTACCTCACACCGTCTAACGGTATAGGCTCGTTTGACTCACCGCTACGGCCTGTGAGTCCACCGGATCTGGTAAGGGCATTCTTTTGCTTTCCTCTTTCTCCTGGTGGGAATTATCCATATGAGCCAAGATCCAGCGTATTGATCGGGACCTTTCCCAATAACCTCTAAATTTCCTTTTGAGAAGACGGCCTACACCCAGTTGCCTGTGGGACTGAATGAGACTACCCCATCTGGCCATTTAAGAGATTTTTGAGTTCCTATTTATGTTTGTTTTCCCCTGGGGATGCCGATGTCCCTTTTCTTGTCTGCCACCTCCATTGAATTTTGGTTTTGTGGAATAACATACTCAGCTCATTTAGATATCTTGCATTGACAATTATTTGTCTTATCCCTTATGTATGATTGTCTCCCAATTAATTTACAGTTTTTTACTGAGTTTTTTATATTCTTAAACACACACTGTGTTTTTACCCGTATTGTATATATTACCCACTATATATATATAATTTTTTGTATGTTTTACAAACACAATATTTTTTCACGTATTTACACTGAAGGTGTTTTCACTCTCTCCTAACCACTATTTCTACCTGTATAGCAGCAGGAGTCTCACTACCCATTAGCGCCACACTTTTTCACTTTTAATTTACATTTTTTGTTATACTACATATGAACTTGCAGTGACTTTTGCCCGTCTTCCAGAGTTTTTGGACAGTAAAGTAAAACGGTAATGTAATAATTATTGTATATATCCTTGATATAGGGATTTTGATTATACATGTACATACATTTTTTTGCTGTGTTTAATATGGAGGAGGCATTGTTTACATCATCACCTGTAGTGGTGTGTAGGTTTCCACAGGTGAGATACAGAGTTGTTTTTCACCTTTTATTTTTTTATGTTTTGGAAAAGAAAAATATTATTTTCATGAGTGCAATTATAAAGAATTTTCAGGATGTGGGCTTTGTTTTGGTTTCAGCAGGATGTACACACCTTTACATTGTTTTTCTCTTTTGTAATATATAACACATATTTTTATTTTTGTTATTATGTTTTAGTTTTTCAGATGTTGTTGTTTATATTTATCTCATGGAGGAATGGTTGCACCAGAAATGGTTTGCTCTCCCTTTCAAGTGGGAACAGTTGATTGATATCATCAGCCCTTACCACTTCATCAGGTACACCTGTGCAATCATGTGATATTTTTAGGGCTGTTACTGATTAAAATTTTGTGTTCGATTAATCATTTTTTTTTTAAATCGATTAATCAACTAATTTCGATTCATTATAATGCACATACAGATCCAACTACTTTTAGCTGATCTCCTTGCATTGCAAGTCTGCATTAGTCAGTGGTAAATATGTTATACACTATATACAATCACCCGACACTAGTTCATTTCCACAATCCATGACTTAACATTTAAAAAAAAAAAACTTTTTAAAAAAATTTTAAGGAGTCTTTTAATGTTAAATTTGTTTTTAGGGTGGACCTTCACTTTAACAGGACATTTTCAAACTTGCAGCTCAAATGCTTGCTATCTGGGTAATGCCTCCAATGGGTATACCAGTCCTGTTGACAACCATCTAAAATGGGAATGCCATTTCACTTCCCATTGTGTCTCTGGGACAGGAAGTGAAATGAAAGCTCCACACTGGGATGCACAAGGCAAAGCCTAAACCGAGAGGTGTTTTCTCTCTGTATTACTTAATCTAAAACTAAAATACAGATTCAAGCTGTATATGTACTTTAAATCACCACGATTCCTCCTCCACAATTGACCTATCCAGTACAGACAACACACACACCTTCATAATGCCTTCCAATGCTTGTTTATTCCCAGCAAGGGTCACGTATCATCAGCATGGGGCGTGTCCGGCCAATCACAAAACCGGCTCGCAGCCACACCTCTGCAATTCGCGGATATGCCCACTCGGCCGAGGCCTTTCAGGCCATGATTGGATCGGTCAGGCGCCTGCTGTATTCCATCACTTTACCATTGTCCAGCATGGGCACCGTCAATGACTGGGGAAGGGGGGAGGAGTCCGGTGATGTCGATGTCCATGACGTCACCGGATCTCTGTCGGAACTCCCTGAAGACCCGGAAGCCGGGAGAGATGAGTACCGATCAAAACAATTTTGATCGATCAAAAAAATTAACGATTAAATCAAGGAAATAATTGTTAATTTCCACAGCCCTAGATATTTTGTATATATATGTGTGTATGGTGATTGTGTCCAATACGGTTTTGACAAAGCACGTCTTAAATGTGTGAAACGCGTCAACCTTTTTTTTCCCCTGCCAATATGCCTTGTGCCTGTTTTTATTGATGATTTTTTGAATAAAGAAGCTTTTATCTGCATTATATGGGTGTGCAGCTGTCCAATCTTCTTTCTTGATAGGGACAGTATGGTTGATTTACTAAAGGTAAATAGACTGTGCACAGTTGCTCCAGAGCTTAGTAAATGAGCAGAAGCTCTGCTGACTTCCATCATCCAATCATGAGCAAGCAAAAAGGCTGTTTTTTTTTTCATTTTCCTTGCACATGATTGGGTACTCTACAAAGTGAAGCTTTACCTCATTTACTAAGCTCTGGAGCAACTGCACTTGCAGAGTGCAACTGCGCTTTGCAAAGTGCACAGTCTATTTGCCTTTAGTAAATCAACCCCAGTGTGAACCCTTCATAGTGGAAGCTCTTGTAGATGTGTAGAACCAGAACTTTAGTGTACCCGAGATATATTAGCAGCATCCTCCTAAAGGAGGTGGAAGAAAAGAAGAAGAGTTGGGCTTTCATCTTTTGTAATGCACAAATTAATTTTCTGATGTACCCCAAAAAACTGTGTATTGGTTCTCAGCATTATTGCACCTTTATGAAGTTTTCTTATTCTTCTCTGTTTTGGTATATCTAAAGATTTTTAACTAAAATTAAAAACAAAATGATGATTTGCAAAGACTATGCCTAACCAATTGCCTATCTTCATCTGGTCGGTTCATGCCTATTGATCAATGATTTTGACCTTTTCAAGACCTTATATTATAAACAATGATCCCCCTTTCTGATACTGTAGAACAAATTACTGTTTCGCTCTATCCTTGGATGAGTGCTGGAGGAGAATTTTACCATGAGGATAGAGTTACCAGACTTTGACTCTAGAACACTGTCATGCAGTTACTAATTTTCTGATGTACCCAAAAAATTGTGGTTATTGGTTTTCAGCATTATTGAACCTTTGTTAAATTTTCTTCTCCTTCTCTGTCTTCTTTGTTTTGGTATATCAAAAGACTTAACTAAAATTAAAAACAAAATGATGATTTGCAAAGACTATGCCTAACCAATATTGTATACCTTCATCTGGTCCGTTCATGCCCATTGATCAAGGATTTTGACCTTTTCAAGACCTCTTAGAAAAAATTTTTGGGCCAGTAATGTTGAGCAAGGGGGTAGTAAGTGCCACATCCAGTATTGAAGAAGAGAAAGAAAAATCCCCTATGTGGTGGACTTTTAAGGCACAATAATTTTACAAAAGATTTTAGTGGAGTGTTTTTATGGTTTCAAAAAATATTTATTAGAAAAATATATAGAAAAGTTATATAAAAGCATGGAATGTTCTAACACGTCTAAAACTTATACACCATCATATACATTATGATACAATACAATCTATAGCTTCTTGCACCCGAAAAGGGGGCAGGGGGAGCCTGAAGACCCACTGGGGACCCCAGTGGGTCTTCAGGCTCCCCCTGCCCCTTTTTGGTCATCCCTCCCCTGACGGAGGAGGGGGTGTTGGGTCAACGGCAGGCTTCCTCCCGGGTCTGACATCTGCATACATATATACCACTGGGGGTCTCTCGAATAAGAACTTGAAAGCATTGGCACTCTCGTATGTTTTTAAAGATACAACCATTGGAATGTTAACTATATCGTCACAACATTTGTAAATGTTCTTTCTGATACTGCACTTTAACAATATTGTATATCACTAAACACTATTGTCATTATTATCTACTTATTCATTTGTTGTTTTATTCTAGAAACATAGTTTCTTCTTGCTAAACTCCCTGAAGAAGGAGACAACTTAGTACTCTGAAACGCGTCGGGTATAAGAAGCTATAGACTGTATTATATCATAATGTATATGACGGTGTAAAAATTTTAGACATGTTAGAACATTCCATGCTTTTATATACTTTTTCTATATATTTTTCTAATAAATATTTTTTGAAATCCTAAAAACACTCCACTAAAATCTTTTGAAAAATTATCGTGCCTTAAAAGTCCACCACATAGGGGATTTTTCTCTCTCTTTTCAAGACCTCCTACCAAAGCCAGCATGCTGTATGTACTATATACACAATGCAGTAAATGATTATTTAAAAAAAAAAAAAAAAAGATTTGACTCAAGTAATGAATAACAAAAAAATACAAACCTATTTTTAACATTAAATTTAAAAAAGAAAGAAAACTGACCAAAAGTGATTATAGTTTCTTTTTAAGAATAATCTCACCCTCACAATGCTATAAATAAAGAAACAATACCAAAACAATTAAATAAAATACTCAGTGGTAACTTTAAATAAATACAAAAATCTGAAAAAATATGCAGTTTAGATTTAGCTACGATTTCATAAGAATGAAAAAAATAAACACTTTATAATTAAGATAAAAAAATCCTTGTGGTTCTTACATCAGGCGTCAAGGCGTTGTTGTCGGATGTCTGACTTGAGAGCAGTATGTGAGTGAAGCCATCTTCTTTCCTTACAACAATGTCACGGAATCGGCAATTGCTTTCGTTCTGCCGGATGCTGTACCTCAATCTCTTATCGAACACATAATCTTTGTCCAAGTCTAGTTTCCGTTTTACCGGGCTGGGTGGAGTCAATTCTCCATTTGTTAATGACTCTCCTTCAAATATTTATAAAAAAAAAAAAAAAGGCAGATGTTCATCATAAGAAAGAGAACAAAAAGGTTAAAAACCACTATACATGGTGCATAATATATTGTTTTTCTTGCCATGATTTAAAATGAAAGTTAAGTTTATGTTTTAGATAGAGGTCACACAGGTTCAACAATTAGCAAGAGCACACTGCTTACCCTGTGCAGTAACCAGGTTCCTTCAAGTGACATTAAACCCTTAGTTTTTATAAGCTATTTAAGTAGCCGATTTAATTGCTTACCGAGTATGCAGTTTCCTTATCTTTTAATGCTTGCCTATTCTCCAGTTTAAGCTGGCGCCATGACCACTGCTCCAGGTTACCTGTTTCAGGATGGCTCCTTTCTCTTGCAGTATCCTATGGATTCAATTTAGCATGCGGGGAATAATGGTGTTTCTCCTTGTTCTGTGAGCATCAATAGGAACACACAGCCTGGTAGCCTAGGATGGCAAGACACTCTCCTGCTCCTCCAAGCTAGCAGACTGACTCTAAACTGCACCGTCCACTGTTAATTCCTCCCTGAGAAGACTGGAAGTTCAAGGAAGCCGCACTGAGCCAGGAGCATTGAAAGTTGAAAACTAGAAGTGCTGGGTTAAGAATTGAATCTAATAGTTTGCTGGGAAATGTGCATCTTACTGTGCTCATTAAGTTCAAAAATACTGAGGGCTTACTACTACATTAAGGCACCTGCAGAAGAAACGTACGCATCCAATACCAAAATAGTCAGTTTAAGGCAGGGGTCAGCAACCTGTAGATCGCGATCCACCAGTAGATCGCAGACAGGGGACTGATAGATCTCGGTCTGGGCTTGCTGACACGTCATCCCAGAGCATCAATCAGAGTGCAATGCAGAGGCTGACCTCGGCAAATCTCTGGTAGGAAGTCTTTCCGAGGTTTGCCGAGGTCAGCCGAAGTGTCCTCGGGCCTTTTCGGCCATTTCCGAGGCTCTCCGGCACCCCCCCGCCTCTGGTCACATGCGGTATTGCATCCCATTGAAGTCAATGCGGAACAAATTATTTTCGTTTCCATTGACTTCAATGGGAAAACTCGCTTTTTTTTTTTTTTTAATCCGAGTACTTTGGATTATGAGCGTACTCCTGGAACGGATTATGCTCGTAATCCGAGGTTCCACTGTACTTGTAAAATCGGAGCTGTAGTAGGGAGCAAGTGCCGCATAAGCCGATGACTCCTCTTTAGACAATGGCCGTCAGGAGGGATTCCCGCATGAACACTGTCTGTGTTTATGGGGGAATCAATGGTTGCAGAAAAGAAATTCGCTGCTCTGTTTTAGGCTGGCCTAAGAGGCTTAGTATTTAAATTTTACAATTTCCTTTTCCAAATAAATGCCTTGACAAGTAGAAAAACAACCAGCGATTATTATCAGCGTCTGACACAGAATCTGTGAAAGCTGAAGTAGCACAACATTGATTTTTAGGTATTTCACAGAGACTGAAGTCAATGCTCGGATCTGATACCACTTTGGACATCTGGATCTATTACATAATGACCCACTTCAGAACCAGAGCCATTTTTTGCAACAATGCAGCAGTTTAAATGTCATGTCCACATTAAACAGGTATTTTATTCTCAACCTGATACTGGCAGGCTAAATAACCCACTGTTTTTTTTTTTAATGTCATTTTCATACAGAGGAAGGGAAGGTAAAAAAAAATTGTCAAAGCGATACCTTTTGGCAGCTAACTAAAAGATATCACTTTAACGACATGTTATGCCTTCACGATCTCTGTATTTTTTACTGATACAACATTTTTTGCGCTTATGTCATTTAGCAATTATAATACCTGAACCTTTACCTCCAGTCGCATCAGAAGCCTCTGTGAGGCTTACGTTTAAAATGAAATAATTCCATAAGGCCTCATTCATATGGGCAGTATGCCCATGTGAATGAGGCCTTATGGAATAATTCAGTGCAAAGGGCCAGGTTTTCCTACACAGAGATGCGCCGGTGTTCTGTGCATCCATGTGCAGGTAGTCCTATTCATGTCAATTGGGAGGCAGCGGCTGCTCCCAATCCGACATCCGTGTGGGTCCCTGAATGCACACAGTCTATGTTCGGGGACCCACACAACTGTCACATTGGGAACAGCGGCTGTGTATGTGCAGCCGCTGTATCCCAACTGAAATGATCAGGACTGCCTGTACAGGGATGCATGGAACATCTGTGCATCCACATGCGGGCAAACACTTAACGCTCAAGTACGCCTGTGTGAACGAGGCCTACAATGTCAACAAAAAACAAACTGTGACCAGAAATATATACTGTATACATACAATCTGTCTTTACGATTAGAGCAATAACAACTAGAAAAGGTACAATTTCTGGGGAAATTGTGAAAGTGTTCTTGCCTCTACAACTGGAGTGGGCGGAGTAACTGGGTGGGGTGGAGTGGCTTGAGTAACTGTGAAAAGTGTTAAAAAGCTTAATATTTTAAAAAGTATAAATAGTAGTAAAAAAGTTCCATCATTCGCTGAAAGAGCTGAACATTTTTTTCAAAAGTAATTTTTTTTTTTCAAAAATGAATTTTTTTTATTCAAAAATGATTTTTTTTCTTCAAAAATGATTTTTTTTTCTTCAAAAATGATTTTTTTTTTTTTCAAAAATGATTTTTTTTAAAAGTAATTTTTTTTTCTCAAAAATAATTTTTTTTTCGAAATAATTTTTTTTTTAAGTAATTTTTTTTTCAAAAATAATTTTTTTTTTTTTCAAAAATAATTTTTTTTTTTTTCAAAAATAATTTTTTTTTTTTTTCAAAAATATTTTTTTTTTTCAAAAATATATATATTTTTTTTTTCAAAAATATTTTTTTTTTTTTCATGGGGCGGTCATAATGTTTCAGCTGATCATGGGGTTGTCAGCTTTTGTCACCTCCCGCTCTAGTTTTGAACATTTCACCATTCATTCCTATGGGACCAATTTCACCGCAAAAACGACGATATTTCGTGAACCATTCGGCGAAACGTTCCACAAAGTAATAGAACACCAATTAAATGACATTGAGGCCGGATTCACACTGGTATTTTTCAGCTTTTCACAAAGTTCCACAAGGTAATAGGACATCAATTAAATGACACTGAACATTTCGCAATTCATTCCTATGGGACCAATATTGCCGCAAAAAACTACGATATTTCGTGGACCATTCGGCGAAATATTCCACACACCAATCGGGAACAATCCGCTCGTTTCGGTATATTACTTGTCTCTGTAGTGTAAAAACTGTGGGAGGAGTCTACAAGCATTATCAAGTCTAGCAGATGAAGTCACATGCATTTGGAGTGTCTCAGCATCTTGTGTTTACAACCACTGTTTCCTAGCAACGCTCATGCCCTGTTTATGCTTCCCAAATACTACTTCATCAAAACTGCCCCATCAGAATTACCCCATCAAAACTGCCCCATCATATTCCTCTATTATAAATCAGTACATGGTGTGTCTGTCCCCTCCCCCGGGCTCTGTAATCAGCTGAGATGCTCCAGCCACCTTCCCCCCTGTGTATAACAGAAGCTTTGGTAACCATGGCAACAAAACAAACACTAACAGTACACTCTGATTAATGGCTAAAATTTCCTGAAATGACCTCTAAACAAATGGCCGTATTTTAAAAACTATACATCCTACAGCGAAGATCTTTATATTGTGAGAATCACAAGACCCAGACCTAGCTTTTGATATATAGTATGTCTCTGAAATATTAAAAATGAAGGCACGGTCGCAGTTTAGAAATTGCCCTTCAAATTTGAAGGGGCTAGAGTGTAGTTTCAATGAATGTCAATGGACGGCGTGAGTTGCAAACAAATGGTCATATTGTGAAAACTATCAGGACTATGGCTTAGCCGTGGACATGTTTAGTGGCAGCAGGGATAGCTGAACGTTTTGATATAAGATTTGTGTAGGTGGGCTTGAAAATGAGGGAGTGGCGGCAGTTTAGAAATCATGTTCTGATTTTCCAGCTTTTGTCATCTCCCACTCTAGTTTCCCCATTCATTCCTATGGGACCAATTTCGCTGCAAAAACGACGATATTTCGTGAACCATTCGGCGAAACGTTCCACAAAGTAATAGCACACCATTCGGGAACAATCCGCACGTTTCGGTATATTACTTGTCTATGTAGTGTAAAAACTGTGGGAGGAGTTAGGGTGGTAAATTTGGCTATAATAATAAGAATAATATATATGTGAGATAACAGTAAGTGGTCTTGCTATGCAAGAACACTTAATTAAAAATGTAAAGCCCAATTGAACCTTCAGTTTAAAGTAGAATTATAGACAAAATAACAACAACAACAACAAGCAAAGTAATAGTTGGTCACCTTACCCCCTGGATTCTGGTCACCAGATGATGTGACATCACTTGGCCTTATTTTAGGAACCTAGGAAAGCTGAGCATCACAAATTCTTTCAGAAACCCAGTGAGTTGGGTTGTACCAATACTGCTCTTTTTACCGGTGAGTACAAGTACCGATATTTTCGGTCAATTACTCGCCAATACCGAGTACTGATACCTTTGCGGTGCGATTTGAGCCCATACAATATGTATGGGCTCAAATCGCACTGCAAAGAAGCGCATTCGACTTGAACAGGAATGCGGTGCGATTCCTGTCCGAATCACATGTGGGTCTCCCCACCGCTCCTGTGTGAACCCAGGCTGAAATCACTATGACACCGCATTCCTGTTCAAA
Source organism: Aquarana catesbeiana (assembly GCF_042186555.1). Taxonomy (NCBI): domain Eukaryota; kingdom Metazoa; phylum Chordata; class Amphibia; order Anura; family Ranidae; genus Aquarana; species Aquarana catesbeiana. Next base: position 236,612,450 of record NC_133334.1, read on the forward strand.
TTGCACTGCAAAGGTGTCGGTTTTGGGTATCAAAGCATTTTCATGACTACTCATCAGCAGCGATAGCAGTATTGGAGCAACCCTACTAGTGAATGTTTAAAGTGTAACTAAAGGCAAAACTTTTCTTTTAGTTGATGGAGTGGAGGGGGATTAGAGCACCTGTCAGTTTTTTAATTTTTTTATTGCTGTCTGTGCCCTCTATATTTGTCCTGTTTACCATTATCATTGTGAAAGTATGAAAGCAAAAGTAAAAGAAAATCCAAAATTTTGGGTTGTCCCCAGAAAATTAATAGAGATTAAATCTTCCAATGGGGACATTGGTTCTGGTGACCTGGGGGTCCCCAAAAAATTCCCTTAAATTTCTGGGAATTCCTCTCACTTCCTGCTTGGCTATGGGACAGGAGAAATTTCTGCAATGGGACACAGATGGCGAAAATAAATCTGTCGGGGGATTATAACCCTCTATTCCTCTATCCAAAATGAAAAAAAAAATGCCTGTGGTTCTACTTTAAAGGATAAGTTCACCTTTGGGAATACGTTACATCCATCCGTTTTTAAGGTGGAACGTGTAACATGTTCCCAATGCTGCAGCTGATGTGCATCCCCCCTGTGACAGCAGTACAGGGAGAAGTTTCCCATACTAGCTGTCACTTTTTGAAATCAGCACGCCCATGCGGGACATCCTTTGTAGCTGTTGACTTCTAATTCTCAATGAACTACCATGGCGCACCATGGTAGTTCATTGAGCCTTCCTGTCAGACTCTTATCTGCTTGCCCATACGGGATATACAGGCACACAGATACACTGACAGGTCTAGTGGCGGCACAGTGGTGTAGTGGGTAGCACTCTCACCTAACAGTAAAAAGGGTCGCTGGTTCAAATCCCAACCACGACACTACCTGCCTGGAGTTTGCATGTTCTCCCTGTGCCTGCGTGGGTTTCCTCCGGGTACTCCGGTTTCCTCCCACACTCCAAAGACATGCTGGTAGGTAAATTGGCTTCTGTCCAAAATTGGCCCTAGTATATGAATGTGAGTTGGGGACCTTTGGATTGTGGGCTCCTTAAGGGTAGGGACCGATGTGAGCGTGCGATGTATGTGTGGAGCGCTGCGTAACTTGACAGTGCTATATGGGTACCTTAAATAAATAGGGATAATTGTAGACACACACCCAAACTCACTCCGGTTGAACTGGATGGACTGGTGTCTTTATTCAACCTTACTAACTATGTAACTATGTCTGCAGGAGACCTGCATGGCACCAGCGATCTGGTGATCGCTGGTGCAATGCTTTACAGACTCCAAAAAAAATGCACATTTTTTTTCTAAAAAGTGAACTTATCCTTTAACTTTCTGTATTATTGCAAGCAGTGTTATCGCACTGTGAACTAGATACCTCTGCCCTATGTAATGGCCATGATGTGAGAGAGGTGTTCTGTAGTCCTAAAACACTTCCTATCCTAGAGTGACAACTCTACTCCATAGATCCAGTACAGTGAATCGGAGTAGTCATCCTAGTATAGGAAGTGTGCGACAGGCAGAAAAAATAAGAATAAAGGAAAAAAAAAAAAAAAAAAGGGCTGAAAAAAAGGAAAACTAATACAACCATCATAGCTAAGGACTGGGAAGCAGCAATATATTACATTATTTAACAAAATCTGTTTTGGACAGATCTTCTCTTTGGCTTATATAAATCACTTTGTTTTGCTTAGCTTGCAAAAAATTGTTAGTTTGTGTGCAAGTTTTTGTTTTTTCTTATTAGGTTTAAACAGGTTTTCCTAGAACCATTCTTGGTAACTGAACTGTGGTTGCTATCCTTTCCCTTATCAGGGTATTGCACAGCCTGTTTCTCAAACTGCCATGTGCACTTAGCAACTGAAACAGTCATTATGTGATGCAGAGTATAATTAAAGATCTCTGAATCTTACAAGAATGCTGTACTTACATTTACATCAATGGGAATATGGGAAACAAGTATTAAACGAAACCTTAAAGTGTAACTATGGGCAAACACAAAAATAACATGACATAGACCCCATTAACAGTTTCATTACCCGTTTATCCTAAAAGTAGATCCATCATTTTTCCCACTTAGGCCATTTTCACACTGAGGCGCTTTACAGGTGTTTTAGCGCTAAAAATAGCGCCTGTAAAGCGCCTCTCCTGTCACTCCAGTGTGAAAGCCCGAGTGCTTTCACAATGGAGCGGTGTGCTTGCAGGACGAGAAAAAACAAAAAACTCCTGCAAGTAGCATCTTTGGGGTGGTTCGGGAGTGGTGTATACACCGCTCCTAAACTGCCCTGCCCATTGCGGGCGCTTTTAAACCCTTCGGGTGGCTAGCAGAGGCAAAGTGCTGCTAAAAGAGCGGTAAAGTGCAGCTAAAACTAGCAGCGCTTTACCACTACCGCCTCAGTGTGAAAGTGCTCTTAAAGTGGAACTGGGGCCAACATCTTTTCCCCGACTAGTTTCAGGGATTGTGTCTTTGGTAAGGATGAGCTCCAGCGTGTTCGCACACTCCATGTGTAGAGCCCGCCAGGAAGTCGGCACTGCATCGTGCTAATCACAGGCAGTGAGACATTTCCCGATCTCTGGAGCCACACATCGGGAAAACGTCTCACTGCCTGTGATTAGCGCAGCGCTGACTTCCTGGCGGGCTCTACACATGGAGTGTGTGAACACGCCGGAGCTCATCCTTAGTCTTTGGCTGTCTTGATGGGCCAGCGCAGGATAAGGGTGCAGGAGTCTATTGATCTTGGCACTAAGGTACCATGCTGAGAATGTACCTTGAGTTGTGCATGTGCAGCTCATTGTACATTCTGAAGAACACTGAACAGGCAGATATGCATTTACATCTTGGAGTTGATTTACTAAAATTCACATGTCATCAGTTATGACACTAGTCATTTGATGGTTTGACAGTTTGGTTGCGAGAATGTGTTGCTACCCGCTGGAGTGCGCATGCGCGACGCCGCCATATGCGTTCCAACACTGTTGTAAGACCACTTTGCCACAGGGCCCCTTCGCAGGCTTGCTTCGCTCGCCACGCTTCGGGAACGGCCTTGCTCAGCATAATTATAATCTAACTCTATGTCCACTTGGATGGTGGGGCTTGAACCTGGACTCAGGCGTGTGGCCACAAAATTCTGCGCAAGAGCAGATCGCCACAGTGTTAGAACGCATGTGGCAGCGTCGCGCATGCGCAGTCCAGCGGGTAGCCAAATGTGATGGGTCGCCATATGTGATGCTACACCTGCCAGTAATGTAACTGTTTTTGAAACCATTAAATTGATTGGTTTAGTCCAGCTTTAAATCATAGCAATAAAAATTGACCGTTATGAGCACCATGACCAGTGTAACATGGTTTGTGCAAACTCTGTAACTGCCACTTTGGCTAGAAAGTTTAACCTTTTACAGGAAGTGGAAAAAGATGGAATCTAGTCTACTGGAAGGAACTAGAATTATGAGACTAGGTGGTTTAGAAAAACAAAAACTGCTGTGTTAATGTTCGTGACAGACTTCATCATGTGTGTCATTTCTAAATGTTGGCAGCATATACAGAGCAGTGTCTATCTGGTCAGTACTTCAGTATTTCATCCTGACATTATGTAGAGCACCAGTGCACAAAATCAACTCCTGTTGGTTATCGGAGAACCCAACTGGTCACGCAGGAGAGAACTAAAATAAAGATGTTATGCTGACCTGTTCTGTGCAACAATGTTGCACACAGCGGCCCCTTACCTCCTCGTTAGCCCTCCCCTGCCAGTACTGTCCACTCCGCCTCTCCTCCGAGTGCCCCCTCAGCATGAAGGCACCCATTAACGGGCATGCGGGCACACTCCCAATCCGGGCTGTGTGTGTGGAGTCGTATGGCTTCCACTGCCCTCAGTGTCTTCTGTGAGGCCAGAAAGAGAGGAGCGCAATGCTGCAGCTGGGATAGCACTGGATTGTGAGAGGAGCCAGGTAAGTGTTTTGGGATGAGGGGGAAGAACAAGTAATGGGTAGATTTTTAGCTTAATGCAGAGCATGCATTAAAGTAAAAAAAGCACTTAGACTTTAGAACCACTTTAATGCTGCCTACTAACTGTTAAAGTGGCACAATGTCCTGTTTAGGAGATTGGTCACACGAGATGCTTAGTTGTGTGCTGGGTGACCAGTCTTCTGAACTTCTCCACATACTGGTGTTCAAACAATAAGGGTCATTTGTCTTCCTAAAATGCAGTGCATTGGCTTTAAAAAAAGCCCTCAGTGACCGACCTCTGTAGTTGTAGAGCAATTAAATCTCAAATATAACATCAAAATCACTACAACCCTTCCAATTAATCTCAGCAGTTCACCCTGCTCCCACTCCGAGGGCTCCTGTCCTGCATTTATATTAGAAATTAAGTGCACTGTAGGAACAGGGGACAGGAGGTGCGGAGCTGTCTTAAACAATCAGTTCAGTGTTTCTGTGGTAAATTTAAGGATAATGACTCCACAGTGCTGGCAGATACCAAGGTTAATGAAGACTTCTTTTAAAGCTCATCTACTACTTGTTAAGAAAACGCAAATGGTTGAAATTTCTAAGCCTGGAGACAGTTATACTTTAAGGCCTACTCATCCATACTTGTTCCTTGTTACCACGGCAGCTTTAGCAAGCTAGGTAGTGGAAGATTTAGGTGTGAGCAGCACAACTGTCATTAGCACCACTCAACATTTTTGAACACTGAATTCCAAGGAGATTCAAAACACTATCTAATCCAGCTATGTGTCCATTAAAAAATGTGTTTTTATAGCCAAAACTTATTTTGGAAGAATTAGAACGCCTTTCACACTCTGTATTAGTCCTGGTGACTATCAGAAAGCGATGACAATTTACCAAATGGTGCCAACTGTCAGACAGAAATTCCCCTCACTTTGAGATTTTCTTTCATGTCACAAGCCACAGACAGCCAAAAAAAAAAAAAAATTACAGAGATTATAACCATTCCCAACTCTGCTCTAAACTAAAAAAAGAAAAAAAAAAAGAAGCAATTGCTTTATATACATTTTAAAGGATGTATATCCCCCTTAAGGTCTGCTGCAATGGCAAATATGGAGACTTCCACTGCCTGTCCTGCTGACCTAATCGCTTAATAAAGTACTGTATGTAAACTCGAAATTTCTTACGTCAGTCAGATATCACTTGCTACATGCTTGTAAAGTATTTATGACAGATGATCAGCATGACAACTACGGAACTAGCATTCTCAGAACTCTTCCCATGGAATGGTGTCCCTTGTGATTTGTCCAGCACTGTCACAACCCATGAGCCACATTCTCTTCCCTACTTGGAAGCACAAGGTAAATTCTTTGCTCCCAGCAGCTAAATGGAGCAGCAGGGGAGTAATGGAAAGGTGATTATGTGCTGCTTGTGAGGGGTGAGGGATTCAATCAAACATACTGCTTTACCCTGCAGGTTTGCTATAAGGGCATGGTAGGTGGGGCTTAGTTAAAGAGGTTGTAACCCTAAAAAAAAAAAAATAAAATCTTGTTCCTTTAAAGCAGGTTAAACAGCATAGTGCTTGTGCCGTCTGTACCTTTCTATGCTGTAAAAAACCTGATTGATCCTGCCTGTTCCCGTGTCCCCCTATGTAAACTGACAACGGTAATCATGGCTGCTGAGCCATGATACCGTGGTCGGTTTATGCGCTACTGTCATCCTGCAGTCTCTCTTCTCTCCCTTTCTGCCTGTCAGCTCTTGTGTGTGTGTGTGTGAGTGAGTGATCTCCTCCCCTCCCCTACCCTGTGATACCAAAGTATACTATACAGTGTAAATGTTTGTTTAAAATAATGCTGCTAAATACCTTCTTTCAGATCGCTTCTGTGCGGTCACGTGACCTCCCGCAGCTCTCCTCCCCTGATCTAAGGGCTACATCGGGAGGGGATAAGAGTACAGCACAGCGGTCAGCTGACCTTCCGGCTGATGTCAGTGGTAGCATAACAGAGGGGCTGGCAGCAATCCTAATCTGACTTTAAAACCACTTTAACAACGAAAGCAAGGCTTCATGTCACCCGTCCAAGGTATCCTAAATGCTTCAAAAATCTCCTACCTACCTCTTTATTACCGAACAGTTTTCAGCTCACTTTTCTAATTATCCAAACCAGCCACATACCTAATCCATTGACTATGGGTGAATCACAGTCCTCCAGTCCACTTTGTAGACCTTGTGTGCCTTTGTCATCCTCAAGGTCATTTTTGCCCTGCTCTGATCCATTTTCAAAGTGCTTGTCCTCTGTATGAGTATTAGGGTCCCCGTTCTCCAGGGGTTTGATCAGTGGCATTATTTGCAGTCCACTAGGAGTAGTTCTGTAGGTTAAAGTCTTTGTCGATCTGTCCCCAGGGTTATATTTGGCTGTGCATACCTTCTTCTGCTTTTGGAGTGCGTGTATTCTCCTCCTTTTCTGTGCGGCCCCCCGTCCTTTGCCAGAGAAAGTAGACCTGTGCGCTATTTTGTCAACAGAAGACCCCCTTAGGAGCTTTGAAGCCACTGCCTGCTTGCCGGCTTTGGCTCGCCTGTCTCTGCCCAAGTGCAGTCCATTAAATTCATCGATAAACTCCTCACAGTGTAGTAGGTGGTGGTCGGGTTCCCAAGTGTCTTCACTGCTCCCGTAACCTTTCCATCGTATTAGGTATTCCCACTTCCCTTTTTTGCTCTTTCTTTTGTCAACAATCCTTTCAACCTAATAAGAAACATGACAGTTAGTATTGGTTCTTTTCAGAAAGTTTTAAAGAATGGCGTAAAATGACAATATTTAATATTTTAAAGTATTTGTTCATAGCATCAACCAAATAGATAAAAGCCTTGGGTGTTTTACCAAAATATACATTAATCAATAGAAAAATATGTTAAACAAAAAAAATCCAAAACTACAACTTTATTTTAATTCTTTCCTAGAGCAGGGGTCTCCAAACTTTCTAAACAAAAGGGCCAGTTTACTGTCCTTCAGACTTTGAGGAGCTGGACTGTGGCCATGGGGAGTAGAAATTGTCCTGGCATCAGTGGGATTAAACAGTGCATCTTTGGCATTCGGGGGAGGCACAGTGCCCCATCGTTGGTGTCAGTGAGTGGAATAGTGCTCAATCTTGTTGTCAATTGGGTGGAATAGTGCCGCATTGTTGGTGTCAATGGGAGAAATAGTGCCCCATTGCTGATGTTAGTAACAGAAATTCTGCCCCATTGTTGGTGTCAGTGGGAGGAATAGTTTATTAAATCAGTGGAAGGAAAAGTGCCCCAAGGACCAGATAAAGGAAAGCAAACGGCCACATCCAGCCCCCGGGCCACAGTTTGGAGACCACTGCCCTATAGGATCATGCTTTTTCATTTTTAAAACATAAACAACACAATAGCCACATATCACTGTGACCACTATCGATATATATGTATTATATATGTATTAAATATAGAGTTGCAACTCTATAACATACTACAGAAAGGTAAAGTATGAAATATGAATATAACTCAAATAGTGCATCAAAGAAATGCCTCTAAGTATTAGATATAACTATAGAGCAGGATCCCTACTTCAGTATAATAATGTAGTGTTTTTGTAAAGGAATAAGCACAGCCTCTAGAATTTAAGGTTAATCCAGCAGAGCAATGTAGTCCATAGTATTAGACATGCAGGACATCTTAATGATGAGCAAAAAAGACTCAATAGGATCACCAATACTTGGTGAACATTCTTCCAAAGACCAAGCACTCTTAAAGCAATCCTGCAATTGTGTAAATTCACATGATATACCACAGGGGCTATAATCAATGTCTATATTTGGTCAAAGTTCCTCCAGAGACTAAACACTCTTAAGGCAGTCTACCAATAAAGCAAACTCAAAAAGATCCTGAAGTAAAGCTCAATCCTCATATCTCAGCACAAGTCAAAGCCAGTAATGTAGGCTCTCACTTACAAAAAAGGGGTCTTGCCTTCTTCACATAAATAATCATTATACAGTAAAATGAACACATACTTTTTTCAAATTACATAAGGTTAATTGAAGGTTTCCAGACCAAGTGTACAACAATGGATAGATAAGTAATCATCACATGCAAAGAGCCTTCATTGCAGGCACATCTTGGCTTACACTAAAAGGTAGAGCAAGAAAATAATCAAATAATCAAAAAAGCATACAAGAGGCCCTATATAGATAGGTGTAAACTACAGTATACAACACAATTGGAGTGCCAAATTTATCATAGAATCCTGCCTATTACAAGGCGACAGGTCAGGTGTGGCCAACCAGTTATCCCACACTTTTTGAAATTTAGCAAGTTACCCCTATGTTGGAAAATTACACAATCTAGGCAAAGCGTAGGGCCCATATAGTTAATCCATTCTTGAACGTTTGGTGGTTGCTCAGATTTCCAATATTGTAGTATAAGCTTCCTGGCTTGGAATTGAGCTCTAGAAACAGACACTTTAGTATAGTCAGTTATCATATATTTATCTAGGATACCCAAGACATAGCTTGGATCTAATTTTACATCAGTTTGAAAAAAAAACAGCATCTGTGAAGCTTTGGGCAACACCAAAGCATGTGTAAAAGGTCACCATGGCCCCCAAGGTACTTACTACGGAGGGGGGGGCGGGGGTGTTAAAAGCCCTATTTTATGTAGTTTAGAGGGAGTACAGTGAGCTTGGAAAAATTATTGGGAAAGTCTTTGCCTTACATTCAAGGAGCTCAGCTGAACAGATTTCAGAGCATCTTCCTATTGGTTCTCTTCAAGCGTGCCTACATCCCTCTCCCATCCCTCCAGGATACTTTACGGGGATAATCCTCTAAAATAGGATGTCGGGAGCATCACATAGCAGTGTGATATAAATCTCTTAGTTGTACTGGTATTTTTCATTGAGCTATAGATGGGAGTGGGAGATAGATGCCAGTCCCCAGATGGATCCTGAGCTGCCACCACATGTTTAAGTTGCAAATAATAAAAAGGCATGGAGTTTAGGAGGTAGAATCTAGATTGTAATCAGAGAAGGCGACCATAGCACCATCATTGAAAACGTGGCATAGATGAGTAGGACCCTAACTTTTGCATTTGGAAACATACTGCAGTTTGAATAGCTTGGGGAAGGCCTGATTGCACCAAATAGGGGCATAACTGGTAAAACCTTATACCCTATAGTTGTGTAGCTTTAGTCCAGATCTTGCGCATTAAAATACATGTCAGATATAATTTGTTAGATTTGCAAAAGTGAAGATATTCTAAACCCCCAGGAAGGTCTGGAGAGCATATAAAATCAAGATCACGGGCAGTGTGGAATCCACAGAGGAATGGGGTTCAGCTGAGGGATCCTGCAGACCACCGCGCATATGCTCCAGTTGGGCCACTAAATAGTACACCCAAGGGTTGGACAGGGCAACATTCTTGCACTATCTTTGGGGGCCTTGTAGTTGTTTAAGCTTGAACTTGGGTGACCCATCCCTCTACAACAATGTTCTAAAAATAGAAAAAAAAAATTGAATAAAAAACTATATGAAAAATCCACAAAGGCACGACCCTTGGAGTATTTTGTAGGAAATATAGTAGTTGGAGCATAATCAAGGATAACCACAGACTATTCCAAATGTTAACTTTATCTTGAAAGCGTAGTAATAGGAGCATAACATTGTTAGTGAAATAATCAGTGACAGTGATCACCATAGATGAAAGACAATCCTCAACTTCAAACATGCTCTTAAATCAGTCCAGATTTATTGTATCTCCATAAAAGATGACTGTGTACAGCAGATGTTAACGCGTTTCGGCCATAATGGTCTTGCACAATCAGCATAATATTGTTAGTGACACAATCAGTGAGAGTGACACCATGCCCAGGTATTTGAAGAAAGTAACTTGGACCAGACAAAAGAAGAAAAGTAATGAATTAACTGTGCCATCAAGTGGCAGCAGATTTGGACAAATTCATTGTGAGGCCAGAGTATCCTCCAAACCCTGAAATATATACTCTGTGATAGTAACATAAATTGTAGTATAACACCACTAATGCATCTAGCTATGGTTAGCAATAACTCTCACTGCACCCTGGCAAGAGAATAAATCAATCCCAATCACAATAGAGTCCTAGAATCAGGAACTGAGATGCAAATATAAGGGAGATGCAGAAATCATAGATGCTCAGTTCTATTTCACAAACAATAGACTGTGGCATTAAGCAGGATGTATCATGAATAAATTGTATTACACCTCACCAAGATCCAAACGGCAAGATTATCATAAAGCCCATCCAAAATAAATGGTCAGAATACATGGCAAAGAAAGGGACAAGGCCAGTGTGTGTCAAACTTTCTAAAACAAAGAGCCGGTTCACCATCATTAAAATGGTTGTAAAGGCAGAAGGTTTTTTTTTATCTTAATGCATTGTATGCATTAAAATAAAAAAAATCTTCTGTGTGTAGCAGCCCCCCCAGCACCCCCCTTATTACCTACCTGAGCTCCTTTTCTTTCCAGCGATGTCCACAATCCCCTCAGCCATCCAGGACACTCCTCCTGATTGGCTGAGACAGAGCAGTGGCGCCATTGACTCCCACGGCTGTCAAAGTCAGTCAGCCAATCAGGGGAGAGAGGGGGCGGGGCCAGGTCAGGGGGCAGACTATGGCCAGTGGAAGTAGAAAGGGCCCCAAGCATGCGTGGGTGTAAACAATGCCCCAGGCTCAGTGGTTAATGTGAGTAAAAAATAACCTAGTGGCTGTGACTCATGGGGGGAGGAATAATGTCCCACTGTTGATGTCAGTGCAAAGAATAATGCCACAGTGTATATATCAGGGGGAGGAAAAGAGCCGTATCAGTGGTGTCCGTGGGAGCAATAGTGCCCCAAGGGCCAGTTAATTGCAAGCAGCAGGCCACAGTTTAGGATCTGTCTTATAATGTTACCAAAGATGTTTTAGCCATACTTCTCTTGTGGGTCACAGTGCTCTCCTGTGACCCAGAATTGGCTGATAATGGCCTATTGCTTGCTATCAGATGACTTGGCAGAGCCACTCCAGTTTCTGGAAAAGGCCGATATTGTCTTAGCAAGGGCTTGACAAAGGGGAACTCCTTTAAAACGCGTTGCCGCCCCCTCCAACCCAATATACGATCCAGCCAGCAGATAACACAGCAGCATGGAGTTGTATATAGAGCAGGTCTCAGCCGGCACTGATGAGTCTTGGGACTTAACTATACTGACATCTAGCTGTCTAAATATGAGTTTGCTATTGTTTTAATATAAATACACAGTTTTTTAATCCGATCCTGAGCTCCTGTCCACTTTTGTCTTCTGTGTGCTAGCTATGACCAACCCAGGTCTACAGGAAGAGCCTGCAGGAACTGATTCACAGGAAACTAAGGATTTGTTGCTTTGACAATCATTAGCTTAATTCTTTTTATCATTCTGGACTGATAGCATTTGGTACAGTATTGTGGGCTTATAGTTTTTTGCTATTTCTATTTTTTGCTATTTCTATTAGAATTTTTTAGCCAGTTTGCAACCAAAAGGATCATTTTTTTTTAACATTGAACTTGAAAAAAAAAAAACAAAAACATTTATGTAATACAATGCCCCTGAAAGAGTTCATGATCTCATATCATGGTAATTGTTACACATATAGGCACAGAGAAAAAGGGAGCATCCAGAGGAGATCCATGTAAATACTTTAGATAAATGACCTTTGTAAATTCATTACCTTACCCGTTCTGCATTATTATACTTGTACTACAAGTACTCATTGTGCAAAGTAGAAAAGATGCATTTCACAGCATCCTTGCTATGTTTAGCTACTGTGTCAATTGAATCTTCACAGACATATGGCATTCTGTGTGTGCAGAGTTCACACATTACCATTATTACTTTATATTTATACAGTATCAACATATTCATCACTGTTTCACAGTCTACCAAACCCACAAAATAAATATACAACGATTAAAGCAGACCTTCAGTCATTTTTTTCAACTTTCCATCATTAAATCTTCTGCCCTTGTTGTTTTAACTTTGGATAGTAAAACATTTTTTTCTGCCACTAAATACCTTATACAGCCCACTTCCTGTTTCTTGTCTGGTAAAAAGCCTAGGCTTATGACATCATTCATAGCTCCCTCTCTCTCTCGTGAGAGTTTGCCAGGAAGGGAGGAGGGATGAGTCATAAAAGGGCCAATGTGAGCTGCAGGGATGCAGAGCTGGAGGTGTGCCTCTGTGTGTCTGTCTAAATCCAGGAAGTGAACAGGCAGCAGCTTCAGCTGCCCACAGTTAAAATGGTTGCAGCCGGACTTAGTGGAGGGAGATTTCTGCAGCATATTTGGCAAGTACAGAATCACAGTGTATGTATAGCTATCTATCTATCTATCTATCTATCTATCTATCTATCTATCTATCTATCTATCTATAATATATATATATAGATGACAGTATATACAAAATAATATGCAAAGTGGTTGGAGTGAAGCTTCAGACTGGCAAAGATGTTTTTATTCTAAATTATGTGAGCAGACTGCAGTTCCTCTTTAAAATAATTTAACAGACAAGAATAAACGGCCTGCATACAAACGCCTAGAATCAAAAGGTAGCAAGCAAAATTTAGTGAGCACTAAACAATTTGAGCAGCCACTTACTACCACAGATTGAGAAAACATACAGTGCCTTGAAAAAGTATTCATACCCCTTGAAATTTTCCACATTTTCTCATGTTACAACCAAAAACGTTAATGTATTTTATTGGGATTTTATGTGATAGACCAACACAAAGTGGCACATAATTGTGAAGTGGAAAGAAAATGATAAATGCTTTTTAATTTTTTTTTACAAATAAATATCTGAAAAGTGTGGCGTGCATTTGTATTCAGCCCCCTTTACTCTGATACCCCTAACTAAAATCTAGTGGAACCAATTGCCTTCAGAAGTCACCTAATTAGTAAATAGAGTCCACCTATGTGTAATTTAATCTCAGTATAAATGCAGCCATGCTCTGATGCCCTCAGAGGTTGGTTAGAGAACCTTAGTAAACAAACAGCATCATGAAGGCCAAGGAACACACCGGACAGGTCAGGGATAAAGTTGTGAAGAAGTTTAAAGCAGGGTTAGGTTTGAAGAAATATCCCAAGCTTTGAAGATAACATGGAGCACTGTACAATCCATCATCGGAAAATGGAAAGAGTATGGCACAACTGAAAACCTACCAAGACATGGCTGTCCACCTAAACTGACAGGCCTGGTAAGGAGAGCATTGGAGAAGCAGCCAAGAGGCCCATGGTAACACTGATGGAGATGCAGAGATCCACAGCTCAGATGGGAGAATCTGTCCACGGGACAACTATTAGTCGTGCGCTCCACAAATCTTTACGGAGGAGTGGCAAGAAGAAAGCCATTGTTGAAAGAAAGCCATATGAAGTCCCCCTTTGCATTTTGCGAGAAGTCATGTGGGGGACACAGCAAACATGTGGAAGAAGGTGATCTGGTCAAAATGGAACTTTTTTGGCCCAAAAGCAAAATGCTATATGTGACAGAAAACTTAGGAGACATCCCCAAAAAGATTTGCAGCTGTAATTGCAGTGAAAGGTGGTTCTACAAAGTATTGACTCAGGGGGGCTGAATACAAATGCACACCACACTTTTCACATATTTATTTGTAAAAAAATTTGAAAACCATTTATCATTTTCCTTTCACTTTACAATTATGTGCCACTTTATGTCTATCACATAAAATACATTTACGTTTTTTTCGTTGTAACATCAACAAAATGTGGAAATTTTTCAAGGGGTATGAATACTTTTTCAAGGCACTGTATATGACGAAAAAAAAAAAAAAATCATTACTCCAGGTGCTTATAATCAGGAGTTGAGGACACCCATGGACTGGAAGGATGGGGATGATGCTGTATTTATCTAGCTTATCATCTGTAATACATATTTATTTATTTTTTTGTATTATTATAATTTTATGAGTTGCTCAATTATCGCACCACACCCAGTTACCTGAAGGGTTAAGCAGACGAACCTGTTATCGAACAAAGAATATTAAAAAAATGTAACCCTTTATTACAATGACAGCAATAGCACGAGTCATGTGACAACCATATAATGCTGACCCGAAATGTAATTCAAAGGGGTTGTGGCAGGCTGAAAATTAAAAAAAGGAGAAAAAAAACAGCTATGCTCAGTTTGGCTTTTATTTTCTACGTGTAATATGTGCATCTTACTGCTAAAAGTTATTACAGTACTTAAAATCCCATGTGACTTTTTATGAGATCCTTTAACTGCTAGAATGCCATTAATTGCATATAATCTTTATCACAAACCTCTTAAAAGGGACAATTTATTGTCCTTCAGGCTGTTGGGTGGATTGGCCATGGGCAGTTGGAGCTAAAGGATAAGTTCACTTTTGGGTTGATGCTGCAGCCACTGCCTGATTACCCCCCCTCCTTGTGACAACAGTACAGGGAGGTTCCCCGTACTAGATGCCACTTTTTGAAATTAGCGTGGCCGTGCGGGGCTCCGCCCACACCATTCATTCACAGAACTCTGTATGTGCTTGAATGAACTACAAGCCCCGACATCCTTTGCAGCTGTTGGCTTGTGGTTCTCAATGAACTACCACGGCGCTGTGGAGTGCCGTGGTAGTTCATGGATTCTTCTGGTCAGTGACTCTGCTTGTCCGTACAGAGACCTGCATGGCACCAGCGATCTACTGATTGGTGGTGCAATACTTTATTTTTTTTTTTAAAGTGGGAGCAACATAAGCTAATCATTGGAAGGAATGGTGTCCTATGGGTGGTGTGAGTGGAAGGAACAGTATACCCATGTTTAATGTCAATGAGAGCAATTGTGTCCAATCTGGTGTCGGTGGGATTTGTAAAGCCCCCTCCAGCATTAGTTCCCAGGGGTTTTTAACCTTCAAATGTCCAGCGCTGCTCCTTTACTGGCCAGATAAAATCATGCCAATGAAGACTCCTTCAAGTACAAGTGAACATCATCCAGTAATGCCCAAGATACATTGGGTATTGGAACGCTTTACACCGATACACATATAGTGGCTTCCTCTGCCATAAGACGACCCTGGCACACAAGCTCTTCCCATCACTGTGCACTGCTTTTTGGCTTGTAGGCAGGCCGTAGTTTAAGGACAGTTAATGCTGACTGCTACTGCTTGCAAAAAAAAAAAATTCTGATTGTCAAATTGCAGAGTGAAATTTTTTTTTTTTGGGGTTCATGACTATTAAGATGACTAATATTTTCACATAGAAAAGAAAGCAGACAATTTCATAAACCATAAAAATTAGGCTTTTACAATTAAACAATGTGACGTGAATAATAACTAGGTGATTCGTTTAAGGTACACGCTACACAATACTGAAAATCTTGAGACGGGGAATGCAAAATACTCATGTGCTTCAGTTTTTCTTCCAGACATAACTGTACTGCACCTTCTTTTATATAAAACTATTTTATTGATGCAGAAAATGAATAGAACAAAACTAACAGAGTTTTTTAAACACAGCTGTGGCCGTTGCAGGATGTCATTAGTAGATCACTAATTGGTTTTACTTTTTAAATAAAAGGTAATTTAGATTTTTGTCTTACATATTTTAACAAACTTAAAGTTCATTCCAAGAAAGGTCATCCACATTCTTCAACCCATTAAACACTCATGGCCCTAGCATCAGGTGTTCTATCCTGATAGGTCCTGTGTGACGAGAATATTAGCACAGCCAAAAAAAAAAAATCTTGCCTTTCTTACCCTTGTGATAAGTTAAAATTTTTTAAAGTAAAATATTTGCTCAAAATATACGTGTCTCCAACTGGAAAAAAAAATATTGGATTTTAAAGGAACAAACTTCTTGCCAGGCAAAAATAAGGCAAGTGATGGAAAATGTGAGGCATCAAGATAAACATTAGAAACAAAAATGGAATTCCCAAGTCAAAAAAATAAAAAAAAATAAAAGCACAGCAATGGGTGAACATTCAAAATGAACAAATCAATCCACTAATGCCGTGTACACACGAGCGGACTTTCGGCGGACTGAACTCCAAAGGACTTTTTGACGGACTGAACTCCGAAGGACTTTTTGATGGACTTTTGACGGAGTTCATACGCAACGGACTTGCCTACACACGATCACACCAAAGTCCGACTAATTCGAATGTGATAACGTACGCCCGGACTACAATAAGGAAGTTCATAGCCAATAGCTGCCCTTGCGTCATTGTTTGTCCGTCAGACTAGCATACCGACGAACGGATTTTTTGACTGGACTCGAGTCCGTCGGAAAGATTTGAAACATGTTCTATTTCTAAAATCCGTCTGATTTTTCGACAGCAAAGGTCCGATGAAGCTCACACACGATCGAATTGTCCGGTTGATGCGTTTCGTCGGATCTTTGCTGTCGAAAGGTCTGGTCATGTGTACACGGCATTATAACTAACAGCTAGCAAAAACAACATAATATAAAGTCCTTTTATAAAATCTTATTAAATTGCACCCCTATGAAAAGTCCTTTCCAAAACCAAAACGTGCATCAAAATACCATATCCTCAACAGCCATCATAAATTGTCCAATCCTGAAATCCTAGGCATCGATACTTCAGTACAGGAAGAAATGATCACTTAACCTATCTATCATTAAATGAAACTGTGACAAACTTCGCTTGCCTTATAGTGAGTGTAAAAGTAAATTTAAAAAAAAAACAAACAAGAAACAAACATGTTATACTTACCTGCTCTGTGTAAGGGTTTTGCACAGAGCAGCCCCGATCTTCCTCTTCTGGGGTCCCCCGGTGGCGCTCCAGGCCCCTCCTGTTCATTGAGTGCCCCCACGGAGAGCCGCTTTCCATGGGGGCACGTCACAGCATCATCCCCACTGAAACCAGGAACCCTCTGATTGACGACTTCCTCCTGCGCCCTGCATGTTCAAGCCCGGGACACCGGAAACCACTGGCGCCGCCGAACAGGACCCTGCAGCACTGCCTGGATGCTCGTCTTTGGATCCCTGACGTCCATTTGACATTAAGAATGTGCCTGCTTTTATCTTACTTTGAGTAAGTGCATTACTTTTAATTAAATGTGTTACAATTACTGCTGCACTTAGATTGGTGCTGTTTGTCCTTGTTATATAGCTTTCCCTGGGGGCACGCTCCCGAGTCCTGCTGCTGCGTCCATTGACACAGACAGCAGGACTCGGCCCCACCCCCCGTGCCACTGGATCTGATTGAAAGCAGTTGGATCCAATGGCTCCCGCTGCTATCAATCTATCCAATGAGGACCTGAGACAGCAGCTGGAGCTGCTGAGCTTGTTCCTGTCGCTGATCGGGCTCAGATAATAAAAAGGAGGCTCTGAGGGCAGCTGCAGCACAGAAGGTTTTTCGCCATAGAATGCATTAAGGTGAAAAACCACGAGGGTTTACAACCTCTTTAAGACTTTTCCAGCCTTCCTATCTACACATATAAAAGATTTAATTTACGAGTTAAAATATTAAGAATATAATTACAGTGGAACCTCGGTTTGTGAGTAACGTGGTTAACGAGCGTTTCGCAAACCGAACCCTGTATTTCTAAAAATCCTAACTCGGTTTGCAAGGGTTGTCTCGCAAAACGTGCAAGATTCAGGCCAAAAGCGGTGCAGTACCACTTTTGACCTGAGGTGGGGAGCGCCGGAGCCGAGCAGAGCCGAAAGTCACCGATCGGCGCCGTTCGGAAATGCACGGAAAGGCCGAGGACAGTTTGGCTGACCTCAGGACCTCCTGGAACGGATTATGCTCGTAATCCGAGGTTCCACTGTATCTATAACATTATAATAAACAAACTGATACCAATATATGAACATTTTATTACACAAATATACAATATTAGTTGTACTTTATATAAACACATGGTTAACTATCTTGTTTGCTCTTTACTCTATAGTTCACAAAATATCAATTTATATTCTTGTACTTGTATATTCCTGTTTAAATATATTTTTCAAAAGTATAATTTAAAAAGTTCAGGCAGACTTACCTATGGACCGGTCATCTTAACGAATGCACATTGTTATCTCATCTTTTAGAGCCCTTTCACACTGAGGCAGTTTTCTGGGGTCCCCCGGCAACGCTCGCGGCTCCTCCTCGCATCTGTATACCCCCTGGGGGTTACCTTGCTGGCGCGCTCCCGAGTCCAGCATTTGCCTCCATAGACACATTACTGGACTCGGCCCTGTCCCCGCATTATTGGATTTGATTGACAGCAGCGGGAGCCAATGGCTGTGCTGCTATCAATCTATCCAATCAAGAGCCGAGAACCCCGGGCAGAGAGGGTGAGCGCGTCTCTGCCGAGGGAATGAACGGGCTCGGGTGAGTAAAATGGGAGGAGGGCTGGGGGGCCGGTCAGTGTCAGAAGTTTTTTCACCTTAATGCATAGGATGTATTAAGGTGAAAAAATACGAGGGTTTACAACCCCTTTTAGTAGTTAATTATGACCTTGTGGAGGGGGAATTGTATTGATGTCAGATTGACGTGATAATCTTCTTTTGTTCTTTCTATGCCCTGATAAAAGGGGCACGTAGACCCCCCCGAAACATGTTGGCTGTTTCTTGATCTGTACCCCTGACCTTTAATGGAATAAAGTTGTATCTGGACCTCTTAGCAGTGGTGTGACCAGTGGCATCGCTAGGGGGTGGCTTTTGGGGCTATAGCCCTGAATCTGGGGAACATAGCCCCGAGTCTCTGCAGGGGTCCCCAAGGGGAGGGGAGGCTCTCTGGGGACCCTGATGCAAGGGGGAGGCTGTGTGGGGACCCTGATTTTAAGCGGGAGGCTCTCTGGGGACCCTGATTTGAAGGGGTAGGCTCTCTGGGGATCTTAATGTAAGGGGGGCGCTCTGGGAACCCTGATGTAAGTGGGGGGCTCTCTGGGGATCCTGATGCAAAGGGGAGGCTCTCTGGGGCTCTGATGTAGGGGGGGGGGCTCTCTGGGGATATATATAGACACACACACTCACGTATAATATTACTGTATATACATGTGTATGCCTGCCCAAGCGTATGACTTTCTTTACTACTCTGCTATGGGCTCTAGCCCCAGATCTTTTGTACACCTAGCAACGCCCCTGGGTGTGACGCTTCAATTTCAACTCTTCTTACGTTGCTAATGACTACGGCAGAGAACAGAGGTGGATTTATGAAGCAAACAGCTGTTTAAACCTAGCAAGGTCTTGTTTTTTGGTCATTAGAGTGTAATTAATGATGCCACAGTCTGTGCTAAAATTTCATTTGGTCATCTACCTTATAATCGGGTTTTGAGTTTGTCAAAGTTGAGAAGCAGATCACATAGGGCAATATGTTCTTTTACCCTCAAAGTGGAATTATGGGCAACAAATATTTGCAATATGCTGCAGTCTGCCGCTAGCATTAGCAAAGCATTTTTCGTTTTTCTGAGTCCCCCTTTTTTTGTTTTATTACTTGATCTTGCCAGTAGATTCATTGCTTTGCCACTTACTTTACCAGAGTCACAATACTGTTTGTTCTGCCATGACATCACATTGCAGCATTGGTACTCTATGGACAGAGTTAAATAGATGGACTTGCTGTTTTTAAACAAGGCAGAGCTTCATTCCCTGCAGGGCATAAAATCCATTACTTTAGTAAAAGCACCTAACACATTACACAAAAACACTGGCTAGGCACACAGTTAATCCTTTGATCGCCCTAGATGTTTAACCCCTTCCCAGCAAGTGTCATTAGTACAGTGACAGTGCATGTTTTTAGCACTGATCACCGTATTACTGTCACTGGTTCCCACAAAGTGTCAAAAGTTAGTGTCCGATTGTCCGCCACAATATTGCAGTCCCACTATAAGTCACTGATCTCTGCCATTACTAGTATAAATTTTTTTAAATAAAAAATTCCAGGATATCCCATAGTTTGCAGGGGCTATAACATTTGCGCAAACCAATCAATATACAGTATCTCACAAAAGTGAGTACACCCCTCACACTTTTGTAAAAATTTTATATATTTTCAAGTGACAACACCGAAGAAATTACACTTTGCTACAATGTAAAGTAGTGAGTGTACAGCTTGTATAACAGTGTAAATTTGCTGTCCCCTCAAAATAACTCAACACACAGCTATTAATGTCTAAACCGCTGGCAACAAAAGTGAGTACACCCCTAAGTGAAAATGTCAAAATTGGGCCCAATTAGCCATTTTCCCTCCCCAGTGTCATGTGACTCAATAGTGTTACAAGGTCTCAGGTGTGTTAAATTTGGTGTTATCGCTCTCACTCTCTCATTCTGGTCACTGGAAGTTCAACATGGCACCTCATGGCAAAGAACTCTCTGAGATTTTTTTTTGGCAAAAAATGTAGCAGTATGTGTATACATATTGGCCTAAATTGAGGAAGAAATTTGATTTTTTCAAATTTTTTTGGCGATTTTTTTATTTTAATGGCGATACATTTTTGACATTTTGCAAAAAAAAACTTTTAAACGTAAACGCGGTTAAACGCGGCATGAAAATGCGGCAAAACAGACATTTTTAAACGTTGGTAACTATCTGTCAAGTTAAATCGTTCAGGAGAGGTTTTAAAACATCCCGTGTACATTAATGTTTTAATGTTTCAAAGGACCATTGAGTAATTGATTAGTCACAACTGTCTATTGCTTTACTGCTTGTAAACCATTTGTTAAGTTGTGCATTTCTGTGAGACTGAACTGTCACATTTGTAATCTTATTTTACATTAAATATATGAAAATATATCAGTTGCACTCCAAACTTAGCTCCTCTTGCTGTATTTATTGCCAGAATAATGACTGCATACTACACGTCTCCACCCAAAAACCAACTTTCCTTGAAGCGTTTCACCACTCCTGGCTTGGTCACAAGGGTAGGGGAAGTATACAGGGACTTCTCCTATTCTTATGAGCAAACAAGGAGTGGTAAAACATGTCAAGAAAGTTTGATTTTCCAGTGGAGACATGTAGTATGCAGTCACTTTCCTGACCATAAATGCAGCAACAGGAGCCAAGTTTGGATTGCAGCTTATATTTTTTCATATCTTTGATGGTACCTGGATTGTCCATGTGTGACAAGAGGTGTGAGACTTGAGCAGAGCTATGGATTTGGGTATGGTTGTATTTTACATTGTTCAAAAAAAATGTATTCAAAACATTTACAGCAATGGGTAATTCTTTTTCGAGAAAAGTTGTAAAGCACATGAAAAACAGCTGAAAGCTGTAAGGACCACCGCCATGTTTTACAGTTTGTCCCAACCCCTGTAACTGTAATTTTTGCTGGGTTGCTTGGTCTACATGTAAAAGGTAGAGAAAATATAAATCTATGGGAGTAAAATAAAAATAAGAATTAATACACTAAATAATATTATTTAAAAGGAATTGTAAAGATCTTGCAAGCTACCTAATGAAATATCCCTTATCTCTCTGTGATATACTGACAGCTGCTAGCACCAATCACGCCCCACACTATCGTATAAAATCAAAATAAATAAATTATGTGCTGCTATCCCCTTAAGATCTGCTGAACCTGCAGCCCAACTATAAAAGGTACCAATAATTAACTATAATATATCTGTGAAAAAACACTAATAATATACTGGGATAATGTATAAACGACCGATATTACCATGCAGCTTTCCAAATCCTATACCGTGAATATACATATACATCATAAATTTATATATATATATATATATATATATATATATATATATATATATATATATATATATATATATAAATAAAAGTGACATGTATCATGACATAAAAGTGATCCATAAAGTGCTCAAGTGCATATAAGTCTGTGACACTCTGACCTTATAAGGTCAGTATTTGGTATAATGTCCTTAAAAAAATAGTAAACATGACTTAATAGGTGACTGTGAAAATAACGATCTGGTGTGGTGATGTCACAGTGATGTCACACACAGGTGCACCCCACCCCAAGGTAATAGCCGCTCACCTCAGAGTGTGTGTGACCTCACAATCAAGTTTGGCCAATACACGCTTGTGAATCACCTTAAAGGTTTCCAAGTTAGGTTGCAAGGTCCCAAACTGCTCAATAGCCCAATGATGTTGCTTCCTCACATATAAATAGCAAAAAGAAACTCCATAGTGTGATATAGTTTAAAACCATTTTAATTATGCAAACACAACCCTAATTTAGGGTACAAACATGGGTCAGGTGCGTCAATGCACCGCTCTATAACATGCCTTAAAAATGCCAAGCCGTAGATGAGATTGTGTGCTCTTACTCCTTCCGACAGACCAGCTGTCTCTTGCATCCTATAGTCCCCTCCCCTACGCGTGACTGATGATACAAGGGAAGTGACGTATCTTCATCAGGGGGATGCATAATTAAAATTGTTTTAAACTATATCACACTATGGAGTTTCTTTTTGCTATTTATATGTGAGAAGGCAACATCATTGAGCAGTTTGGGACCTTGAAACCTAACCTGGAAACCTTTGTGATTTACAAGCGTGTATTGACCAAACTTGATTGTGAGGTTACACGCTCTGAAGTGAGCGGCTATTACCTTGGGGTGGGGAGCACCTGAGTAAAATCACTACAACAGATTGTTATTTTCACAGTCACCGATCAAGTCACGTTTACTATTTTTCAAAGGACGTTATTATACCAAATACTGACTTTATAAGAAGGTCAGAGTGTCACAGACTTATATGCACTTGAGCATTTTATGGATCACTTCTATGTCATCATACATGTCACTTTATATTTTATATATATGAATTTATGATGTATATGTATATTCACGGTATATGATGTGGAAAGCTGCATGGTAATATCGGTCGCTTATACATTATCCCAGTATATTATTAGTATTTTTCACAGATATTATTATAGTTAATTATTGGTACCTTTTATAGTTGGGCTGTGGGTTCAGCGGATTATTAAGGGGATAGCGCAGCACGTAATTTATTTTATATAAATAATATTATTACAAATATTAACCACCTACAGTTAACAAACACAATTATTTTTGCCACAGTCATCCTCCTATAGCTTTTAAGTGTCCAGGAGTATTGATCAGTGCCTTGCCTTGAAAAAGTATTCATAGCCCTTGAAATTTTCCACATTTTCTCATATTAGAACCAAAAATCGTAAATGTATTTTAATTGGCTTTTATGTGATAGACCAACACAAAGTGGCACATAATTGTGAAGTGGAAGGAAAACTGATAAAATGGTTTTAACATTTTTTTACAAATAAATATCTGAAAAGTTGGGCGTGCATTTGTATTCAGCCCCCTTTACTCTGATACCCCTAACCTGCTTTCAGAAGTCACCTAATTAGTAAATAGAGTCCACCTGTGTGTAATTTATTCTCAGAATAAATACAGCTGTTCTGTGAAGCCCTGAGAGGTTTGTTAGAGAATCTTAGTGAACAAACAGCATCGTGAAGGCCAAGGAACACACCAGACCGGTCAATGAGAACATTGTGGAGAACTTAAAAACAGGGTTAAGTTAAGTTATAAATAAATATCCCAAGCTTTGAACATCTCACAGAGCACTGTTCAAATCATCTTCCGAAAATGGACAGCGTATGGCACAACTTCAAACCTACGAAGACATGACAAACTGACAGGCGGGGCAAGAAGAGCATTAATTAGAGAAGCAGCCAAGAGGCCCAACACTGGAGGAGCTGCAGAAATCCACAACTCTGCAGGTGGGAGAATCTGTCCACAGGACACCTATTAGTCGTGCACTCCACAAATCTGGCCTTTATGGAAGAGTCGCAAGAAGAAAGCCATTGTTGAAAGAAAGAAGTCCTGTTTGCAGTTTGCGAGAAGCCATGTGGGGGACACAGCAAATATGTGGTCAGATAAGCTCAAAATTGAACTTTTTGGCCTAAAAGCCAAAAAGCTAGGTGTGGTGGAAAACTAACACTGCACATCATTCTGAACACACCATACCCACCATGAAACATGGCAGTGGCAGCATCATGTTTTGTGGTGCTTCTCTTCAGCAGGGACACGGAAGCTGGTCAGAGCTGACAGGAAGATTGATGGAGCCAAATACAGGGCAATCTTAAGCCCCATACACACGATAGGACTTTGTACTAACTTTCCCTTGGATTTTTGTACAAAGGGCGTTGGCCAGAAGTTTGTCTTGCATACAGACGGCAGGACTTTTCCAGCCAACTTTCACCAAATCACGTGGTTTTTCAGCTCTTTACCACCACCCTTTGGTCAACTTCTGTATTGTTGTCTGATATTGTGTCAATCTCGCCACTTTTATTGGCGAGATTGACACCTTGCGAGCCGGGTTCACATTGGTGCGGGGATCCGACTTGGATCCCCGCCTATGCCAGGCACTGTGTTTGGTATGAATCATGAGGGGGAACTCCACGCCAAATTTTAAATAAAAAACTGGCATGGGTTCCCCTCCAGGGGCATACCAGGCCCTTAGATCTGGTCTGGATTTTAAGGGGAACCCCCTACGCCGAAAAAACAGCATGGGGTCCCCCTAAAATCCATACCAGACCCTTATCCGAGCATGCAGCCCGGCCGGTCAAGAAAGTGGGTGGGGACGAGCGAGCGTCCCCCCCCGAGCCGTACCAGGCCGCATGCCCTCAACATGAGGGGTGGGTGGTTTGGGGGAGGGGGCGCCCTGGGGCCCCCCCACCCCAAAGCACCTTGTCCCCATGTTGATGAGGACAAGGGCCTCTTCCCGACACCCCTGGCCGTTGGTACCCTGTCTCCGAGAACCAGCGCGATGGGTTCGCCCTGGAAACATTCTCGCGGCCGCGTACTGTAGTTTGTACAAAAGTCCGATGCTTTTGTGTACACACGATCGGACTTTGCTCCATCGGACTTTTGTTCTGGAAAGTTTGTCCGTTCGCACAGCCAACAAAAGTCCGATGGAAACAGAAAAAGTTTGTCCAATGGAGCATACACACGGTCGGATGTTGCTCCAAAACAGCTAATTTGCATGTTTGTTGTCAAAAAGTCAGATCGTGTGTACGGGCCTTTAGAAGAAAACCTGTTAGAGTCACCAAAAGACTTGAGATTGGGGCGGAGGTGCACCTTCCAGCGGAACGAGGACCCTAAACTTACAACCAGAGCTATAATGGAATGGTTTAGATTAAAGCATATTCATGTGTTAGAATGGCCCAGTCAAAGTCCAGATGTAAATCCAATTGAGAATCTGTGGCAAGACTTGAAAATGGCTGTTCACAGACACTCTCCATCCAATCTGACAGAGCTTGAGCAATTTTGCAAAGACTAATGGGCAAAAATTTCACTCACTAGACGTGCAAAGCTGTTAGAGACATATCAAAAAGATTGCAGTTGTAATTGCAGCGAAAGGGGGATTCTACAAAGTGTTGACTCGGGGCTGAATACAAATGCATGCCAGACTTTTCACATATTTATTTGTAAAAAAGTTTGAAAACCATTTATCATTTTCCTTCCACTTCACTTATGTGACACTTTGTATTGGTTTATCACATAAAATCCCAATAAAATACATGTTTTTGGTTGTAACATGACAAAATGTGGAAAATTTCAAGGGGTATGAATACTTTTTCAAGGCACTGTAAATGACTATGACTTAGCTTGGTCATTATGATGTGCAACAACAACAAAAAACCCAAAAAAAATAAAAATAACCTTGCCTGCTGTAAATCACAACAGAATAGAAAGTCTATCAACAGTCCTCTAGGCACTAACACTGTAGAAATTGATACACAAATATATTGTAGCTTTTTAGCGCATTTGTTTTATTTACTTTTGAAATGCCCACAAGGGCATTAATCTACAGATCAATTGGTCTTCCAAAATACTGATTTTTACAACATAAACTTGAAATAAGAGACTTTGCTGCTGATACTGCTGTGACACATCTATCTTTAGACTACACCGTAATTTTATACTGTGGTACAAATGAGGCAAGGGGCCTATATCCCTAAGAGAGGGTAATAATAACTATTACTCCAGCAGAACAGAGCAGAGCCCCCCTGCCCCAAAGCACCCACCCCATGTTGAGGGCATGTGACCTGGTATGGTTCAGGAGGGGGGGGGCACTCTCTCGTCCCCCCTCTTTGCTAACCTTCCGGGCTGCATGCTCAGATAAGGGTCTGGTATGGATTTTGAGGAGCCCCGTGCCGCTTTTTTTTTTTTTTTTTTACATTTTGGTGTTGCGGGGGATCCCCTTAAAATCCATACCAGACACGAAGGACTGGGGGGACCCCACACTGTTTTTTCCCCATAATTTTTAATTGTCTGCATATTTTTTTACATTCAGCTGTCAGTGGGCAACCCGCTGACAGCTGATGAGTCATCCATTGTTAAGGACTCAGCGGCCGGCTTCCCGGCCTGCTCCTTAGTAACCAGCTCAATGCAGTAATAAATAATGTGATGATTACCACCAGTGGCTGTCAGGTCACCCGCACCCCCCCCTATGGACAAACATAGCCTGACTTGGGCTGAAGCCCACATGTCTGCCCCCATAGCAAGCGCTGGCAGGGGGCTCCAGAAGTGGAGGTTCAGGGCCAGTCTGTGCAAAGCCATTGCACAGAGCAAGTAAGTAACACATGTTTGTTATTTTAAAAATAAATTGAACCTTTACAATCACTTGAAAGGAGAAGTACAACCAAAGCTCGCTGGATCACAGGACTACAGTTCACTCTGCACTCCTGTCACCCGTTTTCAGCAGACATTGGGCTAAAGCTGGCTGTTGGTTGATATCACAGAGCCGGTCCAGACTGGAGAAAGATCAACTTTTTTTTTTTTTTTTTTTTAAGTTAAATATATTTACAGTGCAACCAATAGTTTTTAGGAACCAATCAATATAAATAAGTGAATAATTGTCAAATGCTCACAGTGAACACATGAATAAAGTCCAACAAAAAAGATTGTAAAGGGCTTCAGTAAAGAAATAAAACAACATCCATAGTATCCATAAGTGACATAAGTCACACTCAGATAGTAATCGTTTCCCAAAAAGGTTCCCCTTCAGTGATCCTAGGATTCTAGGAAATACTCTTGGAATATATTCCACCTCATGAGCCTATTACGGAAAACTGTATCTGGAACTTGCTACCGAGGTAACTTCCATGCTGGGTTTCCCCATCAGCCTTAAACATTGTTCATGAGAGTGGCACCAAGGCTATTGTTTAGTGATGCTGGAGAAGGAAGTTTCTCCTCGTTGGATTTACTGGTGATTTCCTATACTACTAGAGTAGCAAAATTTATTTATTTTTGCTCCTGTTGAAACCGTCTGAAATGGCTTTGCTCCCTCGCCATATGCCAACATCAATGTAAAATGTTAACCTGTGGATCTGCAGATCTAATGCACATTTGTGGACCACCTTCGAGAACCACTTTATCGCGCCAATTCATATGGTCATGCAGGCAGCAACACCAAAATATTGAGTACTTTTCTACCTGAAATATTAAAATATTACAGTAAAAGTTCTATAAATCTTTGTGAATTTTAATAGCTGCAACTGGCAAGAAAAGACATCTGGTCTATGCACATTTTATTTAAGTGAGGTCAGCTCCAGCAGATTCTTCTTTTTTATTGCTGACCACAGAATAATCAGGTAGCATATAACTTGAACGTTCCTTGCTGGCACACGAGCAGAACCGGATTAGGAACCTGAGCAGAACCCGATTCCTACTATTGGCCTTCCCTTTCCAAGTCCTGCTGTTTGGGGAAATAAAGGAAGCTAGCATAAAAGCATAAGTAGTTATACTAGCTGACTGTATTTAAAAAAAAAAATTTTCTATTACCTAAAGGGACTAAATATTGCTTTAGTGCTCTTGTTCATGGGATAATAGAAGTCTAATATCAGGACTAATTAGGGTTGTCCCGATACCACTTTTTTAGGACCGAGTACAAGTACCGATACTTTTTTTCAAGTACTCGCCGACACCGATTACCGATACTTCTTTTTTTAATGTCACGTGACAGTGTTTTTTTTTTTTAACAGTGTTTTCTTTCTTTATTTTTTTTTTTGGGGGGGGGGGGGTGAATGGTGTATGTGTGTGTTTTTTTTTTTTTGTTTTTTTTTTACAATTTTTATTTTTTACAATAATATTTTTTTTTATTCTTTATATGTTTTTTTTTTTTTTTTTAATCAGCCCTGTTGGGGGGCTTTGGTGAGATATCAGGGGTCTTAACAGACCTCTGATATCTCCCCCTTGAGACAGAGAAAGAGACAGAGGATAGAGATTCCCCAGTCCCTTTCTCTGCAGCCTCAGCTGCACTGAGAATGAATGGAGAGAAGACAGCGGCTCCTCTCTATTCATAAACTGACACATCATAATCACAAGAGATTACAATGTTTCAGTTATGTGAATGGACAGAGTCAGCTGACTCTGTCCATTCACACAGCGGAGAGAGACAGCAGAACGGAGGGGACAGAGAAGGAGAGGGGAAAGGAGGGGACAGCGGAGAGACACAGGGAAGGAGAGAGAAACGGAGGGGGACAGCGGAGAGACACAGCAGAACGGAGGGGACAGCGGAGAGACACAGGGAAGGAGAGAGGAACAGAGGGGGACAGCGGAGGGGGACAGAGGAAAGGAGGGGGCATGGAGGAGGATGCAGTGACAGTCAGCGGTGAGCGATCACCGCTGTATGTCACTAAAGCTGCTGAAAGCCGCTGGGGGAGAATCTTGTAACTCCCCCACGCGCCGATCACAGCTGTCTTCCAGGTATCGGGGGAAGCATCGGGAGCATTTGCCCGAGTACAAGTACTTGGGCAAATGCTCGGTATCGGTATCGGGACAACCCTAGGACTAATTATTATAGACATGTGCACACTGAAATATTTTGTTTCGGAATTTCGTTTTCGTCCGAAAAATACATTTATTTAGTTACTCCCGAAATTCGTTCTTATATATTTCGTTTTTCGTTAAAAATTGCATTTGTCCGAAAATCAAAATTAAGGTCGAATCTGTCATTGAAGGCTTATGGTGTCTGTCGAATGTTCAAAGAAGATTCGACGGAGCAGCTAAACTGTATGACACCGTATAGTTTACCTTCTCCGTCGAATCTTCTTAGAACTTTCAACAGACACCATAAGCCAAAGTACGTGTGTACTTAGTTCTAGCTATTTTACTGCTCCTCCTCTTTGGTTACAATCAGCCAATAAAATTCATCATCATCATTATTTTTATTTATCTTTTCTCCCCTACGTCGAATCTTTTCTCTCTATGTAGAATAATCTTGGACTAATAGAGCTAAGGTTAGGCACATTCGACCACAGGTTTGATGGACACAGATTGTTATTGTCATCATCATGTCGAATCTCCTATCTATATCGAACTGTTGTAGCAATGAAAACGAAAATAAAGCATTTGTTTATGTTGGATCTTTTGTTTTTCGGATTCTGCACTTTTGGTATCGTTTGTTAAAACAATAATGAAAATACCTGAAATTCGGACGAAAATGCATTTGGACGAAAAAGAATGCACATGTCTTATTAGTGGCATAAATCTTGTAAGGTTATGGTTTACATCTATTTTAAAAAGATCTGGAGAGAGGGTCACTATATAGTAAATTTGACTGTTAACATCACACATTGGTGAGTCAGAAACATTAGCAGAAATGAATGTGCACCAGCCCCCACCGAC